>NC_051042.1:27559669-28269669 GCF_904848185.1 Acanthopagrus latus
AACCTTTGCTTTGAATGAAAGATGTAGAATGTGTGTGTGCATGACAGCGACAAAATGAAATGTTATGCTACGTGACACTGTAATACTAACAGGAAGAGCAAAAGACAACATTAGCTGTTGAAGACAATAAACCCACCATCTGCTTCATGAAGTCATATGCATGAAACTGTGAAACAAACAAGCTACTCTTCGCTGGAAGTAGTTAAAGGTGCAATGTGTAAGATTAGTCACCTGTCAAATTAATACTCAAATAGGAGGCAGCATATCAGGAGCACAAGGGGAGTGCTGATGCTGTTTACTATCTGACTATTGCCTTTCGGGGTACAAAATATCAAGGTGTTGTCTGGTTAGCATATCACCTTCAACAGATATCTCTTAAACGCAACACAAAAATGTCAGTACTGTTATTTTCTTTTGATAATTTGGGTTAATGTTTTAACTTATAAAACTAAAACGTGTCAGTCCAGACCAACACTACTGCAATGAGCAAGCAACACCACAAGCAAATCAGAGAAAATAACATAACACGTCCAATATATGCTTTGCACAGTATATAGCATGTATATCTATATATAGATATGTCCGAAAATGTTCCTCTACCCTTGTAGCTCATGCTCACTGTTCAGACCTTGGAGCTTTTAAATCCCGTTGGCCACTGCACTTCTGAGAAAAAGGAACTCACATTACAGTCTCAACAGTGCTGGGTGAGGGTGTTCAGAATCTTTTCAACTGAATTGCTCTCAAATTTGAGCGCAGCACTCAGGAAAAGCCTCCCACTCTGACTTCGACCACATCTCTCATAAACTAACAACACACTGACATGATCGCAACGAGGCATTGTGACCTTCACTCATTGTAGAGAAACTCGGGCGACGTGCGAATACTTTTTTTGAGTTGCTGTGACAAATCCTAGCTTAGTATTAGCAGTGTGGGTGGTGACATGTTGTTTTTTTTTTTTTCTTCCTCAGGGTTCTCCTGCACACTCAAATGCACTGTGCCGAGACTGGAAATACTGTCGAACTGATCCAAGTGTATATGTATCCAGGCTCATAGGAATAAACCGTCACGGTATCTCGAGACCAGATTTCAGTGTCGCTATTAATGGAGCAATGAGACCCTCTCCTCACCTCATCTTAACCATCCATCTGGCCAGGTTTAATCATCAACCAATATGGCAAAAGGGAAACATGAGCAACCATATTACAAAAAGGTGCCTGTCCTTCACTCTTGGATGTTTTTTTTTCTTCTTCTTCTCCTTCTTCTTATGACTCAACCCATATCACCGCTCTCCATCTGGCCTGCTGGCTCCAGATGCAACTGCCAGACTTTTTTCTGATTGGGCCATCTGGGCAGCTCTCTGCTGGAGCTCAATTGAGAGCAAATATAGGCTAGTGTTATTTCTTGTTGGGATTGGGACTTTTTTGAATGCGCAGACTCCCTCAAACTTGAACACACATTCAAACGGATGGCACAGATCAATGGAAAACAGGTTTTTGGGCACGAGTGCATGCGCTTCCTTGTCCTGAAAAAGAGAGGACAGTGTCACACAAAGAGTTTTGATCTTGCGTTGCTCAAACTATAATTAGAAAGAGGTCGTTTATATAGGTCGCTTCATATGGATAACACATTCCCTGGAAAAGGGGTGTTGTCCAAGTATTTTTGACCGATAATCAAAAAGTAAGACAATAAGTTAGGAACAAGCAACCTCGCTCCCTCCCCACTTAGAACAAAATGGACACAGTTTCCCAGCTTTCTGCACATGACGAAACTTTCAGCTTCAGTGAATCGTTTGTGGTTCACTCAGGCCTGGAGCTCGGCCCAGACACAGCTGCATAGCAACATTTTCAAGCCAAACTTAAGCCAAATCCTTTTAATACATTTTCTTTCTCTCTCACCCCCTGTTGCACATAAACTTGCCGAAGGGAAGGCTGGTCATGGACCATAAGTGTATTCAGTGCAATCAGGTCGAAGAATAGTGCGTCTACCTTAGCTTTTTTTGAGAGCTTTTAAGAGGAAATATACAACTTCTCAGCTTTGCTCCCACCCAGTGTTTCCATGTGGTATTACTGTTGGCACTACATGATTAGCAACATGGTCACTGTCCAAAGCAAAAAGCAACAGTGATAATAATCCCTGGCTGTATGAAACCTTGATGTCAGTGCTATGAAAGGGCAGTTAAGCACCCACTTGTTTTATAGGCAAGGTAAAAGTAACAAAAACACAACAAAAGTAAACATATTTGTAATTATGTTAGGAGGAAAGAGGATGTACGGTTATGTTGTACAACTACTATGAAGTCTGTGTTCTGAAGGTTGGGGCTGATGGGTTAAACACAGGACTTTTTAACCCAAACCATGTTCTCTGATCTCAACCCAGATCTAAGCAAACTTTGACCATCTTTCTCCAACAGTGTTGTTTTACATTTAGGAGAAAGGTCAAACTTTAATTTGGTTTGTTCAGTCTTGGCAAATTACCTTTTCTGTTATTTAGATATGAGGATGTGTTGTGTTGTCTCTTGTGTAGTGGGCTTCCCATGGTTACGGAACTCGTACACTGACTCTAATCATTTTTTTTTTTAAAAAAAAGGAAAATTAATCTCTCACTGTACAGTTAGAGCTCTCTCTAACACACACACACACACACACACACACACGCACACACACACACACAGTCACACACTGACATCTTAAACACGAAATACAAAATTAAATCATTAACTTTCCTCCGGTGGTATTTTTTTGGTCACCACTCCGATCTCGAAGTTCTCACTTGCACAGTCTGTTTTGTGTACAAAGCAGCCCCTGAACACAAACACAACCTGGTGAAAAAGCTCAATTCATTTTTTCCTTCATTTCCTGAGCAATAAGTTTCATCCATCATCTCATATTGTTTTGTTTTATTTTCCTTCCATGGCAGTGCTATTAAAAACTCTATCAGCGAACGCAAAACGTCCGTCTGTCAAGGCATCTAATAAAGACTTTCTTTTCTGTCTCCCAGTCACAGTGAACATGCAATAAAATGAAAATGCATATGAGAAATGACAGATTTTCTGATGCCTTTCACTTTGAAGTATTTGATGATTGATGATTAAACATTGGTAACATGACTAGTTGGTGTTGAAGTGCACATTCAGGATGCTGAGACGAGACAAACACATCGATCACATGTGTCTTAAAGTGAAACTCAAAAAAGCAACTGTAGCTTTATTTGTGAATGTATATGAGTCAAACCTTTGTGTAAAAGCATAATTACAACAAAAGAGGCACTTCTTGTCCGTCATGACGGCGGCGCGCCGGAGATGCTACTGCTAATATGAGTTTTAAAAAACTTTCTTTTTAGTAAACTCTGTGTACACAAACAATGTTCTCAATGCTCGTGTTCATGTGTAGAGACCCTGGTGATACTACGAGCAAAGTTTCATGTTGTGTCGAACCTTCTTAGTGTTTTTAAAAATAGCGTTGACAATTAGCTTGCCCAAAAACAAAACTACAGTAAATCTTAAAAGTGCCTCTTTGGTTGTAATTACGAGGGCGCGGCCATGTCACATCTCAGGTATGTGGACACAAGTCCCAAGTCAAGATGAAGGTCTTTGAGGTCTATGAATGCTGACAGGTCCATTGGATTTAAACATGTTCTTAAGCAGTCTGTATATGGCTGAGACCCCTTAGAGTTCCCTCTATGTATTTTTATTAAACATTGATGAAATTATAAAGTTTCATCTGAGAAAAGAACTGTTGCACTAATGATTGATTCATTTTGGTAATAGAAATATCATGTTCCTTTGTAGAATTTGTGAGCAGCTAAAGTCTTCCAGACTGTGTGTCGACCTTACATGGCAGAGGAAAATATTGGGGTTTGAGGTTTTATTTTGTAGGGTTTATACTCAGGCGTCTTGCATTGACCTTCACTTCCTGTCTTTGTCATTTTTCCCACCTGTGTTTCATTTGTTCATTAGCCCTTTGTATGTTTGCATTCTTTTCCCCCCTCTTTCCCTGTTTCCAGTGTTATTCCCTGTGCTCTCTGCCCTTGTGTTTTTTGTGTGTTTTTGACTTCCATCCTGGTTTGTACTTCATTCAGTTTTGCCGTTCTCTGTAGTATTTTGGATTTGCCCCAGCCTGTTTTTGACGGTTTTCTTTTCTGCCTTTGATTTTGTTGGACTGAAGCCTCGATGATTGCAGCTCGCTTTTATGATATTTTTTTACCCGCCTGCCTTTTAGCGTTTTGGTCCTTTTCGCCTAACTTCAACAGAAAACACATCATTTGTCTTTCCAAAAGGCTAATGCTTGCCTTAAATATTTCTATGTGCAGATACAAGTAGTAGCTTTTGCACTATACGCCTTCACTTCACACTTTTGCATTTGACATTTAGATTTGAATTTAATTCTAGTCAATGCCTTTTGTTTACACCTACTGCAAATGCTAGGATATTTTAAGGTACAGTACATTTATCTATTATTTATGCATTCACTTCACTGATTACACACATGCTTGAGCCTGTCTGTCGATGAACCCTCACTGAGAAAGGGCCGATCGTTGGTTGGTCTGGCAGTGATAGATCTTTTTATAGCATTTTCTCTATAACGCTGACAGCTCCTTACCTCAGCAGAGTCATCATGTCTGCGCCCGGCTGGCAGGTCCTGCACAGGAGAACGCATCAACATGAGGTGAGATATAGTGTAGGCCTTAATCACCAGTTCTCATCAGGCTGCCAGGCATGTCAGGCTCGTCATAACACCCTCCACTACCCCACCGACACCACACACACACACACACACACACACACACACACACACACACACACACACACACACACACACACACACACACACCTGTAAAGCTATTCATACTCCTGCATTAGGATGCACTGAACCTGTGGTGGTGGTGGTGGTGGTGATGGTATTGGTCATTATGGATAAATCACATCGGCTGCATTAGAGTGACATATTGTTTTCTCACCTAATATTACCATTACCATTTTTTTTTAACTGTAATAATTGATACTAATTTAAGTTGGAACATGAAACATTTTGAGATTATTCCAGGTGGTCTACCAAACATTATTATTCATTTTTGCTCTAATATCAGGCTGTGCCATGTCGATTAAACGATTAACTTAAAAATAAAATGAACGGGCCGTCGCGGATAACACACTAGGTACTTATCTGCAGTGTGCCGCTCAAATAGGGAAATAGTATACCTGAGGCACAAAATCCCTCACATAATCTCTCAGCAAAATATTGGCCACCTGCAGCGTAAGCTCAAGGTGTACTGCAGTGGTAAACACACTTGACCAGATAAGACCAGAATCTGGTGTTAAGCCAGAGTGTGCGTGCCTGTGTGTGTGTTTGTGCATGTGCGTGTGTGCATATGAAAGTACATTCGAGTGCCAGAGACAGATGGCAACAATACAGCTTTTCTAAAAGGAAGATTTGGGGAAGCAGCAGCGGGCGACAGCTCTATACCGGCTGCGTAACAGGGAGAATCAGGTCGAAGAATAGAAGAAAGGATGCGATCAGAGGAGGGCTCCCAAGCCAGTCGACTGAGGAAAGATGGGCAGCGGCACAGCGGAGACAGATGGGAAAGATATGAGGGGCCCTGATTGAGGGAGTCATTATTCAGAAATGTAAATTATTTTTATTGCGTTTCTGCTTTATCAGAAAGAATAAATTGGACTGAAGCAGGATTATGTATGAATCACTTAATGTACACCGATATATGAATCGATGTAGAGAGAAGGCCACTAAAGTTGTCTCCTGTCACACATTTTTACTGTATTATTACGCCGTACCGTTGTACCTAACTCTTCCTTTAATCATATACGGGGAAAAATGTATGAGAGCATTTAAACGTCTCACTTTCAACTAACTACACGACACTCTTCTTGCACCTTTAACTGCAGAAAATCACTACATTTTCACAGCTCTTCCAAAGCATGAAGCCAGACTGCAGTATGCATCTGTGACATGAATCGTGCACAAAGCGTGGGACTTATTTGGCCGGTGATGAGCTACCTGACGGTGCCCTTCACTCTGACACTGTGAGCAAATTTGAGAGCAAACTGAAAAAGGACAGATGGACAAAGAGGAGAGGAGGGCCCGTCCAGAGGGTGGTATGATTCCAGACCTCTAAACTGGCACACACTTCTCAAATGTTGTCCGTGGTTCAAAGGGGTGTCTGGTATGGCTGTAGTGAATAGCTGTGTGTAAATCAATGTTCACAATGTGACAAATAACAGCCTCATCGCCAGGATTCAATCCTGGCAGTTAATGTTTCTGCAAACTATTGATATGCTCAAATTTGTACTTGTCATGCACCATGTTGCCATTTCTGCGATATGTGTCATATCGTTATATGTCTATGATCTGATTTATATATCAGGAGGTGGAGGAGATGTTGATGAATTTGAGTGACCGGAATTCAACAATGCATTTTAACATTTGTACATTTTGAAACCACTGGATATTCTCTAAGGCGACCATTCCCAAACTCAAGAATGACGCCGCCCAATTTGAAATTAGAAAAATCGCCCGGGGCCCACACAAACTTTTAATCAGAGCTCTGATCCTTTCATGATGCAGTATGAGATACAAACCAATGTTTTGTTCTCTGCAATGTCTCCTACTGACTCAATTGATGGAAAAATCAACAATAACATCAAACAAATTGTATTTGTTTGGCCCCGCTGCAGTACCGTCACGGCCAACCAAGGTGCCCATACTTTGGGAATTACTGCCCTCAGGGATGTTAGTGTATTTTGTTGCATTGTTTGCAGACAAATGCCAATAAAAAACATCCTGGCTATGGACACGTTTGCAAACATTTAAAAAAATCCTAATCCTGTCCCACTCCACCTGCTTTATGAAAGTGAGTTCTGAGGGATTTCTTTAGCATGGAGAAAAGGTGAGGAGACTCTGGTGTGGGAAGAGC
The DNA here is from genome assembly GCF_904848185.1 of Acanthopagrus latus. Classification (NCBI taxonomy): domain Eukaryota; kingdom Metazoa; phylum Chordata; class Actinopteri; order Spariformes; family Sparidae; genus Acanthopagrus; species Acanthopagrus latus. Next base: position 27,566,597 of record NC_051042.1, read on the forward strand.
TCCAGAGGGAGGGATGGGTGATGAAAAACTCACCCATGGTCTTGTGGTGTTGTCAGAACCGACAGTGGGAGAGGTCAGCGAGGTTTAAAGGGAGTACAATCAATGAGAGATAAAAACTCTTATGGAGGCCCTGCAGTTGGTGTTTTGTTGCTTTGTAGCACAAAAGAAAAACTCCTGATCACTTGTACAGAGCAGGACTTGAAAGATTTATCACCAACAGTTGTTTTTAAAACGGATGCTCAAAGATTTAACACAACGCCACAACGGGAGTGTGATTTTTCTACCCACAACCGGAGCTGCCAACCACATTTTCCCACAGAATCACTGTGTGATGTGTTTCTCTTTTATTTTGTTAATTACTGTTCTGTGATGTATTTTCTTTCTCCAGTGTTCCAAACCGACACAGCAGGGAGGTTGTTTGGCATCACACACAGGCTAATATTATTCAATGATGCAAACTCAGAGACATTTGAGTAGGGACACGCCAGATATCATAGGTTATCCCTCCCAGGGAAGCGTATTGGTCTTCTTTTAGGTTTCCAATTGCTGTTTACTTCACAGCAAATGTTGGTTCGCACTGAATGTGTTTCAAATGGACTGATCAAAAACCACTGAGTGTGAGACACAGTTTTTTTGTTCTTGTTTCTATCTGTGGTTGCATGTTAGCATGTTAACGTAGGATCTATGATGTTGCTTGCTGCCGTGAAACCCAAGTTCAAAAGCAAATGTTGTGTTAGCTGTGTAACAAGTGCGATCTCTTTCGCATTTCAGTGACTTCAGGTTGCAGCAGCTTTAGACTGTATTCACACAGCAACCATTCTCCTATGACATCACTCAGGATGGGTAGATCATATGTCACACAAGTCTCGTTCAAGGCCCATAAACGGAGGCAATCTGAGGAACTGTTACCTTTCTACTGCATTCTGATTGATTAGCAACTGCGAAGACAATGTGTAGTCTACTTCAGAGGGACATCAGACCATATATCAAGGTAGAACAACTGGTTTGACAAGCTTCCATTAGGCAACAGCTAATGTTTGCATGCAACAATGATAGCTAGGAAAATGCTGAACGCTAACATCAGCTAACGAGTTATCAAATATGTTGTTTGACCTTGATATATGAATGTGCATCCAGATTTTAAGTATCCGACATCTTTTCAATCAATCAGGAAGCTGTAAACGGGATTTGTCAGATTACCAATGTTTATACGATTTGCAACCTGAAACGCAAAAAATGGCCACCAATAAGGTGTGCATATGGTCTATTCACAGAGATTTGATAAAAAAAATGTTACTTGATTGATTTTGAATATATTATGCATACATGCTCTTCACAACTGTATCATAAGTATATTAGAGATTTGGTGGCACACGCATTAGGTCTGACTCAATTTCAGAGCAATGGTGCCACCCGATGCTAAAGTAAATCACATCTCATCCGGCTTCCAATCCCCTCAATAACCAAGCGACAGTACAGCTGATTTATTCCCAGTCACAGGGCGAACGCGCTGTATGTTAAAATTCAGAGAGTGAAACGTCAAACAAATCACCGTCACTGATTTGATTTCATACCCATACATCAGTAATGCACGGGCGTCTTCCCAAATAATAAACTTCACTCTAGCCAATAATCACACATTTTTCTATGAAGAGAGACTCCAGCACATGTTTTATTCCTTTGATCTGTGCTTTGATACTCAGAACGTGGACAAATATCTCCCGACAGTTAAAGCAACCTGACCGTCTCGATGTTAATAATCAGAACCTGGTGCTGCTGAGGTAACAATGCAGCATGTTGAAATATTAAACTGCCTGTATGCGCATACGATCCACGTGGTCCATACATATGAGGACATTAGTTTAACACAAAACCTGTCGAAGTGTAAACTTGTATCAAACGGTCTAATGCAACTTCGAAATAGAATCGAGTTCATTATGCCTCATCTGACGAACATTATGGAAATGCTGTTTATGTCCTCCCACATTTGATTGTTTATAAGAAAGGCCATTCTCGGAGAAAAAACAACATCAAAAAAAAAAAAAAAACACTTGAGCGACATATTCTAGAGTCATCTGTGTCCGGCCTGTGTGTGTGTGTGTGTGTGTGTGTGTGTATGTGTGCATACATGCATGTTTACCAGTTTACCCGCATGCCCAAACATCAATATGCCTGTCCGCATGCATGCAAGCGCGCTCAATTATCCTCCGCCAGGCTGGTGTATACACTCCTGTGCGGTGCTCTTGTGAGTACAGGCGCTGCTTATTAAACACGAGGAAAAACAGTTGCTTGTTTGATTAACATCAATACAAATTCTTCCTCTCATCTAACTAACTAAAGCTATGGCCACACGGTGTTTTCTTGTCTCCCTCAATTTGAATCTCAATGCTCACTCCTTTCCACTCGGCGGCATCTTTAATAAAGGCTGCTGCTTGTCGGCGAGGGTGTCCTGTCTCTAGTGAGATGGTTAATAAAGCAGAGATGTTCTGCCCACATCCAGAGGCTTTGAAAGGGGAGGGAGGGAGGGAGGGAGGAGGGTGGGGATGAAGACTATTATTCAGTCAAGAAAAACAAGGGGCTTTACATACAGGCACCAGTGTGGGGAAGCAGCGGTGAACTTTTCTTCCTGCTCTTTTTTAATGTGTTTTTCTCTTCCAGAGTCTAATAGCTTCCCTGGACCCAGACAGCTTCACATTAATTGGCCAAGGAGGCGATGCCAAGGCTATTCTGCTCAGGTCCTCTGGCGCCGCCACCGCCAACTCAATATAGACCTTGAAGTTTGCTCTTATTCTCTCTATCTGCCTGTTTCCCTCCCTCCCTCTCTCTCCTTCATGTTATCTCCAATCTCCCTCTTCCTTTGTCTCTGCGTACGTCCCCAGCCTCTGCATGTATGACTGCTCGTGTCCTTTTCTCCCACCCAAGCACATGCACCGTCCGCCGTCCTCCCGCCCGAGCCTCCATTCATTGATCCCCCTCCATTTACTATTTTCTCTCTTCATCGTCTCCATCCTCTTGATGTCTCCCCTCTCAGCCTCCTCTCCTCCGTTTCCTCCACGTAGCCCTCCTTCACTCTGTCTTTCTGTCAGGAGCATATTAAGCAGGAGCTTCACAGCAGGCCGGAGCTCATTGAGACCGGCGCCCAGCAGGACTTTTCATCGAGGCCAGCACAGCACGACACGGGCCGGGGAGAGGCTCTCCTTGAAGATCTCATCCTTCCCTCGGTCCACTCGTTTGGGAGCGGGCGGGAGAGGAGTCTTTGGCCGTGCTTGGCTGAGGTTGTCAGTCATCATACGTGTTAGATAACATTCCCTTTGCTTGAGTGTGTCACCCAGTACTCTTTAGATATATGGTGGGGGGATATATATATATTTTTTTTTTTTTGAAGAATGATGCTGCTTTTTATCATTTATACCCCGCTGTGCCTGGTGAATGACTGAAGCAATGAGTCATCAAATCCCGGGAGATTTTCAGTCTTAATGTCTGATCGTCATTCTGCCAGAAAGCAGAATTTGTCATTATGATATATTACCTATCAAAAGACGAAGCCATATTATCTCCTCACAAGTGAGGAAGTTTGTTAGATCTGTTTGTCCCTCTGTTTGGGTTACATGTGGAAAACCTGTGTGTGTCGGTAATTAAGGGCCAGGAAGAAGCTTATCGAACCTTGAGCGACTGTAACACTGTGAGTATTTATAGTGTTGTTGTTTTCTCTACTTTGGCTCCTCACTTGAATGACCTACAAGTCACGGCCTTGATGGGCCCTTATTACGTGTTCTCATTTTAAAAATCAAAAAAACAAATAGTTAGAAACAGTCACTCGAGACATCCCTCAGCAGACCACAGTCCTGCCAAGCAACGGTAAGCAAACTATATACTTAATCTAAAAATATCTACCAAACTCTCAAACAAAATAGCTTTTCTTTGACATGGTAGAGTTCCTCTTCTTCTGTTTTTTTTTCCTTGAGCTGGAGCTGTGATTGTCTGTGAGGACCTGCCCAAGTGAGAGATGTCATGAGGAAATAAAAAATGAAGACATCTCTCTTCCTGCCCTTTGGCCAGACTTTGAATGATGCCTCAGAGGAAGTCTGGGCCACTCATTTTGACGACGACCTTGAGGTTGTCAGAACTCTGCGGAGAGACAAACAATGGACTCCGTTCTGTCTGATTCATGCTGTTGGCTGACTCTGATTTCTGATATGTTTTTCATATGTTCAGACCGCCGACATATGGACCTGTGCCATTATTTGCCATGATAAACAGTTTCAAACATGGTACTTTTAATCATATTTCTGGATCCTTGTCTCATCCAGTGCAACCAGAACATATGAGGATGGTGGTGTGTTTTTCATTATTTTCATCTCCTCAAGCAAAATCGAATGGGAGTAAAACAAAAATCAAAATATTTGCGACCACATTCATATCGAGAGTTGGACTGGTGGCTCCGTAAACACACAGTCCAATTGTACTGTTGATATTTCTCTTGCTTAAAGGTATAAATCAATGCAAAAGACCTAAAAGTCATGATGGCTACAATCCAGCCAGTCATTTAACTACCAAATTATCAAACATGATCATTATGAAGAAGTTGTTTTATAACTTTGCACTGATTCTTTATTTCTAACGTTACTCTGGAGCACAGAGCCAGAAAAATAAATAACATGGTCCCAATCCTTTTACAATATACTGTACATCTCCCCTACTGTGTGATTCTTGACTTTTCGAATGTCTCAAGAGAAATACTGAGGGAAGCTGACAGCTCATTCTCCTTAAAATAAGAAAATATAATATGTCAGTCTGCGTCAGCCGCTGCACAAAGTCTGGCGACCCTGTGGAGAACAGAGTAATTCAGTCCATTTACTGTGAAGCACTGCAACACTTAGTCACAGGCCACGAGCAAAAGGCAGACACAGCACAGAAAGACAGCTATCGATCACAGCGAGCCTGTCAGATGTTTGAGGAAGAGGTTCCCTGGAAAGCACCGCTAACAAGCCCCGCTCTCCTCCAGCTGCAGCTTTTTTTGATTCATTGGCGTCGGCGGAGGGGAGAGGAGGAGGAGGAGGACGACGTAGGAGATGTGGTATGGTAAATGTGCGGTTTAGTGTCACAATCAATGAAAACAACAGCAGCGCTCCCTTTTCTTAGAGACTAACCCCAGCGCACACATACACGCCTCCTTCCCCGAGCAAAATCGTTTTTTTTATTTTTTTTGGAGTAGAAGCATTAGAGAGGCGAGTGTATTGAGATCTAATCAAATATCCTCACACTGGGCCTGCGTATTGACCAGAATTTCAAGGCAGTATTAACCAGAGTTCCTCCCTTGTTAGCTCGATGCCTTAGAAGAAAATAGATATCTCGGACAAGGAGGGCCGGGGAGAGACAGAGAGAGGGAGACAGAAGAAGGGAAAAGAAGAAAATTGCAATAAAAGTCGAGCGAGTTTTCTATATCAATCATATATTGAACGCGGCCAAATTAAAGCTAACGAAACAAAATATGCTTTACTCTACAGTTATTAACAGTTAAGGATTTACAGCCTTTATCTAAGATTTAAAAAAAGACGTTACATAACTTACAAAAACTAAATGGTTTCAGAGCTGCATCAAACACGATTAATCAACCTCGTTGTTCCATGATCTCATTTTGAAAATTGGACTAAAGGTCCACGGAGAAATAATGTGAGAAATAATGTGACCTAAGTCCAACACTTTCTTTTTTTCCCCCCCTTTTCCCAAAGGTTAATAAAACTTTAATGAAGTGAATTCTTCTTCATAAAAAGTTATAATTACCTATTTAATGACAACTAGAATGAAGAAAGAAAAAAAGAAAAATAGCAGAATTTGAAGATTCTTTTCTTTTACGTCTTTGAGGATCAGTGACAGACAGGGTGAGGATTTTTTATTTTTTTTCCCCCCACTTTTTTAAGGATATGACAAAAAACCCTGCTGCAAAAATACCTGTCAACCCATTCACCCCTCTCTAATGTGCGTCTTTGTGCCATGTAAGACTGTGCCATTGGAAAGGATAATACTGACACAGATTGGTCCGTATAATGGAGAAGGACATACTTCATGGAGGGACCACACAGAAATTTAACCCAGTGGGATTTACTTTGGGAAAGTACTGCAGATTTTGTTGAGAATATTGTGCAAAAACATTGAATTTATTATTTTTCTTATCAGTACTGAATATAACCATTACCTATTCACAAAATATAGTGCAGTGTATGCAATCTGGAGAAATGTTTTCATTGCAGAACCTTAGTTAATTTATCCAGTAACCTTAATTAAAGTGAATAATGTCATAATTACTGTTGGCTTGTTAACTTTATTAGCAAATGTGTTTTAATTGCACAGTATCTTAAAGACAATGATTAATAAAGTCGACGTTAAAAACCATAATACAAAATATCAACATTTGCCTCCAAGCAGAGAATTTGCCTCATTTGAATAAAAAGGAGCTGTTTTGTTTTTTTCACAGTCCATCATTTAGACAGCGCTGCCTGCGATAACTTTTGATCCATTCCTTAAATGATCTTTTAACAAATCTGTGTTTTTGTACAAATAACAAACCAATTACTGTTGAACAACATTGTTCTTGCACTGAGCTACAGATTTTAGAAAACAAAACAAAGAATCAAAGACTTTACAATAAGGCAATTAAACAAAGCAGCATTTTCAGCATTTCTTTGTTTTGTTTCTGACTACCTGATGAATGTACATCAATATTTTCTCTCATTTTTAGCTCTGTTTTGGTCTCCACCACCTCTTGACAGGTACGTTAACATCATTAGACACTGTATCTCTGCCACACAATACATTGTTGTCTTCGATATAATGTCAAAACTCTTGTCCCTTCACATTGTGTTAATAAATTTAGTTATTCTTTTTTTTTTTTTTTTTTTTTAATGGTTTTAAACTAAAATTCTTACATGTTGCACCTCTAAAGGGAAACTATGAACTCTTGGAGAAGAAGTTTAAATTTGGAGTTTTGATATTTACAATATTAATGGAGGCAATAATACAAACTCAGAAATATCAATGTCTTCCATATCTGCATAAATGAGCTGTTCTCAGAGGAAAATAAGGTCAGCAGAACATTGTCTGAAGCTAGAGAGGTTGCAGGGTCCACCACATATGAACAAAGTTGTATGAAATTGTGTCGTGCTCTAACCTCACTTTGTTTGTTCAGTTACAAAAAAGGCATACAAAAATCAGTCAGTGAAGATCCTTCTCTTCTAATTGAATTTTCTTTCCCAAAATACATAGTGCACATTTAATATGTACACAAGGGTATCAGCTTTAACTTTAACTGAATTACCATAAAGAGATCAACTAACATTGGTATTTTACTTATTTTGCAAAACATTGCAGTGGTATGGAATCAGCTAAGATGAACTGCTGTTACATAAGCCAGCATTTAGATAGCACTGTTACTGTTTGGTTGCTATACAGTGCTTTTTGCATTTGCCACCTCCTTCAATCTACTGATAAACTCGTTGACACGTTGAAAGCTGAGTTGGTGAGCGGCTCGTCGCGGGGCTCCAGAGGGGATGTGGAAGTGTCAGGGAGGAGGACAGACCTCTAATTAGCTGCTTTCTATCTCCTGGGAGGGGAGTGGCTCCGAGACGCCGTCCCCGCTTTCCTAATGAGCGCACTGGAGACCACCGAGACAAACCCTCTCCCCGGCTAGACCAGACGCACGGCGTTTTCTGCCCGTAGTACACTTCACGGACCTCAAACTGTTTGTCCCTAAAGGTCTCGCTTTATTATTTTTTTTCCTCTCTCTCTCTCTCTCTCTCTCTCTCTCTCTCTCCTCCCAGGTATTGTATCCTCTCAGTGTGGCAGACCGGTCCCCCGCTCTCCAACAACAACAAGCCACTCATCGAGAGTTGGAGGGCTTTTTTTTTTGCCCCCCCCACCTCCCCTGGAGAGACACATATACACTGACGCACACAAAATCACTGCCCAGGTATTGGAGACAGTCCCACGATGCGACGCCCTGTTATTGCTCCAATGTGCCAAGCAGAACATCGATACACAGCTCCTTAAAGAGGAGCTTTTAATCCGAAGCAGCACGACCACTGAAGATAATGAACGACTTAAACGTCTGAACGTACTTGCGCAGGCCATTACCGTCTCAGTATGAAGGAGAGCAGCGGGATTGTCATCTGTTGACTCGCGCAGGAGGGAAGAAGTCTGAGGAGTTTAAAAAAAAATAATTTAAAAAATCATTCACACACACCCCGGCCCCTCGCACCAGAGAGAGGGGCTTGGTGTGCTGCGTTATGTTGGGGTTTGATTAAAGAATGCCTCTCATTAAAAGGTTCCCTCCAGTTACTAATCAAAGGAACGTCGATATCTGGGAATTAGCTCGCCAAACACTCTTACCCCGCTGTTTTTCCACTCTCCCTCCCGTTTTTTGGGTTTTTTGGGGGTTTTTTTGCTTACCCTCTCTCTTTTTCTCCCTCGTTTTCTCCTTCCGCCTGACTTTCACTTTCACCGTTTCATTCCCCAGTGCTCGGTCTCATCCTCTTCTCCTCTTCCTCCTTCTTTTCCTTCCTCCCTCTCTGTCCATCTCTCCGTGTGTTGCTGTTGGCAGTGGTGCTAAATTAACCAAGGGAAGACAAGCTGGTATCAGGCCAAGCCCAACTTATGTAACAGTCAGCCTGTGTAGCCATCATCAGAGACTGGGGTCAGCTGGTCGCGGTTTTGGACTGAAGTTATTAACCTTATCTTGGGATTGGTCAGCTGGGGCGAGTCTAGCAAGAAGCATCTGATCAGAAATTTGTTTTAAACCAGGGCCGACTGCATCCAACCCATTATTAACCCTCATGAATGATATGCAAACTACACTATTCAAGCTGTGGCAAAACCCCTTAGCTCCAATTACATTTCCTGTGAGTGTTATTGGCTAACTTCCTGTCTGTTTTGCAGTCTGCGACCTCCTCCCACTTTTATACATCACTATTTGAACACAACTCCATTTTTTTCGTACTCGTTACCTCGTCAATCATTTTTCATTACTTGGCCCATCACTAGTTGTGCTGGAATTGATAGCTTTTCTTATACCACCATTTCCTGCCCCCTGCTTCTTCCTCGTGCAGACAGGACCGCCTCTTTATGGGGTTCTCTTGCCTGATTGGATAAAGTGGGCAGGGATCCTACTTTTATTTTCTCTTTTACTGCATGAGCATGGGGAGGGCTGCCGTCCAAACTCACTCTGTGACAGTGATTACTGTTTGAACAGAGCTATTTATGAATTATTTCAAAATGAAGATATCACTGACAGCAGCTTTACAGGGGACTCTTAAATGTCTGGGCCTGTACTTGCAAGTTTTCAGCTCCATCCAACTCCATTGAAAAACTTGCTGTGCTTTTTATATTGTCCATTTGACGGAGCTGGACTGAGCCCATTGTTTACCACAATATCGGTGCCCTATTACCGCTAACGTTTCCTGCAGCCAGGTTCCAATATCTGGAGGAAAAATCCATCGCAGGAGGATGGAGGCTGTTAGTGTAGCATATTGACGTCCATGGTTGAAGTGGCATAAGTCTGAGGCCAACGGGATTCAGGTGGGGCCGGTCTGCCTCCTGTCTCATTGTTCATATTCAGTTTATGTAATGGTGTGGAAGTAGCTGATACAGCCAGAGTCTTCATCGTTTATCTCTGTAATTAACATAAAAACATGCACATCCTTCGCAGCACAGCAATCTCCGTATAATATTACTACAACATAGATCACAGCGTCTTGAGTGTATTGTTGCATTTACAGCTTAAATAGAGTAATCAGGCGCATTTTCTATGATTTAGGATATTACAAGCTGTCAGCAGTCGCCCGCCGCTGCTGTGAACACGCAGCTCGTAGAGGAGAATCCTTTTTCTACTGTAACTGGTATAAACACCAAATCATACTAATTATCTCATAATTATAGGAGCTTTGTAGTTACCACATGTAGGGATCTCATTTAGAATTTTAATGATAATTTCATCCTCTCTCTCTCTCTCTCACACACACACACACACACAGAGACCTCTGTCATACTGAACAATCCCTGCCTTGTACAAGGATGAAATTTAAAACGGCAGTCCTCTTGTGGCTGCTCCTTTTATGCTTTATCTTTATCAATCCGTCTGTCTCTGCCTGACCTTTCTCGTGTATTCAAACACAACATTTTTAAAGGTTCCTCCCTAAAATCCATGCACTCCCTTTGTACGAGCGTGCCCTTCACTAACCGCGGACCACAGGGCACCGGAGCCCCCATCAGAGCCTCCCTCATCGCGTCCCCCCCACCCCGCCTGTCTTTCACTGAGCTTATATGAGTGTTAGATTCCCTCTCAGCCTGTGACAGACACGCCGGGGACGGAGAGGCATCAACAAAGAGACTCGGCTCCTGTCGACTGATCTGCGCGTCCTTTTGTGTTGACACTGTTTTTTTCCCCCGTGCGCTGTGTAAAAAGCTACAAAGGTTTTTCTGCGTTCACACTCTGCTGGCTAATTGCATCAAAGCATTTGGAGACTGTTGTCTCAGCCCCCGTGTTTGTACAAGCATCAAAAGGAGAGCGCTCCAGCACGTGGAAACCTGTGCCAGATACCATCTATCCGGCATGGAGGGACGCAAGAATGCAGAAACCATGGGAGTGTGACGGTGGCATTTGTTTGTCTCCCCGTGTATGACAAACACAACCTGACAGGAAATTTTAGAAATTCAGCGTCACTCTTCCCCCTCTCCCAATAACGCAATGAATCACGTGGAGCCGTTCACCTCAGATCGAGAGGGAGGGGGAGGATGTCAAGAGAATGACTTTCTCTCAGACTTTGTGGTTGGTCAGACATCCCGCCGAGCGTATCAAAGTCAACACCTCCACTCTCAGACGTAGGACAGATGGAGTATGTGTGGGTGTGTCCATTCATGTGCTCACGTCCACTCACGTCTACACGAGGGGGAACATAAAATGTGCATGCATGTGGCGAATCCTACACTCCTGTTTTCTCTGTCCGCACGTGTGAAAGCAAGGGTTGGGCCACCCCGCAGCAGGGTTCTGCTGGAGCCAAAACGCTGGCAGTGTCTGTTCGTTCAGCCATGTGACATGATTTATGTGCGAGACGCAGAGTGTAAATGTCCTGCCTGTGACCAGCAGACCAAACAACAGACCCAACCTGAAGACCAACAAAACTGATTATACAGTGTTTTCCAACCCAATGCTACACTTCTCGGTTAGCTCCACCCAGCCCTTCGTGCTCTGCTCCCTTCATCTATTTGTTTCTCCTCTTCTTTCACTCTGCTTTTCCTCTTGCTGTCCATGCCCTGGTTTGGCTCACGCACACACATACACGCGCACACACACACACACACACACACACACACACACACACACACACACACACACACACACACACACACACACACACACACACACACACACACACACACACACACACACACACACACACACACACACACACACACTTATATAAATATAAAAAAGCAACCTCCAGTCACAGCCTTCCACTGTACTGTTTTTAGCACTTTTCACATGCCTCCCAATGTGTGTTAAAGATGTGTTAACTGCATAAGGTATATTACACTGCTGCTGTGCAGAAAAAGCAAGGCAGGAATTTGTAAATACAAACTGTTGAATAAATTCACTTGAGAATGCAAAGATTTCATTTATATAGCTTCAGTTTTTGACTTTTTCTTTTTTTTTTTTTTTGTCAGACAGGTGTCGAGGAGAAGATATATGTTGGTAGAGTACACTGCATTTTATCCAGTCAGGTACCCAATAAAACAAGAGTGGTATTGTACCCATGTGGATCCAACAGCTGTCGTCACTTCTTATCTCAAAAACAGTCATTGAGACTAAGGATTAACAACTGACATACTCACCAAATCATGGATTTTGTCTGTCTACGGCTTAGAGGAAACACTAGCATATGAGTGTCTCTAAAGATGGTGATGGTTGCCATGATCATAGGGCAAATTATGTGCATTTGTCTTGGAAGGTTTTATTGATGGAAAATGCCACTGATGTCCAGATTTACATTTTTAGGGCATTTATTTATCTCGCCCAAGGACACTGCGACATGCAAACCAGGGGGATCGAACCAGCGACCTTCCAATAAGATGCTGGCTGAGCCACAGCCTCCCCTACCAATGCCAGTGCCCCAGTGTTTATATGACCAGGACCAAACAGGCTTTGTAAGAACACGCTTTGAATGACATTTTACAAAGTCTGGAATATGCTTGCTTATTAATCTAAGTGGTGAAGGGTTTTAATACATCCACGAGCATTCATCTATTTTGCCAATTAAACAAGACTTTTCATCAGTTTTATTTCCGACCTGCAAAAACCCTGCTTTTCATCCATTATCAGTGTTTTTCAAGATGTTCTACAATATCTGCTCAAGGCTACGAAGCTGTGAACTGGTAAATTGACTTGCATTTCTATAGCGCTTTTCCAGTCTACAGTCCACTCAAAGCGCTTTACAACACTTGTGTCATTCAGCCATTCACACAAATACTCATACACTGATGGCAGAGGCGGCCATGCAAGGCGCCAACTGCTCATCAGGAGCAATTTGGGGTTCAGCATCTTGCTCAAGGACACTTCGACATGCAGCTGGGGGAGCCTGGGATTCCGTTAAACAACCCGCTCTACCTCCTGAGCTAACTGCTATGGTTAAGATTAGGGGAAGATTGTGGTAATGATTAAATATACTAACCATACAGTAATGTTCAGACAGCGGGAGCATTAACCATGTAGCTGCAGGTGTCCTATGGAAAACAAAGGTCAAAACAAAAGTCTGCAGTTCATTCACTGTAACTCACTAAAACACGTTGTATTGTGTTGAGTCGACTTTTATTTCAAATCCGGTATTCTTTACACGTTTATTTGCAGGCAATCCTTCACTGTTTCTTGATGGTGCATAGCTGCGCATCTTGTAGATCAGTGGAATTGTATTAAACCACTGGCAGGAAATTGTTGACCGTCTACATCTTTGTGTATTGCATGAAAAAGCAACTTTGTAGTGAGACAAAAAAAAAGGTTAGAAACTCCACAGGAAACAATCAATAAAGACGTGAAGGGTAACAGGTTTGTTCCAGGATGTAAACTGGAGTCTTCAGATGCATCCTCAACCCTGACCTCTCCAGCTTTCCATCTTGCTACCTCCTGCAGTGAATGCAAATCCTGAGCGAAGACATTCTGCATTTTTCTGTTTATTTCCACGTCCATAGTAGATAGATGTGCTTTTAACCAGAGCACCTTATCATTGTATTGTCATCATCCAGTTGCACAAACCCTTCAACAAGAGCTAAAAGGACCTAACAGCATAGTATAGTATCATGTCTATTCACGTGTAATAATGCAGTGGGAAAAGTTAAAGCAGCGTTGTAAGAACTAAACCATCTCCATGACAACCGAGCATCCCCATCTGATGAGGAAGGCCGTGATAGGCTGTTGAAAGCCGGAGACACAAGTAGGTCGGACCTCGTGTCGACTTTTCCTTTGCAAACCAGCATTTTTTTCAAAGTCGAGTCTCCTTCCTGACATTTTGCCCTTCAGTTGTTTTAGGGACAAAGTTAAATGTGGTGCCGGTGCAGTGTTTGAGGAGGGGACAGGAGAGGAGAGGTGACAGGAGATGCATGAAGTAGAAGGAAGATAAGAGCAGGGGGAGTGGTGAGAAATAAAGGACATGAAAGCAGATTAGGACAGAGAGGAATGTCAGCGTCCATGTGTCCAGGTGTAGAACTGATGGGGAGTGGCAGATTGTGTGTGTAAATTACTGGCCGGCGTGCTGAATATTTATGAAGCAGACGGTGGCAGAGGGAGAAATTCAAAGTCTAGGTGTGAAAGGGAGAGATGGACGCGAGGAGGAAATTGGAAGGGACAGAGTGTTTCCTCTGATGGATAATGACAGCCCCAAGTCACAGATTAAAGCCCGGACAACTGCCTCAATAATGTTGAAACCACCACGGGGCCTTTGTCAATGAAAGCAACAGTGTGGAAGAGGGCGGGAAATAGACTGAGAGAGAGGGCGAGGGATGAAATAAAGGAAGATGTAGAATATAATGAGCTTATGATAGCTGCCGTGTCTCCGGTAATATACAGTAGTGTTACTCAAAATGCAGAGTCACCAGCGGTATCGAGGATTTTCCTGAATCGGGACCTTCAAAGGGGCCATCATTTAAAGTAGTATGGTCGGATATACTTTATCTGTAAAATTCAAGCATCAGATAACAGTACAAGTTAAGTACAAGTACATCCAGGACTGGCTCCGGTATAGTGAAGTGAATTTGAGTTCAAAAACCTGCTTTAGGTGGATTTCATGGGTCTTTCCACATCTTTGAAATTCAGCCACTGAAATGAGTTGAGGTCAGTGCCCCTTTTGGCTCCGCCCCCTGGATCCTCACATGATTGTCACTGATTTCATACCTGCCTTATGATGATACTGATATAAAGTAATGCAGTTAACCTCTTACTTAGCGAAAACTATGAAGCATGCATATGGAACGTGGAAGACAACAAGACATTAGCAAATATCAGGGGAATATTTGACTGCACTGATGCTAAATGCTCCCTTATCCTCAGCAGCCAATCACAACCTTTGCCTTTCTATAGTTTGGTGCTGGGCAGTTAGTGTACACAGGGTTCATCAGAGCTTTTATCAGAAAACTATGTTGCTACCTGAAACTAGATCACGGCGAGTCAAACATCTGAGTTATTAAAGCAAGCGAGCAGTAGGGCTTAGAGGAACTGCAGTGTAATAACAATGTCAACTGTCTCCTTTTAATTTTGTGCAGCTTTAAATTGATTGTGATCAGAATTGACTAATGACTGTTTTAACATACATCATTTAAAAAGTGGCCAGTGAGTTGCAAAACAATATGAACCTCGCAGCGCACCAGCAACAGGCACACCGGACCTTTGTCATCGACTGGGTTTCAGCGAGAAAACTCCCCGTTAAGTTCTAGGAAAACATTGTAGATTGGCTTAAAATAACTAATTTACTTATGTGATGATGTTATATACGCACATACATTATGTAATTTAGGAATTATTGTGGCTGCAAGAGGTCGTTGCATAACAGGTAACACAAATATTGGTCGTATCAATATACTGGTTTCCTTACTTTATATAAACGAGTCCATTTTACCATGTATCAAAAAACTATAAATCACTGAATGTCTGGTAAGATTCATAGTCTTATAACCTGTAATCTAAGATGTTATATTACAGTAGAAATGTGTGTTGCTGATCTTTAGATGTTCAAGATTTACATAACTCGAACATTGATGTCTTTTGTTGAAAGAAAAATGTGGTCGGTATATAAAAAAAAAAGCCATTTCTGGCAACATTAGATAAATTCTGGTGTCATTTGGGCCAAACAATAAAGGAGTTTGAAATAAAACCACTCGCCAGTGATCAGATGAGATATGCTGCAGATATTCTACAGTTTAGTGTGTCAGATATTTCTGTAAAGGAAAGCATAGATCTTACCGAAATAAATATCTTTTGAATGTACATCTGAATTTGCAGACTACTACGGTGCTGCTGCCTGCTTCAGAGAGCGCTCACACACACGCATAGTGGCACATAAAGCTATGTTAAATTAGAGCAGCGAGTTCCCTCTGGCAGGGAACCTCCTAGTTCGGGAGAGAAGCATCTGGACAATACCGTCCCCGAGGTCTGAATGCTGGCAGCTGACTGAGGAGTCCCCACTGTGTCTGAAGACAGAATACAGAGCACAGCAGAGCACCCTGTCCAGAATAACACATCAGTCAGACGACTGGGGCCAATTCATGTCCAATGGAGCGACATACATAGACCAGGATAGAATTAGGAGGGGGAGGGAAAACTTCTCAAACTTGGTGTGAGTCGAACTTTGTGCTTCTAGACAAATAAATACCTTGTGTGCATCATGTCCTCATTGTTTCTTCCGTCTGAATAAGATGAATGTTGAATTATCATTAATTATATTCCCTCAGTGCCACGAATTATGTTGCGTTACCTTCACGCGCAATACACAACACTGTCCTAAAAATGAAGCACACTTTGTAAGACTGTGTACGCTTGCATGCATTAGTCAAGATGTAAGACAGACACAAGGAAGAGCAGACGACATCCAGTAGACAGAAACAAAGTCACAGAAAGACAGATAGATAGAATGAGGACAGCTTGGTCCGGACCAAGAGGAGAGCAGCGGCAGCAGCTGTTCCTGTTTCCCCCGTTCTCTCTGAGCCTAGATACCAACACAGCATGGCAGCACACCCTGGGGACCAACCAGAAAAAGGCTCTTAAAACAAAACCCAATCACCATGCCGTATCATTAATAGGCTTCTCTCAGGTGTGTACTCTATTAAGTCTGCCATCTGTACTCACATCTAAGAGCCCCGCACACTGTGTTTGAGTCAAGCTTCCACTCTAGAGTATGTTCAATCTTTTTTTCTTTTAGGTTCATCACTGTTATATAGCCAATTTACTGTTCAGGTTTTTACAAAGTTAAAATCCCCTCATTTACTGATATGCGGCATGTTTTTAATCGTAAATACTGTGAGATTGTAAAGTAGTATGATTTTAAAGGGATTTTTTTTTTCTTCCAGTGGCTCCTTTTCCCCCGTGGGAGTTGTGAAGATTGTCAGTGAGCAGAGTTTGACAGAATGCATGCACTGATACGAACGCTCTCAACTCTGGAGCAGTAAAACGCAACAAAACAGAAATTCTGACAAAACCCCCCAAAAAATATCTGCAGTGGCAAAATCTACCTGATGCTTTCTTTCCTGTGCAAGTCTGAAATGTCAGCTTTTTTTTTTTTTCTTTCTTTATTTTACAAAAATATGTTAAAAAAGTATATTACTAAAATTTACAAATCAAAATTATATACAAAATTCATTTATTCAATCAAAAAAACACGTAAATTGTCATTTGAAAATACAAAAATACATTCTATACAAACTGATATCATCACATTTTAGCCATTCAATAGCCTCAGCGGTTAAGGGCTGCATGCTGAGTGTGTCAGTCAAAGCGACCGCTCACTGACTGAGTGGACCATCAGTCGAAATGAGGGTAACTGAACAGTTAGAGGTCACAGTGATGCACTAATTGTGTCCGATGACATTAATAAACTGGGCATTAAGCAAATATTAAGCGATAAGTATAAGTGCTGTAGAATAAGTACAGTTTATATGACCTCCAGCTTTACAAGCAACCAGACACTAAACTGTTTCCACAACAACAGAGTATAAAGACATTGTGTAAGAGAAACAATTAACCAAAGCCAAAGACTGACATTAGGCTAATTGGTGACCAGCTTTTTGTTCTATTCAGTTTGAACTTAAATGGAAAAAAATGTGTACTATTTCAGAATAAACTCAAATATTAACTATACAGTATATAGTATTTAAAGTACACAAATACATGTGTTTTGTTTGAATGTCACTTTCTTCCAGGCGAAACAGAAAATAATAATCAAAAGGGAATTTAATACATTAAAATGTATTTAACTGCACATCGCTGGTGTGTTTGCACATCAGCCTCTGACTGATCTCAGAACCCACCAGGATTACTTACTCTGGCCTCTCTCCCGTTTCCCTTTCCTGTCTCCTTTATTAAAAGTCAATTATTTTCTGAAATGAAATATCTTCAGTAACTTTGACAGCTCATGTTCTGTCTGACTGTGTCTCAAGTTTCTAAGTGCACCACTATACTCACAAGCTAATCATTAACCCTGCCTGTTTGCTGCTGGGCAGTTAGTGTCAGTTTTTACTGCCTATTTTTCAAAAATGATGCTGTGAGGACAGGGACAGTAAAGTTCCAGCCTAGAAAAAAACAGAAGAATGAGTTTCAACAGAGTCTCATAGAGCTGGAGGATGGCACTCTGTTGGTTTGTCTCTACAAGTGGTCATGTGATCCACTGACATCATTAAATTAGTAATAGGCACTTTAATGAAAAATTAGCTCTCGATTGCATTTCTGACATCCAGTTGAGGTTCAGATAGTATCCAGGGGAACGTAAAAGAGATTTCAGGTTCATTTTCAGTTATTATCATTTTGGGTGAATGACAAATTATAATTTTCTGCAGTTCAACTTTTGAATTTTCATACATCCAGGTTCAGTGTGTGTTTTATATTGTCTTGTTTTATATCCACCTCAACTTTTAGCTGAATCACGTCAACACATTATGGTCCTGAACACATTTCAGTAATCTGATCGAGTGTATGTTTTGCAACGACCAAGGCAAAAGGGCAGGCTGACGGGAAATGGAAAAATTAAATATAGATGGCTGTTGCTGACAGCCGAGTGGAAAAGGAAATAAACTTTCCAACCATGGAGCACCCTGTCGACAGTACATGCCCCCATCCTTATTATCAAGAGGACCCATGTCAGCCCTGTCAGAGTGCTTGAAGTGTCTTGCTATCTGTGGAAATGCGTTAAGTATATGTTGATCCGATGCTCTCCCTTTACAGCCCTTCACACTGTCAGAACTTTTCTGGCTTGGCAACCTAATAAGCCAGTTTTTTACCACATGATTCAGGTTTCAGCCAACACATTATGGACACATTTCAAAATGATGTTAAATGTGTGATATAATGTGCATTTATAATAGGGCTAGGGCACTATCGGGGCATGAAATTACCCCATTCACCATCCAAATGCGGTATAATCTGGGCTGTGGTGGGTGACTCAGGCTGTCTCACTTTTACCCTGGCAGGTGGCAAGATTGTTTTTAAGCTGTTTTTTCCTACTTTAAAACTGCCTGAGCTGCTAAAAATGTTAAATTGACTCTGGAAATTTGGTGTCCATCAGCCACTGTGACAGAAAAAAGTTTCATGCCCCCGGTCTTTATATAACTAACAACACATAATACCACCTTTGGCGCAAACAGTCTCTCGTAGGTGTGTGTAAGGGACAGGTATGGATCGAAATGTGTTCCATCAAATTAAACGTTTTTGGTCATAGGTACTGTTAATATACTTGGACATGAATCACAAGAATACGACACCATAAAAAAGATAAAGCAAAAGCTTTTCCAGCGGTTGCCCATGCAGTGATAGTACAATACTTTACTTTCATATCAAGGTGGGATGTGTGAAATATAGATGATAACGACGCACTGAAGAAGACAGACATTCAACCTTGTAATGCGTTGTCTTCCTGGAACGACTATCAACAGAATGTACCACACCATTTTCAATCAAAAGTAAATGTTTTGGATCACCTGAGTAAAGACAGGACCAGTGTGTAACCAAAGAGTTATCCCTATCATCGTTTGAAAAAAAAAGGTATAACACCAAAGTACTTGAGGTTTGAGTACTTCAAGTATTTTACGTCTGTTCTCCTTTGGCTGACCTTTTAATACAAAAATCAGTCAGAGGAAAAATGGAAAAAAAAAAAAAACATTTTACACCTTCTCTTCATTCTCCTACTCACACTTTTATGGGGAGCTACATAATTGAGGTCTCACACTGATGCATGTGCAATGTCCTCAGCTGTGGTTGGGCTCTCTTTTCAGCAGGAGCTATAGTTAACATTTTATGAAAATGCAAAGTTTGGTAGAGTTTTTATGATGGTATGTCACACATCACACACATTTCCACTGTTGGTTATTCATCTGACATGTGGGAAGTAAAAGTAATGACCTTCACTACCAGAGGAGTGGTGGCATGCCGATTCTTAAAGCAAAACTCTCAGCAAAATGCAACCTAGGATTTTTTTTTGTGAATGTATCCAATTCAAAAATTCATGCACCTTAACTCTCCTCCATGTTACATCACATTCGGAAATCAATACTTCTCAGCTGGCAGGACAGCGGCTGTTTTCACAAACAATGTTCTCAAAGCTCTTGTTCATGTGTAGAGACCCTGGTGATATTATGACCAGAGTTTCATGTTTTGTCGAGCCTTTTAGTATTTTAAAAAATGCTATCATAAAAGTACCCGTAGCACTCCCATTGAAAATGAGTTTGACTCAAAAACGAAAATACAATAAATCTTAAAAGTGCCTCTTTCAACGTAATTATGCTTTTACACAAAGGTTTCACTTTAAAAGTGCTATGAAATCTCACTTTTAGACAAAGCACAAGATTCACTGAATCATAATGTAAGTTACACATTATGATGGTCTTGACCTTTGCATTCATTTAATATCAGCCCTGCTTCGTACCCACAGACATGTGGATCAGCATCAGACTCCTGCTCTGACCTCCAGCATATTGGATAGCAACCTAGTCGCCAGAATAAAAAGTTGGCATCTAACGTTTCTGCAAACTATTTATATGTTGCAACTTTATATTTCTTTAGGTTCAATTGGTTCATTTTATTTTGTGACAGCGCTGTGCTAATGTGTGGGTCAGGTTTAGACCCAAAACTCAGGGTTAGGGTTAGGAAAAGATCATATTTTGGCTCAAAATACCAGAACTTTGGTTGCCACAAATTAATGGAGATATCTCCAATCCCTGTAGAAAACATATCCCGTTGTGTTACCACGAACAGAGCTGAAACTTGTCCCGACGTCTCCTGTAAAATATCCTTTGGTGTCTACCTTAAAAATTTTGAAACATTGTCTCGAACATCTGTCACTTGCTAGGCAGCCTTCACGTCTTTAACTCCACCTCCATCTCCTCCACCCCCATGGTACCACACAACATGTATAAACATGAATGCATCAGTGGTTTTCAGAAACATTAACAGCCAACATTTTATTCTGGTGACCGCTCCGTGGATAGCGTCGGCTATACTGTATAAAAGGCACATAATACTGTGATCTATTTTACCTATTATAATCTGCAGAGGGTGAGAGTGTGTTATGGTGCATATTGTTATAGTGGATGATTAATTAGCTCATAGTTCTCCCCCAGGTAATGTTGATGGGAGTGTGATGCCAGACACTTCCTTGTCCGTGCATTTCCGCATTCAGCTGTTGGCATTTTGTTAATTTCCCTTTTTGCCTGGCATGAATGCTAAAACCCCACAAAAAAAAAAAAGTCTTCTCTGAAAATAGCTTCCTTCCGTTTCACTATTAAGCTCCACGGGGCTCTCGGAGGACTTACTGTATGAACGATGCTTCTTGTCAGCGCTCATCAAGCATCGTAATAAAAACAAAACATAAAGGTTGGAAACTTATAGTAAAATGTGTGCACACTGGCGGGTTCTATTCTTTGAGGCTTTTCTGTTTTTCCTCAGATTTCATTAGAACAGCTTGTCCCCGAGGGCCCCCGAGTTGTTGACTGATTACAGATTCTGTCTGTCGACAAGCTTAGCATCAGTTTGAACTGTGTGCATGGTTGCATAAATACCCATTTCATTATACTCTGACAGTTACTCTGACACAATATTTGTCTGGATCAGAAGGCATTTTTCAGCCTTTCCTGGTGTCTGCGTTGGCAATAAGCATTAATAGCAAAGTCCTTTACAAGGTCTGTATGATGCTTCTGCTACTCAACAAACCCTAACATAACCACTGTATCATTTCATTATTTCACACATTTTTTTTTGTTTATTGTCTATTTAGCTCTAATTTTCACCGGGATTCATTTTTCTGTCACACATTTGTGGCACGGTGCAGAGGCCTCTCCCGCATTCCATTAATTTTAGGCGTAACCCCAGCTCTGTGAACACAGTGGGGAACCGCAACCGGGACATTTCACCAATTAAAAGTTATTTCACCCAGGCTTCACCCTATTATGGGACCACATAGGTGTTAGGGGCTGAAGTGCAGTGGGCTGAGCAAACAGTCACAAGCTTCATTGGCTGTCACTGTACACTCAGTCAGCCAGAATAACTGCTCATTTGGGCCGATCTCAGCGGGTAGCACTGTAACAGATATTGATCAGTCATACACATCCCCAGGTGTGTCCCTGTTATGAAAAACCTTCAGGGGCACAGACTGAAACGTGATCCAGCAGTCCTGCAGTAGCCAATAAACCTCACCTCGTTGGAGGGAAAAAAGCCTAAGACATAAAGCCAAAGTCGCACACATCCATTGATCTCTACCTCACACTCATGTAGACCTATTCACGCAAAAATACCACCAGAACCTCTTATCACATGAAACATCTCCCTGGTTGATCAATTGCAGACAGTGACCTGCCCCTAGAGAGTCGCAGCTAGCATGACTAAGTGATTTTCAAAGACTTTCAAAATATAAGCCATAGTTTGTTACAGTACTTTAACATGGAGCTCTGGAGTAGGCCAGATTTTTCAGAAGTAAAACCCTGAAATGAAGAGGGATCTTAGCGGAGGCTCAGGAGTGGTGGTTGACTTTCAAAATAAAATTCTCAACAGGGATTCTTCAGTGTTCAGAGTGTTTCTACCAAACCGATGAGAGTGAGTTGGCTAAGGATGAGATGCTTAGATTTTTGCATTCAAAGCCCCAACAGCAAGTTGTCAAGATGGAGACTGTAGATTCTGAATCGATGGGACTCACTGTACCAAAATGAAGTTACAATGAGTGTGACTGAACAATATTAAAAACTGAGTGACTCTGGTGAACTACAACCTCAGAGTAATGGATAAAGGTATAGGGATGAAAAGAGGCCTCATTAAGGTGATGTCATGGTTTGGGCTTTTGGTTTAGTTGTGTCCTCTTTTATGCTGAAAGAGTCTCCTCTCATTTGTCATCCTGTCTTTGTCTCTTTCCCGTCTTTGTGATTGACCAGATTTGTTTCACCTTCCTTGGATTAACAGGTTTGTCTCCTTCTCTCAGTTTGCTCCTCGTGTCTCAGCTGTGTTTGCTACTTTGCACTTCATCGATTTGAACGTTATTTTTTGTATTTTTCTTAGTTCAGATGTACTTCTGCCTGTTGTCTCAGTTTTTATTGCCTGCTGTTTTTGTGTTGATTCAGCTTTCCATTATTAAAGCTCACCCAGAGTCTTGCAATTTGGTCCTTTTTGCAAACCCTGACAGGTGTAGCCCAATCCAACTTACCCACCTTAGAGACAAGAATTGAGATGTCGTCCTAAGAGAAGACATCTTAGGCTAGTTTTGGAGAAACAGTGTATGTGTGTGTACTGCAGGCATGGGTGGTTTGGTGTGGTTTGTAATTGCTCACTAATCTGTATGTTTTATTACTTGTTGATTTGTAGAATCAAAAAAGCCCCGTGAAAGAGACTCCAGCTGATCAACAAGACACAACACTATGTACAAAGACCAGCTTTTTGTTGGTTCATGGCGCAGTCTCATTCTGCTGCCTCAAGATAGCAATCTGCCATCAGTGCGCCTGACCGCACCTCAATTTAATACCAACAAAATACATTTATACAACGTGGGCGCTGACAACTGCATCAGTCTGACACTAGCGATGACACTTGCCACGTGCTGTGTGTGCACCATCTTCTGCACTGACTACCTTGTGTCACATCCCCACTATGGAAAAAAAAGTTCTTCATTTAAATGAGTCATTTCAAGTTATGAAATACAGCCCACAATGTCATCTTTTTTGGATTTAATTCCATCTTGTCCTTGTAGCATTACCATATGAAAAGAACACCCTGAATAGGTCACATCTTGTCACAAGGGCTCAAATAAATGGGAATACAGGGGTCCCTGATGTTGACAGAAAAGACCCTCACTGGTCCATCTGGTTGTGTATTCAAATATATTCAGTCCTCATGATGGAACATACAGTGTATCCACATGAACACATGTGCCTTACGTATGATGTCGACACAGGTGTGGCCAGTATTCAAACAGCCACTGGATAACATGGTAAGCTCACCGTAAGTCTTCTACAGATTCCTTTGAACATCAGTGCCTCCGAAGTCTACTCAATATTGATGCCTCCATCCAGCTGTGAGAAGCTGACCTGTTTCAGTTGGGAATCAATAGCAATGTGTGAATCCATTGCCTTCCTGTTGCATCACATCCTGTGCTATGAAAGCAAGTCATGAGCCTGAGAGGCTCTTGGATGTTTCTGTCATGCTCGTTCTGTTTTGCATGTAAAATGACACATGGGAAACAGGAAAAATTCACACAGGAAAAGTTCTGAACAACAAGGCTGCTACAGCTGAACTGAATCAAAAAGGTGAGACAGAATGAGTCAGAAACATGACCGGAAACATTAGTACGTGCCATCACAATCCAAAAACAAAAGTACAACATCGGCAACAGCAAATATTTCCAGAGGTAAAAGATGATTTAGCGGTGGCCCTGGTCTTTTTTTTTTCACCAATAAAACCCTGGAAGGAGAGAGGCCTTTTTCTTCCCCTGATAGGATGGACAGTTTGGTCTTTTTGTGCAACAGATGAGACAAATTGTGCTTCTTAAAAATACAGTCGCAAGTCAAGGTTGATGCATCACCTGCGGTTAAAAGCAGTGGCTGCCAGCATGCAAACTCCCAGTGGTGACTGGGGCCAAATGAGTGTCATTTGGATCTCAACGCCACCCGTCTGCCAGTGCATATACGCAAATCAATTCAAATTGGAGTATGCTGCCAGATTTAGAGTTGCAAGGCTTTCAAAGTAAAACTGATCACATGGCAGACTTTAGAACAAAAGTGCTTCCATCTACTGTTATTCTTTATATTTTTTAAATGAGTTTATATTATTACCATGTTGATAATTATACTTTTAATGTAATTAATCCATTTGTGGGTTTAAATTTCTTCTCCAAAACCACATAGTGCCCCTTTAAGACCCTGGGGTTGGTGTCAGTGCGTGCGTGCGTGTGTGCATGCCTGTGTGGTTAAAATTATTTTGGAAGCTTTTTAGATTATATCCCTTCATACTGCGGCTTAGCCCTGTGGTATTTGCTAGATCTCTGGGATTCTATAGTGTCCCCTCCTTATTACGAAGTGGCCTAAACGATTTAAACCCTTCCTTCCTTCCTTCCTAATCAAATAATTGGTTGGCAGAGATAACCAGGCTGTCTGATTGAGACTAGAGTAGGAGAACACCAGAGGGGACGAGGAATGAAGAAATTCGCCCTTGTCCCGACTTCTCAAAGTCCTCTTTGTTCCAAATATTTTTCCTGATGATGTCCGACTGGAGCCAAATGGAAAGCCAGCAGCTGCAAATACTCATGGCTGTTTGGTTTTGTTCGATTTAGTTCAAAAGGGATACAGAGGCGTTTTGACAACGTAGCCGTGGGGTTAATGAAGACCAACTGGAAGTCACTCGCTGCCTTGTTGCTAACATCTACTGGGAACTGAAAACAAAACACACACACACACACACACACACACACACACACACACACACACACACACACACACACACTACAGGTTGAACCACCTGTCACTCATGCCTGAGCTCCAGCCTCTTCTGTCGGAGATGAGCGTGGCATTGTTCGGTCAGCGTCACTACAGGGACAGGGGATGCGGGGAAGGAGGCAGCAGAGGACACTTTCCATTATTTCTAGTCGGCAAACCACCAAAGCCTCGGTGCCCAACCCTGAGGCAAGGAGAGTTTTTGAAACAGCCACTTATTCATCGACACTATACGCAAACACACACGTGCCAAAGAATACCTTTCACACACACCTAAAGTATGTATACCTCTACACACACATTCCCAAAGAGACTCACCGTACATAATGTCTGAAATAGTTTTTCTTTATGTTTCTACTATTCAACCACCTGACACAGACTGACACTAGGCAGAATCCTTTGAGATGGAGGAAACGTGTTTGATGAAGTTTATTGTCCACCTTATTTCACCTTGCTCAATCCAGCTTTTCTCACAATTGTGCCTACTTTGTATACCCAAATGGGAAAGCTTAACACAGAAGAACTGTTTGGCCTTAATGAATGAAGCACCATCACAAAAAGTGCTCTTCATCAGCATTGGCTAAAACAAAGATGAACGAGAAAGGATTTTTTTACTGTTCTTGTCTAAAATAAGTCATGTTTAGATAACAAGAAATAGAACCCAAATGCAAATCACTACATATACCTTCTTGTCAACTACACTTCAGATTCAAGACCACGACTGTATGTTTAAACTTGTGGGAGCAAGGGAGTGCTTAAGTTTGTGTCCTTGAACTTTGCCAAAACATCTTCGCCAGATGCTTTTAGGCACTCTGGCACTGAAAAAGAAAAAAAAAAGTGCACATTGTTTCTGTAAAGTTGTCTATTGAATTGTGGGAGATCTAATCAAACCATATGTAGCATGTCCAAAGTTTTTTTTTTTTTTCCCACGCCACTGTTGCCAAATGCTTGCTCATGGGGGAAATGTTGGGTCACTGTAAATAAATCAAGGAATATGGTTCAGATCAGATTAACTGAACACTTGCAAGACGAAAAACTGAGCTAACCAGCAAATGGCAGCTACAGTTAGCAGAAGCTTGTGGTTCCCCATATTTGTTCCAAGTATGGAAGTATGAAAACGTGAAACTGGTTGCCAGTGGGCAGGTGGAAGTAGAGACAGAAGGTGTTGAGTTATTCGTTGTTGATCCAAATCTTAGTCAGAAAAATTAAGCAAGTAGAACAAGCACATCAAACCGATGAAGGTTTAGCTTCCAGGGAAAAACGAGTTGGAAACAGTCATCCTACATACACATTTGGATCACATCAGTACATCTTGTCTCAAGAGCACCAACACAACAGCCATTAATCACAGTGTTAATGTCGACATTCATTTCCTCCGTGAAAAATAAGGGAATTCCAATTGTGTTAAATCGAATTCTGTAAACTCTTTCTTTCCCTATCCCTTCCTCATTCTGCTCCGAGAAGAAACGGGTGTCCCAGTGTCAAAAACTGTCACGCTCGTTGGCGATACGGCTGACGGTGGCACGGTGTGTAATGAGGGACTGTCGCCGGAGCACTGAGGGGAGACGGCGGTGACACACCAGCGTGGGAAACTCATCTAAATCACATTACCAAACCCTGCCCTGAAGGCTCGCATGGCTGGCAGATTAGCCTGCACGGGCTGTCGCTGTTGCTGCTGCTTCTGCTTCCTCGGAAATTCTCGGCTTTGTGTAGGCTGACGGGTAATAAACATTGTAATCAGGCGCGCGACTGTGAATGGCTTAACTAGGAACATGACACCAAAGAGAGAAGGATTGGCATGAAGGAATACAAGCAGTATGAAGGAGATACTGTATGTAATACGTTTGCGGGGACTATAAAAACTTTAAAACCATGTTATTGATTACTATGAATTCATGAGGATGCGTGATGTGTGACAGGCGTGCGCGCATGTATGTACACTGGTGTGTATCAGGAGAAAAAAAGAATTGATACTTGGTGCGTGTTTGGCTCTAGATGACAGCAGACTGCACAAGGAGCCAAGAAGGTGCTCACCTCCAGCTCCTTTCACCTTTCGCCACACTTGTTCTTATCTCAGCTGTGATTTGTCAGATGCAATGATGGTGGGCTGCCTGTTTTATTAATCGTATTCAATTCAGGGAGGTGGAGTTGTAATGTCTATTCTTTGGAGTCGTTAGGGCGTATTTGTTACCTCCCCAGTCAGATTTGTCTTCTCTGGCAAGCCACCTTTAAAAAGTTATTTCCAATTCCATCATTTTTACCACCTTGTAAATAAACAGATCAGCTGTTAGCACTTCAGCAGTCTGCCTTCTTGGCTGCTTGGGACTCGAGGGAAGATGGGTCTGTTTGGTGGCCACCACTGGACAGCACAGTACACCAGTATTATGATGGCTGTCTTAATAAATGTAATCATCTTCAGTGTAACAGTCCTCAAGGTAATGGTTTGGTATGTACCTCAAAATGCATACGGCTTAAATTTCTTGTAATTTACTTTCAATAGACAGTCCACCTAGATCCACCTGAGATTGATGGTACGGCCTGTAGGCAGGGTTGGTTTATTTATGTATCACCATTCAGACACAAGGCAAATCAAGCTACTAAAGTTACAGATGCAGACAAATACATAAAAAATACATAAAACATTAGAACATTCTTAAAAGTTTAAAAGACAATCAAACAAAGCAAAAAAAGAGCAAATAAATAGTTACAGAAAATTCTATGTATGTAATTTATTGGAAAGCCTCAGTAAAAGGTAATGGTTTGGCCCTGATTTAAAAGAGCTGGCAGTCCCGCCAGACCGCAGGTATTCAGGAAGGGTTTTTCACAGGCTGAGGGGCATAATAACTAAAAGCTGGTTCATATTGCCTGGTTGTGCATAAAGCAATAAAAAAGTGAACATAAACTTTGGCAGAGCTCATATTTTAATGCAGGACTGATTTACAAAAAAAAAAAAAAAAAAGTCAGTTGCTCTGGTACGGACTTTGTCCATGTTTGCTTTAAAACAGTAGGGATATACTATTGGATGCCTGTGATTGACACATCATGGTGATGACATTTAACATGCAGTAGCTTGTTTGATGTGTTTCCATCACATACAACTGTCAAATGACACAGACACACCATCCTCCTCAGACAACCACCCAAAACTTTCCTTCAGGCCATAGCGCACAGACAGTAACTGTGTCTTCTCTTAAGCTTTGGCTCATGGCAGTTGGAAAACAGTTGAATACTCTCCCCCAGTAACATATGTTTTTGCCATAGTGTGATAATCACACGTGTGATTCAAGTAACTGCATGCAGCGCGACGGTTCAAGACAAAAAGAGATGTACCATTACACGCCTAGTGTTCAGAATTATGGCCCATGCATGCACGATGGATCATGGTTTACTGATTTCTCTCTCGATCAGACTGGAGTGTAATGATTACAACCTAATGCCATGTTACAGATGACAGGTCAGCAAGAAGTGATAAGCAAAAGACTTAAAACAACATTATGTGACATTTATGTGACTCTGCTTCACATGTCATTTTCATCCAACTTCATGTGATGGTACAGTGTCTTGTAATAAGGTGAATGGTATCTCTGTCTCAGCCACTCCGCCCCTTAATCACTTGTTTCTGCACTATGTAACTTCAGTGATAGAGGAGGATCACAGTATTACATACATGTTTACTTCAACATACAAGTTTCAAACACATACTATTTTCATAGCTGCCACATAGTCAGCACGCCAAGCACTGAGGGGTCCAGTGCATTGAGTAAAGGTGCAGTGCCCAGGAGATGAACTGGCACCACCTCAGCTACCACTCTACAGCCAATACTGACTCGATAAGTCCTGGTTCCCAAACCAAGTCTTAGCTGCCATGTAAATATATAATTTAAAAAACAGTCAAAACCTCCAAATATAATTCTGAACCTGCAATGATGAAACTGGCCCACTGGTAGAATGAGCTACACCTGTTTCTGAAATTGGATTGTAGTGAAATCTCTATTTTTCATGAATATTTTAAAGAAAATTCTGCATGTTTCATGAAAACTTCAGCCGATTTTATTTTTTTAAAATAGCTTCCAGGTCATTTGACCCATTGACTCAAAATCAATACGAAAATGTCTTGTTATACTGGTGGAATGAGACACACCACAGGTTTTCAGTGGAATTTCTTGTTTCCATGAATATTTGAAGGAAAAAAAAAAAAAAAAATCACAATTTTCTATGAGAGCACTGGATGTTTTTTTTTTTTTCAATAGCTCCCATGTCATTTGACCCACTGACTCAAAATCAATCCCAAAATGTCTTCCCATGCTTGTCACAATAATAAGTTGGTGAGAAAGCGTACTTTTTGTCAAATTCAGTGCATTCCTATCTGCTTTCTACAGTGCAGTGACGGCATGCTGTGTCAGACATCCAAAATGTCCACAGCAGGAGAGCATTTCTCCACACTTCAGTCAGATGATTGATGATGTATTGACATCATATCTAGCAAAACTTAAACAGTTCTGTCATAGTCAGCCGCATCATGCTGTCATGCTCAGCTCACTGTGCATTTTAAACAGCTTTGGCTGCATGGTTTCCTTGTTTTGTTTTTACTTCGGGTTAAAAAAAAAGTGCATAATAACAATCGAGCAGCTTATAGTCAATTACCATAAATCTTCATTTGATATTTATTTGGATCATATCCCATCGCTGTCTTCACAGTCTCTTTGTCACAAACCTCTGAAATTTGTAATTATTGTGGCCACTGTCTGGGCACCCATGGTGAATAGCTTTGAGCTCCAGTTTAGTGTGGTATTATTGCGTAATTTACTTGTCAGTGCCTTCTGACATGGTGTGCAGTGAGTCAGAGTGGCAATTACAGCGCTAGCGGGAGTCTGGAGTGGCATTTATATGACATTAGTGAGGCACATTTAGCTTTCATTGTCAAAGTGAAGACACTCAGGCCAGGGAGACGCGCTCTGCCCCCCGAGGTTAACAAGTCATTATTCAAAAGCAGACCTGGAAATTCAAAGACACAGTATAAAACAGATATTGTTTCCATGATTAAAAATAATACAAAGCTACTTCGATTTATTTCAAAAGAGGCTACCCCACAGCAACAATCTCCTGGGTTAGAATTTTGGTTATATTTTGTTCTCTGTGTTTCAGTCCCAACCATACGGGACCCAGCAACTGCACCTGAGCCACAGGTAAGTGTCGGCATGTTTTGATAGTATTTACAGTTGCCTACGAGTATGGTGAAACGAGTTTAATGTTAATAATATTACGATGGAGGAGCTTGGTTGTCACAGTAAAAAGTCTGAAAAGTGCAGACTGGAGACAGACGATGCGAACAGTGTCCAAGATTTGGAGACTGTGTTGGCAACAAACACAGCTTTCACTAGCTGTTAGCCATTAGCTACACAGTAAACTGTAACAACGCATACGAACTACTAAGTACTATATTCAGACACACAAACCATTCTGAAAGGTCCTGCTGCAGCTGCAGAGTCTGTATTTCTTCAGGAACCTCTCCTTCTGGGTCTGGTTCTGGGTCACACTGGTATGGTTGAACGACAGCATCACGACGAGCCATAGCAATACATCCACTGTAAACATTAGCGCATGCTACCACTAGCGTAAGAAGCATCATCTCCCTGAGAGGGGTGTGTAGCAGGCAAGGCAGGCGTTTACAGATGGAGCTCATTAGCATTTAAAGGTGCAGACAGAGAAACAGCCTGCTCTCAGTAGGAGCTCACTTGAGCGGCTTTAAGACAGCTGAAATTCAGGAAGCTATAGTGCTTTAGAATAACTCCCGTAGTTTGATCTAGGAAAACGCAAGGAGCAAGTTTTCCATGTTTCATACACTCTATATTGTAATAAACAAAATAAAGTTAAAAAAAATCATGAAAGTAAATACTCTTAAGCCTGTTTTCCTTACTAAACAGGAAACACAACCATTCACACTTAAAGCTTAAAGTGCCTGGTTAGCTCAGTCAAAAAAAAAATAAATAAAAAAATAAAAAAAACTTAATTCAAAACTTGACATGAACTCATAAATCTGACTTAAAGCTTGGTTTGTCTCCAACAATCAACCTGGTCTGGTTGCGAAAAATCCTTAATTCACCAAGGTAGGTTCTACCTTGCAGTTTGGTTCTTCTGGTCTGAACCAAAGAAAACAATCACACATATTATTGAGTTCATGTCTGGCTCCTGATCACATTTTATTAATTTGTATAATTAGACTGTTAATCAGCCGCATGTTATGAACACCAACTAGAAGGTAGCGACAGGATGAAAAGAAGGCGTCTTGTACAGTAATGATTTGGGGCTTATTAGTGTGGGATTGCTGTTACACACTTGTTAGTGGACTTAATGAACTGACAAAATACATGAAGTGGGATGCAGCGCAGCAGTCTTAACAGCTTTTGACCTGTTAATCAAGGAATATTCCCACGCTGGCCTGCATACATGTTGCCGCTAAATGATTTTTCATAAATAGACAGCTTACAGGCTCGGGATCAATTATAAACATCACTTCCTAACAGTTAACAATTAGCAGATGGGTTTATGAGCAATTAAGCTTCTGAAAAGGAGCACTCTTAGTATCAAAAATCCCTTGGTTGGTTCTCTTGCTTTGATACCACAACGTAATGGCAGCAGAGACAGAGGCCCACCTTTAGAAGTCGTCCTGGTCAGATAGTTTGGTCCACACCAGGGTTCTGTTGACTGCTTTTTGCACCAGCCCAAATCGAAAAAACATACCAAGGTCTGTTGAACTGAACCAAACAGATTAGATGTGAAAGCAACCGAAGATGTGAAAATATTTCTGGCTCTACACATCGTTTTCACCAACGCATTCCATCCACTGAAGCCGCTTTAAAACCGCCTCATCACCACATCCCCTGTTGTCAAACTGCCATCCGTTTGTCTCCAACAATCAACCTGGTCTGGTTTATCTTGAGCAGTAGTGGTAAGCCATTATGCTGCCATCTGTATTTCTGGAGCTAGCTTCAAATTCTGGCCTTTACGTTACAAGTTATACCTTTAACACATTGACATGCAGTGAGATGAGAACTAATCTTCTCATACCTGACAGCAGTAAGGCAAAAAAATAAAAAAGTATTTCACTCGAACATGAACAAGTCTTTTTTCCAGTATTCCTACGAGGATCAACCCGTAGAAATCACAGTGAAGGGTGAACCTTTTTTTCCTGATCTTCAACCCACATTATTTTTTTAACATCTGACATATTCTTGATCTGATGGCTATAGCTATAAGAAGGCTTAAGGAACAGATGGTGCAGATATTTTAAAGCTGATTTTATTAGAAATAATAGCAGACCAGCTCTGGTAACAAGAACCTGCACTCCACTATCATTCATCTAAGTTTATCTATCCAGGGAAGGGGGTTTGCTGACCACGCTCGCCCTTTTCCTTCAACCGCCTGCTTCACATTCATTGGATCACTTACACATATTCACGCCTGGGAGATAACCGCTGCAACCACATAATATCTCGCTGTCTCTCTTACACTTGACAGCTCTGCCGGAGCAGCCGGGGGTTAAACACATTGCTCAACAGCACCTTGACAGAAATCACTATGGAAGGATCTGAGGATATTTAGTCTACCCACCCGGACTCTCTGAGCCCCTGCGGAGCTTCTGGTCATGTCTGGTCCATTACGTGCAAAGCGCTGCAGTACGTAATGTATAACGAGTTAATAAGAAGAAGAAGGGAAAAAAAAAACAAAAACAACCTCAGCTAAAATAAATGTATCTCTTTATATAATCTGCAACCTATTTCACTTGAGGACAAACTATTTACAAACTAGGCAAACTACTGGCAGAACATATTGTGAACTTTTTGATATGGAACATTCATTCATATCAAATATGAGGGACTGAAGACCCTGAAGACTCTGGTTCAAGGGTATTGCTAATGACCACAACATTTAAATGAGAGAAATTCAAATCATCTTATGTTGGCCATGATGTTGACCTCTCCCTCAACCTCTATTCACTTAATTCCGATGAAGGTCATTAAAGCCACACGGTCTGATTTAAATGTGAGCTCTATTCAATATTGAGCCCCACACTTGGGAGCCATCTACCCCCTGACATTTAAGCCGGGCTTATGAAAGCCTAGACATATATACCTAGTGACTGGTGTTAAGTGGAGTGAAGCCCACAGGATCTATGCAGGTTCTGGCCCTTTGAAGCTGACAGGCCTGCTCCCTCCTGGCACGCCGTGACTCCACTTTCTGCTTTATAGGTAATTTATTCAGCTGAATAATTAAGGGGGCCAGTCGGCAGCAGGAAGCATGAATAGCAATAAGCACGAAGAAAGAGTTAGCTTCCTTCAGCTGTCAAAGCCCGGCTGCCCAGAGCATACCTGTATCCAAAATATTATTTGAAATGGATTGTGCTGCTTTCTTAGGATGATTGATCCTGCATGGTGCAATAGAGCAACCAACATTGCTGCTGAATGTGAAAAACTGTACACTGTCCTTTAATAGATGTACAGTGAATATGCTCAAAAGTAATCAACACATTTTCCAGTCAAATGAAACAAGAATACATGATATGAGGAGGTGATGTGCTCTGCCAACAACATAAACAACACTTGACCGCAGCCTTCTTCTGCAGAGATTTCGAAAATTAGGTGCCCCAGCTTTCAGCTGTCAGTTTTCATTTATCTGGTGTTCAGTCAGGTCTGAACAGTTAAGAGAAGACATATTATGCTAATTTTCAGGTTCATTTATTTTGGGTCAATACTAGAATAAAGTTAGGATGAAACACTGTAGCTCCTGTCTCTTTAAAGCCCCCCCCTCCTGAATACCCAGTCTTTTCTGATTGGTCAGCTCACACATACCTCACCCAGCACTATTTACAACAACAGAGCAGCTTTGCTGAATCAGTTCTCACATGTGAAAACTAGCCACTAGGTATAGAATATGCAAATTTATGAGACGGTGATGTCACAAAGTCACAGAATTAAAAGGCGGGACTACTGACGAGGTGTTTCTGGATCTGTGGGAGAGAAGCGCCTGTGCTGACTTTTTAACTTTCAAGTTCTTTTAGATGCGCATGAACATGAAATACTGAAAAAAATAAAATAAACATAAAAAAACAAACGAAAAATGATAGGTCTCCATAAAATAATGTACCACATGCTCCCTCTTGGTTTCCTACACAGCTAAAAACTTTCTTAATTTTTTAGTATTATACCTCTATCACTTTAACCTTTTATCATATTATGTATAGTACCAACATGTTAAATGACTTTAATTGTCTTTTTTACTATGTGTTTTGCATTTGCTGCTGACCGCACGGCAAACTGTTAATAACCGTGGCAGAATTTCATTGAACTTTTAAAAACCTCCATGTTTTCTTTCAGAGCGGCCAGAACGGTGGAGAACAGCAGCACAATTTGAAGTGGCTGACCTTCACAAGGCGAAGCTGCTCTCCACATGCCATGTTTTTTTCTTTTTTCCCGCCATGACATTTGACACTTGGGTTTCCAATATGTTTCAGCCAAATATGTTGGGACACTGGGTCAGCCTCTTGCTTTACGGATGGTCAGCCATACTTATGTGATAGATGGGTAGGGCTGGGTATTGAACTTTGATGCCTTTATGGCACCAACCAAATTGCTACAATGCTATCAAGTATCAAAAAATGGCTCATCATTTAATACCAAATTCAATACATAATGAGCTGATGTCATCAATGTCAGTGGGCCAATAAGCATGCAGCATGCCACGATCTACTATAACTGGTGATTGGCTGTCTTGAGGTATGAAGGAAAAAAAACAAACAAAAAAAAAACACTAGGTTTCACCCAGATATGGGACTCACAGCTATGTGTAACGCAAACTTTTGTTAACACATATTTCATAAAAATCGTTCTGGAAGTGTTATCAAAGTTAAGGAGAGTAATATCTTCAACACAAGTAAATAGAGTAACAACCACACTGGTGCCTCCTTGATTGTGGAACTGATGGTATGAAAAAAATAAAGTTTGATAGATAAACCAGAGTCCCAGAGAGTATTGGACAAGTTAAAATGTTGACCCTTCTGTTGGCCCTAGAGGGAAAAGTCCCAGGATCATCAAAGTCAGAAATGATTCATCCTCTGGTGACCATGAATGTGTGTGTATCCATCAGGTGTGTGGCAACATTGGCAGTAAAATGCCAAAAAGATGTATTAACAAAAGATGTATAACAAACAATGCTTCTTCAGGGGATAATCAAACTGAAATGTGCTTTTATAAGCTCTCAAGTCCCCAATGAAAGAAAACGTTAAAAATGTTAAGAACTGTCAGCTTCAAACTGGAAACTTGAGTTTCAAGGAGTTCAGTTAAGATAAACCAAATTCAAACAGACAAAAGAAATCTGCAGTCGTCTGGCTATTTGCAAGGCAAGTAACACTTTCATGGTCACTCAATTTGGCTGAAGAACAAACACAGTTTCCTTCGGCTAGAGTGAAATGGGGCAGCAGAGAAATCTCACTAGGGGCCTAAACAGACCAGAGTATCTGGCGTGCAGTCCATCGAGATGAGGTCAGCAGTGCGTCAGGGACGGATTCAGAATGAGAGTGAGTCCAACCTGGGTTGCCATTCCCCACCTCGCTTAAGCCTTCACAACAGGGCTTCGTCACACCCTGATTGGCTGGGAGGGTGAATTCCCCAAGCTGCTTCCACTCATTAATTAGGAGTCAGTCTCCACATTCTGCACACAGGTGATGTGAATCCACTGCAATCAGTCCAGAAGGATTCTGAACTTCAGCCCAAAACAATCAAAGATAGCGAGTCTTACACAATGGGACTGCTACAGGTGGATGTGAAGACATGTTTTAGTCTCGGACTCCAGCAGTGAACCAACAGAGCGACACTGCCATCCCTCGAGCCACAGCTGGCTAAAAACAAACTATGCAAAGCAGGTGTAGTCCGAATAGACGTATGTATTAATTTTGTGCACTTCACGTCTACTTGACAACCTGGCGCACAATTAACAGCAACCTCCTCTTATTTGTAATCCAGATGATTTCAAATAATTGCTATAACTGTGTGGCAGTGCTTCCACCATTGTCTAACAAACGCAGACAGACACACACACATGCTCCCGTGCCCCCTAGCTCTGTTTTTTGTAATTGAGGCCTCTGTGATAATCCGGGGGTCAGCAAAATAATGGAGCACAGAGTCCATTAAAACATGAGCACAATTAGGTGGGAGGCAAACACTGCCGATGGCTTCTGACCCCACTTCATTATTGTGCAAATGGAATGATTGTACTCTGTCTCAAACACACAGCCACTTGTTCTGTTCTGCGCTGCACACACTTGCTACCAATTGGATATGCCAGATAACCCACTCGCGGTAGCTGCTGAGTCAATATAATGATTTCAATGGCCCTCACACAAATAAACACACACTCAGACTTACAGTCGAACACGCGCCGAGCCGAACACCAGGTAACTGCTCTTACAGAACGAGGATAGACTGTCTCAGGAATCCTCTCATTAGCTGCCTTCACAGAGCAACTGAGACTTGCGCTGATCATCAAAAGACAATTTAACTCCGCTAAATTGCCAAATTGAAAGGATCACAGCGGTCCAGCGTATGCAATTACGGCACAATGGCTTTGTTCCTAAATGTCTTAATGCACAGACGCGAGAGCGCTTTTTCACGGTTTTCTCCTCTCCTCCTCCGGATTTCTTTATTCTCCGTCTCTTCCCACTCAAAACAGCTGTGGAACCTGTAATGCTGAAGGAGATCCTCTGCACGAGTAACAAGGCGGCTCTCTCCTCTGACCGGGCTGCTGATTGACCTGTCAGCTCAAGTGGGCCTTTTTTTTTATGTGTTTGTGTTGACGTAGACATGTTGATCCAAGGATGACTCTAGAATGCTGTCAGCACAGATCAGCAACAGAGACAGCATAAGACATAAAGAGTAAAAGATCCAGGAAACATGTGTATAGTACTGAGTACTGATTTTCGATGTACAGGTCAGGGTGTGTAACTGGAATCCCACAGTATAATCCTCAAAGAGGACAAACTGAAATTGGCGCTGATATTCTGAGCCCTAAGACTGTCTTTCAAGGGAAAAAGAGGCTGAGGGTGTTGCTTATGAGGGAGTAGTCAAAAGTTTTTCATGCCTATTCATCAGGCTGTACGTCTGGACGAGAGCCAGTGGTACAGCTGTTCATCGTCATCATTTATCTTTATCTTCAGCTTCAAACACGTTGGTTTGCTTCTTGAAGACTGCTCATTGTCTCCCGGACACGTCTTCACTGACAAAACCACAGAATTTCACCGCACCGCTGCAACGATTCAAAGACAGCCGTGACAGTAAAAGTTATTTGGCTCTCGGGTCTCAAACATTGTGACACTTTGGCATCTTGAGACTAATGAGTTTTGGTGTCATTTATAGATATTGAATTTACAGAGAATAGCAATATTCTCGTGGCGGAATTTGCATTTGGCATTTTTCTCCAGTTTTTTTGCTCAGTTTCTGTAATAACATTGTCTTGATGTGAAGGGTGTGTTATATCCTGTCTGTTCTGCTCGCTGACTACCTGGCTAACTTTGACTGTTCTTCTCTCCTCCTGTGTCACTATCTCATTGACTGCCTGTCTTAACTTCTTCCTGTTATCCTCATTGCCTGCATGTGTATCTATTTGCATGTTTCTGTATTTCCCCATGTGTTAAAACGCATCCCCACCCTCACATTAAATACAATTTTGGCCAATTGGCTCTAATCTATCATCTGGAGGTAGTTTAAAATACGATTCAAATCAAATTCCTACAGATGCGTATCAGTCGGGACGCTCTGGTCGCTCATATCAAGCCCAGAGAGATGGAAGTGCATCAGAGCAGTATGGAAGACGACGCAGACGAACAACAGTCCGCAGGCTGTCAAGCTTAAATTAACTGTCTGCTCCACGATTTGACAGCATGATTGTTTTGAGGGGGAGGGACGATGGATCTATATTTGCCTTTGTATTTAGAAAGCTGCGTCCCCAAAACATGTAGGGACTGACGCCTATGTCGCTACCACAGAGACCCATTCAGACGGCTTGGTGATGTCTGGACACAAATTTACGATCCGATAACTTATAATATATAACAGTGCAGACTTTCTTTCATATTGGACTTGAGAAACCAGTCTGATTTGCCCGCTGTCTGAACACAGCCTTTGTCTGTGCTCTGCAGGTTTATTGATTGGTGCGTCTGTAACGATGTGACCTAGATCAAGCCCCAGATGACTGAAAAGGTGTACCCATGGAGTAACTCATGCAGTACAGAGGGTGACCCAGTATGCATTCTGCAACGTGGGCTTAAACCTTTGCTCTTTCAGCCCTGTAAACTGTGAAATAGAGACATTTAAAATCCAGACTATACCCTTGCTGCACTGATCTGCCAGGTGGATCTCATCAGACTCATAAAGGTTCAAATATGTAAACTGATCAGCGACTTGAGGCAATTTAAAACATTTATCTCTTAAAAGTGTTTGTTATAAGTTCCCTTTTATCCCTCATTTTCCTTTAAGGTAGAACTGTGTTTGTTTGTGACCGCCACAGTAGCAAGTAGAAAGTAAACTAGAGAGTGTATATATAGCCTGTCTCTACTGTTCTCCTTTTTAAGCTGCATTTTAAGTGATCATTATTTTTCTGTTAGAGGATATACATCAATCATCTCTCTCTGTGAAAAAACATTTAGTTATCTTTTATTTATTTATCTATTTTTTTGCACAGTAGATAATAGAAGTTTTTATTATGGCCCCCTGAGTAACATCCTCATTATATTTCATTTTGTATAAGCATATGTGTTAATTGGAAGCATATCGGTGCCATATAAAGCACTAACTGCTCTGTTGGAGGTGGATCTGAACATTCAAGGGCATCGCAGTATCGCTTTGACACTCATATAGGTGGGACATTATTCTAGTCAAATGTGGTGGAGGCTTGCGGTGTCCCTGCAATCTTTATCTCACACAATTTGCTATATAATATACAGCATTGATTTGATATGGGATAGCAACACATCCAATAATAGAGTTAGGGCGCTCTCCGTGTCAAAACAATAGTCCCGTTGGAGCAAACAATTAGACTGTGTAGCGATAGCGAAGCCCTGTTTTATAGTGACTATAATGTGTTTTGCCAGGCCGGGAATCATTCACGTAATATGTCGGACTTCCTGCAGTCAAATGGTAATATGGTTAGACTAATGGCTGCACTCGTATAGGCTTCACACCGCTGCGGATGATAAGTATAATAGGTTTACATAAATAAACAAGCAGGGAGCAGTATAACACCCCTCTTGTGTATACTGTACCTGAGTGGAATTGATGTTGCTGGAGGCTGCGGTGGTCCGGTGGAGACGCTGCTGCACCACATGCCACATGCAACGATGCAATGTCGTCGCGTCCTCATGAGAAGGCTCTGTGATCCGGGCATAAAGGTCAGACAAGCTAGCAAAGTCCAGGGTGCTGGTGAAGACGCCAAGCCAGCTGGCGCACGCTGGAGAATGTGCTGTGATCCGCAGCCATCTCACATGGGACAATTGAAAACTCCAGTGCTCGCTGAGAAACAATTCAAAGACGTAGTTTGCGCAAGGCACGAGTGAGAAGATGATGGATACCACCAGAGAGAAGAAAAAACACAGCAACCTTTTGGGAAACTTAGATCTTAAAAGTCTACTGACACTTAGTATTTCAGGATTGATTTAACAGAATTATCAGCCAACCAGACTGAGCGTCCTCAACACTCCTCTGACACTTCCCTTTGCTTGATTTTTCTACCCTCCTCTCTGTTGCTTCTAACCAAAGGCTCTTAACAATCACAAGAACGATATTAAGAAAAAAGGTGCTAATACATAAAAATGTGTGACTCTCAAATCAATAGTTGAATGTCTGTTTGCAAACAAATAAGGAAGGCTGTGCTCCACTGTG
Source organism: Acanthopagrus latus (assembly GCF_904848185.1). Taxonomy (NCBI): domain Eukaryota; kingdom Metazoa; phylum Chordata; class Actinopteri; order Spariformes; family Sparidae; genus Acanthopagrus; species Acanthopagrus latus. The sequence goes on from NC_051042.1 coordinate 27,606,727, forward strand.
GCTCAATACATCTCTGAATGAATGGGCGATTAAGTGTTTGTAAAAGTGGCTCTATCTGTGATCCAGCGAATAGATCAGGCTTATAAGAACAATGTGGCGGGTGCTCTTGTAGTTTGTAACAAGCGATCCCAAACACAAGACATTGAGAGGAGGATTTAAGAGTAACCTCGATTCCTCTCAGCGTAACACGCAGACAATTAAACAAGAAGCGATGATGTAGTTTATAATTCCTCTTTCAACTCTGCCGGTGCCTCTTTGGTTCTTTGACATCTCTTACATGTACAGTAATCAGACTCTGGTCAGTCAGAATATCATGACCCAATGCTTTATTTCACAGAAGTAAGATCTTTGGAGAAGTCTTCTTTACATTTATGTAAGTCAAAGCCCTTTTTTTTAAAGCTGCTATAATCCATACTGTTACGTTAACATTGGATCAAATGACCACATGTAATGTGAGGAGGGCCATTTGTTCTGATACACCAATGAGGAGTTGGTGTACCAGCTCTGTAGCTCCCTGCAGTTCCACAGAGTGTCTTTTAGCTCATCGTTAGAGTTTTAAGATTTGCAATATTAATGCTTAGGTTCGATCTCACTGTTCTCAACAGTGTTGTCTGGAGAAACAGAGGGAAGCTTTTTCAAGGTTAAAAAAAAGGGCAAGAAAAACTCAATTCAAGCTACCTGCCAAGCAGATAGGCAAAATGAGCTGATAAACACAGCTACGCGTTTAACTTTTTAAGTGTTGGATATTCGCAGAGAAACTGGTTGAGACCAAAACAGAGCTAAAAGGAATCTTGAATTAAATCTTGAATTTATGTTTCTTAAGTGGCCAGAATCACCAACTTCAAACAAATACAGATGTTGCTGTTGCTTCTGGACATGTCTGTATCACATTTGTTTTTGTCTTTTTTGTGATTACAGCTCCTTTCTGCTGCTGCAGCCACAGAAAATCAGTTGAATCAGTCCTTGGTCAAAACATGAACACTAGCATACGACAGGATGAAAAATGATCTTAAACCTAACACTGACTCCAAAGTGTTTTTTGTCGCCTGTTGAACACAGAATCGGACGACCAGTCCTGGTGTCGAATGTATTTGGTATGAATGGTAATCACACTGACACAATCAGAAGACAAGAAGTGAATGGCCAATATTATGGTCATAAGAACAAATAGGTTATGATCAAAGACACAGGAAACACAAAACTCATTCACATGTAATTGTAACTCAAATTTAAGCCTTTTAAAGTCAAGCAGGCACGCAGGCACTAAGAGTCTAAGTATTTCCTTCTGTTCTCCCCTCCCTTTGAAGATCCCGTGAAGCCGAGACATAATTCAAACATTCGACCGTGAGAAGACTCACAGATGATGACCTGTGGAAAATGATGAAACATGTGGGGCCATGTGCTGGTTTTGATCCCGCAGCGGCAGAGCCATTGAGCCACCATCGCTGCTCACACAGAAGATCAGCGACTAACATGGCGTTTTGTCGCTGAGTCGTAACCGATATTGAATCTGAGTGCGCCCGTGTGTGTGTTTAGGTGTGTGTGCCGAGGAGAGCGAGACACCAGTGAATGATATAAATTTTTTAGCTACATCCAAGACCGCATTGATTTTTAAATATGTCCTCGCGGGCACAGTTCGCTTTGATGTGGGGCTGGTTATGCATACAATGCAACAGTGGAGAAAAATAATTGAAACAGACACATGGATAGACACACGCATATGCACATACTACTCTACTCTACTACACTTGAATAGGCTTCATTTGTTCACTCACTGCCGCTTGCTGAAAAAGCTGTTTCCACATTAATAGTCTCCGCTCCGTCCCTGTGTTGCTACAGTGTGAACAACAAAAACACAAGTCATCAAGTCATGATCTGAAATTGGATGCACTCCTACACAAACACACACACACACACACAGGAACACAGACATACATTTAAGTCATCTTATCAAGACATGAGTTGCCAGCTACCTTGTTCCTGCCCACGTATCTGCAAACACTCACACACACACACACACGCATCCTTGAAGCAGTTGGTGCTGATGTTCCCGTTTCAGCCCACACACTTTTTTTTTTTTTAAGTTATTATATCAGCCCCTCAAAGCCTACGATGCCTCAGCCAGCATTTAAAAGAAAAAAAAAAGGATAACCTTGAATGAATTAACCCACTGAGGGGCTTTATGTGTTGCCAGGTGACCTCACAGATGAGGTGAAAAGATTTTTTAAAAAGTGGGTTTGGGGCTTCAGAGAAGCACGAACACCTATTGGAAAAATAGGTGACAGGGAATGCAGCTCAACATTAGCAAGATGTACCCAATGTTTCACTCTGAATATATTTCCATGCAACTCAGACACTCACACTGAATATGTCTGGTATGTGTGTGTGTGTGGGGAGGGGGGGAAAGGGCTCGGAAAGTAATGACACCACATCATACTCAGCAATCGTTCTTTTTGTCTTCTGCTCATTAACTGATTGCATCTGCACACATCAGGTACCCACATTACCCACAATGTGGCTTCCTGTGGAGCCACGAAAGCCTTTATAATACTTGTTTCGTATATGTTATAGGGCTTCAAAAGGCCTGTAAACACATTTCAACGTGTAAAAAATGGTGCAGTTACCATTAATGTGACAATAACCGAGCCCTGAGGTACACCACATTTCACATCAGAAAACTATGATGCAGTATTTTTACAGGAAACAAACTAAGACATCAACCATGCAAGAGCCTCTCTATGACTATACACCTACCTATAGCCTACATGTAGTATCAAAGCCCCACTAAGACCCAGCAAAAGAAGCAGTGAGGTGGAATCTTAATCCATAGTTGATCATTCACCACTCTAGTAAGACTAGTTTCAACAGAGTGACGGGTAAATCTACTCACTAAATATGTGGTTCAAATTCTGCTGAGACTCTTTCTAGAACTTGGAACAAAAAGACCCTTGGATCAAGTTTTGGTGATTTAACCACAGCAGTCTTACAGCTAGTGACGACTGTAAGTTATAAGTGACAAATTTACGATTATTTAAGCTGTAGGTCTCAGACTGGTGAATGATGTATCAATAGGAACAACATATTCAGTATGAATAGGTGCAGATTTTGGTGACCTGTGCATTGCAATGGTGCAGGGATACAATTGTGATTACCTTAGAAATTTTCTTTGGTGGGACTTAAGTTGCTTTGTTGGAAACTTCACAACCACCAGTGTTGGAGGTAGACAGTCTCAATGCTGTCTGATCAATCTGCACTGTAAACTAAAGGCTTCCAAATCAGCACCAACTACACATTTAGCAAGCTCTCCAATCACCTGTGACCTGCTGAGTGCTTGAATCCTAGTATCTAACTGGACATGAACTCTTCATTCTTTATTTCTGCATAATGTCAAGGTGTCTATTCCAGCAGGATGAAGGCTGTCCATCTTCAGCAGGTCGAAGGCCAATTTATAAAGACAGAAAAAAAATATCCCTGCTCACTATAGTAATGATCCAGCGCTTCTCTGTCCTCTCTCTTGCTCCGATTTCCCTTCTACCCACTAACCCAAGGCGTGTCCTTTGACATCGTAACAAGCGGCTCACTCGATTCATTAATTAGTCCTGTCTGTTCAGGTATAATAATACCCGGGACGCTGACAGGCGTGAACAGATACAATCTGTTCTTTAGCATGTAAAGAACCTCCTGTAGTGGTCCAATAATACAGTCACCATTACAGAAAGTCATTGTCAGTGAAACACACACACACACACACACACACTTCCTCACACTCTCATTCACTCACAAACACATGCAACCATCAGACATTGTGACTTTGTGCTGGTGTATGTCTCTATTGGTGCTTTACAATTCTGCCCCCTGTTGGTAGCTGTCATTATTGTAGCCAAGAGCTGAGTGCACTTTACATGACAACCACAGCTGTCAGTGCCTTTATCCAGGGGACACGCCACAGTACAGTCACAGGTGGACTGCACGTAGCTCAACACCATCTTTTCACTGTAATAATGTAGTGTAAATAATAAAAACACTTAATTCAATCAAATCTCTTCCTGTGAAATGCCAATTTACACCTCCAGAGGTGTGAAAAATGTGACCAAAACACAATTTAAGAAATGGAAGGCAGGGTCAGGGACGTGACGTTTTCTCATACCTAACCTCTGAGATTACAGAAGTCTTAAGTTGTACACACGTAGATATTTTGCAGTTTGCCGTCTAAGGTTGCCACAAGACAACAAAATGTCTAACTACCAATGTCTAATCAGCTCTCCAGGATGCACCATCCCCCACTGCATTGTGCCAGTTTCTTACAAGGGCTACAATATATCTCACATGATGCTACAATATCAAAGAGATATTAAAGTTGTACATGTTAAACTGCAAGGGAAACCTAAGACTTAACTATAACGGAAGTAACAAAACTGAACAATTTGGGTCGGAAAAAAATGAATTGTTAAAAGTGACAAATACCTGTAAATATAATCTTAATCAGGTTTATTGCCAAGTACACGTATAAAGTATTTGCATTGGCATTCTGATGCATAACAATGAACGCAGACATGGAAAGGGAAAAAAAGAAAAAAGTGAGAGATATTAACTGATAACAAGATTGAAAACATAAACAGGCCAAGAGCCTTTCAGTTGTTGACACCTGTTCATCAACTACGTATGTACACACAGGTATTTACATTCAGCATCTTATCTGGATCATGTTACTGGCGACAAAGTTTGAGCCGGGAGATCAGAAGTTGAAAAAGGAAGAAAGAAATGAGAGAGAGAGTGAGAGGAAGTGAGGGAGCAGGATGTGCAGGAATCAATGTTGAGCAGCTATATTTACCATGGTCCAATTAGACAGGAGGAGACTGGAGCACACTAATGACCTGACATTTACACACACTGAACCCCTGATTTGTTTTGATTACACTCTGTGTCTGAGGACGTGTGCGTGTGTGAGTGTGAGAGAGGAAGCACGCATGTCAGAATTAAAGACCGGAAAGACGAACAGAGAGGAGAATATGAGAGAGAGAGAGAGGTTTTGCACCACATGCGTCCTCTCTGTGTGTGGACTCATCAAAGAAAGGTTGCATGTCAGCATTAAAACGCGCGGCAGATAGAAACAACGCAGAGATAAATCCACAGAAATGCCATCCAATGGAGCCCTGCAGTTGGTCAAAGTACTTAACGGTGTCAAAATGCAGTAGCTCACTTTAGTCAAACATTCAGATTGCCAGAACATTGCCAGAATCAGACCTCCTGGCATCTGGTTATTTAAAAAAACAAACAAACAAACAAAAAAAAAAACATGTAATGCCAGAGGGATGTGTTATTTCCTCCCAAACAAGATCCTCAGAAAAACCCTGCCAATGTGCTCGACATGTGAATCTAGAGAAGAAGAAGATGAAGAAGAGGAAGAAATCAAAAGCTGCAGTTACAGGTGCACATAGCCTTCAAGATAACCATATTGATGCTTGAGCTTAACCATCAACACGGGGTTATCAAAGATTATCACCTCTCCTTTCTTTTAAATTGGACTTTTATCCAGAAACATATGGTCATCAAGAGGCAACCAACCTGCCACCATCTCAATCCTCCAACCAATAAAAATCCCCCCCCCCGCCTCTCATATCTCAGAATGCCTCGGCCAGCCGTCTCCAAATCCGTGTCCTCAGGCCTACACCTCGAGTAATCTCTCCCCTTCTTTTACCTCACGCCCCATCCTGATATTCCTCATATAGCCTCTGCCCATTTCCCCACCCCTGTCCTCATTTCTCCACCGAGGATCTGGTGAACCATTGTCCTTGCCTAGCTCACTGACGGTGCCACTAAATCACGTCGGATTCCTCCTCGCATGGAAGCATTGGCTTCCCTAGCTCTGTTATTGCTAGCTTTTTGCCCACCGGGCGTCTGGGTTCTGCATGGTTGTGTTTACGACTGTCCTTCCTCCATTGCGTACGCGGGCACATGCCAGTTCCATGTGCACACGCACATCTCAGATTATTCTCAGCATGCTGCAGAGGAGATAAATGGCTCCTCTGTTGCCTGGCCACAGGTTGGCAGAGCCTGGAGGGAAAAAGATCCATTTGAGAGCCCTGTGACATGGGGCAGGGTTTGAGGGGATAACTGACAAAGGTAGAGGCGACGTACAGTAAAAAAAATAAAAAAAAAAAGAACTGTGACGATTTCTAGAAGGCCCATACATGCTTCAGGATGATTAGGAGGTTTGGGAGTCATAGAAGGAGAGAATAATATGATGCTGTCACAAAGAAGAAAAGGATTCTGTATTTTTTGTTAAAGTTGTGTCAATTTAAAGTTTAAATGTTTCGGTCTTAGATGACTCTGATTATTATTTTACCACTAAAAAAAAACTTCCAGCAAACAGAACATATTTGCTTCCTTCAACGTTCCGTGATATATGAGCGCGGAGGCTTATTATTGTTCATAAATATCTGATTAGCAGGCTGACAAGAGCATGGAGACAGCGACAGTATGTCCTGGTTAGAGCCATCTGCTTCACAACAGGAGGAGGATCTATCTGTCTGGGAATTACCTGCTGATGGGCAACACCTGGAGGGAGACGTGCGAGTCCGTCTGAGAAGTTTGAGAAGATTTGTCATAAATTGTTCAGTTATAAAGGATGCATCTCAGTAGGAAAATATTTTTTTAAAAAAACACACACATTTAGTCGAGTGATATGAACCAACAAACTAAACGTGGATGCACGGCAAGTTGTCTGTACAACCAAAGCAAAAAGCTTGGAAAGATCCAAATTTGCTGCTCCTCCTAAATTCTTGACACTATTGTTCAACATGATTTAGCCTCTTATAAACCTCATATATAAGACTTCTTTTCTGTACTGGGCACTGACTGTGTACGTTTTTTTGTCAGCAGAAAAACAGCAGCCAGTCTGTTTGCTATAATTAGACAGTGTAAGACAATAAGAGAGGTTGTCTCTGCTGTCTGCCTGTCTCTCTTTAGCCCTTGTTTTCAGTCAACTGATGATGTCACTTGACTGATGACTCACAACCATACTGTATATTAAATAGGTTGGGTGGTTGAGTGGGGACAATACTGCTATTGTATCTAAAATAGCTGACATTTATGGAAATTCTTAAATGTCAAGGTACTGCTTTTACGGAGGTAAAATCATACTGTTCCAATATGTTTAAAGAGTAATTAGTGAAGACATCAATGGACGTTTCCAGCTCAGTGGCTTTTAAACATAATATAAAAGTGGCTACTTAGGCAGTCACTTTTCAGCAGTTATGATGACTTTATTTTTCACACAATGCTGTTTATGAAGTTAGAACACCTTCTAATACTCTTTGAATTCTTTGCCCGTTTTCTTTGCATTTAACTGTGTGGTTGTTGCAGTTCTTCCATGTGTTTTTAGAGCAAACTGGAAATTAAGCAAAACTATCACATTTAAGGAAAACATAAGTATCCTAAGGTTGAACTTTAGATGCTCTTGAATAAGAAATATTAGAGGAACAGAAGAACAGAGACATTTTTCATTATGTCAGAGGCAATAACCTAGTTTTAGGGTAAAGCCAAAACTGAGTCTATAAATTATTTGACTCCTCTTTAGACTATAAATACAAGGTTTGGCAGTTCTAAAGCTGTGTCTTTCAATGAAACTTATTTTTGTTCAGTTTATCTTCGCAGGTTTATTATTCCAAATGAGCCTCAGTATCTTCTGCTCATACATTTCGTAAAAGGCAGAATCAGGGGGGAAAACTGAAAAAGCAATAAAGGGAATTTATGAGAGAATTTATGAATACTACCATAGCCAATCAATAGAAAACTTACAAAACAAAACATTGAAAAATACATGCTGTTTCAAAAGGAAATAATTAACTAGTGGATGAGTATACAGTACTTACTTGGAGTTGATGATTATGTACAGCATATGTATATATGTCTATATACTGTATGTTGTTTAGCATGCAGGATTTATTTTGACAATGGCAGCTAATGATGATTTGTACATGTTGAAAACTGCATTTGAAATTGCAAACGTATGGTCTATAATGGAAGTAAGTAGATGTGTTTTTGTCAGAGGGTTGTGTCCGATTCAAAGCGTATGTACGTAATGTACATGTCATGAAGGAGAAGTTTTATGAAGGTAGAATATCATGTCATCTGCGTAAAGCCAAATGTGTCATTCTTCCATTTGTAGTACATCTAAACCGCTTGTTGATGAACAGATAAATTTATCAAGTGATGAATGACTAACAAAAGAAACTATGCTTCCAGTCTACCATAACTGCTTTAAATCCATACTAAATAATAATTATAGGCTAATGTTAAACAACTGAAGACTGAACTGAATAATACAACTTTAAAAGAACATGTTTTAACTTGTAAAGCCCTTATCATCATTATAGCGTTTACTAAAGAGTCAAAGTAATAATAAAGGTACAGAAAAGTCACATTCAGGATCAGGACTGATCCTGTTTTTTAATGTGATCAGGTCAAACTCAGAAGCAGTGATGGAGAGAAACACCACAATGTTGTTGACTTGTTGACAGTATATGTAGATGCCTTTATTATTCACCTGCAACTGGATGTTGATGTCATATTTCCAATTCTAAAAACTGGTTTGATTTGGCCACTGTGATGATTGTTTGTTTGTCCGATTTTCAAACTATCACAGATAGACTGGGAAAAACTTTTTGGCTTCGGATTTTAAAGATTTGAGACTGGACTTGTACAGATTTGAGTTTTGGCTTGGACTTGGTTCAAAAGATAGAAAAACAGTCCTGGCTCTGAAATCCTTAGTCTAGTAAATAACCACTGACCTCATGCAGATAGTCATCCCTCTCATATCCTGCTCCAAATCCAACAGAACCAAATGTCCAGGACCTGAGGAGTTATATGAAATTATCTAAGTGAGTCTGCATCTTTTCTATTTTCTAAAGGGAACTTTTAGTTTTTACCTCAATGATGCTTATTTGCATGGCCCTGAAGAGCAGATTTAAATGTTTACCAGACTATATGCTAAAACAGCTAACAGTCAGTGTGAAATTTTCCAGAAACAGCCATTAAATGGTTTCTCTAAATAAACCAAGTATATCTAATTTGTTCTTGTTTTGTAAATCTCCAGACATCAGTTAAACTCAAAGCAGCATCCCATTTATAATTATGGTTACCAAGGCAATTTTTGTTTGAATCCAGGGAGGAATTAAAATCCCCACTCCAGCCTATTTGTCAGTCACGATCCTGCAACGTTAAAAATAAGGCAGAAGCAACATTGGAGCATGTATTTTTACCACCGACTTTTTTTTTTTTTTTTTTTTAACATGAACGCTCAAAGCAATCTCAATCACTCAAATTCTGTACACCCGGAGCTTTTGCGAATCTATTTTTAATCTCTCTTTTTTTTCCTCTTTGTGGCTTTGACATTTCAGAATGTATTTCCAAATTACATCTCCGGTCCATGGGGTCACAAAAGCGTTTGTTTTAGGGTTTTTTTTTTTTTTTACATCTGCAAGACACCGTCAGCGGTGAATTACCATAAACAAGGCTGCAATCGGAGATAGTGGTACATGGCCAAAATGTTAGCTGTTATCAATATTCTGCTCGAGTGTTTCTGCGTCTGCAAGGAGGCCATACTCTCTCTCTCTCTCTCTCTCTCTCTCCCTCTCACCAACTGTCTGTTCACTTAATTGGAGCTGGGAGTCTAGGACCACTTCTCTGACCGCCGCACACACCCCTGGGAGCCGCGTAGGTACGGCAGCCAACACAACTGTGTGTGTCAGTGAATGTGTGTGGGAGAGGAAAGAGGGGAGACATGAGCTGTAGAGAGGAAAAAGAGCTATAAAGAAAGTGAAAAGGACTCATAAAGCCCATATTCTGCAAGAGAGCTCTGCAGTGAGCGTTTGAGCGAAGACCCGCTATCACAGAAACACAAAGAAAGGAAGGGGAAGATGGGTAATTTGTCTATCTGAAGCATTTATAAGCAATAAAAGAAAAACATTTCTGGATGTTCTCACTGTGGATATTATTGACAGCATTTCATTTAAATGACAGCAACTCATCCATGTCAAAACAAAAAAAAAAAGGCAGTTTGGTAAAATGCAAGAATGAATAGAGACCACATCATTTTGCATCATAGTTATCATAATAACCACCCAGACACAAACACACACACACACACACGCACATCAACATAAACATAGATACAAACAAACATGATTATCTTTAATAATGTGACCTTGTTAGCTGAAAGTGTAACATATCATTAGACTACATCATCACAGTGAGATTAAGCGCACGGTGGTCTCTACCAGCAGCCCTACAGAAACGGCTCGTTAGTAATCAGGATTCCACAAATCACAAAGGCTTGCTGGACGTGGCTGTTGTGTGTTTTATGTCTGCTGGAGTCTGTCACGATGTGGACAAATTTTGTGGGGAACAATTTTCTTTGCTTCTAATTTGCTTGTGGGGCTGCAATGTGAATTGTTTTTCTGTGCCTTTGGTAAAGTGTTTTCACTGCCTACCATGCCTAATGATGTGGTGCAGTGTTTAGCAAAAACAGCTGAATGATTTGGGAATGCAGTCCGGGTGACTAACGAGGTCTTAATGAAGGATTTTTATCTTCCCTTTTTTTGTTTTTTTTTTGTTTTTTTAAATGTTTTTTCTTAGATATTTTGTTGCCCCTTTTTTAAAATGTCCCAGGACCAGGAAGTGAGCCAGATATCATTTGGCGTCACACTCAAAGGACTGAAATTGACTGCAGGTATTTGCATCTGCTGAATAAAGCAACTCTGAGGAGTAGCCAAAACAAAAGGAGTTATGTTCTCCAGTATTTGGCATGGAAAGTGTGCTTAAAAGGATAACTTCACCCAATAATGAAAATTAAGTCAGCGCCGTCTACTCACCCTCATGATGATGATATGCAGTGTGATGTTTGATAGGCCACAAATTATTTCTGGAGCCTCAAAGCAAAACAGAGGTGCAGCATTCTCCCAAACAACTGAAGTAGATGGGGAGTAAAAGAGAAAATAACTATAAAAAAAAACATAAAATATCTCGGCAAGTTTAGACCAGTTCGGTATCCGACGCACAGTTGAGCTCTTGCACCCACAGCAGATGGGATGTGCGAACGAATCAATTCATTGCGGGATCTCAGGGCATCTGTGGACCTGGATTACGCTTGATGAGCTGTATAGCTTTTTCATATTTTACAACAAGTCCCCATCTACTTTAGCTCTTAGGAGAATGTTGCAATGCTCCAGTAAAATGTTTTGTTTGTACAACTTCCCCAAACTTCCCATCGGCATGGCTGTGAGTAGATAATGAGCTAATTTTCCTTTTTTGTTCATTTTTCTTACATTATTGTGTGTAATGTATATCTGTCTGCCAAAAATGTTTTATAATCAGTCATACTTTATATTAACCTCTGTTCAAAGGTGTTAAAAGTTTGCTGGTGTGAGCAAAAAAGTCTCTGAATGTGTTTTCCTGTGTGTGTACTGGCCCTGCTTCGAGCATGCCAGTATAGAAAAATGGATGGTTGGACGATGTTATACAATGAATCAGTTAAAATACATGCAGAAAAATCAATTCAACTCAGAAGACAACAATTAATTGGAAGCTTGTAGAGTTTTTAAACGGCCTCTTTGTCTTATTTTTATTACTTTTATTTAATTATGCCTTTATTGATGACTCGGAGTGCAGATGTGTAACGTGACTCCCTGAGGGCCATAAAACTAAGAGAGACTTGACTTCCTCTCAGAGAAATATTAATTTACTGATGTATGTCGGAGTGCAAAATAAAGAGACTTATTTACTCAGGAGAAATCAACTTGTCATTTCTGCATTGATTAACGGCAACTTGTGAGTGCATTAGCTCCGCTGAACAATAGCTGGATTAAATGCTAAGCGTTCGGGCTGATGCTCTGTAAAATTGGAACAAATGGGTTTTCTGAATTTCCGTGTTAAATGAGCTCAGTGTGCTGTGCAGCTGTGGTTACATGTGAACCACCATCACAGTCCCCACGAGGATTTTTTTTTACCACCTCTCTGTCAGTCAACCTTTTCCTCGATGACTGATCTGTTTTGTCTCTGTCCTCCATCCCATCATCCCCTGCCTGTCTATCTGTCTGTCTCTCTCAACTCATACGACACGCCAGCTCAGCTCCAATTAAACCCGGACCGCATCTCGAGCATAAAGCAAATGTTCTCTGTTCATGTAGCGAATGTGAGCGTGTGTGTGCGCGACAGTGAGGCAGACACACTGAAAGTAGATTTCAGCTGGAAATGTCACCATTTTGTCAGTGCGCCGTACTGGTGCCATCAGATGACAATGAAGATGGCGTGAAAGTGCGTGAGCATGGACAGGAGAGCCAAGAGGGTCCTAAATTTGTTTTTCAATGTGCACCAAATGTGAAATTCTTTATTAAATGTAAGAGTAATTTAACTGTCTGGGACACCCATTAAAACTGAGGTCTTCATAAGTCAGAAATGTTGTAAGAAAACCCAGAGGAGTCGTGACTATCTAATATTAACTGTGGATGGATAATTCAACCCAATCCTGCAGAGACGCCGAGAAAATTGGCCCAGACGAGACTGATTTCTAGGAGAAGCCGTGGTTGATTAGACCACAGGTAGTTAGAAAAACATCTGCTTGTTTACAAAAAAAAAAAAAACGCACCATGTGTTGTTGCCTCAGACTGTTTTGAGTTCCTCTCGGGACCTGTTGGATCCCAATCATTATTTTTCCAAATGCTTGAGAAAGGAAATGAAGTTCACTGCGGCACATCAGACCATTTGAAAGATTATATTCAAGACTAAGAGAAAATGATTCTAATATAAAGATCCAGAACACTCATCCTCCTCACAACACAGGATGTCGTACGTACACTGTATAAACGTCAGAGCCTGATAAGGTATGGATGAGGGCATCATGACATCTGATCTATAAGTCTATAAGTCTATAAGATCTATAACATCTCTCATGTTCATTGCAAACAAGATTGGATATCGGATGCTTTCATGGATGACCTCAACGTAAGTCATCGGTGTCTGAGTTTTTCTTCATCCCTCCCGAATGGTCAAGCGAGTCAAAATTCCACAACACTCTTTAGATACAAACTCTTTGCAAGGATGACAGGATTTATCAGTTTGCTGATACACTAAGGTGCTAAAGCCTGAATGTAGAAGTCCTGAGCTCCGGTAGGTTTTCAGGATTACCAAGCACAACAACGAAAATCGACAAGTTTGTGTATACTGTGCTACTGATACGTGTTCAAAGCAAGAAAACCGGCAAAGACGTCAGAGATTGTTACGACGAGGAAAATTCAGCCGAATGAACAAAATTACACAAACAAGCAAACTGAAGTGGTGATTGTTCTGGTTTTGATTTTGTTTGTCTGCGTGTTGGTGTTTGGTCCTGTGGTGACGGATTTGGCCGCGCGCTGTAACCAATACTGACAAAAGGAAACATGCACACACTCAGAACTTGAGAGGATTTGGAAGCTTGCTTGTTCGACAAGGCGGGATGAGTCAGGCAGAAGACGCATGTGAACAATTGTTGCATGAAAGGTTTTCTTCCCCAACATTGTATTTGTGCTCGGCAGACTAAAATAAAATATGAACTTACTGCAAAGGTGGAAGACATTTTCACTTATTACTTATTTAAGACCACAGGGTCTCAAATTAATTCAGAGAGATGTAAAAAGAATGAAGTTCATCTTTTTTTCATGTTTGGGGTTTTGTTCTAATCATCTGGTGTTGCTGAAACATCAGACAGCCATTGTAACAACTTACAGACATCTGAAAGGTGACGAGAGGCTCCAACAAGGTGCGTGTCACCTCACAAAAAGGTTTGAAATCACTGTTTGACTCTTTGAGCTTATCATACATATGTTTTTTTTTTATTTTATTTCATGCAATAAACCTGTACCTACTGTTTTCAGATAGCAGAATTTCCTCTGCAATGTGGTGGATCAGAAGCACTGGATGCATGTACTCAAGAACATATAAGAACAAGACACAACTTTAATTCATGCTTGCGTACAGTCCATAAATATACTAGACTGAATACACTACAGATGAACTACATCTGATCTTGAGAGGGCAGCTCCAACACTAACACAGCCGGTGCTACGACCCAACAATGCTCCTGTCTCGAGATAATCGAGAGCTACAAACTGCTGACTGGGTCTTTTAGGTCCCAGCTAAAGCATTCAGATGAAACAGGGTAGATGTTGTATAAAGTGGCACACAGGTCTTTCTATAGTGTAGCACACAGTTACGTTAGCTGAAACTAATGGCCGAGACATTGGTTGGAATGATCAGCAGGAATTCCAACAAAGGACAGCGGACAGTGACAACACTCCAGAGGTCTTTGATACACTGTTTTAGTTTACCGGCAGTGAAATTAGTCTCAGTAATGTGATCCATTTTTCAGCTTCCTATCATTGAGGTTAGTGAAAAAGGCACGTTCCACATGGATGGCTATATCACAGTGTCCAGGTCTCTCTGCTCTAAAGCAAACTGACTCTGACAGTAAATAGAGTTATCATTATAAACTGTTTGAACAGGACCCTTCTATCTATGCTCCTTTTCGAGAAGCTAATTGCTCAACAGCTTATCATTAAACTAGCGTTCACTGTCTGAGGTTTATCTTGAGAAGAGAAGCTAAAAGGTCTGATAACAGGGTGGACGTTTCCTCAGCAAACATCCAGAGGAAGATATAGATGTTTGACCACCTGATCATTAATCCTGGAACTTACTTACCAAAGACAGGCGACTGAAAGATACATTGACATTGCATACGTTCATATCCACATCACTATAATATGTTTGACTGTCTTCTGATCCATCTCGATGTTGCCCTACATATTTTCAAGTTGTCCCCGTTGTTTTGTTGCTGTGTTTCTCAGTGGACTGTTGGTGAGTTTAGTCCATAGACCTGTTTCTTCCAAAGAGCGCTGACACCGCTAACATGAGTGACAGTGACCAAAAGGTATGAGTGCATGCTTCCTATTAACGGGTACAGTAGTTCAACAAGCGCTGATTTTTAAAAAAAAAAAAAAAAAAAGTCATTTTCCGTCCTAGTTTTCATCAACAGAATGAACACTGTCATCGGCGTCTGCTCTCTCTGGTTGAGGTTTTGCGATGTTATCAGACTCCTCTCAGCCTCACAGCCCAAGGCTCCATCAATGTTTGACATCCACCAAGACCAGTCACACAAGAAAAAAATCCTCACACACACTCGCTCCTTCAGCCGAGGAGCTCATGTCTTTATATCCATCCCTCTCGTTCACTCACAGACACACACACACACACACACACACACACACCAGGGTTATTCAAAGTTTCTTTTTGTGTTCATTTTCTTTTTGTTACGAGCTCAGATAAAGGAGATCATTGAGTGTCTTTTCCTTGTGCAGTGGCCTTTTCTGTGTAAGTCCTCATCCTCCTGTGAGAAACGGACAAATGACTCACACAGGGCCGACACCTGGAGCACAGGAACAAAGGGCTCCTACTTTTTGTGGATCGGTACTGTAGCATTTCGTTTTTCAGACTGACTGACTTTCCTTGACAGAAAAAAAATATCGCACTCAGAGGGTGAACTGTTGTGTTGTGGGAATCCTCCCTTCCGTCTATCGGGAAGATTTCTTGTGAATAATCACTTCCGTCTATACTTTATGCAGTTAGGGGAGAATTCAAACGCACCCTGTGAAGAAGAGACACATAAAACAGCAGGCAGAAAATGTGAAAATGTGTGTGAAAATGTGAAATCAGATTATGGATTGGTAGCAAAGTGGCTGGTCAGACTGATCAGCCGTGGATCGGTTGGCTTTTACTGAGCGTGTGCGGCTTTGCAAAGCCTAACGGCCAAAAGCTCTGTGATTGAGCAGGTCACATTTCTTACACTGGGCCTGCATTAGTTGTATTTTTTTAATCTACTCTTGATTCTGTTTGTTTAAGGTTTATATCCTCATCGTTTGCTGTTATTTTCCATCCTCCCTTTGGGACATTTTATAGATTTTATTTTGATAAAGTTTCTCACCAAAGACCACATTCCGACTTTGACATCTGTATGATATTACCTTCAGGGGAGCTACAGCGCACGATCCTGTCAGGCTGTCGACTGAATAATGTTAGTCACGTACTGTATATATGATGCTCCCCTGTATCCTCAGACCTTTGGCATACAGGGGCTGTTAGTGTAGATTTAGCAAGCACACGCATTGGCACACACACACACACACACTCACATTCTCTTTCTCATTCCCTGGCCTCACGTCTTCATTTAGTGCAGGAGGCTGGATGCAGCCCAGTCTGCTGTAATCTGCCTCCTCCTGACAACGTTCAATTCAGATGTATCTGAGAGGCAACACCAATCTGTTCTGTCATACATCAATTTCACAACCAGCCCTCTGCAGAAACCTCTCTCTCTCTCTCTCTCTCTCTCTCTCTCTCTCTCTCTCTCTCTCTCCGTCTCTCTCCCTCTCCCCATTGAATCTTATTCTCCCAATATCTCGCTCTCTTTCTCCTTGTCTCTATCATTATTTTACTCCTCTCCGCCCGTGTCACTGTCAATCTTGAGGGTTTTTTTTTTTTTTTTTTTTTCTGTTATTCAAGAGGTTGGAATTTCATGCACAGATATCTTCCAAAGTGTTGGTAAAAACATTCTGTAAAGACAGAAACAGCAATATCACAGTGCCTCTGTCCTGTGGGGGGCTGGTTTGAGTATTTGAGCGTGTGTGTGTGTGTGTGTGTGTGTGTGTGTGTGTGTGTGTGTGTGTGTGTGTGCTTGCTAATACACCGATCAGATGCAACATTTGAACCACTGACAGGTGGAGTGAATAACACTGATCGTCTCTTTATCATGCAATGCTGTGAAACCTTGTCTCCTGTCATTCATCCAGGTGTTACTTTGACACGTATCACCCATCTTAACACCACGGTGGACCAAGTAAGCCCCTCAAAAAACAGTGTCCCCTGATGGCAGTAGGACAAAGCGCCCAGCCACACCCCCAATGAAGTAGCAAGTGGAGCGCTATTTGCCTCCGCATTGTTAGGAGTTACCGATATGGACAAGCAGCTAGGGAGGGGCATTTGTCGCAGCTCATAGCCAGTGCTATGATATGTATCACCTACCACCATGGAACTATCGGCCTGCAGACTCTGCTTGGCCCAGCAGCTCCCACACAGCAAAACTGGGATGAAAACAACCCCCTTTCTACCAATGTGAACCAAGTACTGGGCTGGTGCTTGTGCTGGTTCAACATTGTCTAACCTGAAAACCTTTTAAGGACCAGTTTGCTTGTTCACAGTCATGCGAGCCACCTTAGAGTCACATCATTCAGTCCCTGTATAGGTATCCAATTTCCCAGCAGTGCTAGGAACAACTATGGTGAACTACACTGACTCTTTACGCCTGTTGCTCCTGGCTTCGCATACATACATTGGCATTCGAACATGACTGGTCCTCGGACCACTGGTGTCCATTTATTGTATTCACCCATGGATAAGTCAGAGCACTCAACTACCTCTGGTTTTTAAATATGGGGGGCATAAGCACATTTAGTTGGTCCTGGGTCACAATATTCTTGCACACTGCTCTACACCAGTGATGGTGCCGCTATGGAGCCATTTTTCCAGAGCGAGAAAAGGTTCTAGGTTCTAGAGTAGGCACTGGCTACGAACCGGCTCCAGAACCTCCTCCCCGGCCAGTTTTACAACAGGGAATACAGTACAGAGGGGGTTTTATTGCTGGGTTTGGCTCCTGGCACACTTGCCCAGAGTCAGCGAATACGACTGCTAGCCTCCTGGCTACAGGCTAACAACCTAACAAAAGCTACATTAGCAGCAGTTACCAGTAACTTTTGCAACACAGCTATTAAAATCTGCCCATCAGGAAACTCCATAAATCACCTCTGTTGTATGACTAGCCTCTATTGTTCTTGGAGCCTGTGTTCTGCCACGAGCTGGAGGTGTTCACTGGGGGGCTGTGGGTCAAACTAGTCAGCAGTTAGTTTGGCAACAAGTAAAACCATCTGTCCAGAGTTAAGTCAGAGCAGCCAGAGGACATCCACAAACACTTTCTCCATCCTCCGCCTGGAAGATAAGAAGAATACCACCGACTTTGGAAAGTGTTTGGCAGTAATAAAGTGAAAATGATAGCTACATTAGTCTTTACAGGAAAGCAAAACAATAAACTATTGCTACATGTTCATGTCTGAATATAAATAGTACTGTAATCATTTCCAAAGAACAAATGTATGAATATCTAGAACCCACAAACTTAGCAGAAATGAGTTCCACTGCAATCCTTGGTATCTGGTATTGGTTTATTGATAGCAGTCACGCTCTGGCTACAACTGTTAATGGAGTTTCTGTACCTGAGGACTAACACCTATGAGAGAGTACACGGGTGAGCAAATTACGAAGCGAGAGAGACAAAATGCGAGTTTGCAAAAGAGAGTACGGCAGGGAGAGGACAGGACAGGAGAGGAGAGGAGAGGAGAGGAGAGGGTTGGAGATTCATTAGTGTTTTCTACTTGTTCCATTAGCATCAGGCTACTGATGCTTTTACTTTGTCCCAGATTTGGTGTCAGCTTGCACACACCAAAGCTCCGGGACCGCTTTTTTATCTTTGGTTAACCACGTGTGAGAGCCTAATGAGGAGAGGAGGTGAGCGAGGTATCAGGAAAACAAAAGAACACAAAAGAAGGAATGAGCGAGCGAGGCAGTACCTTGTTCTGTGTGAGTGGCCCTAATGGGTTTATCGACTGTGACCGATAATGTCCCTCCTTCACCCGGCTTACACTCCGGTTTAGCTGCTGAGCTGTAACACAGGATGAGGAGAGTGGTTTTAAGGACTTCTCTTAATGCTTTTCTCTGGGAATCATCGCTCAGTTTTTAAACCTGGTGGGTTGGTTTTAGTAGTATTGTAGTATTGAACTGCTGAAAGAGTTTTGGTACCATTTTTTTCATTGCTCTCCAGTGTGTTTAATAGCTTTTACAAACCGACAAACCGTATCTGTTTGTCGTATTACAGTCAGATGAACTCATGTATGGCCATTTCATTTGCATTGCTGCGTTTGGTCTGGCCATTTCTCCAACGTTACCTTGCTCAGACGAGAGCTGTAAAGGAAGATCGGCTTCCTTTCCTGGTCTCCAAATTCAGTTAGTCCGTCAAAAAAATGAATCAAATAATAACAATTGCCTCAAATTGTATCAGTGTTCTCTATAAAAGCTGCTTGGATGCAAAAAAAAAAAATCCCAAAAGAATTTAGTGAGACACCTGCATGAAAATATATCGTAGCTTCACGGTACAGTGGTGAATTTACTTTTGCAAGAAAAGTCACCAAACTTCTCCAATATATCCACCTTGTCAAATGTTTTACTGACAGCTTAAGGCCATAACAGAGAAATCAGGTGTCAAAATATTCACTTAAACAGATCAGACACCGGTACTCCAGCGCTACCTGCTCCTGTGTCTCCTTTTCCTCTCAGTTCTAACTGTTTCCTTCAGGTCCTTATTATCTCGTGCCCTACCTGTCCACTCTCGGGCCTTTGCCTCCATGCAGCAGTGTGTCTGCTCTGTGTGGCTCAGAGTATTTGTAGAGCGCCACGCTGCCTCCTCGTCCAAAGGAATTCCATCCCCTCTGTGGTTCACTCATTCCGTTTAATGGCGAGTGAGATGCTGGCCAGTCCCCTTTCCACGGTCATCACATCACGCTGTGGCATCTTTTTCCCTGGAGGTATGTGACCTTTATCAGGGAGCAGAG
The DNA here is from genome assembly GCF_904848185.1 of Acanthopagrus latus. Lineage (NCBI taxonomy): Eukaryota > Metazoa > Chordata > Actinopteri > Spariformes > Sparidae > Acanthopagrus > Acanthopagrus latus. Next base: position 27,626,469 of record NC_051042.1, read on the forward strand.
CCCAGTGTTGCTTTGGCTAACTACTGACCCTCTCCCAGGGAGCTCATTAGCCAGCCACACTCTCAATGGCCACTTTCTAGACACTTGGGCAATTAGGGTCTTTACAAATACCACCGATACCTGAGGACAGCCAGCAGCCGGGAACAGGCCAGGATGGCAGTACTGATGAGGTCGGCGTGTGTGTGTGTGTGTGTGTGTGTGTGTGTGTGTGTGTGTGTGTGTGTGTGTGAGACAGAAGGAGGAATGAGAGCATCAAGTTCTTTGGTTACTACGTGTTATTTGTGCTGCACCTTTCTAACATCAAAGAGGATAGAAACATTACTTTTATCGTTTATTTCTAAAAAAAAAAAAAAGAAATGATGACTACGTGGACACTGCAGGCAACGTTTTGAAGAAAAACTAAAAGTACCAATAAAGAAAAACAAAGAGATGGGAACGTTTCCGGAAACGGTTAAATTGGCTGTTCCATACGGTTGTTGGAGTGAAAAAGCCTGCCACCACAGGGCAGGAGGTGATAATCCTTTAAATTAGGATAACAGCGCACACTCTCATAATATGCATTCACAGCATTTCACTCATTTGGACATACATGTGCAATTAATGAACAAACAGAGCTGGAGAGAAAGGAGTAAACCAGGCATGGCGGCACTTTCCAGTCTCACTTATCACGCTGTGGAAGGCAGCGAGGGAGTCTGGTTGATTATGACTCTTTTTTTGAAACTCTTTTTCTAAAACACGTTCAAAGCTCTGACAGTTTAATATTTAACCAGGACATTTTTATAACGAGCGGCACATGGGGGGGTTTATTGCTGGAATCTTGTGAAAATGAGAAAGTACAATATTTCTCATGTTTGATTCTTCACTGTGGATTGTGCAGACGATGCGTCCATTCATTCACTGAGAACAGCACAACTATATTTAAGGAAATACCCCTTTGTTTGAGTGATCTGACTGGATAATCATTTGTTTTAAGTTGATTGCATGGAGAGAGAGAGAGAGATTGACTGCTGGAGAGAGCTTTCAATTGCAATTTCAGTGCATTCGCTTGTCTCAACAGAAAAGCATTAATAATGTCAATACAACAGAGAGACAATCAGGTCAGCAGGGATCTTCAGTCTTCTAGTATCAACAGGGAATTCCTTCTCAGCATAAACATAAAATGGCCTGTTGTGACTGGTCTAGACTCAGCAGGAACAGAGAACCATTTGTTGTGTTTATTATATATTGTGGTTTAATGTTTGCTTATCTAAAAATAACAGTAGAAAATCTATTTAGTGTGAATGCTGAGTCAGCATTCACACTATTGTTCTTCTGGAATTTATTATTATTCTTCCGTACGTTTTTTGGCTCGCTTCTCCTTCTACAAACTTTGTGCTACAGAAACCATTCAACCATCAAAATGTTCAGCTTTTTTAGGACATGATGGCGTCTATTTTTCTTTTTTCTACCTTTTATACTTTTGCTAATATTCAGCTTTTTCTGCTAAATTTTTCCCATTCATCCTTATGGGGATTTTTCCAAATTTCATTCTGCTATAACTTCAGCATACCTTCAGCTATAGAAACCATTCAAACATGAAAATGTTCAGCTTTTTAAGCTCTTTCAACCTTGTGCTTTTCAACTTTTCAACCTTTCAACTTTTTCAAATATTAAGCTTTGTTTAAAAAAAATTTAACATTGCCACAAATGGGAAAAGCTTCAAATCCTCTTCAAAACTCCTCGACTTTCAACCTCTTCTTCTCCCTCATACCTTGAGCTAGAGACACCATTCAAACTTTAAAATACTCACAACGCCTTGAACTATTTGCACTGTATTCAGTTTTTTAAAATCTTGTATGGTTTTGAAATCATCGCAGTTTGAGTTTGAAGGATTTTTAGCTCCTCTTCTCATTTTATAATGGGTGTGTATTGCGTCAGCTAGAGTGAGCGCGCACCAACTGCCGCAGCCCAGAGTGTAGAACAGCTGGGAAAAAAGGGAGAACAATTCTCTTCAGCTCAATTTGGTTCCCACATCTTTTACTTGACATAGACAATATATGCATAGAAATGTAGGAAATCTTGTGGGCTTTCATCTGATGGTCTTATTTCAGATGTGGGACTTACGGTTTTGGATCTAGAAGCCCGAGAGCGACAAGAAGTCCAACAGTTCCTCCATAAGCCGCAATGTTAATTTTGAGCCAAAATTTCTGCTGAAGAGCAGACGGTACCTTTTCTCTCTCTCGCTTCTGTGCCTTCATTTCTCACTTTCCAGAAATAAAAACAACATGACCGCGTTCAGCAACTCCTCCTCTCACTCACCATATAGATATTTCAGCTACAACCATTACAGTTTTCTTTCAAATCGAAGGCGTTTGGGAGGCGTTTTCCCATTCATCCTTATGGGGAATTTTTCAAATTTCATCCTGCTATAACTTCTGCATACTTTAAGCTAAAGAAGCCATTCAGCTATTAAAATGTTCAACTTTTTAAGCTATTCCAACCTTGTACTTTTTTGCTTTTTAACTTTTCAACTTCTTTAGAAATTCGGCTTTTTCTAAACAAAATTTAACACTGAAGTAAATGGGAAAATCTTCAAATCCTCTTCCAAAGTCATCGACTTTGCACCTCTTCCTGTCCTTCATACTTTGAGCTAGAGACACCATTCCAACTTTATAATATATAAATATTTTGGCCATAACCATTACATTTTTTTCAAAAGTCGCAGGAGTTTGTCAGGCGTTTTCCCATTCATCCTTATGGCGAAATTTTCATCTTTGGCTCTGCTCCTGCTCCAGCATGTGTGCAAACATTTTAAGCTCTTTATGCCTTTATCCTTTCACCTCTTCAACCTTTTTTCCACCTTTTTAGGCTCCTTCTGCCCTCTGACTCTACAATCTTTCTGCCTTTCCAGTCTTTTTTCACCTTTTTAAGCTCGTTCTACCCTCTTAAGCTACAGCTTTTCAACCTCTTCAGATATTGGACTTTCTGTCTTTTGATCTTTTTAAAATATTCTTTCCAGAAATATAAACAACATCACTTCGTTTAACAATGTCTCCTGTTACTCATTAAATAAATATTTTGACCATAACCACTACAGTTTTTTCAAAGATCGCAGGAGTTTGTCAGGCGTTTTCCCTTTCATCCTTATGGGGACATTTTCATCTTTGGCTCTGCTCCTGCTCCAGCATGTGTGCAACCATTTTAAGCTCTTTATGCCTTTATCCTCTCACCTTTTCAACCCTCTCTCACCTTTTTAAGCTCGTTCTTCCCTCTTACTCTACAACTTTTTGGCCTTTTCAGTCTTTTTTCACATTTTTAAGCTCGTTCAGCCCTCTTAAGCTACAGCTTTTCAAACTTTTCAGATATTCATCTTCCTGCCTTTTCAACTCCTTCAAACATTCAACTTCATGTTCAGCTATGAAATTGTTACACTTTTTAAACTCTTTCAGCCCTCTTCAACCTTCCTGTCTCTTCATCTTCTTAAAATATTCATCTTTCTGTAATTTCAACTGCTTCAACCATTCCGCTTCCTGTGCAGCTATGGAACTGTTCAACTATCAATATGTTCAACTTTTTAAGCTCTTTCGGCCTTTAACTTTGCAACTTTTCCGGCTTTTCGACTTTTTCAACATTTCGCCAGGACGTTCAGCAGATTTCCAAGAGCGTTTCAGCCTTCAGCATTCACACTGTATTTTCGCAGGAAATACAATTTTTCTAGTTATATATGTTCTCCTGGTCATTTGGCCAGTTGACAAGTGAATTGACCGAGGCCTGTTAGGGTCTACACGTTATTTTGTAAATATGGGGGTTCCTCTTCATGTTGTAGGACTCTGTTATCACTTTTGATAACGCAAACATGAAATCTTGAGCTCCTTCATGATATCAACCAAACTCTCATTTTAGGGTACGACTCCAACTATTATAAGTAAGAATTTTGAATGTGAGCAAACAAGTCAAACTACACAACAGCCAAAAGTATAATCTGCAGTCATGTCCTGACGAAAAGTCAAATCAAACATTATTACAGCGTTGTTGTCTAATATCATCCACTGTTATTATATGTCCTCCCCGATAAACAGAAAGGGTCTCCCTTCCCTTCGCTGGAAGCACTAAAAATAATCAATGTTTGAAAAAGATTAAATTGAGTACTTACCCCGTGCTTGGTTGGTACTTGATTGCATCACTGAAATACAGAAAAGCTCAAGTCACTTGACCTTTGAATTGCTTTCTCAACATCTTGTCATCTCCCCGGCTGTGTTGACCTCGCTGCCGGTTACATAATCTGCAGTAACAGCTCCAATCAGAGCACGAACGGTCGTAATTACCTCTCATTAACCTGCAACTTCAGAGGATAATGTCAACTGTTGTTGTGTTATGTGTTACTGCCCACTGTTCTGATCCGTAGCATTAACAATAAAAAAAAATGACATCCTCTTCATATACTTAAATTGTATTTACTGAAAATCGTCCATTCGTGTTAAACAAACATGACTTTCTGGTGTCAACAACTTTTATCATGTTGGGTACAAACTAACACGGCTCCTTTTAAGTATTCTATATGCACGTTTTTAAAGTTATGTTGTCTGCTGACGTAGGTCTCACAGTAATGAGTTATAAAGCTCTGACATGTTTTGTTTATCAAGTCCATTATTATTTCTAGAATCTGAGTCCTAAAGTATTTAATACATCATTATATCTGGAGCCTACATTGCAAACCTCCTCCCTGGTGGGTTTGAAAGGTGTGCTTGAGTTCAGGAGGGTAGTTTAGGCTCAAGCAAAGTAGACCATGAGCCTCCATGTCTGTTGTTGTATTGAATGTGAAACTCCAGTGAAGCTACTGTTAAAGTTAGTAAGCTGAAGATAAGTTGATGATATTGATTGGCACGGCAGCCAAATACTAGCTAAACAGCTGAATACTTCAGTTTTTATATACATTTGGGTTTGTTTTAAGTGCCATTACTCCCACTCTAAACTTCATCCTATTTATTATTCCAACTTCCATCACCAACATCATGATGTAAATCGGATGCAGCCCAGTGTTAATTCAGCCATTGTTGCAGGAATGTTAAAAACATAATGGCTGTGGCTGAATGAACACCTATTACTGCATCTACAATATCAAAATGATGTGTTATTTTTGAATTAATTTTGTTTTCCTTACTGCTCAGTGAAGCTTTCAAGAAAAAATAAAGATTTCCCAGCAAGAGAAGGACCATCTGAGCAGATATTCAACCACCTGAAGATGCTGTGTACAATGCATCACTCGAATTATCAATCAATGTCCTTGGCTGAGGAAACAGTAGATATTGATTGAAATTGATTGATATTGATTCAAATGTTAACATTATTAAAAGCTGCCTAATATGACAAACTGCCCTTCTCTGCATGTTAACATCACTGTTAACTGGTCAAGGTTTAAAAGCTAGTTTAGATCTAATGTTGGGGGCGGAGTGGCTGAGACACCATTCATCCTATTACAAGACACTGTGTGTACTATCAGAAGGATTTTGACATTGTTATTTAAGGGGGAAAAAGTTAGCTAATGTTTCTTTAACTGATTGAAGTCTCAATTATCCCCAGTTAAAAAACATATCTGGAAAACAGCGCCACGTGTAACAGTCCTTCATGGCTTTGGATGAACATGTTCCCTCAAGGCGGGGCTTTTCATAACTGGACTAATTAATCTCAACATGATTGAGACTTCTTTAGAGATGGTAACATAAACGAAAAAGACATTAATCTTCACATCCTGGTCATGTGAAACAAGATCTGATGGTGATTTTAGCAGCAGTAAGCAATTCAGAAGCTCCATTTGAAGACCCTAAAATGATACAAGCGGCGGTTCGGAGGAGTGACCCCAGAACAGCAAATTGTCCTGTCCGCCTCCGAGCCATTTGGAGAAATTGATGTCTCAGTGGGCTGCGGCACTTGATACGTACTTTCAGTGTCTTTGAACCCAACTGGCAGTCATTGTGGGATGCCTTTCACCGCCTGTCCAAGTCCAATCTCCACTGTCACTCACGCTGACCGCTGTAGACTGCCAATTAACACAAAAAGAAAACATTAAGAATTTGGAAAATGTTCCGACAGTGTTCTCTTTTGATCATCAGACTGCGCTGCGCTGTCAGATTTGTGAACATGCTTTTCTTAAAGCTCAAACCTCAGTAACAAGGCTGTTAATTGAAAGCACAACATAGGCAAGTAAGCCAAGATGTCAAACTAAATGAATAGAAAAAAAATGACTCCACACAAACCATACATCTCCTGTGTTGCCTGTCGCTCGGACAGAGACCAACCCTGTGGGCACTAGGCAGGGATGGGAAGGGAAGGATGATGGATGGTGAGAGAGGAGCTCCCTTCAAGCGACGCCACACACCAAGGTGAGCCCGATCTGGGACTGTGGCATCCTTCATTAGACAACCATCTCAGCCTGTAAATATTTGCAATTCAAAAGCGTACTTCATTTGTGTACTGTAGTGTCTGTGATAAGCCGGCTGACCCTCACAGACGTGCAGATATGCGACTGTGCATTCTCGCAGTCACCCTCTCCATCTCTCTCTCTCTCTCTCTCCATCACTGAAGCCCTTCTGGAAAACACTGTGTGGCCATCTCCTCAGCAAACAATCCTTAATCCTTTCACCTCATCTCCTAGCCCACTAATCCCCGACAAACAGAAAGGTTATAGAACAAGGGGAACATGGAGATGACGACGAATCCTTGTTTGCTCACGTCAAAAGCGGCTCGGCGATACAATTTGCATTATAGACTTTGTCAAAAACTGAATGGTCTAATTAAGATACAAAGATTCAAATGGTTCCCAAATCTGCTATTCTTTGGAGTTCAGGAAAGAAGAGAGAAGTTTTTTTTTTTTTTTTTAATAATAAGAGAGGAATTGTGAAGTAGAAAAAGGGAGATGGGAGCCTTTATTAATCAAAACACAAACATAACCTTTCATTCCTGCCAATGATCAAAAGACGGGTTAGTACCTGAGCCGATAATTAAACCAGCGTTTTATGTCAAAAAATGCCCCCAGAGCTGCAAGATTTAACACCGCGGGGAGGCTGACCAAGATAGCCATCTTTTAATCTGAAGAGCTCGGCCTCTCTCGTCGACGGACCCCCACATGTGAGGGTCAAGGGAAGAAGAGAGAGAAGTGAAGGAGTGTGGAGCGTCAATTTCCCAAACTTCTCTGAACAAAAAAAAAAAACAGGATGGGTGCTGCTAGTTGTCTGTTGAGGGTCTCTCCTGCCCCCTGCTGGGTAAAGGGTAATTTTATATTTTTTTTAACTTGAATTCTGTGGCACCCTGGCATTGAGAGCACCCAGGCCTGACAGCCAGAAACTCTACATGTGTTCTTCAAGGTTTGACTTTAAAGGCTTTCCCTGTGGCCATACATCCACAAACACATCTTTTTTTGAAACTACATAAAGAGTCGATGCCCAGCGACAGAGAGACAACGTGAACTGAGAGAGCTCTAATGCTGAATATCATACGGAATGCGCTCGTCCGTCCACCTGTTTGATCTGGTTAAAGTGTTTTCTCAAAGTCCGACTCCCCTCCTCGCAGCCCAGCTCTGTTGATTAAAAGAATGAATTTGATAAGGAATATAAACAGCCTCTCTCTATATATATATGTGTGTGTTTCTGCTATCCTCTCTCTCCTCTCCGCGCTCTCTCTCCTCCCGCCTCTTGCTTTGTCTTCATAGCCACGGGCGATGACTGAATAATTCTGTTTGAGATTTGTAAAAGTGAGGGAGAGAGAGACGTCTTGACGTGCTGAATGTGAAAACAGTGATCGTCGAGAGGTGAGAAATATATCTTGTCTGCCAGAGGTTGCGCCGCGGATTCGCAGCTGCAGTGTTGAGACGTTGTTTTGGCAGAATTTAAATGACAGATAGCGGAGCGAGCTGTGACATCTGTATTATGAGATTTGTGCTGTTAACAAAGCTTGAGTTGGCATGTAGTAATCGGCACAGTGCTTTGTGCAAGTCGCATCGAATAGTCGGGAAAGACCTATGCCATTTAGCCCAACTAAAGTCAAATACATCTACATATTGAATATAATAAGAATATTAAATAAAAAAAAAACTAACCACAGTTCTCTGACAACAGAAAGCTTCAGCAAAATAAGATCAAGTGTTGAGAGGAAAAAAACTTATTTGTAAGTTTCAGGAAAACATCTGGTTTCTGCCTTAATGCTCTTTAAACTACTTCACCTGACTTCCTCCTTTGTTGCCGCAATAATTACAGTGGCCACCAGAGGTCGCCCCGTAACAAGAAACGTGGATTTATTATATTTACACCAAACATCCTGATACCTAAACAACTGAAGAGGGCCTTTGTTAATAACTCCTAAAACAACATATGTTAGTTCTCATAAAATGACTCGGCCTATCGCATATGACCTTTACAGAGTCGCATCGACAGGCACACTTGACCTCTGACTCACACCGTCATTGTCATATGGTTGATGTTGTGAAACTGCAGACCATCCAAATGTAACCATTTGAATACATTTAGGAAAAGATCATACATACAACATGCATGTTGGTTACCTCCATGATATCAATTAGGTATGTTATGTAAGAAACATTTTTTGGTTTCAGACAGGACACTATAACCTGTCTCTGTGATTGACCAAACCATCCTCTTCATTGTCCTCCAAACGTGGACTTTGCTCATCGTTACACTATGTCACTCCCTCCTTCGCTCCCTCAAGATTTCTATAACCGTGTTTCCATAAATAATTTTCATGCACATGTTGACGACATTTTATTGAAACAGCAGAAAAAGCATCCTCTAATTCGCAAAGTTCACCTCAAGCTTCCGTTCACGTCCGCATCTACGCGTGACGTAGCCTACACTGCATCATCCTCTGACAAAGTTACACTTTATGTAGCCCAGTTCATTCACTCAACAGTTTATGGAGATGTTCCAGATTCACATTTTTGATTTTTTGCTAACTTGTAAAAGTCTGCTTTTAATTGACATTTTATGGAAACATGGCCTGTAGAGTTCACCACCTACCGATAAAGGTAAATTACAGGTCAACATGAGCTCCTTGAAGAGACAACCTATGGCAAGTTTTCTGTTGAAGAATGGTTGTATTTACAATGTGTCATTGGCTGGATCAACATCCCTCTATTGTATTTAAATTTGCTTTACATGCAGAGATTTGCAGGTAATTATGTACTCATTTGATAAAAGATGTAACCCTTCTGATGCAAACTACAATAAACTGAAAACAGGAAACATATGCATGTATATTACATTGAGGGTAATACTGGCAGTGACCATTCATCAAAATGTAATAAATGCGAATTTTCTAAATTGGTGTACACTTCAAAAATCTGGGTATTAATCACATTGGCTGTTACCAACCAGAGCCACAACTTTAAAAAGCATCCTAACAGCATAAAATTTTCTCAGATATCTGCAGTAATATGCAGGTGTTTCCAGGCATCACTGTTGGGCGTGGTTAACAGCGCAACACAGGACAGCACAACACTGGTTTTCAGCCTGCTGTCAAGTTGTCCTTCCAACCTGAACTCTTTCAAGAGTCCCTTTCTCTGTACTAGATTGAATTACTGGCAATAGGCTGCTCTGGTATGATGTGGTCATATTTATTGCGCAATAATGAGCTACTTTATTGCCTGGACCATTTGAAACTGAATTGAGCCCGCGAGAGTCCCTGCATTGACTTATTAATGTGAAATGGCCCAACTGTAATTGACTTTACAGACGAACATGTGTGGGTGCCATTGCTAGTGGGGAATATGCAAGTGCATGCTAATATCGTTCCCAGTGGTTTTTCTCTCGCTCACAGATGATTTCACAGCGACACCAGTTTGTCTGCACAGAAGTGAAAAGTGCAACTCGAACCACATTATTCCTCTGCTACTTGAGTCTTGGCATTTTTGAGATTCTGAGACTTTCTCAACCCCTTCAACAAAAGAGCAAGTACTGCTGTTAGATACCAGTGTCAGCAGAGTGGAATGTACAAAAAAAAAATGGAGACAGAAACGGAAATGAGCAGGTGGGGAGGATTTGGCCAGAGCTGGGAGAGAATCCAAGCTCGTTCGATGGACAGGGGGATATCAAGAATGAGCCTCAAGCCCCACGTTAGCGTACATTCTCATTGCTGAGGTGTTCAACAGCAAGACGCTGGTTCCCTGAAATCAGTGGGGGGGGGGATTGTCCTGCTGCTGATTGCACTGTGGCCTCCTGGCAAGGGTCAAGAGATAAACAAGAATTTCCTGAGGGGATCGCTGAAGAAGTGAGAATGTTTTTTTTTCATTCGTAGCCGCAGTCGTATGAGAAGTTGAAGCTACATTTGCGGTACCACCGGCTGTATAAATGGATGGAGGGGCGAGGTGGAGAGTCGGAGCAGATCCTCATTATTCCTCCAATCGCCTCTGATCCCTTGTTATCCCCAACACTCATCACTCATCTGTAACCCTGGGGAAGGAAAGGAATATCTTTCACATTTGCCTAATTCCCTCAACCTGCCTCCCAGTGCACCTCAAGGCAATTTTTTTGTTGTTGCTTTAGCACGTGGTCATGTGGTCCTGTAGCTCAGGGGAAAGACTATGGCATAAATATTGTCAGAGTAAGGGGGCTTGATTCCCACAAGGGCCAACTGTACTTATAATGTCAGGTCTCGTACTCCTTCAAAAGCACTGTTCAGCATGTGTGAGTTACAAGTTTGGTCACCGGGCCAGTGCATCGTTGTGGGGATTTGGTGTCGTTACATAGTTTTGTGAAATAGACGAAATATAATATAATAATAAGCAGGTAACTCTTTTAAACAAGTGAATAAAAACACAAGAGTAAACTGGTTGACATATTCAGACACATCAGCTCAGAGATACGCATTGTTTTCTTGCCTCTGGCTGTTACATCTGTAGTATCTAACCAGATGCAGCGTTTCACAGCAGGACTGTAACCGACCCATCAACAAAATGTTAAAAAACATGTCCACTGCTCAGATGCGAGGTTTCCCTCCGTCAGCAACTGAATCATAATCACCAGTGTTGCATCTCAAAACGGGAGCACTGAATGCTGCAATTATGGAGAACATCTGTTGGCTAAACCATCTTTGGTGTAATAGTAAGGGTTTGAGACGCTGCCAGATCCAGCTATAAAAATGTTGTCAAACACCTGCTGAAGGATTTGTTTATGTAATATCGTGTTTTGTTTTGTTTTTCCTTCACTGCTGATATCATTTGTGTGCATACCAGGAAAAAAAAAAAAACAACAGCACATGAATAGTTTTATTAGTCACTTAACACAGCTTAGCGACCAGGTATAGTCCTGGTGAGCTGGTGAGTGGTGTGCTCGTGAGAACAATACTGTGTGCATGAAACAAAATAGCACAAGTGTAAGCAAGGAAATTATAATAATGTTCATCGTTCTTCATTCTTGTGTTCTGCACGTAAGCTGCAAAAGTTAGCATCCCAGACTAACAAGCCTACCTTCGGATGTAATCTTACCCAGCTTGGTTCCATGATTTCACCAGCTAACTGCTATTTGTAAGGTTGCGTGTTGTGTTTGCCCTGTTCTTGATAACACAACCTAGATACTAACATTATTATTTTATAGTGTGGGTGTTTAAAGATATGAAAATTAAGCTATAAAGAAATTAAAAAAAACATGCATTCATTGGAGGGTAGCAGGACTACCAGAATGTTTTTACAGTTTCAGTCTTGTAGTGTTATGTTTATGTGCATATGTATGACACATTTTAAATGAGTCAGCTGAGAACGAAGAACTAATGTTGGCTTAGTTCATATCCCATTCAAATCTGCACACTACAGTTGTCCTTATAACCAGCAACATTTGAAGTCGCAGCTAGAAATGAGAAGCCTGCTTTTGTTTACTTGTGTCAGAAATTAAAGAGCCATGGTTTCAAAAGATTACTCAGAGATTGGAGTGGTAAATTTGCCAGCATTTTCACTGTAAACTGACAACTGAGCTAAACAGGAGCGAGGCTAAGCAAATGGTTAATTGAACATTGCAATTCAACGTATTCTTTTACTACACTGTGGTAACAATCTCACAAATGCAACAAAAAAAATCTCTTTTTTCATTTTCATCCCGATTTTATGATCTCCACCTCAGGCCTGAGGAGGGAGACGACAGAGTCAGCCTCTGTGACACACGATAATACCGGCCATATATTTCACACTACTGTGGAAACCTTGAACAGCAGGTTGTGGAGGATTCCCGCTCTCCCCCGCAGTTCCACCACCCACTGTGTAGTCACCCTGACCGAGTAGTAGGAGTAGCTGGTCATCAGAATATGAATGTGTGAAACAAACAACGGCCCGCGGAAATGTGTCCAGAAAGTGCATTTTCATAGCTTATTCTAACTGACAAAGTCTGAAAGTGTTCAAGGCCTGTTGGCTATCACTGAAAAAAATCTAAATTATTCTGTAAAGGTAAAAGTACACAGACTTCATCCATAAGGTATAGATGGGTGGTCAGAGTCACTGCTCGTGTTTTTATTACCAATTTTTCATTCACATTTTGAGGTATCATCAGAAAAGGTTGATGGAAAATTGTGTGAAGAAGAAAAAGCTTCTTACTTACGGATACTTTCTGACATCGAAAACACTTCATGACTCATCAGCTGTTTCAACCCCAACCGAGGCTTGTTGTCTGCTGAAAAAAGATGAAAACCTGCAGCGGATTAAGGCCCCGATCATGCAGAGAACATGTTGCTACAGGTGCAGGTTTGTTTGGAATGAACACTGCCGCACGCCTGTGGAGCGCGACTGGTCACCGTGTCTGACTAAGAGGAGGAACCGTGGTGTGACTCCAAGCCTTCCCGTGAAAAGTTCAAGAAAAAAATCACAAGCCCTCATCTCATTATGTCATCTTTTTGTGCCCTCTTCTTCTGCAGTGGGATCAAAGCGCGTGGCGGTTGAGAAACTAGCGCAGTTTCGATTTTTCTTGTGCAGATTTTCGGTTAAACTGGTGGCGATGTGTTCGGCTGGAAACAGACGACTAAAGTGAACCAGCACGTCGACAGATTGGCAGGTGCAGGGACGGACGCTCAGGCAGAACGACGGACAAAGTGCGCCTGGGTGTGAAATGTGCATGGTGTCCTTAAATGCAAATACGTGGTGTCTGATAGACACATTTTGACAGCATGTCATTATGTAATTCTTTTCACGTTGTTATGTAATGTCGCTGCAAGATTTAAGTGTCAGGAGAGTTACAGAGGCTGACGTACTGAAGCAAAACTTATTTTACTTCCGCCACCTCAACATACAATCTGACGGCAAATATTTAATAATACATTAGAAAAACTGTGAGGTTCGATGTTTGTTTCTGCTGTCGGTCACGTCACCAGATTGACAGATTTAATCTTCACCTTACTCTTGTCTTCAGCCCGGAAGAGGCTGCAGCTTTTCTGCTCACTTTACAAAATAAATAAATAAATAAATAATGTTTTTTCCAAGAGTGTCGGAGCAGCAGACTGGAGACTGGTCGTGTTTTTGAGGCAGAGCCTTTTTCCCCCCTCTGAGGTTCTGGTGCTGGATGCAGCTTTGTGTCACAGTCACAGTCAATACGCGCTGCTCTCCGTCTCCATCATCACAGCTCCACGGAGACTCGGGAGGAGAGAGAAGAGAGGGAGTTACACACTGCTCGCGCCCGTATGTGTGTGTGGGTGTGTGTGTTTGCATAAGTGTCGCCTCCTTTGTGGCAAAGAAAAGCGGGAAAAAAAAAAAGATGTGGCTGCGTGCATGTTGTTTGTGTGTGTGTGACAGAATACATGTTTGTGTGTGTGTGTGTGTGTGTGTGTGTGTGTGTGTGTGTGTGTGTGTTCAAGCATCTTTTGCATGTGGAGGAATGTGTTTGCATGCGTGTGTGTGTGTGTGTGTGTGTGTGTGTGTTGGTCTGAGCCTCCCAACCCTCTGCGGTATTCTCCTCCTCTCCAACCGTCATCCCTCTGTCTGCTATCTGTCCAAGCTTAAAGCGCCAGTTGTTTTCTGAGGGGCCTCTGGGAGAAAAAAGAAACAACTGGGCGATTACACTTCTTCTTTTATCCTCACATCCTCACATGTTCCGCTCCTCCCTGTCTTGCCTTTTTCTTCCAGGAGGTCTTTGCTGCGAGGCTTTTTTTTCTCTCCCCCTTTCTGCCTCTCTGAGATTTTATTTATCCGTGTGCCGTCGTCTCTCTCACTCTCTCTCTCTTTCTCTCTGTCAACTGATGATGTTGACTTTGCTTCGCTTAGCCTCTCAGTAAAGAGACTCTTTTTTTTTCTCCCCCACTTTTGTCTTCCTCTTTTCGCTTCTCATCTCCGACTCTCCCCTTTTTTAATTTCTTTTTTCGAGCCAGCTGAAAAGGTTGAAATTTGTTTCGGGGAGATTCTGTCTGCGAGGCTGCCTCGCCTTATTTGCTATATCTGAAGATCGAGGCGGGCTTTAAGGGGCCTTCAGAGCCGCTTGCTGCAGGAATCCCCAACGTGCTCACAAAAAAAAAAAGATGTCTCACTGTTTGTCTTACTGGAAAGCAACACAGATATACAGAAAGAAAAAGAAAAAACCCCAAGCTGGATATTCTAGTTTACTGGAATCAGCAGATTTGCTTCACCCACATCTTTTTGTGTGCGCAGCGCTGTCTCGTCTACGCAGCTATCCGGATCCACTCGCAATCCCGCCACTACATAATTTAGGACGCGTTTTTCCAATCGCGCATGCATATGGATGTGCAATCACGTGTATTAATTCAATTGAGAGAGCGTGTGTGTACAAGTGAGTAACCGGCATGGAATATGCATGTGTTGATCTCTCCGCTGCTCCTTCCTGCTCACCCCTGCTCATCAGTCAAGTTTACATTTCAACCCCCTCACTCTCTCTCAGTCACACACACACGCACACACACACACACACACACACACACACACACACACGCCACCTTCAGAGTTTTGCATTCTTCCTCCCTCTCCTGATTTACTCCGCTCATTATTATTCCGCTCAGATTCTCCCGACTGATGGCCTGCTGCGTTTTACATTTGGCTCAGATCATTCTGATTGTGAGTAAACAACACGACCAATCACAGCACATGCATTTACATCGGAGTTTAATCACACACACATGCACACACACACACACACAGACAGCCCCATCCCTCTTCTGCATCATGTTTGGGCCACACATGAATTCACGAATGTTTGTGGAAAGGACGAAGGCTTGTTTCTCTTTGTAGCACTGATTATCTTATCTCTCTGCTGGGGGTTTTTGGTTTATAGACTACTGAATCACTTTATGACTGCAACAGATACAACAATGCAGGAGTATTGAGAGTTTACTTGTGTCTGAGTTCTCTAAACTACACACTCTGACACACCGTGAACAAACAGATCAATGAGAGGAAACAGGCCCGGAGCAACATCACATTTAAAGTTTGATGATCCGATATTTTGGATATTAAAGTGTAATTTCACACATTTAAGTGTGTTGACAGATCTTGGGAAGTACGACTGCATGTGTGAAAAAAGCAGTAAGAAGCCTGCTGTGGCTCCAGAGGAAGCTGCAGTCTGGTAAATCGCCTCCAGTGATGTCACTAAGCAGCTTAATGGCTTGTGGGTAATGTAGGCACCAGATTTTGAGAAGAAGCATCGCTGTCTTATAACACTGTTGGACTCACTATGGACATATGATCAAATCAATACAGCAGAATCAGAGATGTCAACTTTTTTAACCCCCCATCTCATTTCTTTTCAAATCCTTGCGCCTACATTACCCACAGTGCAATTTACCAACTGAGTGACATCACTCGAGGGCAATTTAGAGGCAACATTAGATTACATGAAGCTTCACCTGGAGCTAAAAAAAAAATGAATGCAGTTGTGCTGTACCTGTAAACACACTTGTAAAATGTGTGGATTCACCCTTTAAGCAACATTTCCTGCCATTTCCTTGATTTGGCTACGTGATCAGAAACTGTCTCAGGATGCAGGGCAAAAAGAGCTTGTATCCAGGAGTCCAGTACATCAGGTTCAAGTGCAGATGCAGCCACAGCTCAGCTGAAGTGCAGCTCGCTCCTCCAGAGTTCACTCACCTCCACCTCCTCTGCACAGAGAGCGAGAGACAGGAGTTCTCCTCCTCCCACTGCTTCTCCTAAATGTTACTTTAAAAGGTGTTTCTTTGCCTTTTATGCCTTTTTGCCTTAATCTGCAGTGCAAATGAGTTTTCACACTTGTTTTGGTGCAGTCACACATGCAATTTCACAAATTCAATTGTAGTCTAGCTGTTGTTTGTTTAGTTCCTTTTTTAACACTACTGAAATATCTTTTCAAGGATGACTTTAACCAAAATTGAAAATGTTGTCATTATCTACTCACCTCCATGCCAGTGGATAGTTGGAGAGTGTCCACATATCATTTCTGAAGCTGTTCTTACAGCTTGTTCGACATAATCCAAGTCCCCAGACGTTTTTTACACCTTCTACCTGCAGTCATACTTGCGCTGTGCATGCTAACACGTTTAGCTTGGCTGCTACAGTGAATATTTCAGCCTAAAAAAAAAAGGTGCTAAAGTGTTTTCAAATCAATTTGGGATCTCAGGGCCTCGAGGCACTTGGATTCCACTGGACGAGCTGTATGGAGCCATTTTATGTTCTTGTTTGGTTGTTTTATTACATTTTTAAACAAGTATCCGTCCACTTCAGGTGTTTAGGAGAACGCTGTTTCGCTCTAAAGCGCCAGAAAATGTTTTGTGGACTTTCTTTTTTGGGACTCAACGTATCCGTCAGCTCGGGCGCCGGCATCAGCAGTTCCGTTGGGGTCTGCAAGTCTTAATCGGTTTCATTCGTCACCTCTCTTGTCTCTCGCTTTGTTGTTTTATCTTTTGTGAGCCGCCGGTGTCTTGAAGGTCAGTGACGAGTGGACCGACGCCGAGGATCAAGAGGTGCGGTTTCATAGCACATCTTGCTCCCTCTCCTTCAAATGAATAGCTTAAAAAACAGTTGAGTGGAGTGCTTCGGCACAAACAGAAAGCAGAGCGGTGTGACTGAGGCTCTGCACCGTGTCCGGCCAGCGTCACAGTACCTGAAGCAGATCAGAGAAACTGCTCTGACCTTTAAAGCCAGCAGTGTCACCGGGAAGAGTAACAACCAACAGACCGTCTAATGGTGTGTGACTTGATTTATTTGTTTTTGTGCTGCGGAGGGGGAGAGTCCGATTAAAGATGC
Organism: Acanthopagrus latus; assembly: GCF_904848185.1. NCBI lineage: Eukaryota > Metazoa > Chordata > Actinopteri > Spariformes > Sparidae > Acanthopagrus > Acanthopagrus latus. The sequence continues at coordinate 27,643,651 of NC_051042.1, forward strand.
CCAGCGAAGTGCCGTATTGTACGCGAGTGACCTGGGCCGATCCGCCATAAGCTCATCACGCTAATTAAAATGAATAGCTTGACAAATAAAAAGGGAAATTACAGGAAACAGCCGCAGCTGCTGCAGGTGTAAGGTGACGCGGCGCCCCGGAGAAACAAAATCCTGGATCGGTTCCATGAACAGTTACTGGCAGGCCGATTTTGGCGGCTCCCTCGGCGGCGATGAAGGTACCCGTGAATTCACACCACAAAATGAGACGACCCACAAAAACAAATGACTTATGATTAGTGACAGGTGTTTTTTCGCTCGCTGTCCAGGGATCCGCTGCCGGCGACAGACTGTTTGGGCAACATTATTGGGGTCGTTTCACACTCAAGGAAAAACACCGAGCGCGTCTGGGGAAATGAGTCGGAATGGAGGAAAAAAAATCTTGTAAATGAGAAAATAGCTGCATATACGGAGAAGCAGGGATGGACGGAGGGACTGTGTAATGTTGAAAACAAGACAGTTTAAGAGCTTAGAACTCCATGAGTCAGTCAGCAGGTTTGGCCTTTTCCTCTCTTCACTCATCCCCTTTCTCAAAAATCCATTTCTCTGTCTCTACATCTCATGTTTACTCCTGTTTCTCCTGCAGTCGGACACACTCTCAGCCTCCTACCTCGTCCTCTTTCACAGATGTGACGTCTGTCTTTCTCCTCTCTCTTTCCCCTCCATGCCTCTCTCACCCCTCTTTTTTTGTAAATTCAGTAGTCTCACCCCGTGTCAAGTGGAAGGTAGGGGACACCCGGGTGTAAATTGCTCAGCTTGCAATGGCTGGAGAAAAAAAGCGGAAAGCAATTTCCACACCGTTTCTTAGCCGGGTACCATCGCCACTGCTGCCGGGCCCTGTGGGGACCTCGAGAAGAAAAGAGAAACCGCCACTTAACCGCCAGCCAGTCAGCAAGGAGGAGATTAGGGGGAGAGAAGAGCGACGAGAGGGAAGGAGAGAGACGTTATCGCGGCTCACACTCGACTAGCAGTCAGAGCCACCCAGATTACTGCTATTACCACCGATTTTAAACAGCTGCATCCACACTGTGGACGACAATAAAGAGTATAAAGCCGCTGTTTGAGGGTGGTTCCACATCCCAGAGCAAATAATATGATTCCAGACACAGATGTGATTGTATCCACCCAACCTAAACACGGCGTCTGAGGCTGCCTTTATGTGATACACCAGCATGGTGTTATCAATGAGGTTTCATTGGCTACAGGCCAATGTGGTACACAGCACCAAGAGCACGAGAATGACAAAACAGTGAAAAATCTTTAGTGTCCTGCCTGAACATGACATTAACATGTGGCACGTTTTGTACAAACTTTATCTGCAAACATCTTTTGGAAACCGGGGCTGAGAAAGCCTAGCGCTAGTTTGCATACAGATGATGTGCAAAAGTGGGTATGATTGCTTAAGTGTTTTTGTTTTTTGCTATTTCCACTCTAAAGTAACTTTATATGGATAGATGCAGTGCTTGCATCAGGCTATGCACTCTTGCTTCAGATTTTAGCTGGAAACATAAAGTTAAATAGCAGAAATGATCGTAGAAGTGGTCAATGCACGCACCAGCGTTATCTGACTCCACTCCTCCAGACATTAGACAGGTTTTTAATCCACATCTGCTGCTGTTTCTCCCAAAGTAGCTTGTTTTTTTCCCAATTTGACCTTAAAAAGCACAAAAAGTTGTTACTTTGAAAGTGCTTCGCCGTGCAGAAATCACTTCCTTGTCCTCAGTATACAGTTCTTCACGGTGACGTAACGCCATATGCAAACAACCTGTAGTTATTGAAGGTCACGGTTGTGGATAGTAACACAATTAACTCAGATTAATTTGGATGATGTTTAATTCAAAAGGAAACATTTATTTTGAAAATATCTCTATACCACCTTTCTCATTTGCTTTTTTTTTACAATGTCAACTACTGGCAACTAAAGTAAAACTGAATATTGTCAAATGAACACATTGCGAGAAGCTACAGAACATATATAACTTGTAGTACATAACATACATATATCCTAGATATGAGTCGTGCTCCTGGCAGGAATGTTCTGTCACTAAAGACGCACCTTCTGGCTTGATGTGTGTGCGTTTCCTTCATGTTCAGTCTATGAAGCTGTTTCATCAGGTAGTTGTTAGCTTGTTATTTTGTGTGAAATGGGTTTGTTGTCGTCAGCGACTTCTGCCACCATCTGTCTGCACTCAGGTCCAGTCCAACAGTCCTGTAAGAACACTGATTATTACTGTAATTGCTGCTACTTGTGAGTCCACAGAAGGGGCTGCAAAATACATGTGATACTTAAAAAGAACCACTTTCAAATGCTGCACGGCCACATATAGTCTTGGGTGTTCATTCGTTTGCAGCCTGTGCCGCAAATGACTAATTCGGCCCCCACCTAGCCCCCCGCAAGAAGAAAAATCAGAAATCAAAACAGCAATTACGTTTTGTCCAAAAGCATGTTTTTGAACACAAAATAAACATATTTTGTCGGAAGCCGGGTTTGCCCAGTTTATATCCTATTTAGGCTTAGAGGAATTGAATCAGCTTTCTTCTGTAGATGCTTTGTAGCTGCCTCACAAATCTCTCAGCAACCAGAACTGTCAGCATCACAGAGCTCTGCTGGAGGATAACAGGACACACACAAAGGCCATTACACTAGATAGCAGCTCCTGAAGAGTAATATGGGGTCCTGGTTTAACCTTCCTGCGGTCCACCTTTTCTTTTGATATAATCTTTAAGAAATACCGTTTTGACAGCGGAGAAACATTTACACTACATCACTCTGAAGGCTTTTAAATAAGGACAACGGGTCTGAAAAAGAGACGATATTGTTTATTTATGGGAGGAACCTTCCAGCGGCGCTGCGGCGTGGTTCAACAGCCTAATAACTTCCCGCTGAGGCTCAGTTAGTCCATTAGGCTACCGCACCTATTCAAAAACAACCAGGCAGGCAGTATTTGGCTATAATTCAGTTGCAGCTGAGCTGATCTATTAAGATGTATTACACACACCGGAGACCTACGGAGGGATGGCGGGGTCAGGGAAAAGTGAAGGCCTCACCTCAAGCTGCTGCCCGACATCCAAATCAGCATTTCAAAATCACTCAGCGAGATTAAAAAGCCAGCGGATGGAAGGGATGAGCGCGGAGGGGAGGAAGGCAGCCGCGCTTCTCTCAGGAGGAGCAATCTAGGTGCTCCCGCTCGAACGCTGGCGTGATTAGAGACATCTTGTTCCATTATGCATTTTCCCCTTTTTTCCATTGCATTTTCTCCAAGGAGATTTGAAACGTTTCTAATAGCTTTTTAAATGACTTGCTGTCTGGATCAGTTACTGTAAGGCCACTCACAGTAACCGAGACTGCGGAGCATGAAGACGAATGCGTTCTTCCGTCTTCTGATTTCCTTTTCTTCCCCTCAATGTTCTTTTACTTTACGTGTCTCACTCTTTTTCCCTCTTCTCTCTCATTAATGAACATGCCTTTCTTTTTTTTTTTTTCCTGTATGCGACTGAGTTATGTCAGGTGTTTCACATTTAAAAGGAACGCAGCACCGGGTAATTGAAGGAGGACTAAACATATATATTTATAAATGTCTGACCCCAGTGACTCAGTGAAGTGCAGCTCTCGGTGCTGTTCTAGCTGACACATTATCACATTATCCGGCACAGTGAAGGTATAGCGAGGTGTTACAGGAAAGGGCGGTGTGGAGAATGATGGATGGTGAGATGAAGTATAAAGTACATGAGCGCTGTAAAAGAAACGGACAACCATTATGCATCTATTGTCCATCTGTACGTCTTATTTTAATGATATTAAACACGTATTTCACTGGTTAAAATTGCAGTGTCTGTGCACATTTTGAGGACTGTATCCTGGAGGCACTTACGGTAGATTTTAATGTTCACTTCTGTCACTTGTTTCGAGGTTATCAAGGCGAGAGCCACAGTCCCAGATGGGTCAGATAACAGCGATGATTGGTTTCTTTATCAAAACACTGGAAAGTGGAAGCTGATTTATGACATCCTGTCGCAGCGTAAAAGATCCGGGCAAAACAGCGATAACTGCAAGTGGGACTGGTGTCGGGATTTTGAACCTATAGCACAGCTGTAGGCTCAGCCTCTGAGTTTTGTTAAATTAACAATGTACAAAATGTAATTTCTTGTGGATTTAAGCATCCTTCAACAAATGTTTTGGTTTCACGCTCCACTGCTATACTAAACTGACAGTTTGTTTCACAGAGCATTCCATGGAAACTGTTTGGGAAAAGGCAGGTGATTGGATGAACCATCACAGGCTGACCTCTATCCAATAAGGTCAACAGTAGCAGAGCGCTTCCAGGAGCCTCTTGATGAATCAAGCTGGGAAAAGAAGGAAAGATCTTTTCCATCAGGATCAGAAGAAAACCCTCAGTGGTCCAAACCACTGCGGTTCAGACACAAGTACATAACCTGATGCCTCGCAAGATGGATCCAGATCATCTGATCACATGATCTTGTGAATGATGGCCAGAAACAGTTGTAAACTGGCCAGATGTTTGACAACTTGTGATATCAAGTGAACACGTGTGGAATACACATTGCTACATGTGCACGCACACATTCGACTGAACACAAACGCACACCACGAATACCCAAAAATGGTCGCATGCAAACACTCCTGCACTTATACAAATACACAAATGCAGCAATATGCTGGAGCGGAGGTGACATAACACATCCAAGTCCGGGCTCACAGTGATGGATGAGTCCAGGCATCCCAAAGCGAGTTGAGGCGTTCCACAACATTGACAGAGAGAGACAGAGATGGACATTCTGTGTGTGAGAGGGAGGGAGAGCGACTGCAAGAGAAAGAGAAGAATGATTTTCGGGCATGCGTGCGAATACTAGAAAGGCGTCTTGAGTGCTTGTGTGTGTGTGTGTGTGTGTGTGTGTGTGTGTGTGTGTGTGTGTGTGTGCGCGCAGTGTTGATGGCTGTTGTCCAGCGAAGTAGAGCGGCGGGTGACAGTGATGGAGAGGTTCAGGGGAGGAGGGGAGATGGAGATGAGTAGGGAGAGAAGAGTGGTGAGGAGGACAACTTAGTGCAGTCGGTGGTTGATGACTTGAGGAAAAAAGGGGGAGAAGAGAGAGACATCATCAGACAACAGAGGGGGAGAGAGGAGGGGAGAGGGAGAGAGAGGGGTCGTGACTGGCGAGAGAGGGAGAACGATTCCATTACCAGGCAGAAGGAGTCGGTTGTCTTCTGCGTCCTCGAGGAACGTTCCGCAGCAGAAGTGAAGTCACAAGCTCACGGGCTGGAAAATTTGAGTCCTGTGAGAAATAAATTAGATTTCAAAAAGGGAGCGCGGTCCGGTGTGTCAACACACATGTGGAGACGGGGCAGAAAGGCTATTTCGATCAACAAATGTCAGTGTCTTTTGTCATTATGTCCGTCTCCGTCAAGGATGCCCTGATATTCAGCCGGCCTGTCTTTGAAATCAAATAAAGGATTCACACTTTATATGTACACTTTTTAGCTGTGCTGAGAGAGTGCAGCTAGAGAGAAGAAAAGATCAGTGACGAGTCCTTGGGTACACACAAAAAAAATCTGATTTAGATGTAGATTTTCTACCCTTATTTCCAGATGGAACGTTGGATGTGGTTTTGCACATCCTGTTTTGAACATTCAGCGCCAATAGAGTTTTTAATACCTTTATTGGCTACGTTAATACAAGGCTGGATTCCCGAGATCACAGGTAAGCTCACAAATCCATCTCGCCGGGCTTTAAGCTGTGCACTTGTCGCTGAACACACAGTTTTTGACCAATCAGTGTCACTGAAGATCTACTGCCAGTCAGAGCTGGACTCTGGCCTGTGGTTTGGGTGTGACAAACAACAAGAGAAGTGCCTGTTGGTTTGAAAACAACAGTGGCAGCTCCTCGAGGGGTTAGCATAGCTGCTATAGTATCAGTCCTGTAAGAATCTGAGGGTTTATTTCATTAAAAGAAGAGCAAATAACAGCACTGAAGGCTTCTTTTGATTACCAACCGACTCTGCTGGTGGTGTTGTCCTCCTGTTGATGTGATTGGCGGATGGTAGCCTATTTACAGACAGTGAGTGTTTGTTGAAAGTGCCTGCCCTCCTCCAAACAGTTTCTAGCAGCTCCTTTAGCAGTGGATTTGTGAAACAAACCATCTGGCACGTCGGTTATTTCTTTATTATTTAGCTCTACGGTACTGGGCTGAGCTTTTCATTCAAATACTGAAAGATGAAAGCGCCGTGCAGAGTCTGAGGCATTTTTTAGATTCTCAAGCTGTGCCAGACAGCAGAAAAAGACCAGAAAATGTTGAAAGACACAACAACAAGCCCAGCAAAGACCGTTTGAGAATTATTGTGTTGGATTTTTGCAACGAAGCAAGGCATTTGCAGTTATCTTTCAAAGAACAGGACCGGTGAGAACCTGAGGCTCAAAAAGGTTTTGAGTGCATGAAACATTTTGTCCTTTTTGTACATAATTGGTCAGGTTACATCACAGCGCCTCATGTCATTGTTTGTGGATGTCACTTCCCACTTTTCTTAACGAGCTTTACAGAACAAACCTCTGGTTATTTGCAAATTAGGCTTCTGTTGTGTTTTTAGGAATACTCCAAAAACCCGTATTCACAACTGTCTGTCCTTGTCTCCTCCTGTCTTTTAGCAGACAGCCAGTTAAAGCAGTCTGACAGTTGTGGCCTCGGCCTCCATATTGTCTTGTTACTTCCTCTTATTTAGAAATCACACGAGGATTTGAAATCCTGTATGAACATAAAACTGCATTCACAACTTGACTTGTAGGTCAATAGCTAATCATCTGAATGTGTCATTATTACCGCATCACATTGCTTTTGCTTGAGTCCAGACGGAGCGGTTTCGTTAATGTAATTTCACTTGGTAGGTGTCACACCTAAACAAATGTCCAGCCGCCTGACACTTTAATGTAAACTCTGTCTGTGTCAGTAATTGCCTCTATGTTTCTTGCACAACATAACGACGAATCATTGTTGCCGTGGTGCGACTAATTATTTTTAGTTTGCCCGCAGCAGGCTTACTTTAGAGACCGCAGCATTAATGAGCGCTTTATGTTGCAGAGATGAGTGCATCCTGTAGATTTCTTTCTTTTTTTTTTTTTTTTTCTCTGTAATGTGTCCCCGTTTTGCAGGAACCCAGAGACACTGAACCTGGACACATTGAGCGTTGCCATGGCGGGATTTGAATGTTTTACACGGACAGCTGGAGTGAAATTGCTATGAATACCCAGATTGTGGCCAATCGTCTGTCCACACATTTTGGACATCGGATCAGCCAAGTCACACCTCTGAAATTCCACGATGGCAGTTCAACATCACTAACTATAGCTTCAACTGAGAGGGAATCAGCCACTTTCTGACACAGTAACAAATATTAAAAAACTTTATACACAGAGGCTTTAGTGAGGTCTATTTAATTGGATTGCAATAGACTGTAGAGGACACCTAATAGACTGGTAACTTGGTATATGTCGAATCAGCTCCTGTCCCTGACACACTCCAATTAAGCATTTTGTGGCGAGCGCATGTATCCCCTCCCCTGATGTTCGAAACATGACTGTTATACAGGATGATGAACAGCCAGCATCCCTCGGCTTCCTCTCGCTCTCTCATAAGTTGAGCAATTAACAATGCATTACATGTGTTAGGGTTTTATTTATGACTAACGAGCAGTTAACAAATCATGATTTCCTCCATGACTGAGCGTAATGTCGGGCCTCGGTGGAAATTCGGCTGAGTTACAGCAACTTGACAGCTGTATTTCATAACGACCCGGCCACGCAAGGCACAATAACATTGATTTAGGTCCCCCGTCTGAACCAGCCAACGCACACACTGCAGCACTGTATCACTTTATCACACCCTGCATCCATCACCCACAACAAAACAAGCTGCAGAATAAGCACAAAGCGAGTTAAGTGGTGCTAAAGTTAAAGAGATGTTGATTTGTTGTCTCGCTGGCAGTTTGTGTCGAGGGAAGTAATAATGAATGAAAACAATAGGAATGAGAAGGTTAGGGGAGAGGGATAGGGAGAGGAGCACAGAGAGAGAGAGAGAGAGAGAGACGGGGGAATAAATAAAGTTTTTACCAAAGTACAGTGGCACACAAAGACCAAATGGCAGAGGAAAAGTAAAAGAGCAGGAAAGACAGACAGCGGCGGAGGGAAGAGGCAAGCAGAGAATGCAAATGAGAGGGGAGAGTGTCACGGAAATGATTGCTGCTATTACAATTATCATTAGCATGTGTTGTTGGCAATAAGTCGACTCATTATGGTGGGATCCTATCATCATGCTAATTGTGGAGGATGCCGTGTTTCAGCGTGCAGGGGGGCTCTTTGTTGAGAGGTGGCGGCTTCACTACGAGAACACTCACGTTGCGCCCGATTAAACGGCTGACAGACACGAGCCGGTAACACTCTCTGTCGTTGTTACAAATCATGTTATTTTCAGGCTTCTCAGCGCTTCTCCGAATCAGTCGTTACACTCCATCAGAACTGCTTGTCTAACGGCGAGAAACCCCTCCCCGAACACCTTTCTAACGTCGGATTGTTGTTCAAACTCTATGATTATACGACAATACGTCATAAAAACTAGTCCTGACTGGACCGTTTTGCAGGACTTTGCCCCATCTACTGCATCTGTTGTCAAAGCTGTGGTAACTGCATGTTATAATTAGTTATAATGGTTAAGTAATGAATAGCTCTATATTCTAAAAGTAATCGCTGTTATAGAGTGTTTGGTCAGTAACCTGTGTCTTTCCTGCGACTGCTCATGTATGTAAAAGGCATCTCTGCCTGCTTTATCCAATCAGGACAGAGAACTCCAGAAGTAGGCGGTCCTGTCTGCTCATGGACATCAAGACAGCAGGATCCATGTGTTTGGTGGCAGAGGACCCGGGAATTCAAATCAATTCCAGTGCTCCCAGCTTATACTAAACACGCAAAAATGCTTTGAAGAGAAAAGGGGAAGAAAGCTGCCAGGAAAAAGGAAAGGAGTCATGAGAGTGTGGAGAGGAGGGAGCGGACTGCAAACTGCAATGTGGACAGGCAGTTCGCTTTAAGCGATGGCAGCACTTCCAGCAGCGTGAAGGAGAGTGCTGCAGTGCTGTTTTACTGTGAAGCTCCAGAAAATGTTTTGTGGAGAGTGAAACGTCTACAGACTTCCCACTGGTATGGCTGTGTGCAGATAGAACATTTTCATTTGTGGGTGAACTTATCCTTTAAAAACATACTTTCATTTGCGCACAACCACTGATCTGCATGATAGGTAGGAGACAGCCACTCCCTCAGTTGATTCAGCCAACATGTCTGTTTCCTTCAGTCACACTATGAGATCATAACATAACGTTTGATTTTAAAATACTCAATCAGAACCTGAAAACACACAAAAAAAAATGCTGAATGTCTATGGAGAGATGGAGAGAACTCCCTAAAGATCTGCGCTTCTTTTAAACACCCTGTACCTGCATCTCATTCATTTGCTTCCTTTCACACCTGAAGAACTGTCAAAGGCAGCAGGGTTCAGTGGGAGGAAAGAACGTGGCCTAAAGCTGATAGCTCACACACACATTCAGGCACATTTGCAGGATGCAGGATTTACTTGGCGTCCTCTAAGGCGGTATGTGAAAGTTGTTTGGAAACTTACTAATTCCAGCATTCTTGTTTAAGGCATGAAAGTTCAGAAAGTAATTTGCCCAGCACAATCTCCCTAAGGGAGTAACAGAGCATACCTTCAGTGTTGAATTTTCCAGTAGAAGATACAGTAAATGCTGAGCCAACTCTCACCAAGGGAGCTCTAGATTTTTTTTCATCTTAGTGAGTCTTTAGCCTCTGGCTTTGGCTGAGAGCCGTTCATTTTCATTAATATTAATTGGACAAATGTAGACCAAAGGAATAACACATACAGTTTCTTCAGCGTGGTGGTATTGACCTTAAATATTTGCAGCTAAGTAGTAGAATTTTTACACTTTAGTTTTTTACTCTTTGCCCATACAGCAAGAGCAGAACGTGCAGGAGGTGTAAATGGATGCAGACATCTCGTCTGAACAGGCTCATTCAACCCAGTGCATTCAGATCTCGACCAGAGTAACTCACTCTTCAAACAGTTTGTATTTACACTGATAGGTTTAGCGCTGTCTTTGCCGAGTTAGATGACAACATTGATACCACGCTCATGCAGCTGGAGGAAAGCAGTTTAGCTTAGCACAAAGACTGGAGACAGTGATAGATAACTAGCCTGCCTTTGTCCAAAGGTTACACAACTAATTAACCAAACTGTAAAAATGACACCTTGTGGGGTTACATGCCAGTTTTCCCCTGTATTAGTCTTTGCGTTAAGCTACTGATTCAGCAGACTGCGAGCTGTAGTTTTCATGGTAAACTCACAGATCTCTTCAGCTGTTGCGTCCATACACAGCTGCAACAGCTGAAAAGGTTGGTCTGTTTACTGGGGACGCTACAATTCAAAATCTGTTGTATCAGTCTGGCCGCTGGCTGTGTCTTTTACAAGCCAACCAGAAGAAGAACACAGACACAACCAGAGATTACAGCTTCTATGTTTGACTCAGACTGTTAAATCATAGCCAAAGGCAAACAAGAAAAGCAGTTGGATCCATGATAATATTAATAACCCCATGCAGAGTTATATCAGTGTTCTCATCTAAATCAAATGTTAAACTTGTTTATCCCTTTAATAGAGTTTTGAGGGGTTCTCAAGTTTGCTTCAGATGTCTTCTTTTTCTTTCTCCCAAATTGTGATTGATGTAAATGAAGCCCATCCTGTGCTGATAAGCTGATTAGCACTTTGACGTGATTTATGCAAGAAGACAATTTGTGTCATTTGTCTTTGTTAAAGTTCTCGTCATTTCTGTTTACTGATCCCAATCACACGTACATTGTGATGTACAATTCTGGTATGCAAATTAATGCTTGCCAGGATTTTATCAAACATTCAGATAAATTGGAAAATGGGCGCTTGAAATACAATCAACAATGTGGCTTTCACAGCTGAACACACTCAGTGTAGCAAGTTTCCATAAAAAACTTTGTTCAAATCTCAGTGACTACGTTGGCCTTGAGAGTTCAAGAAATGACTGCTTTAGCATTGTGGAAAGCTCTTCATCGAATGTCAAGAGTGACAGTATTGGGGACAGCGATAGAGTCGCTGCAGAGTTGCTTTGCCTCTGTGGCATTTTTTTTTTTCCTCCTGCACCAGGCCTATCAATCTTCTCTGCCCAAAGTTTTGACTCTCAACCAGCCTGTCTGGTGCCAGCGATCAATCAAGCTAATGATGCCCTGAATTGTTGTTCAAAAAGGGATGTCAGAGTCCCAAAACGAGACAGGAGGAGTTGAGATTTACAGTGAGATTTCCACTGAAATTCGCAGCAGTACTATTCCGAGATCTGACTTTTATGCCACGCTAACTGACATCCTTCTCGCTGTCCTGTCGGGAAACATAGAGTTTTATGTTGTTTGCGTGAACATTATGATCTAAATGATTCTTAACAGATGGCAGCGCATGATTAATCACAACTGTAAAAAGTATTTGAATACATGATAACTTTTAGATGTATTGCAGTAATATGAATTTGTTAAATAACAGTTTGTAATGATTGATCAGTTTTGGATTACATGATGATTGTTATCTCTCACCTATCTATCAACAACCACCACCTCAGGTTTGTCATCTGTGAGTCCAAAAGCTGTTATTTTAATTTCATCCTAGATTGTCAGAGGCCTGAAAAGGAACAGGCATCTATTAGAATTAAGCACAAAATAGTAATTGTGAATAGCAGAAAGTTTAATAGGCTTCACTCACAAATCAGTCATTGAAGATCCTTCATGTAGGCCATGTTACATATGTTAAAACATATAAATATGTAATGCAATCTGTGTAACTAAACTGAAGTGAATTGAAGCGGTCTTGAATCATGTTAATGCAAAGCACTGCACCAGTTGATCTCGCTGATTAACACAGTTTGAAGCAGAGAGGAGAAAGTAAAACGTGAAAGACATGTCAGTATCCTCACATCCTCACGCTCTTCACCCACTGACCCTGAATGTGGAGACATCCTTTAGTTTAGCTCGATTTTTCACAGACAAAGTGCCCTTTTAGAGAGAAACATCTCTGGCAGAGAATGTTACCACACGCTTATATTATTATGTTACTGAACAACTTCACAGTGTGGGTTCAGATCTTAAAAGCAGGGGAGAGAAGTTTGCATGACTCAGTGTTCAAAATGCACGGAAATGTGGGCAGGCACCTCAGAACACAGAGAAGTGTGCGCGTGTGTGTGTGTGTACCTGTTTGCGTGTGTGTGTGTGTGTGTGTGTGTGTGTGTGTGTGTGTGTGTGTGTGTGTGTGTGTGTGTGTGTGTGTGTGTGTGTGTGTGTGTGTATGACAACATTTAAATGTGTGATTAGTGTGTGAGTGGGCGGCTGGCATGTTTCCCCTCTGAGGAAGAGAAACCCAGCAACAAGTCTCCAATCCACATTAGACAAGAGTCCTGTTGTGCAATTATACCTCTGATTACAACCAGCAAGGTCATGTTGATGAGAGAGCCGCAGAACGACGATACCTGTAACCTCCGACGCACTGTGGCGCATTCATAAATGCAGACACATACAGACAGCCAGGTACAACACAGGGGGGACTCACCTGTAGGCAAGCACACTTGCTTTGTGCGCAGCAACGAATGTGCGTAATTTGGACAAATCGGCATAGATTTCAGGGGATTTCAACACTTTGAACATGTGCACCACCCCCCCCCAAAAAAAATACCTTGGTGATGAGGACATTCAGAGTGTGATTGCATTATATTACATCACACTTTGAATCGTCGCTTGGCACCTGAATTCTGAGATTGAATTCACAAAAACATATCCACCAAGAGTTGATTCAGAAAAGCCACAAAGTAGTAAAAATAAATAAATGAATACATTTCAGAAAGAACAGAGTGCTAGAAATGAAGATCTTGATGCCCAAATTGTTGTGATGGAGGACCCCCCCACCACACACACACACACACACACACACACACACACACACATCGCTTACCACATGTCCCCCTAAAATACCAACTCCTCCAATTTATACATGTTTGTGTGTTAACAGGTGTTGCAGAGTACTATGTGAAAAAAGTACTATAAAGTGTTTAGTGGCTGTAGGGAGGAAGCTGCACGCATCTGATGCTGAACTGCCTTCAGCGATGTCACTCAGTGGCTCGAGGTGTTGTGGGTAATGCAGGTGCCAAGTTTTGAAAGGGAAGAATAATGTGTGCGATAAAAAGGTGACACCTCTGGTTCAGCTGAGTCGATTTGGATTTTTGGTTTTAAACTGAAAAATGAACCTGGTGCCTACATTACCCATAATGCAACTTGAGTGACAGTTTTGTTGATGTATACTTTTATGTAATTCTTCTGTGTAAAGTGACCACGCCTGTATGTTGATCTCCCTTCATCGGTCAGAGTTACAGCTCCTCGAGGTGTGCACTCCCTCAACTTATGATGTACATGCATGCATGTCGGTGCGCAGCTGCTTGGGAATTTTTGGACCCCTCCGCGGTGTGTTACCATACATTTAGAGGGCCCAGAGGGTGATGCAAGCATTACCAAGACATGCCCTCTTATCACAACACTGGCCTTAATGAAAGCCAGGAAGTAATTGCGGAACCAAAGCCCCCCTTCCATTTCTCATTTTCCTCTCCAATCTAACTGCAATCAAGCAAATCTCAGGTGGCAGTGGACGTGTGGGCGCCTGTAAATATGGCACCGGTTCTAATTAAGTCTTCAGGTTCCCTGACTTTATTGTGCTGCTCGGACTGTGCAGTGCCAGCACTAATAATAAAAGCCAAGCCCTCTTCTAAAGGCATGTTTTATTCCCTGATTTAATTACCTTTATTAATCAGAGAAAAGAGGCAGAGAGAAAATCTTAAGAGAGTGCACTGGTGATGCAGCTTACTTACTTGTTTCTTGCTCACAGCTCCAGTGATATTGCATTGTGCTTTCGGCAGCATATAACTAGATGTGATAATGATGAATTATGAGATATTTCCAAGAGATAAAACACTACGTGTTATTCAGAGCATGGTGAAAAGACAATTTGTTCAAGCTGCTAGTGTCGGAAGGGTGCTGCTGGTGCTGCTGGTGAGAGACTTCTCAGTGGCCTCTCACCATCAATTACTTTTATTCCCTTTGAGAAAAGAGCATGACAATGACAACAAACAAATCAACAGTACCTGCAGAAGAACAGATAAGCCATAACAGCGGAGTATGTGTGAACTGTGGCGCATAAAAGGCGCAGAGAGGCTTGCAGGGACACACAGAGTGTGGGGGGTTCGCGTTTGAAGGAGCCTCGCGGCTTTGAATTTTGTTCTTTGCCTCTCCCCTCGTGAAACAAACAGGACCACACAGCTCACTTCCAAACAAGTATCAAACTCTTTAGACCTTTGTGGGTTATCGTTTGTGTGCCGCCACAGCTCCAGACAATTTCAAGGAATAAGAGCAGCGAGGCAGGGGAGACAAGTAAGGAGAGAAAAAGGCAGAGGCAACACGAGTGTGACCCTCACACTCCTCTTGTCAGTCAAACATCGGGAGCTCGGAGGAAGCGGCCTGTCATATCCTGTTAATTATTCCCAGCAACTCTTCTTCTCCATTCATGCTGGCAGGCTGACAGTATAGGCCAGATCAGGAGAAGGAATATGTACTGGAATACAATAAAGGAGCTTGCAGTCTGTCGGAATTAAAGTCACACAGCCTGTTAGACAATTTTCCACACCACAATAAACACAAATTTAAAGCTCCATTAAGCTATATTTTTATGTTAACAATGAACTGAGTGATCCCCTTTAATTTTAATGGGATTTGTACTGCTGCCACCACTAAGAGTCGACACCACAGCCCTTAAAGAGTCTTTCAGCTAATTGTTTTGGTTCACTGTTGTGTATGCTCACGTCCCCAAAAGCTCTCTCAAAAAACCCCATATAAAACCCCATATAAAACAAACCATGACTGTATACTTCCAAACCACATGTCCGTAAACAAGTGACTGCAGCAAGGAAAACTTTCAGGAAAGGTTGAATATCATTGTCTTTGGAGTTGGAGAGCCAAGCTTTGGCTAACATGCAAAGCACTCAAACCAACAGGTCCATCAACAGGTGTTGCTAAAGACATTCACAAAAACGGGACCAAGTGTAAAAAATTACTAGTTGGACTAATTTTTAATGCACTGTACCCTTATTTTATTTTTTTCTGAGTAACATGTGAAAATTGCCCTGCTTTCGCTGGATGTTAATTAGAAATAAAAACCGAGCTATGAGGTAGTTAGCTTAGCTTTACGTAAAACTTTACGGCGGCAGAGGAGAAACAGGTAGCCTGGCTCTGTTCAAAGGTAACAAAATAAAGGTACGATATGATAGAATTGGCCACATTCATACTCAGAACCAATGGGGGGGTGCATATCACCATGGTAACCATTAACTGCAGCTACCGTTGTCTGGTTAGCTGTCAGGTTAAGTAGATATCATTGCAACACAATACAAAGATGTCATAATGTGAAAATATTACTTATTCACATTGTCAACACCTACTGGCCCACCTACACAGGCTCATCGTCAGTGTTGTGCTTCTCCCGCTAATTTCTGCAAAATGTTTCGCCGCCACAGAATACCGCTTGCTAATAATTAGGAAATTAGCAGCGACGACTAATAATCAGCCATTAGCATTTGCGCCCATGCGTCAGGTAAACCAAAATGGCTCTTTGCGCTACAATTACTAGGCAACATTAACAGTCTGACTCAATCATGTGTAAAACTGCCCTCTATGCTGAAAAGCTATATAATTAGTAAATGATGGGCAGCTGTGCAGGCAAGTGTCTGATAATGAGAGCATCAACAGAGGATCAACAAGGCTGATGGGACTGACAGCATGCAGTGTGCACACACACATGCACCACCCACATGTGTCTTGGTCCCACCATGGACAATTTGACGGGTTTACACTTCAATCTGAGATTTCAGATTTAATAAAGACCATTTAATTAGCGATATGTAGATAGCTAAGATACCACTACGGCCAGATCCAGACACCTCATGGTACATACAAAAGATAATACAACACAGTACAATGATGTTCAATAGAGTACAGGGTGAGTATAATGTAATAATAGTTCTTGTTGCATTGTTCTGCATTAAAGGAAAGATAATGGGACCACAACATCTGAATAATGACCTTCCCATAAAATGAGCAATGATTGTAATTGTTTGATGCATGTAAGGTCCATAAATGTTCAAGTTCAAAATGTATGGGGACCAAAAGGAAGCAGAAGGGAAGACGAGGAAGGAGGCCAAATGTATTTTCTTATGCCAGCGGTCTCTTGTCATTACGTCGCCCGGAGGGACTGGAGGGACATGTGACAGAGACTGAAAGAGTGTAGCTGTGTCCCCCAGAGAGGTGAAAGACGCACTCGGCATGAAATACATCATTTGTGCCAACACGAATAAGACACATAAGACACACCAACCTGGGAAGTTCTGCCTGTGTGCACACAGAGTGCCCAGAGCATGTGTTTTTGCATTTGCATATGTGTAAATGCGCATATGGAAGTAACGTGCTTGCACACACGTGTCAGGGTGTTTATACGCTTGTTTACACAGTAGTTACATGTGTGAACATGACTATGAAGCCACAGCGCACTTTACCAGCAGAAACCATAATATTCCCGCAGAGAGACCAGAATCAGGCGTGAAAACCCAGGATGAGCTGATGGCTTATTAATGCACAGGGACCCCGGTATGTACCCGACACATTCAGATTGTGCATTTAGCTTTTTGCCCCATTATGGGCAATATTAAGCCGAAGGGCGCAGGGCCCATTTCCAAAGAGCCGGCCTATAATGAGAGATCAGAGGCAAGGCTTTATCATAGGCAATAAAACATGAGAACTGTGTGTCTGTTAATAAGACCCCGAGAGGATTGGAGAAGGGGGTGAGAAGCGTGGGATCCTAGGATCAAAGAAATGTCTGCCTGGAGAGGAGAGGAGAGGAGAGGAGAGGAGAGGAGAGGAGAGGAGAGGAGAGGAGAGGAGAGGAGAGGAGAGGAGAGGAGAGAAGAAGAGAGGAGAGGAGAGGAGAGGAGAGGAGAGAAGAAGAGAGGAGAGGAGAGGAGAACACAGGAGAGGAGGGAATTACAGAAAAACTGGACAAAGGGAAATAGAAAGAATTGAAGTTGAATTCAAAGGGAAAAATCACAAAAAATGATTGACTGAAAAAGAACAGGCTTTTTTCCGCTCGCTCCTCCGTCAATGTGTTTTATTCCGTATACGAGCTTCTCTTTTAATTCGTGGCAGCACAGCGGTCTTTGTTCAGCTTGATAAGTGCGCTGCCTCTGTTTCCATTGTTGTCTGTTCTTTGTTATTCTCGCGAAGTCCATTGATGCGCCGTTCTCACACTCTGGAGGCCGAGAATTTGACTTCAGCTGCAGTTAAGATTATTTAAAAGTATGATTTTGCATGTTATTCTAGCACTTTTTCATACCTTGCATTAGAGTGTGGCTTGTATCTCTCGTCTTATTATGGCAAATTGCGTTCCAGCCATCACACTCACGTTCACATATTCTTACTAAAGTATATTATGAAAACCTAATTACAGTGTACTTTCTGGCACAAACATAATAGCAATAACAGCAACAAAATATGTTCTGAAAATTGAGTGATTAAAAAATTGATTAAACTTTGAAGGAGCTACATTGCGCCACTGTCACCATTGGATTGTTAATTATAATGTTGCAAATAATGTTTAAAATACTTTGTAGATGGTTTATAAACACTGTGAAGTTTGCCTACAAATATTATTTGGATGTCTGGTACAAAGTTGAAAGTGATGTTTTATAAACATTTACAAATGCTTAATAAAAGGTTTATAAATCATTTTGCTATTATGTAACTGTGAAATAGCTATTGCAGATTTACCCCTCATCAGTGATGGTCATTATAAACTGTTAACTGACATTTTAACACTTTGATATAAGAAATAAAAGCAGCAATACCACAGTGTAAAGATACTAGAAAAGTTAAAACCATGCATTCATATAATTAATTAATTCTTACGTACTCAAACTATCAAAAGTACTACTTGTTCTGCAGAAAATTGGCTTTTGAACTAAATACATTATTAGTTATGTATTAACATGTAAAGCAATGTGTGGATTAGATTAATAGTAATGCACTGTGTTTTATAAGCAAATTATTTGGGATAAGTGCTTTTTATAAGGCCATTGGGTTTCTGTATAAGAACTTAATTTGCAGAGTGACAAGATACTGCAGCTGTTAAATAAATGGAGTAAAGAGTACTGCCTCCCCTCATCCAAGAACACACACACACACACACACACAGACACACACACACACACACACACACACACACACACACACAAACACACACACAAACACACCACCCCCGAAATGTAGTGTAAGTATAAGTATAACGTTGCATCAAATCAAAAGTGATATATTTTGTATTACTGCTTTAGATTCATGTCAACATTTAGACCGCGACGTCTCGATCGTTTCAAACATATTTGTGGCTGTAATTTTTCCGTGTCAATTATTACATGGACGTGTGAGTGCCAGGAGAAGATGCAGGGTCACTTTAGTGAGTGGAGGCCCTGCATAATGTCTGTTTTCGTCTCTCTACAGGGAGGTCAGAAATGAAAATATGACTGTGGAGCAGCTGCACTTGATGTGACAGGAGCCTTCCCAATTTATTTTGATTGGCCTTGCTTTATGCAAGCACCGGGGTAGATTTCCCATGCGAGCGACTCTGCATTCTGGTTAAGACTGGGAAATTCAAAATGTGTGATGCCTACAAGCAAAAATCGAGCAATGAAAGCAGGAGTATCAGCAGAGCCGACATGTCTGTTTCATGTTTTTCATCCACAGTATTTTTGAGGGCAAACACTGATGTTTGTGTTTAAAATTGCTGATGCGAGTTTAATCACTTTAACATAAATAAGACCTCTAATGATGACATGAAGTTAGAAATTCACTGATATTGTGAGGGGGCATGTTGACTCTAACAACTAATGGTGTTTACGCCATGAAAACATCCTTTCTGCATTAGGCCTGGCCAGTAAACTAGTGGCAATTTGTATTGGCGATAGCAAAAAGAAAATAGTTTGATACCATGTCTGATAGTTTCACGCACCGGCTCATGAACAGCGTGTTATATCCCTCGATAATGGAGCAAGCTGCAAGTGACGTGCGAAAGGCCAACCATTTACCAGGTGTGTAGTTCAGTTGCACCATCAGCAACAGGAGAGTGTGGAGTCAGGCATTATAATGGATCCCACCGCTGTGCAGACCAGCTCTACTCCACCTGTAAAGCTGTCACTTCACACAGCGGCTGCGGTAATGTCTGCTTGATAAGCCGCGGTCCTTCCGGCGAACACAGCGACCTCCTTGGCCTCCGGGAGTGTCTCTGGGATCTCTGGACCGGCCGGCTCTGTTTGTGCTACCTAAGAGCCCAGAGACACTGCAGCTGCGACAGACA
Source organism: Acanthopagrus latus (assembly GCF_904848185.1). Classification (NCBI taxonomy): domain Eukaryota; kingdom Metazoa; phylum Chordata; class Actinopteri; order Spariformes; family Sparidae; genus Acanthopagrus; species Acanthopagrus latus. The sequence continues at coordinate 27,663,267 of NC_051042.1, forward strand.
GCGGATGCTGCGACTCACCGGCTCCAGCACTGGCTGAGTATTTTACAAAACAGCTGCGGAAAAAACACATGCACAAGCCAGTTAACACCAGACTGTTAGAATGCCAAATGTTTTGTGCCTTGATAAAGTGATCATATTCAAAATAAGGAGGTTAAATTCCAACCTTTCTTCATCTGGTCTGATAAAAATGCTTATTAAAAATGATCGAATGAATCAATACTGACTGATATGAAACGTCATTATCATGATAGATCTTTCAGCCATATCGTCCAGGCCTAGTGAGGATACATACATGCTGTCATGAAGGAATTCCCACAGCAATCAGATAAATTAGTGTCAATTAATGCTTTTCTCCACAGCTGATTGAGTTTCAGTACTTGTTTTAAAAATGAGGCCAATTAGCCCGGTGAGAACTTAATTGAAGATCATCAGAAAATGAGCCAGTAGTAGCTAGTTCATGGGATTAGGAATCTGACTGTATTTATAATTAGCTCAAGCCCTGACGGAATAGACTGTGCGGAGGTGTGGACCTCATCTGCAGCCTCGCCGCCACCCCGCTGTCTTCGTCAGCCACCACAGCTGGTCGTGTCGGATGGCATCCACATAAAAAAGACACAAACTATCTGATCAGTATGAAATGTGCATAAGTGCAGATGTATGATTAATTGACATCAAAAACTGTTCATGGTTAATGATGGCTCACCACGTGTGTCTCGGATCAAATACCAGACTGGACACATATATTAGACGTCAAATGTGCAGTCGCTGTCAGATATACAGAGGATGACACAAGTATTCATTATAATGCCATGGCTTTTTCAGAAGGTTGCAGACATATTTCCAGAAGAAAACAAGAGAAGCAAGTCGTGCAAACGTGCATGAAATGTGCAAATTTGCATGAAATTTGCATATAAGGTACAGCCCTGCATGTCCACCTGCAGTATGTATAAACCTTCTTGCCTCTTGTGATCTTATAACAAGCAGAGTCATATTCACTGCTGTTGTTGCTATGCTAACCTGCTGCTAAATTGGATTCCAATTCCATATCTGATAGTAACTTGTCATAGTGGTATGATTTTCTATCATTGTGTCTTACAACTCTGCAGTAAACTGCTGTGTTTGAAGTGATTGGTGTATGATATTAACATTTCACAGACGTATAACTGCCTCCTGTATCATTTGATCGACGATGATATTATGATTGTCACATTTTATATATGTCAAATGTCAAATGCAGAATTCTCACACGTTGTATCTTTAAATGCAGCTAAATTTAACCAACACTAACTTAGGACTTGTTAGTTTTAGTTTTATTATATATTAAATAGATTAAATTGTATCCTGTCACAATATAACAAAACAGTGTCAGTCATTCCTTATCCACCCTATATAGTAAAAAGGTTAACTTTTACTGTTTTTTACTGCTGACATTGACAACATCATCCACACACAATCGCACCACAAAATATTACCTGAATGAATCACGTTTTCAGAAGTTTTCAGCTAGCGATGTAATTCAAAGTCACCGTCCTTATTTCCTCACAAAGCACCTTCACATGATATTAACCGCCACAAAATGAATGAGCCGAGAAGTTCTGATCTCTTTATTTCTTCGTGATTGCTTTCCTACATGCGTCTCCCTGTCAGTGGGAATTTGAAATTCATTGACAGTGCTGACTCCTCTGCCCACGTCGAGCTGGAAGGCAAACTCTTGTGTTCCCTCTCACTTCCTCTGCTGTGTGTCCTTAATGAAGCAGGATTGATGGCACGCCAGCGGAAACACGGCTCACCTCATCAGCGACCAACCCGGGGAGGGACGCGCTCGCTCTCCGATAAATAGTGCAGTAAACACACAATTAGGGGCCCACATATCACCCCTCCGTTATTACATCCTACCAATTAAGCATCAAGGGGCAACCTCCTCATTTATATCGCTTTGCGCCTGTAATCAGTAATTTGGTAATGATGTGCTGAGTCTCTGTCGTAGACTCAATAACCAGTGTGAGGGTGAAGGTGGGTGGGGTTGGTGTCAGGGCATCTAGCTGCATCTTGAAACTGCAAGGAGAAGAGCTGAGGCCGTCGCTGAGCCAAATGTTTCGATTTGGAAAAAAATATATATACAAGACCATGAAGCTGCACTTCTGTTTCTACTTATCTGCAGCCTCTCTTTTCATTCTAAACAGCCATGAGCCAACAATACATTAAACTGATGCGCCGCTATGTAGGCCAACGAGAGCCGGCAGAGCCAGCGTGCTCATCGGCTCTGACATTCACTTTAATATTGATAATGTTTTCAGCTCCAGGCCTTTTGTTCATCAAGCCAAACTCAAGGGCCCTTCGGCTGGAGGCGGTGTCAAAACGAAAGGTGCGCTGGAGCGAGTGAGCGCGCATTTGTGATCCGTTTTTAGCACCGTGTCTCCAACAAAAGAGACGTGCATATTCACTGAAAACAAGCTTCCACCGCCACCTGAAGTTTCCCGGTTGATGGATGTGGACATGTCCCCTCCACCACCACCAACACCACCAACACCAGCAGCTGTCAGTGCCCCGTGTGGCTTCTTATCATTTATGCGTGACTGCCATCTAGTGTGGGAGGTTTTGAAGTGCTTGACTGTTGATGCCTTCAGATTTCTTGTGTTTGTGTTTTTATGAAGGAAATCATTCTACTGCAAGGACATCTGAACACTACAGATATACGAAAATGCGTCAAACAAGGAAGTTAATTAAAAAGCCGTTATGATACAACATCATTAAAAAGGCAAATAAATATGAAAAGCCAACACGTTTCGACCACCATGTCTTTGTCAGGGCTTCAGCAACAAACAGCACAGGTGAAACAATGAGATGACACTGTAACATTTAAATGCTCACAGAACATACACACTCCTATACAAGGGCGCCAGTTTGTGTTGACAAGTTGGGAGGATGATTTTAAGATGGTCCTCAATGGTATAAGGAGCTCAGACGTAGTCAGAGTAAATAATTACGGCCTGGATATGTGAGCATGTTGATCACATATGTTGTGTCGTGAACAATAACAGTTCTCCTGCACATGCTGCTGCTGGCACTCATGTCCCCAGTGCAAACATATATCATATTATATTACAGTGTTACTCTTTATAGTAACCTTCATTAATAAGTTGTAAATTCATAGTTAATGAAGCCATAGTGAATAGAAATATAAATTATTTATAAACCAATAACTAAGCTTTTATCTTAAACACATTTATACATAAATGGTTGATAAAATACTGTGAAGCTCATATATAAGTCTTATTTTTGATGGCCATCATTAAATTGTAACTGATGTTTATAACACTTTACACATGCTTAATAAATGGTTTATAAAGCATTTAATTGTTTGTGAACTTTGAAATCGCTATAAATGTAGTATTTATTAATTAGATTATATTAGATTACATTCAACTTTATTGTCGTTGTGCACAGTACAAGTACAGAGACAGTGATGGTTCTTGTTGGTAAATGTTACACACTACAATATAACAGTAGTTTGGGGGAAAAAAGGGGGAAAAAAAACTCAGAACAGGTCACTTGTATAAACTGATCTTACATTTAGTGTACTCCCGCTGCCAGGTCTACTAAATGATGCATATCTGTCCTGATCGATTTTTTGGCCTTTGTGTATTCCCAGTGGCATGATGGGAGACTTCAAAAAGGCCAGCGCACCCTGTCCTCCTGCAGGAATCATCCGGGGAGCCCTTGAAGAACATTCAGACAAAAAAATGTTAATTATCTGTCCGCTGCCGTCCCCTGATATCAATCCCATTGAGTACCTTTGGGATGAACTCCACCGCAGCACCTAAAGAGGCACACCCACCCAATACACCTTAAGCATCGCGCTAATAAATGCATGGTCAGCTTTAACACGAGGACCTTTTCTTTTCTATCCTAATTTCCCAAGTAAGTAAAGTTTCTCCTCACCAGCGCTGACGGCATTTAATAGTTGGAGATGTGGAAGTTTTTTTGTGCGGAGGCAGGAGGCTTTTATTACTCTCCGGGGATTGAATTTTTCTCACAAAGTGATATCATGGGCAATGAATATGAGTTATGAAAAATAATGCCACTCTGCACAGGCCCCTTTGGGCACAGTGTGCAAAGTTAGAGAGGGATATTTAGGTTGTCCTCTACCTCACTCTCACTAAACGACTGTAATGCTTCCTCTGCCTGCGTCGGCTCCATTCATCACGTACAGTGTCTTCTGTGGCGCTGTCACGGTTTTATCGACTGTAAAAGCATGATTCAGTAGATCTTTACAGGGCAAATAAGAAAAAGCGGCATCGCTTTCCTGTTTGTATCAAACAGAACATCCTTATCCGTGTTTTTATCAGAGAGCTACAATGATATTGATTTACTTCTTTGTAACATTGATGCTGTTTTAGTTTGGTTCATCAATGGTTATTCTTCGTGACCCTTCAAGTAAAAACCCATAAATTCCTGACAAACCATGGCGTCTGAGGCACTGAAATAAACACAAGGTAAATGTTTTTTTTTTTCCTATGGCTGTTCAAAGGTCCTGAGAGATTAAAATGTCATCTGAAAAAGTTCTGTCAAAAAAAACATCTTTAAAAGATCAACTCCACACAGGTATTTAAGGTTCAATGTGTAAGAATTTCGTTTAAAGACATCAAGAGAACGCGAGGAAATAACAGTTCTGATGTTTTTCGAAGATATCTACTAAAGTTAGCATGCTAACCAGCTAGCGTAATACCACCGCAAGCTCCCAGTCTGGACCACTAACTGTGCAGCTAACCGAGCTAATCAGCTTGCGACAGCTACAGTTAGCAGCAGTTCCTCTTGTGATATGCTGCCCCCTATGTGTTTGGAGTGATCTTGCAATTTTTACATATTGCACCTTTAAATCTGCAAGAAAAAAATTATCTAATGTGCGTCTGACGTGTTTGTTATGGAAACAAAAAACACTTACTGAATTAAAATCCTTAAAGCTCCAATAAAGAGGAATTTTAAAACGAACCAAAGTTATCAACAGAAAGTGAAGAGATAACAGTTTGACGTTGTGTGGAAGGCGTCTTTGTATTGTGTCGGGGAGATTCTGACTTGCTAACCAGCTAGCACCTAGCCAGCTTGTGCCTTAAGAGGTGACATTCGGCCGCTAGCTGCATAATCAGCTGAGCTTACTAACTACCAGCAGCTACAGTTAGCAGCATTTAGCGGTTCCTGTGGTGATATGCTGCTGGACAAAAGAGGAGGAAATGTACAGATTCAGCAATGATCGTGAAAAAAGTCCTCCTAGTGTCAAAACTGTGGCTACAAGAAGAAAAAACACGTCTGACACACGTCGTTGGACTAATGGCAACACCTGCTAATTAGTTGTTAAATGCTTTCTTTTTTTCAAGCACTTCTTAGTTTCATAACATAAAACATGCACCTTCGAATTCTGGTATAATCACATATTTTTTAAATCACTGACATCTACTTTAGAAGGCATTTTTTTCCTCCTCTTTGCCGAAGTGTGTGAGCTGAAGAGGACCCCGGGGGACTTTTTTGAAGTGTTTTACCAAAATAAAGCATAATTTAATTGGCTAATCTTGTCATCAACCATCCGTTTCGTAGCAGACAATGCTCGTGGGAGTACAGCCAAACATAGCAACCGACTGTCATCGGGCACATGGATGAATAATCTGACGTGAACAGAAAAATATGTGTACATCATTTAGATAACAGAATGAGAGCCGCGTGCAGTTAACAATTAAGATGAAACCCACTGTGATGTATATGAAATCATGAATAATGCATCATGGGGGGGTGCGTCCCTGTCAAATAACATTTCTTGGATCTTGTTAATTATGAGTCTATAGCTCTGATACTGTATCCTTTATACTGTAATACAGTACAAGCACATTGCAGCGTACATATTTAATCAAACTCATGCCAACATGACACAGTTTCTTTCTTTATAATGGCCGTCTTTGCTCTCGTCCTTTATGCCCCTTAACTGAGTTGAGAGAATTCTTTTAGAAACAAGACATGCTGGTGTACTTAAAAGAAGTTTGTTAGAAGAGGACTGAGTTTTATAATCCGCAAGTTATTCTCATCTGGTGTTGTTCGAGATTTACATCTTTGAAGTGGAGGAGTCCATCAAAGTGGGATGTTGTGTTGTCATTAATGTCAATGTCTTCGCGGTGAAACCGATGGTGATCCGAATAACATTATCACTTGTTTTGTTTGTGATGTCCACGTAAAGGGAAAGTTTGGAGTTGTTTCACAGATCCAAGACTGAGAAATATCAACGTATCCATACAGATCAAACCTGAATATTTGAAAGGGATTCAATACTTCTTCTTCTCCACAGTATCAGTTCACTCGTATGCCCCCTCCGGCGATAAATTACACTAGCTCTTTGTACAAGCCTTATTATTTAGCTTTTGATATCGTTTTTGAATCCTAAATTTGATGCCCTCGCTGTTTCCCTTTGGTATCGAACATGGTTTTGAATATTGATATTTTTCAGCAGATTGTACTGAAGTCAGAATCATGACGGATGGAAAGAGGCTGCCGCAGGAAAATCAATCAGCCAGCAGTGTAGTTTGTACTCAACTGTGAATAATGTTACTGAGAAAACAACATTTAATGCACATAAGATGCCCTTCTAACCCCCTGTGGGTTTCCTCTGGCTGTTTGCATCACTCATGCCCTTCAGCTGAAGACACATTTCTAATCTTTAGACAAATTGATTTGATACCCTCCTAAGCTTTTCTTTGCCAGTGTTGTTTGGGATTTATCCTTCAAGCTACCAGCTGGGTTCAGACACGAGGGCTGTAACTGACTCACGGTCCTTGTTAATTAACTCGTTCTCTGTAAATGCCCGTTTTTGACGATGACCATGATGGCAGGTTTGTATTTGACTGCAGTCAGAAGCAACACATTTGACATAACAGTCTAGTTTTTCTGTGGAGACACGACTAGTAGAAGACAAGAGGGACACATCAGCTGGAGACATACATACGTTTTAGTTCAGTCACCAGCACATATACTGTCTAATTTCAACTGATCCTGCTAATGCTAATTAAAAAAATCATTTTCACCCATCCTATAAAGGGTCAGTGCTACTCAGCGTTTCAGCCGTTAGAAGGAAGACTGAGTTTTGTCCCATGGCTTCTTTAAAAAAGGAGCAGCATGCTGTGAGAGCTACATGCTTTAAAACCGATCGCTCTCAGCTAAACCAAGGTAAAGTTCATCTTTCAATTTGTGAAACATGTCGACGCTGTTAACAGGCACCACTGGAGACAACATGGACAGATGTGTGTTCATTATTCCCACTGAAATGTCTCACAGTGTTTCACAGTCAAATTGACGTTTCATTCCAGAGGACCACGAGATGGAGAGAATTTTAAAGTCAAACCCTCGACCTCACGGCACATATTTTACCGTCCTTCTATGGGACACTAACATTTCTTATTCAGTGCCTTATTAAATATTGATTCACATTAGACTATTTAGTTCTTATTGTGGGTGTAAATTAAAATAAGTACGTGTATCCTTTTAAGGCTCTTAATCAGTGTTTTGATTCTTTTCTCACACGGTCACCATCAACAGACGTGTTTTTTGGAACCTACCGAGCAGAATACATACCAACACAGAAATATTGTGTTTTCTTACTGCAACAATATTGTTCATTGATGCACTTCTAATGAGCGTAACGGTGTCATTTTAACGATGTACATCAGAAATCCATTATTGCATTTTCAATCATAAAAGTCATTCCTGGACAGCGTCATGACTTTACTTCTGCCCTTTCCTTCTCTAATAGTGCGAGTGGGAGTAACAGCACAATCTCCACCACTTAAGGTTTCTATATTGACTTTGACTTTTCTCTGATACCGACGGAGCAAACCATTACATAAACCTATCTGTTCTCTGTAAAGGACTAAAGGATTAGCATGATGGGTTTTTAAGTTTCTTTTTCCTGGGTTGATTCATCGTGGCACTGAGGGATTTTTAATGCCTTTTGTGCATGGTTTGCACTGTTACTAATGGATTATTAATGTGAAAGGACCCAGTAAATGTATCCAAAGTCTATTAAATGACCCCTGACTGATTGCCTTAAATCGCTCCCTTTAAAAAATCAAACGCATTCCCTTTGTTTTTGTAAATGAAATGATTTTAATTAAATGTAATCAATTCTCCTCTTTTGTTTTCTTAAGTGGCAAAGGCCCACAGGGCTTTAGAGGGATAAGGACGGTGTCATCCTTTATTTGTCCTTTTGTCAATACATCTAATGAAAAGACCAAAATCCAGCAATAAATGACCCTGTGTGTTTCTGTCTGTGTTAGCAAAGCCTGGTGTAGTTTACTCCAGAACAGAAAGACACCGCTGAGCCACATCGCTGCACTGACTGCAGCTTATCGTCATTCAATTTCACATAGGCTACTCAGTCCTAGTACTTATATATTTCTCATTGTGCTTCATCCGCAGCTGAAAATAGTCCCCAACAAATGCATTATTCTCACATCGATGTGGAAAACCAACCTCACCAAGTTGAAGACACGGGTCAACTCGACGAGCCTCAGTGGTTCTGACTTGAGTGTATGAGTTTAATACAAACACACGTATGTCAACAGAGAAGATAGATCTTGGTACAGCAGAAACGGGTGGACACAGACAAACCAAAAACTTAAAGGATCAAAAGTTCCCCCAATGATTTTCAACAAAACAGAGGTGCAGCATTCTCCTAAACAACTGAGGAAGATAGGGACTTAAGTGTAAAACAACAAATATGGGAAAAAATAGTTTCCTTTCAACTGAATCTGCACTCTACAGACAGGAGGCAGAACACGGCCGAAGATACTTAAGGTCAAAAATCATTTTTCGAAACAGAATGGCATTTTATCTGACTTGTTTTTTATTCATTCACATTTACATTTAGCAGATGCTTCTGTCCAAAGCAACTTACCAGTAATTAATACATATATTTATACATTGACGGCGGTTCACTGCCATGCAAGGTGCCGACCAGCACATCAGGGGCAGTCTGGGGTTCAGCATCTTGCCCAAGGACACTTCGACAAGCAGAGCAGGGGAACTGAACCAGTGACCTTCCACTAACAAGACGCTGGCTCTAACCCCAGAGCCACGGCCAGTCAAAATGAATCAGCGCAAGACTGATAAGCTACAGACAAACTGGGGAGGTCATACAATATGGACTTCAGCCTTTTCCTGATTTATCGATAATAACTTGAACATCAGCCTTTTTCAGGTGGATTGAATATATGAAAAAGGAAATCACGTCCTGCCCCTCCCAAATTTACTGCAAAGATCCAAGCTTCAAACCAGCAAAGTTTCAGTGATTAACTCGCCTCTTAAACCAAGATTGCAGGCAATTTTGTGAAATACAGCTCGACCTCGCTGTTCCTCCTGGGTTTCATGCCTTCCTGCTCGAAAATGACAAAAAAACAGGTATAAACAAAGGAGGATTACAATAAAAAAAGATGTTAGAAAGCTCAGTTATTGTGTTGTATGACTGCAGAAACGTATGAAACCCAGCTGCTGTGATGATAACGTATAGGTTAAGTAAAGTTGACATGCACACAGGTCTTCCTTTATCCCCCTTTATTTCTATTCTCTCCTCAAACTCTTTCCCTCCTCTGACAACTTAATCCGCCACCGTGTCCTTCTTGCATCTAACCGCCCTGCTGTTGTCCATTTTTTGCTTATCTTTCCCCTCCATGAAGTTTGTTTTCCCACTCTGTTTGCCCCCCTCCATCTCTCGCCACGACAGCTCTGCCAAAGGAATCTGGCACGGCCGCTAATTTCTGATTTGGCGTGGAACAACAGAATATCAAAGAGCCGCTGTCGCCAGGATGTCAGCGCTGCAGGGGAACCGTCACACGGAGAGACATCATTTTCAAGCACAGAGAGATTAATAAAAAAAGGAGGAAATGAAGTTGAGAGAGGATAGATGTCCACGCATGACAAAGGGGGTATATTATTGAAGTGCATGTTACTGACATTCCTCAAAGATCCTTTTTTCCAGTGGTGTGATTGTGGAGGGGCAGCAGCAGGGGGTGTGTCTGCTCCTGCCACTGATAAGAAAGGACTGTTAGTTACACCTTGCAGAAGTCCTGCACAGCTATAACATTGTTGCTCAGACACGCAGACATAAGCACTCATATTGGAGCAGTTATGCTGTGAGATACCATCTCTCTGGGATTTTAAAAAAAGGGCCAAACGGTAAACAAAATTCACAAATGCTGCACGGTCACACAACAACGAACAGACGACACGTCTCAGAGACCGAAAGAGCATCTCCAGATTATCCACGCTCTCTGTTTTAGATTAGAGATTTTTTTTTTCTTCTCTTGTTATCAGTCACTGCTGAAGTGATCGGGACAGACGGTGGAGAGGGACGAGGGGGCAGACGAAATAAAAGATCGGAGGGATGAACAGAGGCTTGAGGAAGGAGAGAGAGAGAGAGACGACGATGAGAGAAAGGAAAAGAGAGAATGATGACAGAGTTCAGGGGCTGATAATGAATGTAATCTGCATTTAGATGATGTCAGACAGTGTGGTCATCTCTGATGTGAATCTGATTATTGTGTTTGTGTTTGTTCTCTGAGCAGCAGCTGAGAGCTGACCTGAACATACCTGCACATCAGGACTGCATGCACACAGAGCTTTCTTTAAGTGTGGCCTGCTTTGAGCACTTCATGACACTGAACTGAGCGAATGCATTTCTTTTGAATGCACGAGCACGCTTTAAAAATCTACCTTTACATGCATATTTAAGATTTTTTTTTTGGTAAGAAACATTTTGCGTACCGCTGTACAGTCTACAGAAATAAACATAATCTCAGGAAAGTGATCCTAACAATTATTTTAGCTTCAGCAAAAGCCTGGCAGTGATCTATTCCCTCTCTGGTGTCAAAATGTCCTACATGGACCTGAAAAACTGATAAGATGTGCAAATGCAAATTTTTTCAGGCCTGGGCAGCAGAAATCCTGATGTAATGGTAAAACATCCAAGGCCAGGTCCTTCGAAGAATGCAGACCCTGTATTGACACGTAGCAACTGTCTACCAATCGGCTGCTACACACTCCAGTCCCATAGGTGGAGGAAATGTGCCTTAAGATGGTTTGCATGCCGACATTCAATTCAAAAGAAGAAGGAAAAAGCAGCAGCAGCAGAAGAAGAATGTTCTATCCTGTAAAAGGACAGTATTTGTTGGTTTTTCTCTGATGTAAACAACAGATGCTCTTTTTGTGATTGTGAGGGAGAAACTATTCAACAACGGTTTTGCAGATTGTTTCCATGCAACACAAAGATTTACAGAAATTGCTTTCAGAAATGCTTGAAAAAGATGTCAGTGTAACAAAGATTGATATTTTTCCCAATTCTAAAAAGTCCAACTTAGTTGATTAATATTAAAGCAAAAACCTACATTCAAAAAACTAAAATGTCTTGAAATATTGACCTCCTGTCGCACTTTTAAGGTTACAGATTTGAAAACATATTTGACTTCCACTGAAAATGTAAATCTAAAAAAATAAATAAAAAAAAAATAAACAGAAATTGACATTTCAAAATTACTCATTTTAATTAGGCAGACCTCTAAATTTTGTTTTGTTTGTTTGTCGATGTTTGGTTGCGCTGAGTGTAAACTGGGATTTTGAACTTGTATTGACTGGATGTATATGAAAATCTTGAATGAATGAATGAATGTATGAAAGATAAATAAATAAATACACAAACAAACACGTAAATAAAAGATAAATAAATAATACACAAATATCAAAAATAAATAAATAAATGAAATATAAATAAATAAATAAATAAATAAAAAGCTCCCTGCGCTTCGTGGATCCACCACCAGAGGTCGCCCTCGCGCTCACTTCCTCTCTCTCTCTCTCTCTCTCTCCACGAGTCTTGTTTGCCATCTGCCGCGCGGTCACGTGACACATCTGTCAGGGGACAGCATGGCGGACATGCATGTGGAGCCTCACAACAAACTGCACCGATTGTCCAGCTAACCCCGCCGCGAGGAAACATCGACACCGCGCGCAGAGCCGGGCCGCCGGCGCCCGAACACCCCGCAGAATGGACGACGACAACAAACTCCAGTTCCCGTCTCTGCCCGCGACCAAGGAGGACCTTCTGGTGAGTTTTGCACGGCAGCCCTGCGCTAGCCGACATGTCTATCTGCCGCTGGTGTCTGCCCGGCTAATCTGAGCTAACCTTTCCTGCCTCATTGTGCCGGCCAGCTACAATTAAACGCTCAGTATGCGTGTTTCCTGGTCGTAACTTCACAACGTCCAAATATGTGGACGTGTTTGAACTGTCGCGTGTCTGTCTCTGGATGAGTCTGTGTCCAGCGGATCTCCTCCGTGGATTTTAGGTAGCGTGACTTGTTCACTTAGAGTAGCCGGGTGTCCAAACATTAGCCACGTATGTGCTCCAAAGTAACTGGAGAACACCTGTAAAGTAAGCGTCACCTGTCACACACACACACACACACCAGCGTCCCTCTGCTGCTAACCTCGCCTCTAAACCCTCTTTTACAGGACTGGGCTTATCCAATGAGACGAGAAATGCAGGTATGTAAAAAGCGTCTGCAGCTGGAGGGGCAGCGTGGACAGCAGCCTGTCTGTATCCCTCAGTCTGTAGTTGGGAGTGGCTCAGTAATGCTCAGGGGTTTGTTTTCTGGTAGAAGTGTACAAAAGGTCACAATATGAGATGTCTGTCTGCTGGAGGACATGTTTTGATACCTGTCTACGTCATACTGTGATGCTCGGCTGATGTCATGCTGCTCCTCACATTAAGGATCAATACTTAATCATGTGTTACTGAAGGTGGAGTTCTGTTTGATATGAGGTATAGCAGGTGATTGCATCAAACACCAGTGTGATCAATTTACATACAACTTAAATTATTCTATCAATGCAATGTGTTGAAAATATCCCCACTTACATGTTAAGTTCCTGTTGGTACCAGCGGTAGACTGTTGTGTCCCTTCCACAACAATGAGCATGTTTACGTGACCACAGTCACATAATCAGGTTATGATAAAAATCTGATTATATGTCTTTACATGCAAAGAAACATGTTTATGATCCAGTCAATTAGTTGGATTTCTTTCCACATACATGACATACAACTGCACATGAGCAGGAAACACATCATTGCAGATGTAAAAGAGCAAAATAATCCAGATTGCTCCTTACCTTCTTTGTCGCCACTTGTAATTGACAGTGTAGCCGATCTCACAGCACAGATGTCGACTGCTGTTCAGCGTACAGCGTCTGCCGCTAACACGTTTCTTGTTCAGTCAGATGTTCTAAAAGTAGTGCAACACCCCAAATCACCACAACATCATGATGATGACATCATTTCGTGGACAGCAATCGTCATAATATTCTGCTAAATCATCATCATACTATCGGCTGCTAAATGTAATGTTATTGTTTGCATATTTACTTTGCAAATCATAAAGAGACTGAATGAACCTGTATTTATCTCTTTGAATATCAAGTAATGTTTCTGCCTGTGCTGTTACTGACGTTCTGCTCTGTCTTTATTTCCAGGAGATATTACCAGGACTGTTTTTAGGTCCCTTCTCTGCTGCAATGAAAAGCAAGGTACATTTGATAGAATTTGACCATCAGAGGCATATGTTAGCTCGTATTATTATAGCTCATATTTCCTCTGTGTCTCTGTCCAGCTGCCAATTCTTGAGAGACAGGGCATAACGCATATTGTGTGTGTCCGCCAAGACATTGAAGCCAATTTTATCAAACCTAATTTCCCTCATTCATTTAGGTGAGTAAGAGCTCAGTAAAGACTTGAATATTTGAAGTCACCTGAGTGCCTTCTTGCTAACACATGAACTTGATGTTGTATCTTTGCAGATACCTTGTATTAGATATTGCTGACAATCCAGTGGAAAATATTATAAGATTTTTCCCTACAGTGAGTTTTCACCTCCTTCTTAACAAGCTTTCCATTGCCTGTAGTATGTGACATTTACATTCAATCTAATATACTGTAATCCATTTACTCCTTACAGACTAAAGAATTTATTGATGGCTGCTTAGCAACAGGAGGTGAGGACGCACACACAGTTTCCAGTTTTCAGACTCGAGTAGAAAGAAATTCTTTTATCAATGATCTTTGGTCTGTCTTTTTAGGAAAGGTACTGGTTCATGGTAATGCAGGGATATCAAGAAGGTGAGCTTTGAATTCTCCATCACACATAACAGCTCGAGTTTTCTCAATAAACTTAGATACTCTATGTTCTTATTTGCTTCTTCTTTCAGTGCTGCCTTAGTGATTGCATACCTTATGGAAACATTTGGGATGAAGTACAGGTGAGTGACTTTTTTTTATTTTTTTTTATCCTTCACATCAAATTATAACTTTGTATTTTACCCTACTAGAATAAAAGTCTTAGCTTTTTGTGAGGGTTTTAGATGCATGTTCCAACCATGTATTCCAAGCTTCACTTTAGAGCTGCAACGATTATTCCCTTCATCAGTTATTCCATCAAAATATAATTAATTGTTTAATCAATTAATTGTATTAATCAATTGTTAGTTGATATACATTTTCTGGTTCCAGCTTCCTAAATGTCAAGATTTAATGTTTTTCTTTGTTAGCTAAGTTGTTACAGTAAATTAAGAGTGTTTGGGTTTTGGTTGGAAAACGTCACTGGAAAATTGTGATTTGTGATTTTTAAACTATTTAAAAAAAAAAAAAAAGATTTATAGACGATTAATCAATTAGCCATGAAGAAACCTGGAAGATTAATCGCAAATGAAATAACCATACGTCGCAGCCCTAACTCACATGTATCCTGAGTTTTATTTGCTTCTACTTCAAGTATAAAACTACATAAATTGTATGATACTGTCCAAGTATTATAAGGAAACTACAGCACAACTGTCAGAGTATTAAACTTTTTCAACAAGCCACACTGTTCTTCCCGTGTTTGCTCCAGCCACATTCATACATACTGTTGATTCTGTAGGGATGCATTCAGCCACGTTCAGGAGAGGAGGTTCTGCATCAACCCCAATGTGGGCTTTGTGCATCAGCTACAGGTAAGTGCTCACTTCAAGACAAATTCTGATCAACCACCATGACAGTCTAATCAAAGAGCGAACATGTACAACTCAGTCCTTATTTCTGTGAATACATGCACTGCTGACTTCTTTATCAAGAGGAGATAAAGCTGCCTCTAGCTCCTTGGCTTTATAGGCTAGTGCAGCCGTATTAATGACTGCAGTGAAATGATTCAGCATCCAGAGCTCTAATCTTTTCATTCCCCCTCACGAGAGAAGCAATATGAAATATGGACTCGAGCAGTATCGCAGCACATAATATGCTTAGTTGTCCCGCAACAGGCTCGTCCACATGGCACGTTATCCTGCAGTATGTGTGTCGTCATTGTGAGCAATCTGCTTCTGGTGTGACTCTGCAAAAAACAATTTTCCTATCTCGATATGCATACGCGTCTCTGCAGTCTTTTAGACAGCCTTTGTTGGCCTCATTTAGCCGGCTACTTATTATTCTGACATCGGGCTGACGAGCAACATTAAGATGAGTCATTTGTTTTTGAGTGGTATAAATCATGACTGTGTGCACATGTGAAGGCACATCGTTTATATCTGCTGTCATATAAACGCGTCATTTTAAAACTAGTGGCACAGGAGTTTACATGAGTAAACTTATGTCCTAATGAACTGTGATAACAGAGATATTCTGCTATCAGCTGTGACATTTGGCATATTTGTTTTGTTTCTGCTGGTGGAGTCACAACAACACAGTTCAGAGACGAGCACACTATGACTGCTGTACATTACTCACACTGACGTTAGCTACTAAAGTCATCTGTTATTATAATGAGTGTTTGTTTCCTAGGAATATGAGGCGATCTACCTAGCCAAATTGACCATTAAAATGATGTCACCGATGCAGTTGGGCAGGTCCTTCTCCATACAAGCTGGGATGCCAGGTTTGTACTTAATGCACCCACACCGGTCTCCTCAATGTCTTTGTCACTAGAGCAGCATTACAGGGGAAAAAAGGAGCTGTGGCTCAGTGGGAATAAAACTAGTCTTGATTGTCAGCCACAATTTATTCCAGAATTTATTAAGAACTGTGTCGACTGGCATCATGTTGTTTAGGCAGGGAGCGTGGTGGGGTTGCACATATTCATTATGCTGATACTTTGTCTCAGAGTCTCAGATTTTCCAGCAAATTAGAGCCGGCTCCATCGTGGTTGATTTCATAACATCTTTTCTGAATGTCATGAATGTTTCTAATTAAAAGACACAACAGAAACTTACAAGCACTTCTTTGCCCTCGGGATCTGGTTTCCCTGAAGACATATGTCTCTTTCCCTTGTGACTTCACCCAGCACAGATTATGAAATATTCAGGGTTTCTTTTATCCACGGGGGTTTACAGTTATCCAACTGTCAAGTGATTGCAAACTTCTTTTTCTGTACCCAACCCACGGGGTCATGAAGGAGGAACTTGCTCGTGTTGATGTATGCTGTATGATCAGTTATTCCTGTTTCCACATTTCTTTAACAGGAAGCCGTAAACGCAGCCTGGAGGAGGATGAGGACTTTGGAGCAATGCAGGTCACAGCAGCACAGAACGGATGAGCTTTGCTGATATTTAGCCACGTGGCGCAGTGCACTCAATTATATTTTTTTTTTACATTTTTAATGGGATTAAAAATGTAAATATTTGAACTTTTTCTAAGGGGAAGGGATGAGGGCGGGAACGGGGCCACTCGTGTCTGAGACACGGAGTACTGACGGGGATCGGGCAAATTTGATAACTCCTTTTTTTTTTCTTGAGCTGTATGCACTGATGGGAGATTTTTTGCAGTTTTATAGTATTTAAAGCATTTTGCATTTGCAGCGGGACAGTATTGCAATAATGCACTTTCGATACTTGAATTTGTGTAGACGACCAGAACGGGGCAGTCGGCAAAAAAGGGAAAGTAGCCAGGACGTCGCCCAGCGGAAGACATGTGAGGAGGAATAGCTAATGCCTTTATTTTGGGAGTAATAGGATTATGGACTAATATCAGGCTTAATGTGGGATAGTAAGGAATGGAATAATAACAACTCACTGCTTAATAAAAACAAGTCTGAGTATATTTGAGCTGTGTTTTCATGTCATGATGTAAAACTATGTGTCAAAGGTTTGTATTCTTGTTTCTAATATTTGGTTTATAAATATTATATTATAGTCTGATTATTTAAATGCATAGTTTACAGTCACACATTGAAAACTAAGCTGAAGTAAGGCTAAATTCTTTAGGACAAATCATCGTGGACACCATGCTGTGTATGTCACTAACAATAAAAACTGCCTTTAGTTCAGTGTCCCAACACATTATATATGGTGAACTTTGGAGACAGAGTCCAACCACAAGGCTAAAATATAAGGATTAATTTATAAAGCAGGGTGCTGTTTAGCTCAGTTGGTAGAGCAGGCGTCTCGTGTACAGAGGCTTTGACCTCGCTGTAGTGGCCCTGGGTTTGAGTCCCGGCATGGGGCCCTTTGCTGCATGTCAGCTGTTTCCTGTCAGCTGTTCTGTGAATAAAGCCACACAAAAGTCCCACAAATAAAATTTGTATAAAGCAAATTTGCAATGACAACATGGCTTATGGAAATTACATTTTACTTATGAAAATATTGCTGTGACTCAGGAGATAGAGCGGCTCATCCACTAATCAGAAGGATGCTGGACATCTTCATATCAACATACTGAACCCCTAATTAATAATAATAGCTCTTCCAACAGTGTGTGATTGGCTGAGATGAAAATACTGTTTCGGTCAGGAAGTGCAGTGTCGCTCTTGGTGAGCAGGTAGACACCTTGCAATGCAGCTCATACCATCAGTGCCTTAACAATCCAATAGATGTGTCCATCTGTTTTCAGCTTTGCAGTGCAAATGTCACTAATTTGTTTGTTGTTGTTTTTTACAGGTAGAAATAAATATAAGCGAGAGAACACAGCAGGTCATAGAATAGTTTATGTGACTATTACATGTTTGGAAATAAATTACATTAAATATGTTCCCCTGTTCTCCAGATTAACAGCATAATTATAAATCTTAAATAAGAGGTCACTTTCAAAAAGTCATTCTTATCCATTTCCCATCACAAAATGTTTCAATCATTCTCACAGCTGTGATCAGATTTCAAATATCGACCAAATACAAAACTTTTTGTTCACTAGAAATGTTCTGCAATTTAACAGTCTTGACATGATAGTAATGCACATCTTTGAACCTTCATTATCCTGTAGTTTCCATCAACACCACTGTCAAAGAAAAAGCATGCCAGGATAGAGAGCACTTTGTACCAAAAAGGACAGATAAGAAAAGTTAAACCCAATTAAAACCTAAAGAGACATTAAGTTTATGATCACGTTTAAAGAAACCAAGTTGATTTTCTTTGGTGACTCGATGATCAATGCAACACAGATCTGTGAGACTAAAGTTGAATCATGATATAAAGCATGTACCTGAACCATACTTGGTTTTGTAGTGAATATATGAAATTGCTGCCTGTCAAACATAATTTAATTATTATCTGATACATAACTTTTGTACCATCTTGATTTCCCAAACCACTATCTGCGCTAACTGCTGATGATACAATTGCGTTTTCTCTGTAGATACACTGCAGATTACTTCAGGATGTATAATTAAGGATGTAACACAATAAGACATTACATTTACAGTAACTGACATTCTTCAGATGGTGGGGGAAGACGATGACAGGGCTCCACCCTGGTGAGGTAGCCATGGTTACCAAAGGGACGGAGGATGATGTTGGACTAAAGCAGAGGGCTTCAACATACGTTTATGTTTACCCCTGTGTTAGCATGAGCATTCAAGAATGACTCCTCTGTGCCACAACTGTGAACACAGTTGTTAAGACACGTTGTCAGTGTAAAGTTTTGATGTCAGTGGGTGAATAAAGGCGTGGTCCATGCCCCCAGAGGGAGGTTCAAAGCTGCTGTCCTCAGTCAGAAAACCGACACTGCATGTACGTCTCATCTGAGGCGCTGTAGCCGAACTTTTGGTAGAAAGCCACATTTTTAGGTGCACATTCCAGTGTGATTTTATAGCAATTCAGTTTTTTGCTGAGAAGAGTGAGAGCCGAAACTAACCTGGAAGGGAGAGGGAAAAAAGAGAGAAGGGAAGACTTGAAATAAACCAGCACGAATCAAGAGTCATTTTTATGAGGAATTTCCATGGCTGTTAGGATTTGTGTCTTAAATACATGAATATATAAAACCAGCCAAAACAACATGTCTTTGTGTGATGCTCACACAGGTCTACTTACAGTTTGCCCAGCTGCTTCCCTCTGCACACGTCACTGACTACTACCTCCTCCACCCGGCCTCTCTGCAAACAACATAAAGAGAGTCTTCATTTCAGTCATATTCTTTCAGTCACTTTTAAGATCAATAAGGCTAAGTTAATCTGCATCTGTATTTATGATAATATAGGTGTCACTTGTTTTTGGTTTATGATGGTGAACTATGGTTAATAATTACCAACCTTCTAATAATCACGCCATTAATAAGTAACCTTTTTATGGGATTGGTCTTTAGGAGATATATAGAGAAAATACAGATATATCCATTGTAAAAGATGCATGAAGTATATTGCTGCCTCTCCAGACAAAGACAACTGGAGTGTTATTATAGTGTTAACACATGAAACTTTTGACATTATAAACACAACAACTTATAGTCATAACAAGATATGACATGAAAAGTGTCATGTTGTAACAAGATAATTAGTTTATTGTTATAGGAAGAAAGTTTGCAGTTCTAATTTGATACATTAGATAATAAGGTGAAAACAGCTGTCGCAGCAATACATTGCTGTAAATCGACACAAATTCCTTGCCGGGATGTAATTTACCTTTGCACACGAGTGGATGAATTTGTGTTCTGTAATCAATGTGGCTGTGGCAACAATCTGTCCCAGGGTTGTGTCCTCCACCACGACAACATAGTAGTCTCCCGTCTTCTTCATATGCTCAAACTTTTCTGGAAGCCAACAGATGTTTGATTTACATTTGTTTGTATGTAAAGTATGCTTTCAGGGATGACAGAACTTCCTAAAACATGTGTTCTGATGTATATAGAGACAACTGTTTCTGAATGAATTCCAAATTGAATAACACTTTCAAATGTAAAAACTGTGTCAGTGGCAAATTTTCTGAATAGAATAATCAGAAACTCGAGTTTGTCCTATATACAAGTAGTGTACAGGCATCACTTACTGGAGAACTGCTCTGGTGTGACATCGCCTGTCAGAGTAAGTTGAGATAAAACCTTGAAGAATCCTGAAACACAAAACCACACAGTCGGTGAACATGCCTGAGGATACTCATACTCTCTTATGAAAAGTGGTTACCAAATTCATAATCTATTGAGAATACATCGAATGTTGTCCAATTACTCTGACTGACCCCTGTTAAAGTCTGCCATACAGAGCGGCCTGAGCACCAGGCCTTCTCCTGGGTTGGACACGGAGATGGGGGGTGAAAAGGAGACAGTGTTGCTGCTCCAGTCCAGCTCCTGAAGCAGGGAGGGCTCAAACAGCGGAGTCTCGTCCAGCAGCATTCCACACACTCTGAAAAACAGACACGCATACATAAGCTCTCTCCGGTTGGTCCACAGACACATACACACCCATAAATGTGTGCGCTTCAACGCTGAAATTACAACACACTTTTTCTAATCCTTCTTAGACACTATCAGCACAGTAAGTTGGCATGGAAGTACGTTTGGTCTAAGTCAAACAGAACTTTGACCTGACAAATACAGTTTCAGTTGGTGGAGACTTGTCGTTACTCTACTGTCATGTTTCAGTGGTTGACAAGTCAGCTGGCATGTACATGAGAACACCTTTTGTATGAAGTACAGTGCACATCCGCTTACATCACACACTGACACCATTCATTCATTCATTTTTCCAGGATATAGTCCAGGATATGTAAAGCTAGACGGCCCCCATTCAAGGTAACAGGTAACACCAGCTGTGCTTCTGGTGCCACCAAAGAAGCTTTAACCAGACTTTTAATTATGGTTTCCATGGCAGCAAAACACAATTACACATGTCATCATTTCCAACTCAGCAAACCACATAAGTAAGACTGTAATAATAGGCTTGTTAATGTCAAGACTTAGCCTGTGTTATATTTGACCAAACTCTTCAGGAAAGAAAGAAAGAAAGAAAGAAAGAAAGAAAGAAAGAAAGAAAGAAATTCTCCACTTAAGTTAGTTTCCTACTGTTAGCTAACAATAACGTAACGTAACGTTAGCAACACGTAACTACTTGAATTACCGTCAAACAGCTATATAATAAAGCTACAAGGTTTAATGTAGTGTATAAATCGTTGTACTTTTCTAGTGTGTTGTCAAACAGCTAGCTATCCAACTTCACACAGTTCACATTAAACGCTAGCGTAAACATGAACTCTTCGGGGATCGCACGTTTAGCAGTTAGCCAGCTAGCTTGTGTACTTACCGGTATAAAAACACACACACACAAGAAGAGAAGGTCCGGTTAAATTCCCCCGCTCGTTTGCTGTAGAACGACGACTGGGAAGTTGGACTAGTTCTGTGTGAGGTTGGGCTACATCATTAAGTTGAACAGTGTGGGTGTTTTCGGCCGCTGTTTCCGCTTGGCATCAGCTCTTCTGTATGACGTGGCAGAGACGCTGGAGGTGACGGGGCGCACCCCAATGACGTCAATCGACCAAACGCACATCCCAGTCTGATTAAAACTACAATCTATTTCAGATTACCTCGACAGTGAGGTATGACTCCAGACTGTGAAAATGCCTGTTTAGAACACACATACACACAGACAAATTGGACTAATAAACTCAAAAGGTCCATTTTACTGGATACAAGCCACTGAAGAGTGGACAGGGTTCACTATCAAAGTTGCATTTTCAATGGTGAAACCTTAATAAAATAATAAAGCATGTCTGCAGCAGCATTTGGACAATAGAGACATTACATCAACAAAGCCAATTCATCACAAGGAGACAGCTGTAAACTACTGTATTTTGTTAAAAAGCTGTAGAAGCTCTGTTTATTGAGTCTTTTGTATTAACATATTTTACAAAAACTAGATTGACAGAAATTATCCATTAACTGAACCATTCTTGATTTAGGCACAAAAATACAGGAAAGCTCAGTTCAAAAAGTATTTCAGTTCTGATTAAATAAGTAATGGTTATGAAAGATAACCAATGAATAGGAAAATAGACCATGGATATTAAGAATTGTTAAATAACCTCATGGAAAAAAAATGAAAACAAAAATGTCCAATTTCAATTGTTTTTCAGTCACATTTGACTAATTGAAATCTAAATCCTGTTTCATACCCTTTTACAATACTCCCCAAACAGAGTTTGAGCAATAAAATAAACACACAATGAAGATCACAACACTTCAGCTTTACATGGAAGTCTGTGGGCTGCTCTTTGGGATAAAGTGGAAGGAAACAAAAGCACTTGTCTATATTCATGCATATCTCACCTCAATCTGTCCTTGCTGTGTAATCACAATAAATCCAACACTTATAATGCAGTTCCAATGTTTGTGTCTGGCGATATTTCTCAGTCAGCTTCAGATTTAGTGAAATTTGACCTAAAATGTTTCAGCAGCCCTATTCGAAAAAAGATCTTTGAGCAGAGGATGATTATGTTCCTCGCTGGTATGATTTTAAATTAGCACTCCTCAATGTGAGTAGACAAAGGCCGCACAAATAAAGCACCCTTGAGTTTTTTCATGATTCTTTGTCATTTAAAATCATAGAATATCTAGAAGTGTCAAGCCAAAGGCAAGTTGATTTATTGTTAGGTCTTAAAAATGTTGTCACAAAGCATCTTCAGAAGACTGTCTAGCAAGTCCGGCTGTCGAAGACTTAACATCTACATACCGTAAAAATCATGATGGACACAGATGGCAAAGGACTCCATTATTATACTGCAAAATAACATTTTCTTACTCAGGGAGAACTGCTCGTGAACAGAGGTTAATTCAAGAAAAACTAAGAGGATGACGCCCATTGTACTTGTACAAAATGTAATACACCCCCCTCAGTTGTCTTTTGTATTCCAAGGGAACAGTAATAGAAAACAAAGATTTACAGGCCCACCCCCCTTGTTAAATAACAAAATGCAAATAGTTGCAATGGGTGATATTTCACACTAGACACAGAACCCTTGTGGCTCAAAAACACTTTGTTTGCAGCATTATTTTTGATAGAAACATTCATATTTGACAGAAAGGCTGACCAATACTAAAGTGACATTCTCTTACTCAAAGGTAAGAAATAAAAGTGTGTTGTTAATTTGCCTACACTAAATTCACAGTTGAAACTCATAGAAGAATAACACACAAATACATCAGATGAGTTTCTTCATCCAGAATATATAGCTCTCTGCCATGAGCAACACAAATGAAAAAAAAGTCAGATAAAATGAAGACAAACAAGGACCCAAACAGCTTTATCTAGTAATAACACCTTCAAACCGCTCTCATAAAAGACTCTTCTGAATGCAAAGCATGCTCATTTTTTGACAACCAGTCCCAATCACAGCAGATACTGACTCCCCACTTGAGCTGGTGGTTGCAATGTGTGGCACGTGAATAGAGGGCGAAGCAACTTCGCATTTCTTGCACCCATAATTTATAATATGCTCAGAATATTCTGTAATCAGTGAGGCAGGAGCCATTCACAATAGCCCCATCTTATTTAGACGGCCCAAAACAGTCCAAAGGCCATGTTTGCGATGCTTTTTAAATATTTAATAGGTGATGACCACTGACTGTACAATTAATGGTGAATGGGGGGGTCAAAACAGCTCTGTCTGTGCCTGTTGGGATGATGATGTCGTAGACTGTTCTGCTGAGGCCAATCTTTGTTTCAGGGTGCAGGGTCTTGCTGATTTTGCATGCGTCTCTCTGCAGCTGCCGCCATGGTTCTACGTCTCAGCACAGTCAAGTTAAAATCTGGAGCAATGTCCTCCTCCAGTCCAGGCAAATCCTCGTCCTGGTCCTCTGGACTCTTGTTCAGGTACCTCCTACAGGGAATTATTGAACAACACATGATCATGGGTGCAGACCAGAGATGCCATGTTACTACTTTGCAGTACTCTACAACCGGGCCTCTGTTCTCAGACTGACACAGGTCAAAGACAACTTGTACAGTTGAGCTATGACGCACATTGTAGTATTCAAAAACAGAAATAAAAAGATTTTATTTTTGAATTGAATGTCTTCTGAATATAAAAAAAAAGCTTAGCACCACTTCTTGTTCAGTAGAAAACTTTAACCAGTTGTGTACAAACCTGCGTGCCTGCTGGAGCAGCTCCTCTTTCCTCTGCTTTAACATCTTCTGCCTCTCCTCTGCTGACTTAGAAAAACGTCCTCCTCTCACTTCCATGTTGTCCGACTCGCTGAGGCCCTGATCAGCTGATCCACTGGCTCCTTCATCCTCTTCTGATGCAGAGTTTGCCTGTGAGGGGCCACGCTCTATGGCCTGAGGAAAGAGCCCAGAAAAAAAATACTGAGACTGATTGTTGCATTCTGGCAATCAAGAAAACTACATGAATATGATCAACATTAAAAAGGGAGCCAGGAGGGACAGAAGTTGTTGGAGAAATCAGGAGAGTGCTGTGTTATCAAAATAAGGTTCAGAGGCATCAGTTAAAAACAATGAAAAGCGACACTGCGATTGACGTTTTTACTCCAAATGACTGACCTGTGTTGGGAAAGGCACCTGGATGCGTCCCTCCAGGATGTTGTCAGTAGTGACCTCCACAGAGCGAGTCAACTGCAGGTCCTGCATAACCAGGTAGGGGGGCACCTGAGGGAACATCTCCTGGATCTGATGGGCCTGATGACCAGCAGGTACATCAGAAATAAAGAGAGCAACAGAGAAATGATTTAGAGAGACTGTTGGTGAAAGAACAGCAGAACTCATTTTTTACAAGGCGAAAACAAGCAGGTCTGTGTGATTTACAAGTATTTATCTGTTCAAAATACTAGAATCGCTTTGATTCTGATACATCTGTTGTTTAAATAAAGAGGTTATCACCATGTCAAATGAGTGTTTATCACCAAGTCAAATACCATTTAAGCAGTAATCATGTTACAAGCATTTTGGCAATGGCAAAATTTTGGCACAATAGACATTGGCTACTCATAAACAGTGACATGAGAAGTGAAGTCGAGTGACAAAATGATGGCAGCACAGACTTTATGCAAAGGAAGTATCAAAAAAATGTCAATAAAAAAAGAGTGAACACCTGGCATGAAATGTCTATCCATGTATCATATTTCATAAAACCAACAAGAAAATCATTAGACTGTGAACTTGAACGCACCATGGCCATAAGCTGGGAGTTGTTTGCCTGAGCGATGCCCAAGATATTGGTGGTGTGCATTACTTCCACAGAGAAACTGGGCAGCCAGCTGGCAATGCGAGATCCTGTAAAACAATGTACAAATTATATAATTCATTGTCACGCATAGACTATCTGATGAACAGTAACTCCACAACCAGATCATGCTTGGGTTTGTGTCTGACAGACGTACCATCAAAGTGGAAGAAGTGATTGTGTTGGTTGATATGTGGTCTGGCATCTGCAGCAGCCCCGACTGGGCCAATGTTGTCTTCCATGCCGCCACCCTGCTGCTGGTTTCTGGCCTGGCCCCCGTCCCCATTAATGTTCAGGGATGTCCGACAAGTAGGACAAGAGGTGTCCTGCTCGAGCCACGAGCGCAAGCAAGAGCTAGAAAACACATGCAAGACTAAAATGTTATCATGGACTTTCTCTGTATTAAAACTCTGACATTCATTTCATGGCTCAGAACAAGTCTTGTGCAACTAAACATCAAGATCATCTTCCTGAAGCTGGGTCTTCACCAGACTGCTACAACTCAGGTGAAGGACAGCAGATACATATTCATATTAACTGTCCTACACTCAGGTTTAAAACAAAAGTATATGCAATTTGCAAGACTGCAGGATTTTGGATACTAGACAGAGTAAAGATACTGCACTCAAGGCAGGTATAACTTGTTGCCTGCTTTTCCTGCCATCTCTACTTCAGCTATCTTTAAGTAAAGAGAAACACAGGTCAATGGCACCAGAAATCGCTCCCTGCACAGACTCCATTATGTATACAAGCAACTGCTGCTGAATGAAAGAAGCACTTTACTTGTGGAAGAGATGTCCACAGGGTAGTTTGCGTGCTGTCAACATGGCATCCCAGCAGATGGCACAATCATCATCATTAGCTGCAAGCTCCTCTGCAGTGGCAACAGCAAATCTGCAAAAATAATATTAGCTTAGTAATAATTCCATTAAAAAATAAAGAACCACAAAAATCACCAGGTAACAAGGGGAAAAAATATTTATAATAAAATATGTAATTACCTGGCCTCCATGTTGTTGATGACACGGAGGTAGTTCTTGTGACGGCGCACGCGGCGCTGGACCTCATGGAAGAGGTACCGCAGCTGCATGAAGATAACCAAGCTTGCCATAGACAGCCAGATGTTACCAAAGAGCTAATGAGAGACATATGGGGAAAAAAGTGTTAAAATCAGGGGAGCCGATTAGCTAAATTCTCATAAAATCACATTGTGAACACGTGTTCTGTCTCTTACCAGCATGTGTATATGATGAACGAGGTCCAGGAAGAGCATAGCCAGCTCCATGATGAAGTCTGTGTAGTAGACATACGTTCCCTTACCCTCCCAAGTCCCTGGATGCTTCAGATCCCACAGATGAATGGAGTATCTGAGGGGACATGCACAGCTCTTTCAGGTCATGAAGTACAGGAGCTAGATTCATGAGAGCCTTAGGAGTTTCTTGAGAAGCCATGTTTCCATAAAATGTCAAGCGAATATTAAGCGAAAGTGTTGAAAGTTTGCTAAAAATGTAAAGAAGTCAGAACGTGATTTTCCATAAACTGTTTTGAAACTAGAGAGATCCGAAGATGTGATGTTTCTTTCAAGGATGAAGAGGAGGAATTCTTCCTCAACAGTCACCACGTGGCTACTGCTTACAGACATGTTATCGCAGATAGCGGAAACAGCTGATCATGTCTTTTTCTGATCAGGCAATCACACCTTTTATGTGTCACATATACCAATACATTAAATCACGCCTACTTACTAATATAACAGTTTCATCTCAGAGTTGCTATAAGAAGTTTGCTTATCACTCTTAAACTATGACTCCTTGTTAGACATTTTAAGCTAAATTAAGAGGTAGAACCAGATAATATGTAAACAGTATGGTGGATAATGTGGCCCTTTGACTGTGGATTGGCAATTTAGACAAAAATCATGTCTGAAACAAAGATGCTGTAAAAGAATTAACAACAGGTAATATTTGCATATGAATGAACAATAGTCTCTAACACCATTTAACTCTTAATCTATTATGTGTAACACATGTTAAAAACACACCAAGACAACATGAAATCGACAAGTCTTTTAGTATAGGTTAATAAATCATCATTGTGCTATCTACCAAGCCACTGCACTGTACCTGCAATCACTGTACAAGTCTGAAAGTTAGACTAAAGATTTACAAGCACTGAGGCTGATTAGAGTCGTTTCTGCTGCTTGTATAATCTTAACCAGCCTCTCTGGGACAATGAAGCCTTTCATACGGTTGTAATGGAACTGGAGGCAAACAAATGGTGTCGCTAACATTAGCTCCTGATTCTAAATCTGCTCAAGCTATGTCATCCCTTCTGCTGCTCCGTGTGTGCACGTGCATGCATGTGTGAGGAGGCTCTAAGAAGGGACTTACCGCATGATGACATGTCCAGTGCGTACAGTCACCAGCAGACACTGAGGATGTTGAAGACAACAATGACATGTATTAATCCCAATGGAAATATTTCAGTAAAAAAGGATGTAAAATGTAAAATAAGGAGAAAATGGTAACATCAGAGCCTGGGCTGACAATTGGGGCTAATTTAAATGCACCAGTAAGCCATGTTTGACAGCCTGCATGCACAAAACTTAGGCCCTGAAACTGGCACTCCTAAATGAAATGCTAACTGAAGTTAATAATTACAGATGTTTCTATTCTTGCTACATATAACCACATTATCTTTAGATTATTTTTCCTGTTTCCACAACCACTTATAGTGTGGCTAAGCCTAAGAAAAGACAGTAGTGATACAGCGTTATATGATCACTGTTTGCAAACAATTTCATGCAATGGAGGACATTCCCTGCTGCAGGCTAAAATAAATTCCGTGTTTGTGTTGTCCACATCTTTATTTTGCCTTCTTGCCATTTAACCAGCTGAAACGGAAAACTTTAAAAATATTTTGATCTCCTAGTCAAATAATATGCCAAGAATGTTTTCTCACTGAGAAAAACAGACAAACAATCTAAGAAACATTACTTATTTAGTGAGCCATAGTCAAGTATAAGCATGTTGAATAAAGCCCTTGAACTTTAAAAACTACACTGCCTGACAAAAAAAAAGGCCACCAAAAAAAATTATTTAGTTGGACCGCCTTTAGCTTTGATTACGGCACGCATTCACTGTGGCATTGTTTCGATAAGCTTCTGCAATGTCACAAGATTTTTTTCCGTCCAGGGTTGCAATAATTTTTCACCAAGATCTTGTATTGATGATAGGGGAGTCGGACCACTGTGCAAAGCCTCCTCCAGTACATCCCAAAGATTCTCAATGGGGTTAAGGTCTGGAGTCTGCGGCGGCCAATCCATGTGTGAAAATGATGTCTCATGTTCCCTGAACCACTCTTTCAAAATTTGAGCCCGATGAATCCTGGCATTGTCATCTTGGAACATGCCTGTGCCATCAGGGAAGAATAATCCATTGATGGAATAACCTGGTCATTCAGCATATTCAGGTAATCAGCTGACCTCATTCTTCAGGCACTTAATGTTGCTGAACCTAGATTTGACCAACTACAGCAACTCCAGATCATAGCACTGCCCCCACAGACTTGTACAGGCACTAGACATGATGGGTGCATCACTTCATCGGTCTCTCTTCTGATGCGCCCATCATTCTGGAAAAGGTTCAATCTGGACTCATCAGACCACATGACCTTCTTTCATTGCTCCAGAGTCCAATCTTTATGCTCCCTAGCAAATCGAAGCCTTATTTCCCAGATTAGCCTCACTGATTGATGGTTTTCTTAAGGCTTCACAGCTGTTCAGCCCCAATCCCTTGAGTTCCCTCCACATTGTGCGTGTGGAAATGCTTTCACTATTAACTAAACATAGCCCTAAGTTCTACTGTTGTTTTCCTAAGATTTGATTTCACCAAACATTTAAGTGATCGCCGATCGCAATCAGGCAGGATTTTTTTCCGACCACATTTCTTCCTCGAAGAAGATGGCTCCCCACTATCGTTCCAGTTTTTAATAATGCGTTGGACAGTTGTTAACCCAAATTTTAGTAGTTTCTGCAACCTCCTTAGATGTTTTCTCTGCTTAATGCAAGACAGTGACTTGACCGTTCTCAGACAGACTAGTATCTTTTCCACAACCACGGGATGTGTCTTTTGACATGGTTGTTTAAGAAATGAGAAGCCACTCATTGCTACTCACCCCAGTTGGGGTTAAATAACTTGTTGCCAGGTGAAAAATAATCGCCCATGCAGTAATTATCCAATAGAAGGCTCTTACCTAATTGCTTAGTTAAGTCCAGGTGGTGACTTTTTTTGTCCAGGCAGTGTATATGGGCTTTGTAAACCAGAAATTTTAAAAACATGAACAGTCTATAAGAGTCTGAGGTAATCTTGGTCTAAATGATACTCACCTCTGCTGCCATAAAGGAGAGGGTGTGCATGCCATGAGAAGCTCCCAGCAGGCCGCAGACCACAGCCAGGCCACAGCAGTCCAGCAGCAGGGAGACCAGCAGACAAAGCACTCGCACATGGCTGTTCATGGGAGTCGAGGGCGAGAAAGACAGCTGTAGGCGAAGAAAATGTAGTTTATAAGTGGATTGTTTTTCCCTTTCGCTGTATCCTCAAGTTGCGGGGGCTGTTTTGCCTACACTGGTTTGGGAAGTGTTCATGTGGGCCTGTACAGCATACCAAGCCATTTTCATGCTGGATTTTCTGCAACAGTCTAAATTATGTGACTTTTGAATACATTCTTGAATGCCCCATCTTAGTGTCTGTCTGCACTCTGCTAACAGAGAGCAACACTGGCCAATATTACTTCAGTGTCTACTAACATGAATAAACAACCAGCTTCCACTTCAACACATGCTATATGTTCCACAAAGCTTTTTTGATATTCACAGTCACATAGCACAGATTACTGTGGCATGTAGAGAATACAACAAATCCAATGATGTGAAATCTGCTTGTAGGTGTTTATGAAACATGCAGGTGCTGATAGCAAACAGCTAATGAAATATAAAGACAATACAGTTAAAAAGGGGGATGTATTCCTAACCAATAGGGTACATTTTTTTAAAAAAAAAAGGCTTTCTGTTTAACAGTTTACAGACAAAAATGCATGACATGTGTTAGTATCTGGCTCTGTATCATACTCAAAGGGCATTTCCACTGTTGTAACCAAGTGGAAAATGTTAGCTCCTCTGTTCCAAATCTTACACAACCCATTTAGAATGAATTAACTCCTCACATACCACCAAAGCATGCTTTACTGGTAATACAGGACTGTCAGTCTGTTAACTGACTGCTAACGTTGGAGCTGAATGAATACATTTCATTAATTCCATAAAACCCTAACAACAAGCGCACTTACATCAAAGACCTTTCACTCTAAGCAGTTTAACCTACATGTCTGGTCTTAACCTCAAAGCTACATTCCACAGAAATGGGGAGACAGGAAGGAAGGCAGCTGGGCTAACACAACTGACAGACTTCAACCTACAAAGAACATGTGTAAGGCAGATCTACAGACAAAGCTGAGAGACCACGCCTAGCAGACAGTTACACATACAAACACACAAGCATATATGGTAGAGAACGTTCACAATCACTCAGACACACACGCACACACACACACACACATATACATACGTACATGTGCACATACACACAGGTACATTTTAAAAAGCATTGCAGGTAGAAGTGATCGTCGGGTACACTCAGCATTACATAACTAGCGGAATACCAGCTTAATTTCCATTTTAATATTTCATCGCTTGCAGGGAGCTGATTTAATTTGATATTTTGTTTACCCCGACAGGCAGAACACAATCTGATACAGGGACATGTCAGTGTAGTGGCTGAAGCTGTATCAGTAGCCTTACAAGCCATTACAAGAAACTATTAATAGATCCAGAGCTGAAGAGAGTACAGTTACTCTCAGACTCAAGGAAAACTCACAACACACTTTAAAAAGAAAACACGTTTTAAAAGGTTAAAAGTGTATTAATCAGATATTGTCAAGTGCCAGGCTAGTATTTACTCAAAGCCCTTGAGACAAAAAAAACAAGGCAACCACAAAAACTTAGGTCTAGTATATTCCTATAGGTCCTATTATATCATAGAATAACTCACAGCTGAGAATAATCATGTTGTAAATCCACACTTATGACTAGAACTTACTAAAGCCATAACAACCATTTCAAAGTTCTGCATCTATGCAATTAAAGGAGCATTTAAATACTGTTTCTAACATCCATTTCTGAAGTTGTGCTTATTTTCTGTCCCAACAAATTAGAGTACAAAGAGCTTATCATTTACACGTTCTCATGTCAATAATGTCCTTTAGACATTGTCCTTTTAGAGATCTACTTCAGAGATATTTCTTTGTAGGCAGAAAGGACAAAACTAAAGGGCTTTAAGTTCTCTAAACAAAGTAAACTATCTATTAAAAACTAAGTGATTTGTACTACTGACTAGTCACAAATGACCCTATAAAGTTTCTGGACTTCTGTTTTGTTTTGTAGCCTGACTTTCTGATTAAACATCGGGTTCAATACATTTTGTTGTTACCATTCTGAGTTGAAATAGATGGTACATTTTCATGAGAGTAAATCTGCAACAATAACAGACTCACAATAACACAATAAATGTGGTTTACTGCCCCGCCCTAAACCATACAAGGTAGTCATAAAACAATGCTTTGCGGCACTACAAAGAAGAAAATATATAGTTTTATTTTATGATACTTACATATTCAAATCGGTCTTTGCAGAGCTGCACCATGAGATGGAGAAAGACCAGGGCAGAGAACCATAAACACCACATGACCACCTCCTCCACTGTCTGCACGTTCAAAACGCCAAAGATGAATATGAACTTGTAGAAGATAAAGTTCCAGAACTTGTCTTTCAGGTGCTGAGGGATGAACATAGATCAAATTAGATGCTTTCATTCTGACAGGTCTGCTACACTGTAAAGCTGCATAGACTTTTGGGAGCCATTAGAAATTAGATAAATATCTGTCATCAAAGTAGCTGTACTCATCAATTTAACACTGTTAAAGACGGAGACTCACCTGCTTCTCACTGACTCTGAGCGGGCCAAACACCACATACTGAATCATTTTAGCAATTAACATCAAAGAGCAGCAGAAAGTGTTCACTAAGACCTGGGGAGGCACAGAGAAAACAGGGACAATTAGTCTTTGTAGCAACAGATTCATCTTATCAAGCAATGCAAGGTCGTACACTCACCCATACAAAGAGACTGTCTGTGACAAGGTACCACAGGACAGTGGTTGCCAATTCTGTGTTACTAATGTCATTGTTTAGGTGTTCAAGATCCACATCAGAGGGAGCCGGTGTTTCATCAGCGTCCAGGGCCCCAAACCCCGGGTCAGTCACAGTGGTGTAGGCACTGAAGATGCTGCCAGCAAGCAAAGCCACACTCAGTGCTGTGTAGGTCTGCAGGCTGGGCCATGGAAACCTCTCCAAAAACATCAGAGGCATTGCCGCGTTTGCAGTCCTCTCTTCAACTTGTTAAAATGGTGTTGTGACGAGACAACCTGTGAGGGCAGAAATAATAAATAAATAAAGTAGTTGACGTTAGCATTGGCCAGATTTTTTTTGCCAAACTGAGGATAAGGTGTACACATTAGCTCTGAGAAACCTTAGTTAACTACGAAAGTGATGGCATAGAAGCGTCTTACTGATACGAGCGAATTTTACAATGGTTTTGAATTAATGGCCGAAGCACGAAGGCAGGATTATTCTATTAGTTTCCAAGAAGTTAAAAGACTTACTAACCGGATGTTAGCGAACCCATTTTTGGTTCTCAAGCAAAGCTAACTTCTCGTTCGCTCAATACAGCTGATAAATGTTCAAAATAGCTCACTCAAAAATTGAACTGCCTTTAGTGAAGAGTGTCTTATAGATAAAAACCAGCCAAAAAAAAGTGAGAACCGGGGACCTGCGATCAGCCTTGCCTGAACCATTCAATGATATGAGTTCACGCCCCTGACATGAACAGTTAGCTATTTACCTGGCTAACGTTACCTAATACTAGCTTAGTGGTTGGCTAATATTAGCTACGCAGCTAGCCACTATAACCAAGCGCCAGACGTGAAGTTAGCCACTTACAGTTTGCCACAAATGTTGTCAAACACAATATCCAACGTCCCTCGTTGTGTTCAGTGTCGTACTTTTAGTCCAGCTGTACTGAGAACATCGTAGTTGACAACAGCGTCATGTTTGTTTCACGGAGCTGGCAGCTGGCGGACGGGAGGCTTCTTCTTCTCCGTCTTCTCCTCCGCCGCTTGTGAGGTTTTTACGTCAGCTTGCATCCTTACTGTTGCATTACCGCCCCCACGTGGAGGTTGTGAACTCTGCAGCAGGCCCGGTCAACTTCTTTATTTAATGGGGCCAGCTTTAGAAACTGAGCCACAGTCTCCATTCATCGTCATACGTCTGAGCTGTAAAGCATTTAAATAAAACAGTGCATTTTTTATCTCTTGCCTCCTCTTTGCTTATCAGGACCATTCACTACTTACACCTCTACCTCCACCAACTTGTGTGATTATCCTGTGCAATAATACTATTTTTTTTTCCCATATTCATACACTGAGACTGTTTATTTATTAAACACTGTATTTAAACGCTGTATTTATTTATGCATCCAACCTTCAACAAGGCAATACTCTGACACTTTATTTAAATGTATATAATGCACATTTTTGCCTCCTGTATACATAACGCATAGTCCTTTCTAGATTTTATCGTTTCTCTCTTATTTAAAGATTTTTTAGTTTTTCTTAGTGTTCTAGTACTTGTATTTATTGTTTGTCTGTCTACCTGCTACTGTGACAAGTGGTTTTCCCTGAGGAATTCATAAATAACTTAAAGGAAAAGGGTTAAAGGGAGGTCATAATCTGATGTAAATCACAGGATGCGGAGGGAGATGGAGCAATGACATAATAAACAGACTTTTATCAGGACTCCACCCACTCCCACCAGTTGGGACACATATTACCTTTCTGAGAAAACATGAGCATCAGAACTGAAACAGATCTATAAGAAGAGGATTGGGACATCACTGGGAAGCACTGCACTGGTTCTTCAAATCAGAGGAGCATCAATGGAAGGCACCTATTAGCAAACTGAGAATACTTTTTAAAAAATCCTCCCATCGAAAGTTAAAGACAGCGGAGGACAAGGGGTTGTTTCATAGCCTAAATATTCCATATGGTGTTCTGGACTGAATAATTCCAACGGTATCATCAGCAAGGTAAGTGAAGGATAATGATTAACTTTTCAGATGGTTACCATCCATGTGATCGATGAACTGACAGAGTCCAAAGTTAACGTGTGTGAGATGAATGTAAGGGTTGTTGAGGGCGAATAAGGATAATGTTGGAGGGTGAGGGCACTATCTTTTCATCTGCCGTCTCAGAATGAAGGAATCGTGTAAAAAAAAATAGATATCTCGTTTTTTTGTGACAAGGTGATAAAATGTATTGAATTAGTAATAAAATGTATTGAATTAGAAGTTATGTAAAATGTATTGAATTAGTAAGTTAATCTATTAAAGGCTATATTTATTGTACAGTTAGTTAAATGCTTCATTGCTATTTTCCATGACACTCCATTGGTTCAGAGTCTGCCAATGTGAAAAAGACGTAGAGTGCCTTTAGGAAAGAATCAGAAGTGTTGTGTTGTTAATCTATTTGGCATTTTCCAATATAAGTAATACGGTGTCTGTCTAAATCACGCAGACAGAACAGAAACAGAAAGCTCTTTGGAGGAGATGAGCAGCCAGAAGTCGGAATCCTTTTCCTTAGAATGACTACTCCTAGGGGGGTGGTGTTGAGTTATGTCAAACTTCAACACATTTGGTAATCTTCGTTATTGCAGAGAGGTGTAGTGACTCTTGCTGGGCGGGTACAGCAGCTCCCTGGGGTCAAGTGTTTTACAGGCAACAAATGTGAGAAGCATATTAGAACTATTATCATTAACAACATTTCATTCTGGACTGGATGTCCTCCCATATTGTATCTGTTATATATGAGCAATACAGGAAAGTTTCTGTCTAAACCTTGGGGCAAAAGCAGAAACAGAAAGTTCTTTCAATAACAGTAGATCAGCTGTCACACTGATCAGTTTCCAGTGTCTGCCGGTGACTCTTGATGGGTCCAATGAGTAACCTGGTTCCTGTTCAATTCATCCATATAGGGAAGTGAAGACTTGCTTGGACAGCACTTTGTTTTTACTTCTCATGCAGACACGGCTGTCAGCACATACACTTGCAGTATGAACCACTCGACTGTGCAGAAAATGGCTCCTGGGGAATTCGAAGGTGGGACGGCTATAGCTTGTGTGATCCTGGGCCTGGCCTTCCTGGTGGGGGCTCCGGGGAACCTGCTGGTGATCTGGACTATCCTGAGACACGTCAAGCAGCGCTCCCACACTGTGGTGCTCATCCTGCACCTGGCTGCTGCCGACCTGCTGGTTGTCATCACCCTGCCTCTGTGGATCTACTCCCTCGTGCACACCTGGGTTTTTGGAGATGTCCTCTGCCAGGCCTTGGTGTACATTGTCTATGTGTGCATGTACGGCAGCATCTTCTTCATCACCCTGATGGGTGTGGAGCGCTTTGTAGCCATCTGTCATCCGTTTTGGATGATGCGCCGCATGACCAAATGCATCATGAACTCGTGTCTTGTGTTTTTGTGGCTTCTTGCTTTTCTCCTCGGATTGCCTGCATTGCTGACCAAGCCATTGGATGGAAACGAAGAACCTGAGTTTTGTTTCATCAGGCAGTACAACTCTGTGACTGAACAGATCATCTTGTTTTGTCTTGAGATCTTGGGGGGATTTGTAATTCCTTTCATTATCATTACAATCTGTTACTGTCTAGTAGCTGCCCAGCTCAGGAGGATGAGCTACAGCTCCAAACAAAAATCAATGATTCTAGTCCACACGGTTGTGATAGCCTTCACACTGTGCTGGTTGCCTTACCACGTCATCAACGCCATCGATCTCATTTGTGGAGAGCAATGTTTGCCCATGGATGTTGTCTTCAGCTCTGGTGCCCTCGCTTGCATTAGCAGCTCAGTGAATCCTCTGTTATACGCCTTCTTCGCAAGAAACTTACGAGGGAGTCTGGAGGAGTCACGTCTGGTAAAGCTGTTCCAGGAAATAGCCACTCAGTCCAACAGACTCAGGGAGCTGGTAGTACAACAGCAGACTGGCCAGAGGGCAGTAGATACTCAGGTTGAGCTGATGTCTGACACTGTGAGACTGAATCTCTGAAACTGTGATGATGGCAAAATGTGATACTTGTCTTTTGCTGTTGATTAAGGGACTTTATTATTATTATTATTATTATTATTATTATTATTATTATTATTATTACTATTATTATTATTATTATTATTATCATAAATGCCTATATATTTTTTTAAGATTTTGAAATTCTGCATGTAAAATAGTGCTGACAGAGGTAATGTGTTGTGATAGTTTGAAATGTTGAAAAATGTTCATCAAAAGTAGTTTCGTAAAAAAAAAAAAAAAAAAAAAAAAATTACACATTTTTGTTGTTTTCCATCTAACTGGAATTTTCTTTGAATCGTGGAAGTTTTACAAAGTTTGTCTTTATGCAGACATTTGTTGAATTGTTGTGTTTCTCACACTTTTACTCTCTGCTGAAGCATCAGAGATCATTTCGAATTTGAAACTATTTTCTAAATCACTTTGACCACACGTCTTTTAATACCCTTATACGTGCCCTGAGGTGAAAAATGACTGATGACGCATGCATGAATCACCCTCAGTGTGTCTCAAATATCCCTGTGAGGAAACCCCTTTCCTGTGCAGTCTATTCTAAAAGGGAAGTGAAGACTTGCTTGGGCAGCACTTTGTTTTTTTTTCCTTTTTCATGCAGACACCACTGTCAGCACATACACTTGCAGTATGAACCACTCGACTGTGCAGAAAATGGCTCCTGAGGAGTTCGAAGGTGGGACGGCTATAGCTTGTGTGATCCTGGGCCTGGCCTTCCTGGTGGGGGCTCCGGGGAACCTGCTGGTGATCTGGACTATCCTGAGACACGTCAAGCAGCGCTCCCACACTGTGGTGCTCATCCTGCACCTGGCTGCTGCCGACCTGCTGGTGCTCATCACGCTGCCTGTGTGGATCTACTCCCTGGCCCAGTCCTGGGTGTTTGGAGAGGCCACCTGCAAAGCCATGGTGTACGTGATCAACGCCTGTATGTACAGCAGTGTTTTCCTCATTACTCTCATGAGCGTGGAGCGGTTTGTGGCTGTGCGTTATCCCTTTGCCTCTGCTGGCTGGAGGAGGAAAAAAGCTTTGAATAAAGTCCTGCTGGCTCTGTGGACAGTAGCATTCTTGTTCAGCATCCCTGTCATACCAACTCAGGTTGTAGGGGAGGAGGATGGAGAGGTGCACTGTCTGTACCGGCAGTACAGCTCTGAAACCCAGGAGCTGGTGTGTCTGCTGTTGGAGACTCTTGTGGGCTACGTACTACCCTTCACCATCCTCGTGGTCTGCTATGGCTGCCTATGCAGTCGTATCACTCAGATGACCTTCAAGTCCAAGCGCAAGTCCACAGTCCTGATCGCCAGTGTGGTGGTTGTGTTTGCCATTTGCTGGACGCCTCATCACATAGGAAACATCCTCTCGTTGGCCATCCTGGCCACTGATGTCTCCTTCCCCGACGCAGCAGATAATCTTGAGAGTGTCAGGAGCACCATGGCCTTCATCGCCGGAGCCCTGGTCTTCATCAGCAGCACCGTCAACCCCATCCTCTACATGTTCGCAGCTCGCTCCTTCAGGAGCTCCCTGCGTGACACTGGCATCCAGAAGCTCTTCCGCCACATCTCCAGCACCTCTCCAGGTGAGGGCAACAGAGAGGTGTCCTTTGTGTCCAAACGACACAGCAACCAGACCCACAGTTCTCAGTGTGTGTCCGAGCCAAAGGACCAGATGGACATATTAATAAAAATGTGTGAAAATAATACATCCTGATATTGGAAGTCTAAGGTATATGTGCTGTGTGTCTCTCTGTAGATATTCTTGTGTATATTCTATGTATTTTTTTTGTGATTATAAAAAGCTCAGTTTGTCTTAAATTTCATCTGTGACGAACATGAAGTCAGTCCTCTGTGCCATAGTTCACTCCAGAAATGATGTCTATATATATATTCACACTAAATACATTTAATTTTATTACTTACATTCAGTGTAAAGGGTCACATTTAATGCAAAGTGTTTCTAGCATGTCCAGTCAATATGAATAAATTATATAACTTCAAAATCAAATAAATGTAGATTAATACAGAAACCTAATGTGTTTATTCAATTATTATACATAGTTAACTTCTACATTATGCTGGTGTTTAAGTGTTTATGACTCAAGTTTTATACATAAATGCAATGCATTTCAAATGGGTCATTCTATCTCCTGTAATAAGTCACATGTTGTTATTAAATCTATAAGCACTGACTCAACTTGGTAGTAAATATTTGCGTGAAATTTGACCCATTACATTGAACTTATGTAATTAAAATACCTGAAGTTATAATTTTAGGCAAATTGCCCTGAGTGTTTTATCTGACTGTGTAAATGACCTGTTTCATGTTTTTAAAATGTTGAGTGTATATTTATACATATGTTATACATTTTTTAACTTTGATTCATGCCATATGCTATTCATAAATAGTACAAAATAAACAATTCCCAAAGCAGTAGACATGTCTCAATGTACAGTTATGTAAACAATAAAGAATTCTTTCAGTTTTATGTTGACGCCAATGAAGGGAAAGTATATTGATGTTACTGATTCTGTTTTTATTAAGTGTGGTGACAAGTTAAGACAAAACACTGCAGGTTGTTGTGGTTAACAATACTTTTAAAGTTGTTTTTTTTTTCAGCTTAATGCAGAAAGCTTTTGACAAAAACTGTGATATCTCCGACTCTGTCTGATTGTGTGATTGTGAACTCTTGTCACAAAACTGTTCACAACCATTTTTCTGTTTGTTTATTTTTTTTCAAGCCCCGAGCCTACACCGATTGTAAAAATGTTTTCAGCTAACAGTTGTCATGGTATTATACTATAGGCGACAGTCATGCTTTCAACTTCCTCTCAATGAAAAGATTGCAAAATAAAAAACTGCATGTTCCCTTTGTTGAGCAGGAAAAAAGCGGAATCATGTCTTAATGTTTGTCACAGTCTCAGAAAGCCCTAACCTGCACTTTTAAGAGAGAGAGTCCAGCGTCAGCTTATTCACTGATATTTCTAAACGCATGTGTTGGTTAGACATGTATAACATACTCTTATTATAGCAATGTATGTTGTCATGACTACAACAGATCTGTTTTTACCAACTGACTCAACCAGTAGATGGCAGCGGAGCTATATCATGAGTTTTGACACCATGTCAGTATGGTGTCACAATAAAACTAGTTTGTTTTTTTAGCTCACTATTCCATTGTGTGTCTCTTTTTAAGGTATCTATCCAGGGATTACTCAGTGACATTCATTTCAATTTGATACCCCTCAAACCTATTTCAGGAAAAGAACTTCAAGCTTTTGAGAGAACTACCAGACTGCAGGTTTTCAGAGATGGCTCACTGCGTATAATCACGTGGACTGAGGGGTTGAATGA
Organism: Acanthopagrus latus; assembly: GCF_904848185.1. Classification (NCBI taxonomy): domain Eukaryota; kingdom Metazoa; phylum Chordata; class Actinopteri; order Spariformes; family Sparidae; genus Acanthopagrus; species Acanthopagrus latus. Next base: position 27,703,405 of record NC_051042.1, read on the forward strand.
AGGGACGCCCTGTCGTCGCCCATCACCTCTTGGAAAATTACAAATACAGGGTGTGACAGAGAAGATGCGGATGAGATCACACAACACGCCGAGCTGACCGTGAGACATGCTGGACCCTTTCTCACAGAATGAGGAAGCAGCGTGTCCATGAGACAACAACAGCCTCGTGGTTTATGCTTAGCGTAAACTCCCTTTCATTATGAGTATCCACCTACAGTCTGTCTGTTCACTTTGTGGCCAGACTTAAAATATCGATGCTTAAGAAGCTACAAAGGTGAAAACAATGTAAGCACTCACTCTTGGCACTGAGCCTATTAATACTGCGACAAACAGTAAATTGATCACTTCTAGTCTTCAAAACCTGCCTCATAGTTATCCAACTGTATGACCGATCACACTTATGTAATCAGATTACTGTTATCCCCTTAAATGTAACCCAAACTTCCTCCAGCTAAAAGCAGACCACAGGTAGGGGACCTGCCAAAGGGATAATTAAGAAGGCTATCCCTAAAGTTCACTGAGAAGCGGTGGCATAACACACACTGTTTCTGTCACTGGTTCAGTACAAGACCTGAAAACACCTCACACCACATGTAGCTACAACTAACGCTGAAGGTCTGGGTGCGGTAGCAGCTCCTAAAACTTTTTATTTTTTACCAATTACACCTGCTGAAAGACAGACTTAGCTCGTCAGTTTGCTGCATGTATAAGCATGCCTGTGTGATGTCACGAAGATACAGGTTCTTTGCCGTTGTTTTGGGGGGGGGTTGAGTATCATTTTGTGTCTAGGATTTCAGCCGAAGTGTTCCCAGTCTGTCCCCTCAACTTATCAGACTGGTTCAGCTGGAGGAAGAATGATTCCACATAAGGAAGGAGACACTGGGATTTCAGATGGAGGGATTAAAATGAGCGAAAAGAGGTGAAGAGACAAAAAGCCTCACATTCACTGCAGTCTGCTGGCCCACAGCGGGCAGAGATGGGTGGGAGTGTCAGTGAGCAACAATACACGGCATTCTGGGAACCAGGCCAAAGACTGGTGAAAACTCCAGCGAGCCAGTAAGGACCTGTGAAGTTATTAAATACTCTGGCTCGTTTGAAGTGGCACATTATCTTAAACAAGAGCGCTGCTCTTAGATGAATATATAGCCATACAAAAGAGAGTGAGACTACATACATGTGAGAATACCACGCAGTGACAGGTACGTTATAGAGAAGAGTTTTTAAAGAATGAATAAAGATCAACGCATACGAGTAAAATAAATGACATGCTACTCTACTGTGTGATCATTCCACTATTCTTTCCTCTGTCTCTCTTCCTTTTACCTAAAACTTTCTTACTGTAAGCAAACCTACGGAAATGTCACCAAGTAAATGTAAATAGGGGCAAGTCTTCCTTATGTAGCAATAATCTACAGCTCACAGCTTCAAACCTTTACTGAATATTGGCCTTATAAGGTTCATGCATACAAGAGTAATTCATACTATGACTATGACATTTGCAGAGCATCGCACTGGGCACGCCAGAAGGTGAAATCATCTTATGGGCTCCAACAGGTGCCCACTCCTGCAACATGTACCCACAAGCAGACCTCAGATTATGGATGGGAGGATAAAAGATGTCTGTCTATTTAGTTAAACACTCATAATAATATGATCCTAGTGAATTTTCATTATTGGGATAATTGAAAATGTTCTTACATGAACTACTTGAGAGCGCTGTCCATCTAATTGATGTACAGTTTTTTGATGTTTTCCTGAATTATTTTGAAATGCTAGGCCGGTCAACATGGCCAACGGCACAACTTACACATTGCACCCCCCCATAAAAGTTAGAGGCAAGATGACCTTATTATTTATGATTATATATTTAAGATCGCTTGATTGATTTTAACTAAAAAGCTGTGCGTCCTATCTGTGGAATATATTTTTCCAAACAAAATGTAAGGTCAAAGTGATTCCAATATTCCTGAGTGCATTTTTATGTCTTTATTTTAAAGTTTTAAGAATATTTAGATGATTATCAGATTAATGTCATGAAATTACATGAAATTATCATATTGTACCGGACCTACCTCAGATGTTTCCATGAAATCCAAATACACTTTACACTCAGTTGTGCAATGATACTCCCCCACATGCACAAATCTGTAGTAAATCAGTATGTGTGTGTACAGTGTTTTTGGGATTAAATACTACTTTTGAAAGGATGAAGAAGAGACAGACGATGTACACACAAAGCATGAGGTCAGACAGGCCTAACCTGATCTCTCAAAATGCAACATAGACAAAGGCACAAACTGACAGGACAAGCTGCACTAATCAGTTTACAACAGTTCCATACTGTGGAAATGTGGTTGGGAAAAAGGACTTTCTCTAGTTCACATTTTTTGGAGAATATAATATATATAATATAATAATATATAATATAATATATATTGACGCAAATTTACTCATCACCTGAGGTAGCCGGCCGATAAAACTCATTTGAAAGGAAAATCATAAAACCTTTTACAAGCTCAAACACCCTGCAGGTGTATCTCTGCGGGTGTTTTGCATGCTGCCGGCCTGCTCATTCACCCTCCACTACCACTGTGAAACAGCAGGGTAACCTCATGGCGGCTCTCCTTTGCCTTGTTTTTGCCGGACCACTTCCTGATTCAACAGCTCCGACCAATCACACTGCAGCACTGACCCCCCTGCGTCCCGCCCTCACCTTTCCAAACCAGCCAATAGGAGACGCCCGTGAGGACTTCTCGCTCAGAGGCCGAGCCACACAGGTAACACAGAAAAAAAATAGAAAGGAGGAAAGAGAAAAAAAAACTGCGGGGCTTGTTATGGAGTTCGTGTGAAGGAAACACGGATTCCCAGCCTTCTTTACCAGTTAAACCAGTATCTCTGGATAGAGCGCACTCAAGTACTTCAACAGGTAGAGTCTCTGACCGCAAACCTCTTTCGTGGCTCCTCTGAAAAAATATCATCTCCCCCCCTTTTTTTTCTCTCCCCTCTCTGCGTTTTACCTTCAATTGAGCCCTTTTGTTCGCTCTTCTTATCACTTGGAAAAAGGTGAACTCCTCGTGTTTTTGTTTTTATTTTAATCTTTGCTTTAATTGTAGTTTTTACCCCTTGTGGTCCCTGATGGCTTCGCACAGTGATACTCTGGTGGTGTTCTTTGGGGCAACAGCTGGTGCAAATGGGGGTAAACTGGGTTCGGATGAGAGGGAAATAATTCTCTTGGTGTGGCAAATTGTGGACCTACATGAGAAAAAGGTACGGACCTTTCTGACCCGTTCGTTTCGATGTACGGTTTCTTGTGTACCCAGAGTGTTTGTGGCATTAGTGTGTAACCTGTAGTGGAACAATATGTTTGACATTTAAATCAACATGGTGTGTGCTCTCTCTTTCTCTCTGTGTAGCCTGCTTTATTTTCTACTACTCATGCTAGCTAACGCTACATTAATTGGCCGTCGTCTTGTTAGCTCACCTTTTTTGTTTTAATAAAACAGGTGTGCAGCTAAAATAAATGTAACAAGCAGGTGAAGAGGAGGAGAAAATAACACACACCTTTTTGGTTTGGCATGTCAGCTTCACGTTAAAACAACGCTTTATTGACAATTAAGTGCTTTTTGCAACTACATTGTCAATTTGATTGTTTCACTGTTTTGTTTAAGAAGTTCACTTCCTGAATGTGGAGTTGGAGGGGGGAAGCTGTAATTTGACATCACTTAGCATGTTTTGGTTGTTTTTGAGTGTGTTGCTTCCAAGCTGTATTCTGTGCCATGAAACCTTAAATCCCTCCACAGGTTGGGAAGCTTCAGAGATGTATCGTCAAGCCGGACACTTTGGAGCTGACAGACCAGTGCAAAGAGGACACAGGCCTGACTCTGGACGACATTGTCAAAGCCGAGCCCCTGGATAAAGTTCTGCAACAGGTGAGTTTTTAAATGTGAAGGCCTTTTTTTTTTCTTCTTTTTTTAATGAAGTCCTTAAAACCAGAGCAACAGCTCGTAAAATCAATCTCTGTGCCTCGTTGACCCCATGAGCAAACTCAGGAGTTAATTAAAATCAACTTTCCTCTGACAGTTTCTCGCCAGCAGCGAGATGAGACGTGACAAGCCTGACTTGGCATTAACGTGAGGAGTGTCAGATTTCCCAGGTGACCTTTTTTTTTTTTTTTAAAAGAAAAAAATGGTCTCCCACCTGGTGGAGATGTGTCACTGGTTTCGGCCCTGACAGTTCAACTCTGCTGACAGTTTGTTGGGAGCTCAGGGGCTGGGATAGGCAAAAAGCCCCCAGGCATCTTGGTGATAAGGAGTCGCAGGTCTGGTCTTGTCTCGGGCCTGATGCCTGCTGCAGACATCTGGAAGGCGGAATGTTTACCTGGGACCGCACCTCTGTTTTAGGCTGCAGGACAGACGGGAGGGGAGGCATTCAGATCCTGGGCGTTCGTCCTCAGTAGTTGGTTACAGTGATTATTCTTCTTGCTGGTTGCTCCCTGTCAAGAGATGTGTTTTAACAAAAGCGCTAATGTTGCCTAACATGTTTTGCACCTTTTCCCACCCCTCCTGTATGTTGTCGTCTGAAAACCATTTATTATCTCGCTGGAAATGGTGTGTTTGGTTTGACACAGTGCCGCCATGCTCTGAGTGCTTTGCATGCACAAGCAGGTTAGTTTGGATGATTGGTCGAAAAATGTGGCCGTTATCTTCAAATTCTTTCTAGAGCGTCGTAGAAATGAGGACGCATCGCTTAAAACAGTTAAAATCTGATGGGAGTTTGGTCTAAAAGCTGAAGTCAGTGTCTCGTGTAGACCTGCTAAGACTTGAGCTCAACTGCGGGTCAGTTTGTGTGCTTAACCTTCAAATATTAACCCAGCAATCAGTTCGTTCTTCTCATACCTTTGTCTCACCAGCTACTTTCTCTCCTATTGGCCATTTTAAAGATTAGTTTTATCCTTGTTGATACATGGATGAAAAGGAAAACAGACATTTTCCCAGACAGCAGATCTATAGAACTGAAGCCTAGAAGCATGTCGTCCTTACTTCACATGATGAAGCTTATTCCAGCTTGCATACCGATAGAGGGGAAACACGAAGTTGCCACATGTTGGTGTGCTTGTCATATTGATCTGTGGTCAGTCCCCGAGGACATCTGTCGGATGTCTGTGGTGAAAGATTTATTAAGGTAGAGAAGGCCGGAGAGTTTGCCCGGGCTATTTAACACTTGGCTGCTAAACTTCATAACGTTGTGATGTGTGCGTGTATTTAATTTATGAGCTTCTGTTAGATATACTTTAGATCCAAGAATGCATTTGTAATTTTGTATGTTGGTGCAATGTTCCTCTGCTACAACAGTCAGTCAGTCAGTCGTCCTCCTGGCATGTTTTGCATAAAGCCCTCATGCACAAACTGATCCGCAGTAAAATTTGACAGGTATAAATGCTTGCCTGTTTGTTTTCAAGTCAGAGGATAGACATGAGGATATCTGCATAATGTACCATAAAATTCTTCACACCTTTATTTTTTTTTTTAAATGCACAGTTTGCAATCGCTGCCACTGTGGGTCTCAATCAAGACAAGGGCAAAAGACATAGGGTGATGTTAATGAGTTGCGTGGGGTCGTGGTAGTTGTTGTCTTTGTTGTTAAACACCAAACACTGCTGGTGAAAATCTGTCTATGAGTTGACCATCTTCCTTCCTCACTCTGTAACGTATCGTCTGGTGTTTCTCGCACTACCACGGATTTTAGAGAAACTTGCATGCGTAGAGGGGATATGACAGCACTGACAGGTGTCCTGACCTTTACTTGGAATAAAGTCACACGTTGCTCGGGGTTTGATTGTTGTACAAAACATTACATGGGTCGAGTCAACATTTTTCTGGAAGTCCTACATATTAGTTTTGACCGTAATCAATTTAAGAACAGACACTTTTTAAAGAACGCATGAAGTGCTCACTTACATGAATCAGGGCTCTGTCAAAATAGACTGCTGGTAAGATGATGACGACGATGGCTGACGTGAGTGTGTGTGTGTGCGTGTGTGTGTGTGATGACTGTGGCTGTGACCGTCATATCACATTGTGTCTGCGGGTCACAGCTGCTGTTCGGCGTGGCTATTGGTGACTGTACAGGCTCCTGCTTTAGTTTGAGATGCTGACGGCGTGTCACATCCTGATGGTTGAGATGTGAGAGGTCACTGACCCTGTTGTTGCTTTTGCTGATGTTGTGAAACTGAAACATCGCAACCTCTTACTCACCACGTAATTGTTTTTCAACAGTTTTAGGCCGTACTTGAGAGGCTGCCTGCTGTGTTGTGTCATGGTTAACACAATGATTCACATTTAAGTGTGACTCCCAAAGCTTGTATTTTAAAAGATGTTAAATGTCAGATTTTTTTTAAATTAAAATGTCTAAAAACAGCTAGACCTTTTTGTTTTTTATTTTGTTGAATGGTGCACATACATTATCCCCAAACTTTCCAACAGTGTTCAAACCCGGAGACATCCGTAATTCTACTCAAGGTGATGGTGTGGTTCACTCGGTCACCTGTCACTTAAACTACCTGGCGAGAATCGGAGAATGAGGAAGGAAGTGTAACATGAATAAAACCTTAAAGGGCAGTATATATTTCTGCAATGGTGGTTGTTTGACAATGAAGACAAAATACCCCATGATTCATCACATTTACTGTTGCCCCTAGTGGGGGAAAAAAAATCCCCTGCTAGGCTTTTAACACTTTTCCGAAAGGCTACGTAACGATGACGCATGTAAATCTGATTATTTTTACAAACTCAAACATCTCTGCTGGTTGTGTCCAAAGATTTCTGTCATGTTAAGGTCTCTACAAAAGGACAATCTCGAAAGAATTTCGACGTTTGCGCCTGTTGCCACAACAACTACTTTTACATTGACACAAGAAAGCAAATTAGTGGGAGAAATCGGACTGTGAAAGGACGCAGATAGAAATATACTGCACTGAAATAACCTTATTATTTTAAAGTCGTGTTTGCACTCATGTTTAACAGAACAGTAATCTTAAATAAACCCCCAAAGCTAAGTACAAAAATGTAGTATACTGTATATGACGGTGCAGCTTAAAGTTGAGTAGACGTGCCGCGGTGAGTGAACAGGCTCCTCACAGTCTGGGTGTTTGTGAAGTGTACGCACACTAGTAACCTATTGTTAGCATAACAAACATTTTTTTGTTTCACATAGAGACATAAGGGTTCCAGGACGTACAGCTATGAATTGTATTTTCTGTCATCCAACTGTTGGTGACGTTCCTGTGCTGGGACATGCTGATTTAGGTGCCTCAAACGGTTACCTCAGGGACTGCCCTGACACTCCCTGCTGCTCTTATCGGAGTTTGTTTCAGTCACTACCAGCCTGCCTCAACCTCTGCATATAAACAGTTCGGCTGCACTGGAGAACAAACGCTGATAGGGCCATGTTCAAAGGCCACTTCCTCCCCCACATCTGTGAAAGTGCTTTTCAGAGGGTAGTGTGAGACAAGAAGTTGATTTTAAGAGAAATTGGTGTGCCAATCGTTTGCAAGTCCTCAAACAGTTCTTAAGACATGAACGTTCAAGTTTGATTTTGAATTGAAATGAAAGACTTAATTTCTTCAGATAGTGAGATGCGTTTATCATAAAGAAAGTATGACGTGGGGTTATCACATCATAACTGGGAGTTGTTTTTGACAGGAGAGCCAAGTGTGCCACCAAGGCATGAAAACGATTGTATCACTGGAAGAAAAACATTGTTTGCTTTAATTTTTAATTTTTTTGTTTGCACGGTTTCTGGTAGCAAAATTACAGATAATATTGAAAAGTGATTAATTAAGTGGTTGTGTTGTATTTCACACATTGCACATTAACCATGCTTTTTTTTATTTGGAGGACCGTACCGTCACATCTGTCACGTTCACTGGAAAAGAAATGAAGCTAATTTTAAGAGTTGTACAAGAGCTGTGACCTTTTTCCGTGGTCTGTTCATGAGTTTGCGTCAGTGCTCTGGGGTGAAGTCGTCGGCATTTTTGCTGTCGTTTTTTGACACGGAGGAGAAAAGGGAGAGGGTGCGCCGGCACTTCTTTTAAAACATTTGCTTTACTCTTGGTAATCCGGCTTTAGCAATTGTTCGGGGTGGAGCAGCATGCACAACTATGAGCAAACATTACTCCTGTTATCACTGTAAACATGAAGTTGTGCATATTGGCATGTTTTTTTCAAATGTGCTGCTAAATTAATCTGCAGAATTTTGGAGTATCATAGCAGTGAAAGCTTTTAGGTATTATGATGGATTAAAGAAGATGACTGATTTTAAAATTGGTATTATGAGCTTTCAGACACATGCAAACCCATTCAATAAATGAGCTCTTGACTCAATCAGGAATGAGGTCATTCAAATTCAGGCACATTGAATGCCACTTCTTTCCTTTTACTTTTTGTTTGCTGCTTTCTCTGACAGGCAGTTTTTGCAAATTGAACATTATCCAAAAACATGTTATATTATTTTATATTGTGAGATTATGTAACGTGATAAATTTAACATTTATACCTAAAGTTGTTATTTGTCATCAATCACCTTTAAAACACCTAGAATAGATCCACCAATATGTCTCCATGTACAGTGTTTCACACGCTGTCTCTTGGCTTCACCTTTTTAATTAGGAAAAATATTTATATTTAGTTAAGAACTGTGTTTACATACTCACTTTAGTTTGAGGTGCATCCTTTTAAACCACAATGTACATGTGGACCCATCGTTCTCATGTACAGTTTATCTCTGGCGGCCCTGTCAATAAGTAACCCCCGTCTCAGATCTGAATCACCACGAGAACATTGCTATTCACTTATTCAGTAGCTTCTAAAGAGAGAATGTGAAAAGCATCCATACTGTCTTAGTTTGTTTTCACCAACAACAGAGTCTGTAATGCTGTTTGGTAGCCAACTCTCACATGTTTCAGCTTCCCACCTGACGCACTGAACCTTCTGAACCCCTGTGATACAGTCACTCACATCGTACGTAAGACCTCTTAGGTGGCTTATGATACGTTGCTTTTATCCGTCTCACCTTCTCATCAGTCACTCACTACTACACGACAGCAAAGGGATTTTGTGCAAATGAGTTTACAATATTCTTAGTTTTAAAGAGAACAAAGCCAGAACTCAGGGAACAGAGATCTTTTTGTAGATGCTGGTGCTCAAGAGCCCACTGAAAATACTTAAACTGTATTCTTCTCATTATTTATTCTTTCAGGTTTCAGTCCAACCCCCCTTAAAACCCCCCTAATCTCACCCCAAAGCATTTGTTCCCTTGTCAGCAACTGGTTGGTGTTGCCAAATAGCCCTGCATTTCTCACTGACTGTTAAAGAGCATGCCTCAACACGCACCTCTAATACTCTCTCACTGTCTGAAGGACTGTCATATATAGCCAGTAGTCATGTGAAACTCCTCAGCTCTTGGTTTTTAGGTGGTCTCACAGCCAGACAGTCTAATTGTGCAGTCAGAAGGTCGACTTTGAGGGTTCGGGGAGGAAGAAGAAGAGAAAAACTTTCGTTCTCAGTAAGCTTCATTTTTAACCAACATGATACAGAAGGGTTTCAAGATGTCAGTACTGAGCAAAATTATGATACACACATTTGAGACAATCACCACTGTCAACCAAATTAATCAAGAGGTTTTTTAGATCTTTGTCAAGACGAGCCAAAATAAAAGCGTGATTAGCAAACTTTGTCACAGTATATTAAGTCTCAGTGAGGTGATAAAAATCAGATGCCATTGCTTAATATCAAGAATCAACAGCCTTAACTTGTTTAGCTTTGCGGCTGGTTGACCCGTCATGACTCTCAGCCAAACATGCTGAATGTAAAAATGTAAGCAGCCACCAAAACCACACAGGACAATTAATAAATATTTCAGTGTACGCTTCAAGCAAGACGACAGACAGCCACAGTTGTTATGATAAGCAGCAAAGCTCAACGATTTTTTTCTCACGATTCGGTTTATTTCTGTACCTGGCTCTTGAAATGGATGTTTGAAGTCTGTTTTAAGCCTTGAGTGTTCAAAAATGACTTAACACAGCTTTCAACCTACAAATATGAATATTTAAACTTTATTAAAGCTAACTTGAAGATGAATCATAATAAATTCTTGTGATGTAAGACATTCTCAGAACTGTAGACCTCATATGTCATTCGCCTCAGTGTACGTTGATACTGAAGTGGTGGCCTCTGTTGACAGTGAAATGGTGCCAACAACAGGTTGACGCAACAAAAGCAGCGAGCTTCATTGAATGTGGTTGTCAGAAATAAACATTATGTGGGAGTTGCTGGTATTTAGGACTGGGTGTCGTAGCCATTGCACTTTACAGGTTGGACCTGTATGGGTTGATTTCTTTTGTCCTGTCTGGCTGCAACTGTTGATCATGCTAAGAGACAGCAGTAATCCTGGTGATCAGCAGTGTGATGATTCGTCTCCCGTGTCTCTCTCTCTCACGGGGCAAACACTGAAACCTGTTAGACGAGCCTGGTGTCTAATGAGAAACAAACACAGTCAAATGTCAAACACAGCACCACCTTCACTTGTCTGCCTTTTTTTAGACGCGAGTCCACTGGATGATGTTTGCACAACAGATAAATGACCCATGTTGATCTATAAAGTCACTAAATTTAAAGGGGAATAAATCCAATCCATAATGAAGTGCCTCCTCCTTCTCTCTAAAGATAAACCCTGCAGGAATAATCACAAGTTGACAGTCCAGTTTTCTTGTGTTTTTCCGAGATGTATATTTCATTTTCTTTTCTTCTTCTTTTCTGTTTCATTGTGCAGTTCCAGCAGTCGGTGTCATCAGAGCTGAAATGTCTCGGCAGAAGCTCGTATACGCTATGTGTCAACAGTCCCCTCATCATCCGACAGGCCCTCCACCCCGAAGCGTCCAAGAAGGTAATGGTTCCCACAGTTTCACACAAGACTGCCGTCACGTTATTCCTGTATTTAAGAGTCTTCTGCAACATTTGGAATGGTAGAAAATGTTGTTGTTGTTGGTATGATGAAAATGTTTTATCACATGTGTGTGTGTGTGTGTGTGTGTGATCCTTGGAATACCTGTAACCACACTAAACAAACCAAGCTCTGTTTATGGCTCCAGTTATATCATGGTGTGTCATAAACCTGTTAAAATCCCTGATCATGTAAAACTAGTTAATTTCTAGAATTGTGCTTGAGATTAATATGATATGAAGGATGTGTTTACTTTATGAAGTTCTTTTGAATTATGTTTTCCTCCCCTGTTGTGTTCCTCTTTGTAACACTGAATAAGATATTATCAGCATGCATGTTTTCTTTGGAATTCTCTCCTGGCTTCCTCATGTATCAGGTGTCTACCAGATTACCATACTCAGCATACTGAGTCATTTGGGGATGTCTTTTTGCCTCTTCCGCTTCAGAATCTCGTCCTTCCTGAGTGTTTCTTTACATTTGTGGATGTGAGGAAGGAGTTTCACAAATGTTGCCCCAACGCTGGACCTGTGCAGAAGCTCGAACTCCCCTCCATGTTGGAGTGTATCCTTTACAAGCCTCTGCACTAAAATGTTAAAATGTTTGTCCTTGTATGTTATTCGATCTTTGTATTATGAACACTCCTTTAACATTCCCTTGACAAGCAGGACTGTTTTTACAGTGTACATATATACTAAAAGGATGCAGGCACAAAATCTTGGCAGCATGACATTGACAAGTCGTACATAGTCACAATAACAGGCAGCTTAAACCGGTCAGTGTCCTTAACTGTGTGTGCAGATGTGGGTCTTCCTGCTGTGTCAGAGCAGTCGATGGGGGTGAGGGAGGTGAGGAGCATGGTGCAGCTGACGCTCTGCATCCTGGCTGAGCCCTACAGTAAGTGAATTTGGACCACGCACAATCTGACGTTGAGGCAGATGCTGAATGAATCTCCCATGGCACTGATTTATAGCTGACTCCAGGCCCATATTAAGACCAGTGAAGTAACATGCACTGTTCGCAAACACTTATTAGTGTGTGCGTTCACCAGCACTGTGACTGCAGAACTGAAGTTTTCGCATTTGTGCCATGTTGTATGTTGTTTTTTTTTATTTTTATTTTTTATGGGAACTGGAGCAAAGAAAGACCATGATTAACTAAAAGGTGTGGCAGTTTGTTAATCAGTGAACATTATTCTAATTAATGAGCCAGAAGTGATTCATCATTGAAAGTAGACCTTTTAAAGTGGGTGTTGTTGTTGCTGCATTGATGTAAGATGACTCCAGGCATGTGACAGCGCAATCAATCAAACTTTGATCTGAAATCTTCAATCTTGACTGTGGCTGTTGCCTCGGGCTTTACCCCCTTAATAACAAGTATGTCCTTGGGTGTGATTGGTAGCAGGAATGCAGAAGGCTTAAATCACATGCTGCCTGGCAGGGTGAACTTGTTCACTGCAGAAAAGATAGAGCATTGTTGACTCAGTTTTGCCACTTTCTGTTTTTAGATCACAAGTTCTCCTGTGTTGAAACGGTGAAGTACAAGTTTGATTCCGGCACATGGTACGTATGAACTTTTCAACAGATATATATTTATTGCACTCTGGCTTTGTGTGTGTTCTTGCACACCTGTTCACCAGCAGTGTTACAGCTTACACATGGACAAACCCCCCTCCAGTCAGACCTCAGGCCCTCAGCATTGATTACAGCAACACAGAAACCACAAGTGTGTTATTAAAGCTGTCCAACTTCGCCATCAAGTGCTTACCTGGCTATCTAGTAGCAGAACACCAAATCCTGCTGCTCTCAGACAGTCAAAAGCCTATCACCTTGACTACCTGCTGACATTTAATCATGGGAGTGCGTTACTGTGTTAAGCACTTACTGTGAGTGCTCTCTGTGTCTGCAGTCTGTGGGCAATTTGTCCAAATTTAACAAGAGCGTTAGTGTTGGCTACAGTCACCTGGATGGATGGGGTTTTTTTTTAATGTTTTTACTTAAATAATCTGTTCTGATTATTATTCTTTTTTGGATGAGGTCAGAACATCATTACTATATTTTCCTCTATCTTCAGCAGTAAGACGGAGCCGGTGGACAGTGAGACGGTGATCAGAGCTCGGGGGCTTCCATGGCAGTCATCAGACCAGGACATCGCTCGCTTCTTTAAAGGCCTCAGTATTGCCAAGTATGTTGGACTTGATGGCGTATTCCAACGGCCACGTTACTCCAGTGAAGTTTATTAAAGTTATGCTGCAGCAAAATAACTCGAACTGATTTTTTTGTAAGACCATTGCTCTTACTTTTGCTCCTTTGACTGGAAAAGAAAATTCTTAACTATTATTTCAAAACCATGCCATCAAATACCTGCCGCTTTATTCCTGACCATGGCTGCATATCATGTGTTCATACTGATGGATGTGTTTGTGCACCTGTGTTTCAGGGGTGGTGTGGCCCTCTGTCTTAATGCTCAAGGCAGGAGAAACGGCGAAGCTTTGGTTCGTTTCATCAACTCAGAACACAGAGATCTCGCACTGGAGCGTCACAAGCACCACATGGGCAGCCGCTACATCGAGGTCAGATTCACAGCTCCCTTCTTGTTCAGTCATGCTGTCATTTTGTTTTCTGTTCTCTAAAATACGCCTGGCTGTATGTTGGACCCCCTTTTCAGTCCTCAGGTAGTCTGTGAAATGTCTTTTTCACTAAATGATTGACTGGGCTCAATATTACTTATAAATGAGACAAGCTGATTCATGACCTGTCACTGTTGCTCTGAAGACAGAGTTTATTCTGCATCTGTATGAGCTGCAATGTTCCTTACGGCTTAATCCAGTTTTTCCTCTGTGTTATCAGGTCTACAAAGCCACAGGAGAGGAATTCCTCAAGATCGCTGGAGGTCAGATTTCAGATTCCTTTTTACTTGTTTTTTATCTTCTCTCCATGTTTTGTATGAGGACTTGCAGTGAAAGGTTTTCTGTTAGAGTGAAGCGGACTTTTATTTCAAGGCTTTCCCGCATCTTTGAGGAAAAACAAGACCCTGCCACATCTGTAAGAAAGCAGCTCTTTACTGACCATAAAAGAAGGGCTCTCATTTGCGCTCTGGCTCTCTCTCCTATTACCTGTGTATTTGCCTCATCCCAGTGACTCTCTAGCAGCTTATCTTGGACTAATGAAAGACGCTTTGTGAGGAGCTTCCCCCACTTCCCTTCCTCACCACCTCAGCCCCCCCCCCCCCCCAGCGGCCAGTTGGAGAGAAATTTCACTCTCGGCTAACAGCAGCTCACCTGTTCCGCCCGGCCTCAAGCTCCACTCCCCTGAGGGAGAGGAGGCTGATGGTCGCTGAAAGGACTGGCTCAGTGCTGGTACAAAGGGGGTGTGAAGAGACAAAGGCAGGGCCTGGGGCCTCTGGACCATAGAGCAGCAGCCAGCAGCAACACAGTACACAGATAGCAGACAAAGAAACACAGTCGCTCAGAGCAGATAACTTACAGTGGCTGCCGGTGTGACTGTGGACTTTACTCCGATGAGTTAAGATCAGTACAGATTGACAGCACATTTGGACTTTAAGCAAATACAGGCAGACAAGACGCAGTTGCATTTATCAGTGAAAATGAAAGTAGTTCACAGTTAACTTGTGAATGTACACTCCAAACATTTGTGTGTCAGGCAGCGTCATTGCTGTTTTGTAATCTGTTTAATTTGACCTTTATTGCCATACAGTAGATGGTAAAAAGTAGAAAGAAGAGGGACAAATAAACATGGCGCTGTTACCAAATGTGTAGATACATTTGTGAGACTTGAGATCAGCTGGTTTAATGGAACTACACCAGATGGAGTTACTTGCAAATTGACTCCAAGATAGGACAAGAACATTTGTTTTTACAGCCCCTGTTTGCACGGCCATTTCACGTTGGCATCTTCTCCTTGAACTGCAACAGTGAAGAGAAACATGGTAGAAACATGGTAGAAACAGGGAATTCACTGGGAACAAAATACAGGTGATTGTCTTATGGGGGTCGGGGAATAAAGCTGTGTGAAAAAATCTGACATGGTTCAGCTGGCTGTGCCTGAGCACACATCAGTGGGCAAAGACAGTGTGACGCTTTTTAGTTGCAAACCAGTCAGTTTGCCAACACAAACGACCCACTTTTTAAATTTTTTCCTGCTGCTTTTTTGCCTAAATTGCATGTTACATTTTCATAAGATGTCGATAAGTCACATCTTGAAATGCTGCATAATATTAAAGATAAAATGAATGGGATGCAGATTATGTAATTGAAAATAGTTTTGGTACAAACTCAGAGTTTGTAGCTAAGACGATCCTGGACTCGACCTGAGCCTGCCATACATTTGCATGTATGCATTGAGAATGTTAGCACGCTAAGTTTAGCATTTTGCTCAAGTTGTCACTGTTCCTGAGAACAGCCCCATGGAGCTGCCAGCATGACCATGACTCTCTTCATCTTGCTCCTCTAAAAAGTTTATTTCTGAAAGCTTAGCTGAACAGACAGAAGCAAGTTACCCAGCAACCACATGAAAAATATCACCCTTGCTTAAGAAAACAAAATGGTGAGTGTCACTGGGGGTGGTCTTATGATGCAATGTATTTAATCATTGCTGTCTTCTGACACCAGGTACATCAAACGAAGTGGCCCAGTTCCTGTCCAAAGAGAACCAGGTGATAATCCGTATGCGGGGGTTGCCGTTCACTGCCACACCACAGGAAGTGCTTTCCTTCCTCGGTCCAGAGAGCCCAGTGACGGATGATGCTGAGGGTCTGCTCTTTGTCAAGTACCCTGATGGACGGCCCACTGGCGATGCCTTTGTAATTTTCTCCTGTGAAGAGTACGCCCAGAACGCCCTGAAGAAGCACAAGCAGATCCTGGGGAAGCGGTATATCGAGCTGTTTCGGAGTACTGCAGCTGAGGTGCAGCAGGTGAGTTTGAGACCTCTTGTTAGACATCAGATACACAAGGCTGCTGCTGGGGAAATGTGCTGACAAACAGAAACTAATGATTAAAAACAGATGTATGAAATAATGAGAACTAATGTCTTTGTGTATGGTCATTTTTTTTTTAAATTGAAGAAGTGATTTTAAGCTTCCCTTACTTATTTTATACAGTCTTTGTGTAATTCCAGAAATGTCTGTTTCATAATAACATAAGAATTGGTGATACAAATAGGGGAACTTGTGGTTTTCTATTTTAGACACGACCATGCCTCTGTTTATCTCGACAGCCATTCACTGCTTTATGATATCTAACAAACTAATCATGAAAAATATGTAGACAAATCCGTTCAGTGCACTTTTCTCACCGTTAAGGCTCTTGAGAAAGCCTCATTGTCATTAATGAATCATTCAAGAAAAAGTTCCCTTTCTACTCGGGGCTGACGTTTATGAAAGCTGCTTCCTCCGTCCGAAAGTTTTCACAAGTACTGATGTCATGACAACAAGGAAAGTGAGCAAACATGGTATCCAAAGTATGTGACAAAACAGTCCAGGCATACAATAAATCAGTAGAGTTTGAAGAGTTTGCACAATCTAAATGAAACATTGGCATATGTGTACATGCATATTGTTTTCACCCTGAGATACCGCGGCTGACTTTTTTCCTTCAGTTTATTTTTTCAGTTTCAGCTTCATTTCAGTTGTGCAAAACGTCATAATTGATTCAACCGTTTCTATACCATATTTGTTAGATGCTGTTTGTAAACATTGTTAAAAGTTGAGTCATCATGAGGGATTTAATCAAAAGTGATTTCAGCCATTTGCAGAAAAATAGTAGTAATGATTTGTAATCATCCCTCCTTTTTTTTTTTTTTCTTTTTTTGTGTGTGTGTGTTTGCCAGGTCCTGAACCGTTACATGTCCACACCTCTGATCTCCACACTGCCTCCTTCACCTATTGTGCCGGTCCCAGTCCTCACCTCGCCCTCCTTCCTTCCAGCGGCCAGCAGCACCCGCGACTGCGTCCGCCTCCGGGGCCTGCCCTACACTGCCGGCATTGAAGATATCCTGGAGTTCATGGGAGAGCACACCGTTGACATCAAACCCCACGGAGTTCACATGGTTCTCAACCAGCAGGTGAGACTGGTGGGGCCGGTGTTGCTCAGGCACCTATATGACTTAAAATGTCATAAAAAGATGTATTACAGATGTATTGTAGATCATATTCTGCTCACCATCCTTTCCTTATTCTGTTTTTCTCTGTCCTCTCTGCAGGGTCGACCCTCTGGTGATGCTTTCATCCAAATGAAGTCATCTGACAAGGCCTTTACAGTCGCCCAGAAGTGCCATAAAAAGACCATGAAGGACCGTTATGTCGAGGTCTTCCAGTGCTCCACAGAGGAGATGAGCATTGTGCTGATGGGAGGAACCCTGAACCGCAGCGGCCTCTCCCCTCCACCCTGCAAACTTCCCTGTAAGTGACCTCCACTGACAAACCCTGCTTTGTTATTAGGGTTATTTTTTGACTGACAAATGTTTGTGTTCATATGAAACAGTTTATGAAACTGAGGGATGCCGTCTGAACGAGTAGGCAGACATATTTTATCTCGGCATTGTGCCCCTGAAGTCCAGTTAATTTGGTTTCATGCAAACCTATTTGGCCTAGAAATGGAAAGTTACAAATGAAATGATTTGAATATTTTCAGAACACCACAGTTCGCTGGTTTCTCATTTATAATATTTACACTACAGAGCCACATTTCTGCCTCCTCTGGTTAAAACTGTCATTTCAAACTGTGTACTTTACTTCGTTACGCCTCATATCTGTTTTTTTTTCATAATCTTACTAAATTAGGATTGGCAGCCGCTAGAAAAGGACATTCTGTGTCAGTTTCTTTCTTAATGATCATCGATCAAGAAATCTTCAGCCTTTTTATCTCAGATTTGGTGGTTAAACGTTTTCACCTGTAATCTTGACTAGAATTAAAGTTAAGGTTATTTCTTTTGGCACGTAGTTTCACCCTGACTAACCTGGATACCCTTCATCCTGCCAGAGCCGCCCACAGATGGTGGCTGTTTGTATGTAAATAAAACCATACCATCATTTGTGTGTGTTTTACATCGTCAGTGTAGCAGCATGAAGGACACAGTTAGCTCTGTAAATAAATATGTGTTTGTGTGTTTAACAACACGTCGGACTGGAAATATCCGGGTTGTTTTCCCAACCTGGGTCTTAATTTTTACAGGCTTGGACGTCATTCTGGTCTCTTGTATTAACCTTTCTGATAATCAGCTTCATTGCTGTATATATCATCTAAAAATCTATTTAAAAGTAGAACTGAACATAAAACAGACCGACAGTGAAATGTTAGCTCTTGCAGAGCTTCTTTTACAGAATATGAGTTTGTGATATATGTTCATAACTGAAAGTGAGGGTCTTACGTACAGCAAATGCTGTGGCTGCAGTTCATGAAAATGTTCATTATAGATTGATTGCTTGGTAAGTTGTTTGTAAATCATCATAAAATAATGGAAATTGCCCCAGGTGACGTCTTCAGAGTTGTTGTTTGGTCAACGTAAGGTTGTTCTGTTACACAAATCAGAAAAGTGTCTGAAACTGTAACTAGGTAATGTTTGACTTTTCCTAAGAAAAAATGACAGTTTTAATGACGATTACTACCTTCATTGGTTTTGTCATTACTTCTCAGAAGCTTGACCTTCCCTTTCAGAATGAACTGGTTTATTTCTCATGGGGTTATTAAAGTCTAAACGCCCATAATGACTCATTGTGGTGTCAAAGTTGGAGGTATGTTGTAACACGTTGAAAACCCCACTCATCATGTTGTAACTATACGTATACTTCTCCATACTACACGTTACTACTGGCAGGTCTGTGCGTGCACTGAGCGCATCATGTGAAGGACCGGACTGTGTGTATATATTCAGTTTCTGTGTCTCTTTCTCTAAGGTCTTTCTCCCCCCACTGCGTACGCCGCCTTCCCCACCCCGCCTGCCATCCTCTCTGAGGCTGCTCTCTACCAGCCCCCCCTGCTGGCAGCTCCCAGACCTCCTCCAACCACCACACACAGCCCTGCTCACGCCCTGGCCTACTACCCCCCTCACCCACACCTGTACATGAATATGAACATGAACTACACAGCCTACTACCCCAGGTTAGTGCACCATCAGCTCCAGCCAGCTGCTTGGTCAGAAGAAAAGTATCTCCCTGTATTTGTACCTTCTGTGTTTCTGAAACTTCTTGCTTCCTTGTTGTTGTTTTTTTCTCCAGCCCTCCAGTTTCTCCCTCAACAGTGAGCTACTTTGCAGCTCCACCGGGATCGGTGGCAGCAGCAGTGGCAGCTCAGCCTCACCACCCCGCCGCCGCCGCCGCTGCCGCCGCCGCCTCCTCCGTGATGCCTCAGCCCGGCGCCCTGGTTAGGATGCAGGGGCTTCCCTACAACACCGGAGTCAAAGACATTCTCAGCTTCTTCCAGGGATACCAGGTCAGCACATGTGGCGCTGAAATGAAGGCACTTATATAAAGATGTTTGCCATCATATACGTAATTTATATATTCTATGTTTTTTGTTTTTTTTTTAAATTCTACAAATCAGACAGGTTATAATCTTACTTTTCAATAATATGAATGATTGTTGCTCTGTTGTAAAATGGTTGGATTAAAGCTGCACCTTCCCTCCAGAAGGCTCAATGGAATCGTTGGGGTCTTCTGATGTGGTTTTTATGAGGCACTTATACTTTGTCAGTATATTACCTGCAGTACATGACCGTCAGCTTTCCCCCCCTAGAGAAGCAAGACGTGATTTAGCCACCTAAAAGAAGCCCACCCAAATGCTATATTTTAAACATTGTGGGTGCCTTATATTGCCGTCAGGCAGCCTTTTCCATTAGCACTATATTCCCTCAACTGCACAACGTCCGTATTACTACACGCAGCAGATCTGATGGCAATGTAAAACATCAAAAATGTAAAAAATATGTACACTTAAACAATTGTATATTTTAGGTGGGACTTCTTTTAGGTGGCTAAAATACGCCTTGCTGTCAGTACTATTAAGAAGTATTGTGGTCTGCTTCTCCACACAGGGGGAATCTGACAATCATCTACTGCAGGTACACTGATGAGGGTTAAGTATAACCCCACATTTAAAGACCTGAACTATCACTTCACTATCACAACTTAATAATGATGGTAAATTTAAACACTGTTGAAGGTTTGAATCTTCCCATGTGATAACGCCTCGAGCTGTTGGACCACAGTAGTATTTCACTAAGGGACATGTGTGCACTTGTGCTCCCCTCCTTCTCTGTGCTTCCTGTATTTTATGCTGCCAGTCCAAATTAGGTGGAGTCCTCTGAAGCAGGTATGAACCCCAAACAGGTGTGGCTCCAGACAGCTTCTCAAGTCGGGGAGGGAGGAGGGAGAGGGGCGGGGTTTGAGGAGGTGGAGGTGTTGTGCTGTTGTTGTGGCACAGAGCTTGGGTCTGCTTGCGGTCGTTATGGCTCATGTAATTTAGTGATGGTACAACCCTTTTACTATTGTGTGTGTGTGTGTGTGTGTGTGTGTGTGTGTCCTACAGTCCTACTGTAGGGGGCAGCCAACATGAAATTCGCACCAACTAACTTATTTTCAGTTGCACATTGGAGGACTTCACCTTCTGATGGATAATTTCAAGTGTGTGTGCACACGCATTCGTGCGTGCATGTGTGTGTGAGAGGCTGACTCCAGGCCTGACTGTTGGCTGAACTACAGTAATTGTATACTTGATGGAGTGAGTGTGTGTTTTTCTGGCTGCAGTCATGTCTCTCACACTGGCTAAGGGTGAGAAAACAGTTCTCACACTAGTGCTGGTGTCCTTTACCACACAGTCTCATGCTTAATCACTCTGTGGTTCAAAACAAGTCTGTCCAATCCATACCTCGTGTGTGTGTGTGTTTCTGGTTTGATGTGTGTGTGCATCATCCTCCTTGAGTGTTGGTATACAGAATAACTGTGTGAAACAATGTGGAGTGCTCCGACCCTGACTGTGCGTTCATTGTTATGCTGTCTGTAGTACGCCCCTGACGAGTACAGCGGCATGGTTCAGATGAGCGAACAGGCCAGGAGTCTGATTCAGCCCAAAGAATGGCTCTGTCTTTAGGGTCTCACCCCAAGGTAAGAAGAGCCCCCAGACCGGAGAACTGGAGTGGACGGAGAGGGCATTTACCTAGAATTAAACCTCATCATATGTTCAGGCTGATGCACAACATGCACTCGTAGACTAGCATCAAACTGCCCATGTAAACGAAGCATCACATTTATATCGTTTACACTCACCAGCCGAGTTACAATTTCACAAATGCCCGATCTAGCCACCTCCCGACCCGGCATGTCCGCCTGCTTCTTCCCAAAATAATCTACCTTGCGACTACACTCTCTCCTGCAGGCCTGTCAGGAGTGCTGACTCTGGATAATGCAACACACATTAGCACAGAATATATATAAGAACTACAGATAGGGATGCATGATACAGTTCATAACCTGCAGTCTATTCAGCTCTGAGTGTCGGAAAGGCTGCTGAGCAGAGGCGGGTTATTCTATATTTGATAGCTCGACTGCTCTGTCTGCTTTTTGTATAACTTTCCTTTCAGCAGGCTGGTATATATTGTACGTAACTAATTAGGGACATTGAATTGTTTCTGGCTTTATTATTCAGTCCTCTGAACTGACTCCAGGCCAAAGTTGCCCTGCCACAGACATAAATTTCACCGCTGAGAAAAATTACTGTAGGTAGATGATTTATGGCTGTTTCTGTTCCTGACTTGAAGAAACTTTTCAGAGGATGACATATGACCGCCTCTGTGCAGGGAGATTAATTTTGAACGTTTTGGTTCCTGCTCTCATTTATAATTATAATTATTATCAGTCTGTCTTGATTCAGCACTCCTTCACAGAACCACCAGATCAAGGTTTCCTTCAGTGCCTCGACTCTTTCCAGTGATTGCTCTCCCCACTAACACCGTCTCCCTCTCTCGTGCTCTGACATGTCATTCTCTGGCAATGACAGCAGTAAAACCTATGAAGTCTGCCTGTTCAGTTCTCTTACATTTGCACGTCTTAAAGAATCTGATTTCTTTCTTTGCATCAAACTTCATTCTTGATGCACAATGTGGACGCATGCAAACGAATGTGTAATTAATGTACTTTGTTCAGGGAACAGCATGTACTCTGCTCTCTCAAAGCTCTGCCCATTAATCCCCTGATTTTCTTTCCTACCTAACTGGACCGGTTTGATGAGACTTATCTTTCCCTGAGTCATGTTCATCCTCTGCTCTGTGGGCTCCCCCTGGTGTTTTCACAGCGCAGCTGCATTAAAATAAGTGCTGCTCACTGTCTCCTGTGTTTTCTGTGTCTCTTCCTCCGCAGCTCCAGCCAGACGCCGTTCTCATCTTGTACAACTTTAGTGGCCAGTGCAGCGGCGAGGCCTTGATCACCTTCCCCAGCGAGGAGGTCGCCAGGCGGGCCGTAGCCGAGCGCTCCAACCACCCCTTCTACGGCCAGCAGGTCCACTTGGTGTTCTGTAACTGACCACTAACCCCCCTGATTCAACCTCCCATTGAAGAGCACCCGACTTCCACATACAGCTCTTCAGCTCTGCCATAAAACTGAACAAGCTCCAGCTGATCTCAGTGCCACTTAAAAACAGTTGGTGAATCTCTCCCTGCTCCACGATCGGCCGATTATTATCACACATCTGACTCTGCTGGCCCTGACACTCCTGAAGCCACTGCTGGAGTTTGGACATCCACTGGAGAAGCAGCTGACGCCATTAAAGCTTCATGTGTTTGTACCCACTGTAATAGCTGCTTGTGGAGACGAGACGGGTGTGGAGCCTGGACACCCCCTCGTCATCGGCTCTGCAAAGCCAAATATGCATGTATATTTAAATACTCTCTATATGTGTCCCCCTAAAACTGTACAGATGTTCGTCCTGAGATGCTTGAGGCTTTACAAACCACTTCTGCACACAATCTTTTCTGTGCATTTCTAAATTTTCACTCTTAAACACTACAAGATTTAGATTTTTTCAGAGTATCGGAGACTTGGCGTTCTGCAGCCCTGTGCAAACGCACATGTGTGTTATGAGCATGCACAATGCGTATTGATTTGATGGCCTCCAGCTGTGAAGTGGCGCCGTTAAAAACAGAGAAAAAAGCCATAGATTCTGACTTGTACTACTGAAACAACCGAGTGAATATCAACTGTACTTAACTGTCATGGATTAATTTGAATGTTGAGCTGCAGCGACTATCAGTTAAAACCGGAGCAACACCTCAGATGTGCCAGCGCACCAAGTAATTTGTAACTTATTTTCTGTAAGAGCATTTATGTGACATGTAGTGTGTCATCCATTCAGACCTTTTTCAAGCACTACAAAATGATTTTGCTACAATCAGAGAGTTAAGTGACCAAGTAGAGTGACAAATTGATTCTGTTTTTATGAACCCACTTCCACAAAAAGTAGACATTTTGTTATGAAGTGTAAAAGGGCCGAGGCGTATATCCTGCAGCCTTTTATAGTGATCAACCTCAGCTACCAGGTCTCTTGTGTTTTTGGTTTTTCGAGAAAATTAATACCGATCAGTCTGTAGCATGCTTTATTGACCGGAGTACTGTGTTTAAAAAAAAAAGGAAAAAAAAAAAAAAAAGCTGCATGATTTTTTTTCCTGTGACAAGTTTTTTTTGCCTCTTTACGGTGCCTACATTACCCAGAGTGCAATACTGGCCCATACAAGGCTTGGTCAACCTCTGGTGGCAGAGGAGATGTTTGTTTTGTTGCAAGTTTGAGACTTGTATGAATTTAGGTCTGTGTATAAGTATGTAAAACAATAAAAAAAAATGTTCACAATGATGTTTTCTGTCTCATTTAAAGAGGTGATGAGCCAGTAAGAAATGTCACACATATATATATATATATATATATATATATATATATATATATATATATATATATATATATATATATATATATATATATATATATATATATATATATATATATATATATATATATATATATATATATATATATATATATATATATATATATATATATATATATATATATATATATATGTCAAGATGTGACTCCCAAAAGATTGTTGCTGGAGTTGTGAAGTGCAGCTGATCTACCACAATATTGTTCTCTGACAAAACCACTAGAGGGAGCCAGACTCCTGAATTGGTCATCCAAGCTTGTTTTAATAAGTAGCACACAGGGACCACAGGAGCATTTTGCTGTCCCAGTTGTATGATAATTACATTGATCCTGAATGTTTTTGTATTTGTTCATTAAATTAATTTCATGGAAGCCAATATTGCTGAAGTGTATCCAAACCAGTTCCCCTTACACACAGGAAGTGAAAGATTTTTTTTTAAATGCCGTGGGCAGCTGTGTTTACAGTATATTATCTCTGTTCTTTTCATTCAGTCTAACGTTTAGAGGTGCAATATGTAAGATTTTAGTTGAAAACGTTAAAAAATGTATCAATATGAACAACAGAGTGTGAAAAAATGGTGAAGTTGTGATGTTTATGAACCAATATTGTGTTGAAGAGACATCTGTTGAAGTCTGCATGCTACCACCAACACTCTCCCAGAGCTCCAGACTCCCAGTTCAGACCCACTAGCTTCAGGGCTAAATGGTGACAGCTACAGTGAGCAGCAGTTAGTGGTTATTCTGGAGATATGCTGCCCCCTGTTTGTCTGGTAATGAGCCAATTCTTACGTATTGCACCTTTTGTTAAAGAAGTACATGCAGTGCACTGAGCTGAGAACATGGGTTGGATGAGGGACCATCACAGACATGACACGAGGGGAGGAAAAAGAAGCAACACAAAGCCATAGCTGAGTTTTCTGTTTTATTGATATACACTACTTTAGAGCCTACAGTATGATGCAAGGTATTCCCTTTGAATAATTTCAAAAAGCACTGCAGTCTTAAAAATTACAAAAACATTTTAACATACAAAATATACAAGAAATGACAATACAAGGCTCGGTAAACATCAGCTAAACCTGTATTTCCCTTTTATTTTACAAAACATCGCTGTGTGTGTGTGTGTGTGTATACATATATATATATATATATATATATATATATATATATATATATATATATATAGTCAACACTCATACATGTCCCCAACCTTTTAGGAATGACATCCATTTCAAAGTATCAAAAATAGAGTTGTACAGTCTCTGTTGCTTTACCATAATGTAAAATGGGAACATATTGTTCGGTCTTTGGTTGTGACAGAAGAGGACGGCAGCCAGAGTTTACTGTCGATGCTGGTTTTTGTTTTGTTTCATTTTCTTTGTTGACTCAAGTCTTCCATCCAAGCTGCAGAACCAGCTTTATATGCAAAAAAAAAAAAAAAAAGAAAGCCACCTCCCTTCTCCCACCCAACCGCACAATGACCACCCTGTGCCCCCCCGAAAAACAAACAAATAATAATATAGTTACTGACTTATGTCTTAGTCATGGAAAAAAATAAAAGTAAAAATCAACCCAGAACAGCATACAGACACACTGACAAACTGGTTTTCAAACAAGATTTAAGGCATCCTAATAGTTTACATAGTGACGTGATAGTCTCACTATCTGAATGTTTTTTTTTTTCTTTCCGCTCTGTGAAGTTCATTAGCAACATTATTACAAATAGTTTATAATCTCATGTTTTCCTATTTAACGTCATATCTCACATTTGCTGCTCGTATAGTTTGCATAGCCTAAATACAAGTGTGTGCTTCTGTTGTTGAAAATAGGACTCTTAGAATTCCCGTCTTCTGTACAGCATATTTGGTACAAACACCATCCATTCATCCACACACACACTCACACACTTACACATGCACACACACACACAGACACACACAGACACACACACACACACACTCGAATTGAACCTATTAAGATGCTTGTACTGCGTCCTCGACAAAGGCAGATTGGCTGATGGAGAACTCCAGGATGCTAACAGAACCAATCAAGCATCTACAACAAGTCTACAGTCTACTCCTATAGGCATCAAGGTCTTTTTTGTCTTTTTTAAATTTTTTTTTCGTCTTTTTCTCTTTTTTTTAAAGGCATTAGGCAGAATTTTAATGCATAGCAGAATCATTTTCACCTGGAAAACTGACTTCACACCGTCGTAAGCGACGCTCCTCAGCTCCCGCGTGCAGGAGCATTATTGTCAAGCTTAAGGCAAACAAGCCAAAGGGAATCTGTCTCTGTCTACATTCACGTCATACCCGACGGAAATATTAATGAAAAGACGATAAAGAAGTCTTTGATTGTTAACAGCAAACGTTGATTGTGTTAAGCGGGGGGGATGTGGAAACTGTTGTTGGTGTTTTACCTTGTTCATTACATGAATGCAAAATACATCGACATCTTTTTGTATAAAATACTTTCAAAACTTTAGTCAAATTCTTTCCCACTATACGTCATACCATCGCAGGTATGAAGGCACACAAGGGCCCCTGGGAGATTTGGGGAGTTATTGCATGACAAGAATTTTCTCTGTGCACTCATGACAACACTTCTCTGTAACGTGGAAATAAGGGGCGTCTTCAAATATCTTTGAATGAAAAGTGATCAAAAGGGCTGAAAGAAACTGACACCATCCTTTCGTCAGGTTTCATCAGATCATATCCACGTGGCCAAAAATCTGTTTTAAAATATTACAGTCAAACTCAAAGCCAGCTGTGCAAAATGACAAAAAAAGAAGCTTTTGCTACCATTCAAAGCTGCTAAGTGTTAGTAAGGCATTTGTTCAACATGAAGAAGAAAAGGAAACACGGGAGAGAGGGGGGGATCTGGAGAGAAAAAAGAGGAGGGGTTCATGTACAGATATCTACACGGCTGCGAAGGTTACTAAAAGTTGTGGAATGTTGCAGGTTGCAGATCCCGGACCAGCACCGGAGGAGCTCGTCCTCGCTGCCGGGCCCCTGCACTCCAGACCTGAATGGTTTCATCATTTAAAAAAGGGAGACAGACAAGGAGCGGACGGCGGCGTCATCACGGGGAGCAGGACGGGACAGTTCAGCCAGATGTTCTGAGTTTTTTACGGAAAAGATTTTTCACTGACAGCTGAAATTCTGATCGTAATCCAATTGTACAGCTCAAAGTTTTGCCACATTGTTTGCAGATTGTTATCACATAAACCCAGATGGTTTTAAAGCATCCTCGAGTTTTTGATATCCTGATGTTTGCCTGAGAAACTTTGACTTCAGGGAACTAAAACCACCCTTCAGACCAAGTTTGAATCCCAAGTTCTGGCTTCCCGTGAGAGCACCGTGCACTCTTGAGTCTCTCTTATTCGTCTCAAGACGTCTTCATTCATATAGGTCAATGCTGGTGAGAAGGGGGACGACAACACACGCCGTTGTATTGTCTCCGCTATAGAAAGTAGTTTGAAAGGTCACACCTAATGAGGAGGGACAGCTCGCATCTCGACAATCTCGTTAATCCTCATTATTCTCCGACCGTTTTGAGCTCGCTGTGAATCGTCATGGCTGCATTCTCCCGCTCACCTCTCTGTTTAATCTGTGTGAAGGTGTGAGTTCTGTTTCTGTGTCTCTAACTGAGAGAAATAGTTTGAAATGAAATCAGAGGAGAAGGATGAGAGGGTCTTCCTGTCAGGCTGGAGGTTGAGCAGGTCCACGAGGCTTCAACAGAATCTCCAACCGTACTCTGTCACTGACCACAGTCTTTCTCGTCTCTTCCTGCCCTCTTGTCCCCGGGGTCCAGGGTCTCTGTTGGAGCTGTGGGGTCTGCAGGGTTAAAGCTGCAGGGGATGACCGCAGGCTGAGCTATGACTGGTTGTGTGTGGATGGAGGACCATGAGCGCCTGGGGACTGGGACATGTCTCTGCCGATGATTTCATTCACTGTGAAGGACAGAACAAACAGAAAAAACACTCATTATTATTCATTTAACACATAATTTACTTAAACTGACTCACATTTTAAACTGGAATTTAAAGATCCTGAAGCTCCAAAGCTTGTCTCATTCAAAACAGTTCTGTATCAAACTCAGCATTATTTTCATTCGTACTTTGAGGTTTACGCACACGATTTCCCACCTAATCCAGAAAAGGTCATTCTAGGCCAAAGAGTTATCTCCCTGTGTTGAACAAGGCTCACAGATTGATCCAGTATTTTATTTATGGAGGACATTCGATATGAGATGTTATCAGACAGTATGTTTAAACAGACATTACAAACGAGCACTATTCTTCACCGCTTCAACCATCTTGTTTCTGTTTTTCTAAAATGTAAGAAAAAAGAAAAATGACCACAAAAGATATAGCAATAATCAGAAGTAGTTTTCTGTCAGTTGACTCATCAATCAACTTCTAGCTGCTGAACATCACTGTCATGGGAACATTCTATTAAATACTACGGTAAAGTACGCTTGTCTGTCCAGCAGAGGGCAGTGTCGCTCCACACTGAGTTCCTCACAAGACTGAACGCAGGACCTCAACCAGCTGACAGCCCAGAGTGGAAAACTCAAACTGCCTGGTGAACCCGAAGTTGACTTAGTCACACCTCTGATGTGAGATGTAATCACTCCCGAGACGACAAATGAGAGAAACTCACTAAACTCATTAAATGTGCCAGTTCTGACCTTCGAGTCCAGCACAGCACGCTGACTTGTACAAACACACTCCTGAACGGCTGACCGTTACTTCATTAGAGCTTTAGTGATGGTTCACTTCATCTCCTCAGGCCTGTTCATGAGGTTTGTGAGTAACGGTAAAAAGGGATGTGTAAAACCAAAGCACCGTTAAAAACATGTTGTGGAGCCCGGAGTGGCACTCAGGCACAGCGAGGTTAATTACTCCACCGACTCATTTAGAGGCTCATTTTAAATAAATAACAGACAGCTCTTTTCACTGGCTGTTTTCCTGCCCTCGTGTGTGATTGTTTTACATCTGCTGCCTCCATTCGGTACTCACACTGGGACCACAAGAGATGAAGCGGGGCGCTTGTAAAAAAACAAAAAACAAAAAAAAAGATGAAAAAAAGAAAAGCAGCCGTGAAGTAAATCAACTTCAAATAGTTTGAGGAGGACATGAGGACAGACGGGCAGATGTTCAGTTGTTTGGAATTCATGGAAAATGTGATGTGAATGGTTGTTTTGTTTTTTTTGCCACTGTAACAACTCACGTGTGTTTTCAGTCCTTGTCTTCTTCATGAGATTTCTTTAAGTGGTTTGAAGGTGAAGTTGACGGGTCATTGAGCCGAAGTGTGAAATCAGGCTGGGCAAACTGGTTTGGGAGTGTTCAGCGGAGACCTCTGGCCCAGTTTGACACCGGGCTGATTTATGAGCAGCTTTGTCTGAACACGCCGTGTCAAAAAAAACCGCCACCTATTCCTGTCTGCTTGGACGCATGCACTGTAAAATCTCGCACTGTAGGCCATAATGAACACATGTATTACAGTAACTCTGGTGGGGGGGGTGACTCAGTCGCTGATGAGCAAATTAACCCAACCAAGTGTTTGCTTCACGAGGAAAAAGAAACTATATTTAAATTGGATGACACACAGAGTGAAACGAACTCTGTACAATTAAAACAAATGCATTCGTTACCTTTCACCAACTCAGTAAAATATCGAACTGCAGTCGTGCGATTGCACTTATTTCACTTTGAAACACTTCACCTCTTTGCCAGTTTTGGTTTGGTTCACGTTCTGTTGTTTTATTTGTGTTTTCTGCTGCTCGCTTTTGTGTCTGGCCACCATCACTCACATCATCCTGTTAGCGTGGGAGGCTCTTCCTTTCCCATGTCAACCATGTTCACACACACAATCACACACTCGCAAGCACCACCACACACTCAGAGACAACACTGTGACTATCAAAGCAAACATTGCCCCCTGTTAATACAACAGCAGAGTGTAATATACAGCAAGTTGGGCCAGTTTATCGATTTTGTCACTCAGGTCCAGTCATTAAGTGTGATGGAGAACGACAGATCTCTGTTGAAGGCCGTGACCTTTCAAAAGACTCGCGGTGCGACTCTACTTGAAATAGACGCCTTACAGCTGGTAAAGGGCCATCAGAGCAGCTGTACAATGAATGAAGAAGGTAGTAAATGTGCTTATTTTGTCCAAGCTACACACTGACTTTTGATGAAAAGTAGCTAAGAAATGTTTTACACTTCACTTTTAACACTTTTAATGTAGAGTAACTATTTAAAACACCATATATTAGTTTAAAATTGATTACATAAGGGTAATGATTTCAACCCTGATGAAGTCAACGTGTGGGTTAATCACAGGGCAGTGTTTACGGGCCGCCTGCACAGCTGAAATGTAATGTGGTAAACTCTGCAGCTCTGTCGACTGATGGGAGTGAATCTGCTCTAACACCACAGGGATATGAGCAACCAAGTGCGAAAGACCGACATCAAGTGGGCGTCTGCAAAACACATATCGCTTTCCGCTGAACTGATCAGCAAAAGCAAATGTTAAGCGTGCGACTGATAGATAATTAGAGAGAGACGCAGAGGGCAATTAGTATGAAACGCTCTGAAAGCTGGTGACTCTGCCAAGTGCAGTGTTTACCGATCCGTCTCAATCTGATTAATTCGATTTTGTCATTAAAAAAACACAGGAAGAGGTGTCCCCGCCACAATCTGTCAGAGACATTTTCGTCAGGGCTTCACTCTCGATATTACAGCTGCGCTCGATGTAAATTTGGCCGACTTGATTTGAAAGGAAGACAGAACTTATTTTGGAAGTGAATTCCCATCTCAGTCTCAAAACAGGCAACGGAAAGAAGGAAACTGTGCCTTTTTGTCTTTGCTATTTTCCTTCTGATTGGATTTTAGCAACTTACTGAGAGAGGAAACGATATTATCATGAAAAGAGAAAGACAAAAATAAACTTCTTTGTAATATACTAATGATTTCTCTCTCGGGGGAAGAGAAGTTTAAAGCCATAATAAAAGTATTTTACATAAAACACAAGCTTAATTTTCCCATAACAATGAGCAATGATCTACGGGTCGGATACAGTCATTCATTTGAAGCTTCACACATCAATAATCCACAAGTGAAAGAGAGGTTTGAGTCGGTCCGGGCCTCAGAGGAGTTTCATACTCTGATAGTGTTTTCTCAGATTTACTGGTATTGCTCATGACGCTGCGACAGAAAGACGGTGATTCAGCGCTGCCAGCCATAGTAAGTGTGTCTCTGAATGGCTCAGCAGGAGGGAGATCCTCTGCAGATGACTGGGAGGGGGGCTCCCTAGTCAAAATATACATCTGCAGTCAGCCGACTGCTACTACTACTACGACTACAAACACTACTACTAATACTGCTGGTGCTGCGCTCAGGAATGCATCCATCAGAGGGATCCTTTCATCTGTGTGCTAATGGCTTTCAGTGCTCATTTACTGTTCATTAAAAGGGCACACAGCGAGTGAGGCCTGTGTACATCATCTATACAGTGAAAGCATGCGTTCATATCAAACTTTAGGACCGAGCCTGTTTGGGTTTCTGAGGAACTGCAAGAGAACGACAGGGGAAGACTTAAATCTCTGAACTATGCTAGTGACAGTCATTTGTTGAACTAAGCATCACTGTCAGGGGACACGCCTGAGAAGGATTTAACCAAAAAAGAAAGAAAACCTCCGTTGAGAAAACAAATTGTTACTCTAGAAATAAATGTATTGTCAAACCTGCAAGTGCTAAATGAAAATGTTCTCCGGAGATTCTTTCATTTCCCCAAAAGAAAGTTTCACATCTTGCTGGAGATCACCAAGATCGGGTAATCTCACGTCTCCGTTTCCAAAGAGCCCGTCAGGGGAGGTATACTGAAATGATTTCCATAATGCAAAACAGAAGTGAAACAGGCAGATGGACATTCAGTATGATAAACATACCTACAGTCGAAATGGAAAATGGGTAAATATCATAACCCTGTATGACACATTGAAAAAGGTTCCCTGACCCTGGCTTAAAAAACATTACTCTGGCAGGGCGGCTTAGGCAAATAACTCGAAGACTGAGTGATTCTTGAGTCCAGCAAATGAAGACAACATGCCACAATGGAAAACATTTGTGCAGAGGGAACAGAAAGAAGCAAAGACTAAAAGTGGAATATCAAAGCGCACAGTTTCCACTCGCAGGGCCCTGTAATGACATGCACACGTCTTCACAAAGCCTGAGGTATGATGGGAGAAAACGTGAAGTAAAAAGTCCATTGAGTGATCACACGCATATTGGAAATAGATGGTCAGTTGATGGAAATCTTTCAGATCTGCCTCAATAAAGCCTTCTTTGCTGCGCGATGATCATTCTGTTTTATTTAAATTTTTCTGTAGGGGTAAGTGACTAAGTTGGTGAGGAGAAGCTCATTTGAAAGTGAGTTTCTCAAAGTCACTCATTCATGTGAATCATCGGTGGATTTCCCGTTTGATCTGACGGTGAGTGATTCAAAGAACTCCCGCCACTGATCCGGGACCAGGCTGCAGGAAGGAAAGCACTGGAGCCCAAACGGCCACCTGGCAAGATTGGCCAAGCATGAGAAATGGTAAGCATGAGAAGAAATAAAAATGACGCATCACGGTTCTCTCTGGAAAGATCACGTCTTCTCAGAAAATTTAAAACCCAACTCCCGACATAACGAATACCTATGTAACTATTTTGACTGAGACCAAGAGAGGGCTGTACATTCCTCACGGCTGAACCAACTGGACGGTGAAATGTAACATGAGTAAACATGCGTGTTGTGTTTACATCCCAAGCTCAGCTACTTCATCAGTTTTGGTGAGGATGGCTGAGCGTGAGCAAAAACAATGGAGGTGAAGTCATCTGTTTATCTTCATCATGGATCACTGCAAAAACACCATGTCTTAACAGTACACTGTACATTTTAAAAGTTGACTCTAAATAAAAGTAAGGAAACCTGTTACCTCAGAATTACCAAGTATAGTAAACCATTAAATGTCAGTTGAAGAAGCTAAAACATTTCAACAACTTAAAATTATGAGACTACTTTACAAGATAATTTGAGGACATTTTTCAGCTAAATTCACTTTGATTTTACTGTTTAGCAAGTAGTTACACGGTGAGAAAAAAAAAAATCGTGAATGGGAATGAAACATTGTGCTTCATTAAGATGCTTCGATAATCACATCATAGCCTTTGGAATCTGAATCAAATCTGATCACAAGGTGCCAATGGTGCAGGACTTTACAGCGGAGAGGATGTAGCTGATACGCATCTAGTGTCAAAACCACAATTTACACTCAAGTTTTTCCTGTCTATTAACAGGTGGAAATCGGGAGCTGATCAACCTAAGAACACGTCAGAGGTTTGTTTCTTTACAGAGTTTTGGTTAATGCTTCCTGTTCAGCGGGGACAAGATGCAGCAGTAAAACTGCAACTAACAATCTTTTTCACCACTGACTGATTGTTTTGCCAGTGCCTTTATTCATTCTTTACGTCCAAGATGATGTTCTGAAATAGTTTTTTTTTTTTCAGTCCATAATCCAGAGATACTCGAGAGAAAATAAAGTAAATATTCACATTTGTGAAGCTGGAATAAGAGAGTGGTTTAGATTTGAGCTAGAAACAGGTGAAGTCACATTTGGTCGTCTGCTTTACAAAAGGACAGAGTAGTAGAGTTTAAATCTCCTCAGCTCAACATTTACTAGCGGGAGTGAAAGTTACTTCAAATTATGTCAAGTACGCACTTGTGTGCTATGAGAAATGCATTGACTAGTATTCTTTTTTTTCTCAATGATCGGCTGACGAGCACAAATCAAAACTGACACTCAGACAGAGAATCGAGAACAGCCGACGATATAAAAAGAATCTTGGCAACATCCCCGTTAAAACTACAGGGCTGTTAATTTTCATGATAATATGATAAGTGTGTATTCAGAGTTCATATGTTGCTCTCAGCCCCACTGAGGGATTTCCAGGCTTCCCCTCCTCCTGTCTTAAGTAAAAAAAGCACGACTGGCACCATCTCCACACCAGGCTCCAGCCTCTGCCAAGACCGCTGCATTACACTCTCTAAGACCTTAATTGTATGGAAAGATGACACAGAAAGTCCATTTCCACTTGTTTCAGGGGAAAAGACCGGTGAATGTTTGCCATCGTTTTTAACGAGCAGCAGCAGCTGCAGCAGCAGCATTTGATGGAAACGTATTTTCCTTCCACTGTTGTTTTTTCATGCCATCGAATCAAGAGTTCTGTGTTATTACTCTGTTATGGTTTGTTAATGGCAGCATGAAGACTTTGACTAAAACGGCCCAATACACACACCTGCAAGGGCACAAATGCACAAAATGGATGATTTATTTGTGGTTGCTTCATACAAATAATCAAAGATAAATGAGCTACAGATATGTTTACATTTCTTCCTGGTTGTGTACACAAACATAAATTAAAAAAGATGAAAACGTAATAATTTTGGAAAATCTAGTTTGTCTGATGCAAAATCTCAAGTGATGAATCCTGATGTTTCATAAAAAGGCTGCTCACCCAGAGGATGGGCAGTTTAAAGTGATGTCAGTTAATGGATGGTTTTACTCTAATTGACTTCACTTTAAACTGTTATTGAATGACTTGTGTTGATGTTTTTAATGGTGGCCATTAAATTACAATTAATGAGGCAAGTGTGCCTCAACAGTACAAAAAAGGTCCATATGGACTTTTCAGCCCTTTCCAGAGGGAGAAGGTGAATCAAGATAATTCACAAAGGTGGCCAAAGAACAAAGGTCATTTCCGAGTGTAATTTCATGTTTAATTTCATTTGGGATGAAATTGGACTCATATTTCTTGCCACCTGTCAAAGGTAAATCCAGCGTTCACTGGCATATTTTCTGTGGTCTGGTCGTCCAAATCCTGAGGAAAAATATCCAAATCTTTTTTGGACCGCTGGACGTTGGCCTCTTCGCCATTCACTTGTTTAACTAATTAGCGGCTCTCTGCCATTTTTCAACATCCAGGGAGCATTCACAGAACAGCTGCCTATGAGGTGAAGGAGACTTAAAACCGAGAAGGCAGGATGTTGCTGTTCTCAGGGGGATTGGCACTTATGACAAGCCTCATTCATTACAAAGAGCTACTTGTTTGAATGTTAAAGCAGTAGTCTGACATATTCACTCTTGTGTTGAGAACCGCATGAGAAAAGCAACATCACTCTTATATCTCTGTTATAGTTAAGGCTTCAGAACTTAAAAAACTCAAATTAACATCTTATATATCCTGGCCAAACAACAAAAACGTATATTTATGAGATATGTCCCCTGCACGGACACACACTTGTACGTTTCACAACATCTATAGGAGAACTTGTGTCACTCCCTGTGTGTGTAAATGTGTGTGTGCATTTGTGCAGGCAGCAGGGCTCGGCCTATTATTAACCCTCAAAGCTGTGCTCGCAGTTTGAAGCAGCTGTGCGTTTGGGCATGGCAGGACCGACAAAAGACCAGCTTTTGTTGTGAACACACCGTGCACACAACCAACACCACAGTAACAGCCTAAACGTGCTATCCCTTCCCCTTTGTGCTCTGTAAACATAGAGATCGTCACATGCTGATTAATTAGTTAAATGCACAGTTCAGCAGCCCAGGGGCTTCAGGTTCTGTCACCATGACGGCTGTAATCATCGTCACAGGAGGCCCTATTCTTCAAGCCACTACTGTGTTTATGGGGTAACCAAACACAGAAGTTTAGAGGGCTTTGGCAAGCCTGGCTGACAGTCGCACTAGGGATAGACAGTAATTTATTATTAAAAGTCCATCAATCATCTGTACCTGCTTATCCGTAATTCCTGTAACAGAAATAAAGTGAACGGAACCTGTATTTGTTATTTTGGGTTAAGCTACTGACACGCCATGGTCTCTGCACCAAATGTGCCAACAGTGACCATGAAGAGCCTCTTTGATATAATCTTATGATGGCAGCACCCAACCATACGCTGTTCTGTTTTAATCAGACATCAAAGCAGCAGGAACACACACAATTTTTAGAGAACATTCAGTCATGTCACGCAGCTTTGTTGAAAAGCTCATTCTTTGCTTTTCCATGTCATTACCTTTGTTAAAAAAATAATCTTCACTCCAAAACCTCAAAAAATATAGCCTTTCAGCCCTAACATTTTCATATTGAAATATACTGTAATGATGCGGTATGCACTTTACTTTAATCTCAGATGCCAAGTACATTTCAGATTGAATGTCTCGGCTGAGTGACCCTGCAGTGGGGTTGGATCCTGACCTTGTCTGTCCATCTGTCTGTCAGTCTGTCCTCTTACCTCCTGTGTCTCCTGCGTTGCACACACACACACACACACACACACACACACACACACACACACACACACACACACACACACAGTACACTCACACTTCCATAACATCAGATACACACGAACACAATACCCCCCCTTCCACACACACACAC
This sequence comes from Acanthopagrus latus, assembly GCF_904848185.1. NCBI lineage: Eukaryota > Metazoa > Chordata > Actinopteri > Spariformes > Sparidae > Acanthopagrus > Acanthopagrus latus. Next base: position 27,739,833 of record NC_051042.1, read on the forward strand.
ACACACACACACATCTCAAGCATGGTCTGGTGTGCGTCACAAGGGCCATCTGCTTGCTAACCAGAGCAGTTTTATACACACTCACACTCATATTCCCTCTCATGCCACAAGTCTGTGATGCTACTTTTGCAGGAGTCTATCTTGTGCATAAAAATCGTATGATTTTGAAAGTATTTAAGGCAAAATTCTCCAAATAATGAACAATGTAATTTATCTGGAAACATTAAGAGGTGGAGAGCAGCAAGAATACAAGGTGGAAAAGGAGAGAAAGCTAAATGAAGTAAAGATGATAAAACCTGTTAAAGAGTGAAGTTTTACTGAACGGTGGTCATATCTATACACTGTCCTAAGACGATTATTATGCATAATAGCTCTGAGGTATCATTTTAGATTATATTTGAGTGTATGCAAAGATTTAACCATTTCAAACCACCATCATTTACATGTGAATTTACATACATGTGAATCCTTTATGCTATATGAACCTGTGACTTTCCCCTACACTGTATTTTTTTTGTATCCCAATCTGCCTGCCTCCCTGTCTGTCAAACTGGGGTGAGTACGGTCTACTTAACAGAGTGTGCTGCGACCTCCTAAAACTCAGAGCTGGGTGTAAGCTTCACGTTGCCACTTCACAACATGGCCTACAGAGCTGGGCTGGCACAGAAAGCTATTTTTAGCCACAGGCTCAAAGGGAGAGCTCACATTCCCAGCTGAACCGTGTCACTCACAAACTTTTCTCATACATTTTTTTTTTTTTGTCAGTGCAGCCAGCTACTTTCAGAGTAGCTCTGTGTCTGTCTTTTCACATGGGATGGGGAGCGACTGAATCTTAGCTATGGTTTAATGAGTCCATACATGCGTCCACATGTGAGTCTGTCAAAGGGAAAGAGAGAAAAAGCTTTATCCTCTGGATTTCCTTCACACAGGTTGCACGTTTTAATGTGTGTTAGCTTGTGTGTGTGCATAAGTATTATGCACTGATGAACCTCAGTGGTTGTTGGACTTTCACACATGACTTATTGACAATGGCCCTGCGTTAATTAGGCTGACCCTTGCTAGCACACAATATCACACCTCCCTGACATAGCCTCACCAGGCTATTTATTAACCCCAGACCTTTAGGACCCTCATTTGAATATGGCACTGGGGTTAACAAATCCAGGCGAGCTCTAAACAGCAGATAAGGAAGTAGACAATCTGGAATGGTTTAGACACACTCATTTTAAGTAAAGAGTTCACGGATGAGGGGGAAAAGCTGCTAAATGCACAGGCTGACTTCACAGTCAATTGTAAAGTTGACGGGTTCTCCCGAGCATGCTAATTAGTTGCTAACACACCTACACACATGCCTGCATACACACAAACACACACAGGATGTAATTACTGCAGCAGCACACAAGTGTCTTTGCACAAAATGATGCAATCAATTCCCTCTCCCCACTTCCAAGAAGCCAAAAAATACAAAGTGTAATTAATCTCCAAACTACTGCCAGAGATACAGAAGCTTAGCGGTTTACAATTAGGCCCTTTAATATGATACTATAGTTATCAGTCCTATGTGTCTATGTTACCCAATACTAAGTCACAGGACCCTTCAGTGATGAACCTGTGTACACAACTGTGCACTGCAGTGACAGATGGGACACTATCAACATAATCAGGCATCAAGTTTTCAGCCACTTGAAAATACAACAACTGGTGCTCCATATTGTTTTACATCATCAGATACAAATTTATCTTGTGCCTGACATATTGTAGGGTGAATTTAATCCCTCAGTGGCCGCTTGTTTTAGACTGAAAATTAGATTAATCAAAGATGAGTGTGCTATGTAAATAGCTTGTGTGAAAGGATAGGGTGGGGGAGGAAAATGTGATAATGAGAGCAGAAAGACGGGACTGACAGAAAACTACAGAAGTGCAATCTGAGCAAAAACAAAAGTGGAAGAGTGAGTGAAAGATAGATGGGGTGAGGGCTGTTGACCACTGGATGTCTGAGGGTCACCTCCTCTTTTTAATAGATTTAAATTGTTTGAGTGCTTAAAACCAAAATCTGAATACATAATTTCTGGTTACGGCCTCAATGAGCTTTAAGTTAAAACGACATTTCACAGAGGTTCTGTGCTATTTGTCACTTTTCATGCATTGACCAGTAATAGACGAGAAGACAGGTTGACCTCACTGTTCTCATGGTCTCAGTGCAACAACAAAATGCTACAGAGATAAATATGATCAATAAATATCCTACCATCGTCCAGCGTGATGTCCTGCAGGCCGATGGAGCGAAATGTGGGTTCCCTGTCCTCTGGCTCTTGTTTGATGTTCACACTGTCCCCGTCGGAGGGGAAGGGTCCCTGTGGGCTAAGAGGGTGAACCAATGGCCCTGCTGCTGCTGGGGACAAGCTGGCCATGACTGGGCTTGTAGCCTGGGGAGAAGGCTGCCCTGAGTGCTGCTGTTGCAGGGGCCCCAGAGGACTGCCACCAGAGGTGGGGGAGGATGAGGTGGGAGACTGGTAGGGTAGTGAGTGCAGCTGAGGGGAGGAAGGCCCAGAGTGAGGAGAGGGGATCATCCGTGGAGGAGGGGCACTGGATGGTGTGGGACAGGAGGCTGACCTTTGACTTACTGGGTGATAGCCCATAGCCCTCTGCAGTTGGGAGGAGTGCTGCCCCACAAGGGGGTGACCACTGGGAGAGGGTACCTGGCCGGGATTTGGGGAGCAGTGATAGCTTCCAAGTGTGTGGAGGTGTGGGGATGACGGGGTGAGCAGCGGTTGCTGGTTCTGGGGAGACCCAGCAATAGGGTTGGAGGCTGAAGAGGAGGGGGCTGATGGCGAGGAGCAAGGGGAGGAAGGGTACACCATTCCCATGCCCATTGGGTGTGATACTGTGTGGCTGTGCTGGAAGGGCATCCTCTCGTAGCCCTGAGGAGGAAGGCTGGACTGGCCGTTGAAGGGCAGGCTATGACCGTGGCTGTGGCTGTGCTGCATAGGCTGGTAGGAGGGCCGGGGAGGAGCAGGAAGGGGAGCAGGAGCAGAGCTCGGGTGGAACGTCATGTGGCAGTCAGCAGGGGGGTGGTGCAAACCGCGGCCCTGGAGGTGAGGCAGGTGCTGGAAGGACGGGGAGCCCAGGGAGGGGCAGGGGGCCTGCAGGGGTAGCAGGCCAGGTCCGGAGCCCGTGGCCAGGCCGTGAGGGGAGCTGGACAGAAGGTTGTCCGATGGGTGGCCCTGCTCAGGAGAAGGCAGCTGGGTGCGCACCAGACTGGCAGCATGTGCCAGGGGCATGGACATAGGGGGTCCTGCAGGAAGGTCCAGCTCATCTCTGTGCTCCTGTTTCACCATGACTGAAGGGAGAGAGGTGCACACACAGAGAGAGGGAGGAAGAGAGATGTGATGAAAGAAAAGCACATTGTCAGGCTATCAATCAAATGCTGCAGAAAGAGAAAGGACACGTCATGTCTAAATATGTCAAGTCACTGCATTGCAACATTGACAGTAGCACTGCTATTTTTGCTTCAGGTACAGTAGTCCGGTGACTTAAACCAGCCACAAAAAAGCAGTCAAGTTTTTCCTCATACTCAACCCACACTAATTCACTCAATGTGTGTCTCTGTAACACCTCAAAAACTATGTCATAACAATCTCAAGGCAGGGTACATAGTCTCTGAGATGTATGGACTGTGAAACGGGCTCCTTCCAGATGAAAAAAAGCCTACCTAAAAACTGAGTGACATTTAGATAGTAAATGGGGCCATTCCCTTTTACTGTGACAGCTCACAGCACTGCTATGTCGATCAGTAACCTATTTCCCAATCTGGTGCCTTGTGACAGTGAGATTTATTTTTATCCAGCTCTGAATCAGAGGGAGAGCATATGTTGTCAGTCCGGGTGCCATCATGTGAAATGCTGTGTGGGAGAAGAGCTGAATGCCCCGCAGCCCAGATCAGACCAACAGAACAAACGAGTTCACTGATCGTGCCCTCTGCTCACCCCCACCGTGCCTCTGGGATTGAGAGGGAAGGGGCACGAAAAGGCCAAACGTGGGTTTATTCTGGCTAAAAATGAAGCCAGTGGGGATATTCAGGGTGAGAGAAGGGTAACACACTGTGTATTTAAACACAGAAAATATCAGCAATTATACAGCCTCAAAACTGAGCATACATATGACAGGTTTACAAATAGTGTGCTCCTTTTTAAAGGTACGAATACACGCCAGAAAAGGAACGAAAGGCTTTCTGTCACCTAATTTTTTGTACAAACATGTTACAATTTTCCGCGCAATTTTCTCAGAATCCGTCCTTAAATTGGGCCAAGGCCTCTTCAGCCCAGCCCACGATAAAACTTGCCACAATAAAGAAGGCGGTGTCCGTGGTAAAGCTAGTGGTGTCAGCGACCCAGCTTGACTGACAGAGCAGGGTTACTTGACTCTGCTCTGATTGGCCGCCCTGGTCTGTCAACGGTGAAAACAGGAACTGTCTGTGCTGAGTGGGCGTGCTTGCAAACAGAAAGGCTGGGTGGGTGGAGGGGCAAGGTCGCTTGTATGCGGCTCACACACACACAAGCATACACACTATTGTGGTAAAACTCAGGGTTTAAATATGTTGCACAAAATGCTCACGTCATTATATTCCGCCAACGGTGTTTTCAGTTTGACTGGCTTCAAGAGGAAAATAAACGATAACAATATCGAATAGCAAGGCTGGAATTTGACTTTAATGAAAAACATAAAGGAAACTTTCAGATCAAAATATCACGCCTGCCGAGTTTCCCTACTGCTAAAATAATCATATCAAACCACAATTCAGGGTCTACGTATCGTAAAATTTTCCTGGATAGCAAAAGATTTGCATCATAAAAGCCCGTGCAAATACAGTACATTTGAGAAAAAACAAGCTTTGCCCGGGAGTTTGAGTAGGCTCTACAAAACACACAGTTGGCAGGTGTTAGTGTTATTGTTAGTGGAAGAGCCCCCTCGAAACCACAGCAATGCTTTCTTTGGAGAGAGAAGAGAGAAACGGGGTTAGTGAAGCCCCTGTGGAGAAGTGTGCAACACCAAGAGCACATTACAACTGTCTCTGCTGTCAGTCAAACTTCTTGTCATTACCTTGGGAGATTAACTACAGCAGGAAGCAATACACCCAAAGGAACACAAAAGTAAAGCTTGAGAGAATCTCTTTGTGTTAGTGTCTGTAAAATGAGCTGCAGGAAAACTACTTGTACCCAACAGCTTAAGATTAGCAAAAATGCTGCCTCTTTGTCTGACTGGTTTTGTTCCCAAAGGAATCTAAACATGGTAGCTGTAAGTTAAAACACAACAACATAATGTATTATCTAAATTCCTTTCAAATGAAAACCTCTCATCTCACCTGAAAGATAAGTGAAGCGTTGTGATTGGCTCCTTTTCCGCTTGCCATTGCACACATAAAACTGCACCTGCACTGCTGAGCCCACAGTCTTACTGTGGTAAGGAGGGACCTCCACCACGATGCACGACTACAAAAAAAAACAGGTCACATTATTTACATACACTTGTTGCTGGCAAAACATTATATACTATTCTTGTATGATTTAAAAAATGACAACAGACAAGTTTATTGTGTAATAAGTGCAAATAATACAAACATGGTGCTGTAAAATAACTGCATGGGTAATTATATGACTACTTACTCCTTGAGATTTTTCGCGGATTATTTTTGCCTCAACTTCCCATTGAGGTCGTCCATCTAGAGGGAACGAGTAAGAGGAAAATATAACATGTTAAAATGTTTCTGGAAAATTTTACTGTACACACTATATTCAATATTTTCCTCAATCCAAGCACTCTGTTTCTGTCCACAGAGTTCTAAGAAGACCACCAAACTTGACAGCATGATATAATAAAATGACTTGAACAATTCTTGAGTGCAGGTCTGGTTAAAGATAAACTGACTGACTTTTCAATTAAGAAGGACCAAGAGCTCCAGGAAGCAGAATACAGCATCAATGTACCAGTTTTGGGATAAACATTCATACAGTACAAGCAACTAAAAGAACACAGTTATAATGGACAGAGAAGTATCATATGGATTAGAAATTACAATGACTATATAATATAATTTGAACTGATAACTAAAACAGAAGCAGTAAAAAACCCGGGCCACATACTTTGGGCTCCTTTAAGAATGATTATCTGACATTTGTCGAAGTGACTTTTTTCATCTGGAGCAGTTCCCTTTCTCTGTTTTCCTACAAATGATGTCAGTGCTCAGTGCTTTCTCAAACAGACAGGGCTTAAGAACCACACAAGGCTTCAAAAAAGCACACCATTTCAATTTGTTCTGGAGAATCAAGACACATCACAATGATGTCATTTTGAAAGGCCCAGAAAATCTTCACAGCTATTAAATAGTAATCAAATGTCCAAATGTCCTGCTGTTTGTCTAGCCTGGTTAAAATTATGGACTGAGCAGTGGAATAATTGCATTTATTCTAAAATGCTTTAACACACTGCCAGGCTTCTGGCTAGTAAACATCCTTTCCAGTTTTCCTATGGGGGAACTAATTATTTGGCCAGACATCTTAAGGGCAGCTGCTTGAAGGGAAGGAGTCAGGGTGAAAACGTTGACAGGCTCAGTGTTTTCACCCAGAGTGGGTGGAAGGATTCACAGAAGAATACAAACTTTTGAAAACTAACTTAGCAGTGTATAGCCTCTCAGCAGAGGCAGTCACATACTCCATGGTGGAAGCATACTCTGCACCTGCATGGCCTCTTCCTCAAAACCCAAAGGATTCCCCCAAATACCGCTGTCAGACATCTGCTACATGTCTGCAGAGAGGACTAGCCTATATGTAAATACTAAGCACTCAACTGTAAGCCTTGTAACATTCAGCTTTCTACCAAAATCCACACTCCTCTATAGCTTTAAGTAGGCGATATACCTGTTCTGATCTCACCTGAACATTAGCCTTAATCATAGTAATCCACTTGCCCTAAAGAGGTTCTTTCTATTGCGAAGAAAGCTTAACTCATAGATGCCAGAGAAGGTTTTTTTCCTCCCCAATGAGCAAATGACCTTGAACGTCTTTGCAGCTGACAGCGCTGCATTATTACAGCGCTGCTTGTTGACATTCAACAGGCAGGAGCATGGGCCCCACATGCTCTGTCAGACAACAAGCACCGACAGGAACCTCATACCACGCTGAGACAATGACTCGGATCATCCAGACAGCCTGCACGCCCTCCGGTCAGAAGGGGGGAAAGAACGTGCGCCAGTTGTGCCGGTAGATCGGGTAAAAATAAAGAACGTGATTACTGTTTATGTTGTAACTTCTGGGTAAAAGCTCAGAGTTGTTTGGCTTCTGCGACAGAAACAACACAGTGACTGCAGAGTACACACGCTTGTGTTAGCCACTATTCAAGGCAGCCAGTGTTATAGCCTTTAAAGTCCAGTCCTTTATGTAAACATTCATCCTTGTAAAGTTGAAATACTCATACCAATTATGGACTTATTTCTAACTTTAATGTTTGATGAACCACGTGTCTTCCCTTCCCTTTTATATTTTCTCATCGCCGAAATACTACTTCAAATAACTTTAAACAAAAGATGATTGGTAAGCTAACCAATATGTTTTCCTTTTCCTCTCTTTCCTTAAAGATGCATTTCAAAAAAAGAAGAGAAGCTGATGGAAAGTATCAGAGATTTTAAATCAGAAAATTTCAAGTATTTTCTTAATGTATAGCCATTCAGTATATTATCCACTATTTAAAGTCCTGAAGACCCAAGTAAAGATTACATTACAGTAGCATAATACAGGAATCACAATAGTATGCATACTAACATATAGCAAACCTTAACCTTTCTGTTTCTGTTTCTCCCATAATCTCTGTGTACTAGCAACAATATGCTGGTCTCTGTAGTACTTTGGGAATCTGCAGTTGTCTTACAATTATGAGGGATGGTGGAAAAGTATCTGTCACTGCCTCTCTTTCTTTCTTTCTTTCTTTCTTTCTTTTCCTTTACTTACTCCAATCAGTGCCTTACTGCACTAAAGCAGGCGGATTACTCATGATGAGGAGGATCATTTTCACAAACTTAATCAAAATCATCTTCCCCTAACCTTTCATATTCCTTCTGTCTCCCTCCACAGTCCAATGCCTTCATGCACCATGGGGCCCCAGCTTTCCTCCCTACCCATGATTCACCTCCCTAAGGTTTCTACTTGCTGCTGCATTAAAGAGAGCCGACCATCAGTGAGTTGTTTCAACCACACTACTTTTCTCTGCCATGCTTCACCTGGTACACCTCAAAGTGCTAAAGACATTCCTCAGGGCTGCTTTTTTTCCTTTCTTCTCAAATCTCAGAGAATGGCTCTCACTCACAAACACAACACCGCTCAGCTTTCTGCCATGTGTGAACTTGATTCTGCTGCTCCACATCACAAAGGTTCCTCGGGCAGGCAGAGACGGGCTCGACGAATGTTATCCATTTAAAATTTCCATCCCAGGGAACAGCTATTACATGTGTTTTGATTACAAGGGGTGTACAAAAGAGAAACAAAGATAAGGCAGAGAAAGACGGGTGACTTAAAAGGAACAGGGTGAATAGCACAGGGAGATTAAGTAAGTAATCTCTTTAGTCTTAGGTATTTGTTAAACGGATATAAGCAACTTTTAAAGCCACAAAGACTCTTTTTAGGAAATGGAGACACATTCAACATTCATCCTGACTCCAGAAGCTCCAAGTGCTTTACAAATGTGACACAAGGACCCAATAGCAAGGAACCAATAACCGAGTGTATCATCTCATGCTTAGTTGATAGACAACATAATAAGCAGACATAAATCTGTTCTGTGTTGACAAAATGCCTGGGGGATAGAGGACTTGATGAGAATGAGATGATGACAGATGTGATCTGAGAGCTGATACATACATACAAGAATTCAGGCGTGGGTCTAATAGATTTGTGGAAATGCATACAAAAAATATTTCTCTGGATATTTAAAAAAAATTTGGGACATTCATTGGCGCATTGCATAATCAATAAAGAGAATACAAATATAGTTGAAAGGTGAGACACTAGGACTTCCTTTATCATATTTCTCTGTCAGAGAGCTGCAAAGTATCATTTTCCTTTAAATTGCACTGTGGAGTTCCTGAGTTCTGCAAGATTTTCCTCATATAGTTTAATTCATGCAAATTTGCAAAAGCTTTTTTTTTTTAGGGGTTTTTCACCACTGAAGAATATATTTGTCCAACAGACCACACATGAATTTGTTTGTACTAATGGTGGCCTCTCTGATACAATCTGTCAGACAACCATGAAACACAATTTTACGACATGCTTAACTGGCACAAGCTGTTTCTGCAGTGGTGTTTCAAGGCCAAGCTGCTGTGTGGACATTACACTTACCAGGGCCTTTCTCCAGGAAGATGACCTTGGACTCTGGGAAGAAGTTGGAGCCTGTGATGACCAACTCCTCTCCCCCGCTGACCAGGCAGCTGGTCAGGCTGGATTTCTCAACCTGGGGCAGCTCTTGAGCTGAACGCTGGGCTGGGAGAGACGCAGCAGGGGTTGAGGAGAAAAGAGGACGATCATTTGCTGAGCTGTGCTGATTCACACTGCAGTCATGATTTGTTAAAATGTAGATGCATGTACGACTTCACAAGCAACACCCTGGTACAGACAGAAGTGCGCCAGTTTCCATTTTTAACATTCTTATCTAAAGTGATTTTTAATGAGAGTAAACAATAGATTAAATCAACATCCTAAATTACCAGACGGCAAGCTTGATAACTTGTGTGGAAAGGTTTGTGTGTGTGCTTTTCTGTGTGTGGAGGTTTTCTGAATGAATATGTTTGGGTGTGTACGTGCCTCTGTGTGTGTGTGTGTGTGTGTCTGTGTGTGTACGCGACTCAATGCTTGGAGGTTGACACTCACAGCACTCCACAGGGATAGAGGAAGCCTGCAGCGACAGCACCTTTCCGTTGGGTTGAGGGATGTGCACTCGGAACACCACGCGGACCCGTGTGTTCTTTCTTCCGATATCCGTCTCCCCCTTCCGCAGCTCGATGTCTGAGTTCCGCAGCTTAAGGATGCCAGCACAGTCGATACTGCAAGGTAGAGGGAAAATAGTTGGCCCCATACGACACCACCGGGATGGCAATCATCTAAGACATATTTAAGTAGTGAAGGCCTGGGAGTGATAAAACCAACCACAAACTTAGCAGGAGACTGGCAATGAGAAGCAAATTAAGTGTTGAATCACATAATAAAAATGCCTGTGTGAATATGATTTATTGCAGCTGTAAATGAGAAAATCCCTACCAAATCCTTTCCTATGAATTCCAAAATAAATGAAACCAGACCTTATATAAACATAATCATTTAGCTAATGCGGAATCATAAATATTTGAATAAAGTTTGTTTCTCTGTTCCATGGGAAACCCTCAAATTTTCCTTCTGCGCCCACCTCTCATGTTGGTTCAAATGAAGAAAATCTATAAAAAATCCCCTTTGGACAAACCCTGTATGTTCGTAAATGTGGTCATGCCTACATGGGACGGGGCTTCCTTCATGGTGGTAAGCTCATAACTGAATAATATAAACGTGTAGTGCTTCTGACATCTACCTGGCTGACATGTTGTTTTCGGGCAGCAGAGGAATTTCAAGAACTTTGGTGCTGGAGACGATAATTTCTTGGCTGGCTGTGGCTACGGTTTTCCCGGTGATCCGGTGCACCTGGTAGAAAGCGTGCGGCCTCAAGTAACGGTCATCTGCTGTTCCAATGAACATCTGCAGGTTGACGGGCTTCTCGCTGTAGCCAATGAGCTGAGACACGACAGAGAGGGAGATAGAAAAACAGAATGAAAACAGATGTAAGTTCTTCGGCTTCAGAGCAGAAGAGTGACCAAAGGAATACTCTCGTTATTTCCAAGGCCACCTTTTTTGGAGGGAATCTAAATGTCAAGCTGAGGGTGTTGCGATATTTCTGGCAGGGCAACTGGAGATTAATCTGGCACTTTGGCCTCTAACCAGTCTGACACTGATGTTAACAACTAATAGTCTCCTAATTTTTTCCCCTTGAACGCCTGGCCCTCATCAGGATTCTGTGCAGGATACTGTTACCTCAAAAACCTCACCATAACCTTGAAACCTTGTCTGGTCAATCGTTCAGAGACCAAATAAAAGTCATATTTCATCTACACCTGCTACCACAAAAAAAAAAAAAAAAAAAGTAAGAGAAAGCAACAAGACTGACTTGGTGTTAAACACTGTGTATTTTCTGTCACTAGGGGTCTCTCAATCAAAACAATGCAAACAGAAATAGTATTTTGTTGATGTTGGAAAGTAGCTTGGGATCATGTAGGTTGTTGTCTTTGTTGTTAAACAACAGCTATTGCAGCTGAAAGAAATATTTCAACAAAGCTTACAACAAAGTCAAATTCCTTCCTCACTCTCTGACGTGATCATCTAGCATTTACCCAGAAGTTACAGTTGTTTTTATACATTTCAATACAGAAACTTTGCACATTATGTCTTTACGGGATTATGTAAAGAACAAACAGCTGGTGTACTAAATTTCCATATCAAGTAGCATAAACCTGACAAATAAATGCCTCCAGTTCAACAATTATGTTTTTGATGATGATGATGATTATCAACATGATTTTAAGTTAGGGCAATAATGCATAACCACAATTTTAAACTAAGAAATGAATTTGTGTAATTGTGAAGTGTCCCCTGAGCTCATCTCAGATGATGTAGATGTATTAATTTAACGGTAAATTATAGAAAAGGATCATTCACTCAATCCTCTGTTAGGTCGTGTGTGTATAAATGGCCTTTTAATGGTTACGCTGTGGCAAAATGGGGGAAAAAGTGCCAGTAAAAATGCCAACAGTCTTTTCAAATGCAGTGGTTCATCCGTGCCAACCTGGTTGGCATGTGCCACCTAGACTAGCAGCTTCCCTCTTCATTAGTCCGTGAATGTTGGCACCTAGGTTTCCACTCAGACAGGTGAAGGAATAGTGTTGCATGTCAGGTAGAGACAAGGGGAAGATGGAAAGGATAGTGGGACCTTTCCTCCTCAGAGGGACAGAAGAAACACACAGGCCACACAATCCCACTACTGTTGTAATGTTGTACTTGGCAGACTGCGTGACGGCAAGATGGCACCCCCCAACGCATACACACTCCCAACATACTGCCCTCTCGAAGCCCACACCTTTAGCTCACACGGAGGGCAGCCCATTGAGGGTAAAGGAAAAGAACAAGGCCATTCATTGCTGTTTCACCTCAGGAACTGCCAAGCCTCAACTCTACCACAGCTGGCTACTGACCCTTTCCTGCTTTGCAGGTTTGCGTCACACGCCGCTGTGTCAATGTTTGGTGCAAAAGTGTGGTGGATGGAAGGACAGAAAGTGGGTGTAGCTTGGGATTTGTCATGTGCTGTTCCAAAACTAGCTAAAATAAAAAGGCTTAAATTAGTCAAAATCAGGCCCTGGAAACATATGTTCCTGAGAAAAAAACAGAAATGTGTGCTTGGTTTCAAAACATTGACTTTCAATGAAGCCATTTGTTAAACTATGATGTTCTGAAACAGGATTATCGGACACACTTTATTTCCAGCACTGGTAAAAGGTTTACTGGAATCAGCAGTGGAATCAGTGTTCATGAGAACTGGTGTCATTGGATTTATGGGTACCTTGTGCTCAATTCTCTCCCTTGCTACCTCGAAAACAGTCCCCCATGGTAAAAGAAGTTAAGGTATGGGGGGCACCTATGTTGAACTAAGCTGTGGAAAAACTGAAATATGCTGTGTTTACAGCAGGTTATGTGAGAGGACGAGCCTCCAGAGGCAGATACTAGGCAGGCAGGGCGGTGGAGCTTAAATCTTAATAATGCTTCACTGTTCTTAGCTGAATAAAAACCTTGTAAGTTGTGGGTATCCCAGTATCTCATGAGTGGAGAAGCCAAGGGCTATACACAAGTCTGAGCTGAGAGGTCTGGGACCAGGCTGGCGGCTTCAGAGGGAGCTGAGGGAGAGGCCACACAGCTGCCAGATTCAGAGAGTTCACTGTAACACTTGATGTCCATTTATCTACTTACTGAGTTAGCTGGCAATTCAGTCAAGAAATCTGAAACATTAAACCAACTTATTGGCCTTTCCGGGTGAAACAAGGCCATTATTTTAAACCAGGCAGGGTTCAACTCTTCACTGAGAGGGGATTTGATCCTTAGGTGTCTTAAAATATCTGTCCAACTTCTACTTCAACAAAAATCTGTGGGATTGCATTATTATACTTTCATTTCCTGGGGAAGTGGAAATTGTTATAGTAATGCATAATTATGTAATTTGGGAAAGACATGCCAATAAATCACTGATTACTTTGCCAACTGTTGAGTTTTTTATTAGACTTTTTAAAGTCAAATTTCCAATCACCAAGGCTGCGTGGAAGCAAAAACTCCCCGCCTGAAGGTACGTTGACACTTTTCTACCACATCCTCCATGTGTTGTAACTGCTCAGTGATAGAGTTATGCCCGAATGACTAACCAGATCAGTAATTCCCGCTGTTTTTGGGTGTGTGTGTGTCTCTGTGCTTTGTGAGTAAGCTTGAGCTTGCTGTTCGTTCATGAAGTGCAAAGTTCTGCACAGGGATGATGGTAAGAGATAGCAAATGTTTCTGTTCTTTTTTTTCTGAAATCAAACCTCTTAACTTAAACTGACAGTTGTGGCATATACTGAGATAATTCCTCACTTTGCTTTCTCACCATCACCCACGTCAAAGTAGAATAAACCCACTGAATGTGGCACATGAATTGTATTCGGAAGGAAGTTGCATGGAGGACCAGCATGAGGCCGCCATAATAACAAGTAATGGGTTCATCTTTGAAAACCACATTAGATCTTAAGAGCCACATGAAAGTATAAATCGTGCCAGTAACAAACTAACAGGTAATTATGCACCCCGGTCTGAATGGATCGCTGGCTGTAAATGACACCATTATTCTGGATTCAAAGAAACATAAAGTCACAGGCATCAACAGTCTTGTGGCTTGTGTTGCTTGTTTTATGATCATGTCTGCACACTGTGGAAGTGAGCGCAGACAGACAGCGCTTACACATGTGTGTGTGTGTGTGTGTGTGTGTGTGTGTGTGTGTGTGTGTGTGTGTGTGTGTGTGTTTCCATAAATCAGGGCATGTTTATTCGCAGCACCATGTGTGTTCCAGACAGCATAAAATGAGTTAAGAGTGTCTGGAGGAATGTATCTGTGAGAGAGGAAAGAAGAAGGAAGGTAAAAAAACAAAAAAAACAATGAAACACATTTTCTATTTGAACACCTAAAATTGTTGAGGCTCAATAAAGCAGAGGTTGCAAGAGATCTTTATTTTTTTCTACCCAACACTACCAAATGTCACCACGAAACAAAAAAAAACGTTAAGTCACTCATTTTTTCCTTTCCTTCCACTTCCCCACTTCATCTCTGCCTCTCTCAGCATCCTATTGTATTTTTTTTCCATTTCTCCATCCCTGCACATGAGGGATTTGGTGTGGAGCCAGAGTGTTGACAAACATACACTTAGCAGGCCAGGAGTTCTTTCCAAATCAAATAATCAACCAGGAAAACCTGATTAGAGGGCCAGAAAGAAAGGGCTCACTTCAGCAGTCCCAGTGAATCAACACTCCCGGCCAAACATACCACACAGCCAGGCTAATTCAGTCCCTCTGTTACGGTCACAACTGTTACTAAAAACACAATTATCTTCTGTTTTGTGTTTCCTCCCTTCACTTCAAATCTGATTCATTTAGAAAACTGCTGATTAAAATATAAAGTGGCTTTGGAAACGTAAACTATTAAAAGACACAAAAAAGATATAGTCAGCAATAACTGGACACAAGCCTTTCAACACTGGGACTGGTTCAAATAATAACATTTACTTTAGCAACAAGGGCTCAGTGTATAGTAGTGGGACATTAAGGATGGAAGCTGAACAGGAAAAGAAACAGGCAGGTGGGAAGCACCTTCCTATAACGGTACCCACATCTTTTTTTTTTTTACAAGCAGTTAGCTTTCTAACTCTATGTTTGACATCTGAAAGACAGTGGAGCTACATCGATGCGTCGATTCATTCAATCAACTGAAAGAAAAAAAAATATTCTGACAATCCAAAGTAATCCGGAATTTACCGCTTCTCTTGGTCTTTTACCATAGCAAATGAAAGGTCTTCATTTTTTGGACAGAAGCAATTTGAAGAGCTCAATTTGGACAATGGGGAATTTTTCACAATTTGATATAACACATAAATGCTGAGTACAATGATACCAGGCTCCTCAAAATTGCAGTCCAAGCACACTTCAGGGGCCTATTTGCACCTTCAGTTCAGAAAATGGCTAAAGCGCCACCTGCAAACAGCGTGACATGTAAACAAGCACACATGGATAATACCAGGCAGAGGAGGCTTCTCGACAGTGAAAGGCACACGACACACACCCTCGACTTGTTTCACATTCCTGAGTCACCCCTCCACCACCCCCCTAAATCTATGCTTGAGTGTGAAATACCACAGTAGGGTGGTCTCTGCCCTTTTAACTCCTCACCTTTCTGCCTGTCCAGAGTGCACTGAACCCAGCTGGTCGGTCAGCAAGTAACTGAGGCCTGACCGAGATCAGTGCTTATATTAAACCACACTGACATTAAAACCGGTCACATGTCCTTGTGCCTGTGCTTGCTGAAGCCTGTAACTAACTCATGGCTGCTGCTGCTGCCACCGCTGCTGCTGCTGCTGTTTCTGACTGGGGCTCGAGTTTAGAATGAACTCTCTCCCCTAAAATAAAATCACTGGATATGGTTACATACTCAGCTCCCACTAAATAAAGTCCTCATTTATTTTTGGCTTTCATCTGTTCCACTGATCCAGTAATAAGGCTAGCAAGCTGAAGGGAAAACACACATACACAGTCGCTCAGTCATACATACACCTAAATGCTTTGACTTTTATTTCAAATAGAAAAAAATGATCTGATTTGATCTGGACTCTAAAGAGTTTTGATCATGGGACAAGAGGGAGGACATCACCTGCTCCCAGCAGCTAAACTACCTGCAAGTATTCATTCATTTTCTCTGTGTTCACCTCTCCCTCATTCTATCATCTCTCTACCTTTTATTTTTCCCAGTTTCTTCCTCTTTCCTCTTCACAACTTCATCCAACTTCTCCTACCCTTCCTTCCCTCCTGTCTTCCATCCCTTCCCTCTTCTTTTCCCTTCGTCACCGTCTCCTTTCCGTCCCTATCCTCGCCCCTCACCTACCTCAACTCCGGCCCTCTGCCGTAACTTGACACTTTCTCACAGCGAGCGCCTGACTCTGCCAAGTTGTTTCCCTGTGTTGCTCCACTGTTGCCATGGTGAGACTCTCTGTGTGTATGCAGGAGTGTGTGTGTGTGTGTGTGTGTGTATGTGTGAGCAAGCAGCGACCTACACTCATGTTGGTGTAAACTACAGCCTAGAAGCTTGTGTTGGAGAGAGTGTATAAGAGTGTGTAAAAGTGTGAGTCTGCAGTCCTAAGAAAAGATTGTGATGTGTGTATGCGTCCATGTCCGTGTCCGTGTGTGTGTGTATGTGTGTGTGTGTGTGTGTGTGTGTGTGTGGCAGTGTGTGTCAGTGTGTGGCAGTCTGGCCAGTATGTGTGTGCAACAGATGTAAAAACAGGAGCGCTGGTGGTCAAGGTCACAAGTGGGCCCATTTCATCTGGCAGTGGTTTCCCCACTGTGACACTGTGGCACCACGACCTGCGATCTATGAACACACACACACACACACACACACACACACACACACACACACACAGCACAGCTCACACAGGCTTGCTGTTTGCCCAGCACACTAGGGAGGGCAGAGAGAGCCAGGGGGCTGGTTGACTGTTTGTTTAAACAAGGTCAATACATGCACACGCACATGCGCACACACACACATACACAGAAGCGTTTACTGTATACTGCATGAGGTCTGTATATGGCCTTGCTAGACTGGTCCAAGCTCAATTCCTCTTATTCCTCATTCTATCCTCCCCCACTCTTGCTCTTTCCCACTCACTCAAACACACACA
Source organism: Acanthopagrus latus (assembly GCF_904848185.1). NCBI lineage: Eukaryota > Metazoa > Chordata > Actinopteri > Spariformes > Sparidae > Acanthopagrus > Acanthopagrus latus. Next base: position 27,756,916 of record NC_051042.1, read on the forward strand.
AACACACGCACACACACCTCACTCTCCCCCTCTCGGTGACTGTTTTCTCGCTGTGTGCTAAGCCTGATTACAACAAATGAGAGCCAAGCTTCCAACATGTTTACATCAAATACAGCCCTGGGGCAAAGCAACACCAGCTCCAGCCAGTTCACACAGTGCAAACCGCATGGCTCTGCATTGTTGTCTGTGTGTCTCCCCCGTTATGGCGGCCAGTCTATTAAGAGAGTCAGCAGAGTGACAGAGAGAGGCCAAAGTTTCGTTGTGGCACAAAGCTAGAGGGCAAGTAAGAAGACGAAAAGAAAGCAGGTAAGACAGAGAGGGACAGAAAAAGAGGAGGGCTCAAATACACTAATAATGTAGGATTGAATGAGAGAGACACAGAGAGAGACAGCAAGAGAGAGACAGCAATGGGGTCACGGCCATGTATTCAAACATCGGGATCAAAATCATTTATTGCGTCCAAGCCAGTGGAAATATAACGCTGCCTTGGACTGACTCTGTCATATTCCATTTCAAATCCTTGTTACCAGACACCACGGCTTCACTTAGATTTAGTAACTGTCAAAACAAGTTCAAAGATGGACATGATATTTTTTCCAACTGTCTGTTTTTTTCAGACATGAGTTGTAATAAACCACAGCCCTGTCTCGTGCAGTGTGTCTGTGGTTGTGTGCCACTGTGTACTGTGAGTGGTGTACTCACTGTATCTGACAGCTTATTCTGTTGTGTCTACCTGCCTCCACCTTAATACCAGAGGGGCTCCTTATATTTGTGTGGGTGCAGCAGCACTCAATTAAGCTGGATAAATAGGCACAAGAATACCTTAGCCAGCCAGAGAGGCTTTGGACTTATATGTCTCCTAGCAACAGGTGTACCGATTATGGTCTGCAGCTAGCCCCAGAGGAATGGCTAAAACAGCCAGTCAGCCAGGCACAACATGCAGTAGTACAACTGTTACAAAAAAGTCAGGTGGTCAATGATATCTAATCATATTCACATCTCTCATTATCAATGCCACAATGCTTGTTTTCAAGTTTATAGAATGGTTATTTATAAACAGTATGCATTTTGAAAATAATTTCTTTCAACCATCAGAAATATGAAGTACTTTTCTGGCAACAAGTGGATTACAAGGGGAAAAAGTATCATTGTTCTAATGTCTAAATGTCAAAACAACGTCATGGTTTGTCTGGCTAGCTCACATATTGACAGAAAAGGAGCTGACTGTTGGAGTCTGTTGCTAGCCAATGCTTTTTGACATCAGTGCCATTAGGTTGCTAATCAAAACCCTCATGCCTGTCTTATTTGTATGAGCAGACCAAGAAGCTGGAGTCAAACTCCACACACACTGATAATACTAATATAATGCATCCTACACTAAGTCACAAACAAAACAAGAGCACACTCACAACAATCTAAATAATTCTGACTAGAGCTGCACAGCATGATCTCTTCAGTGCTTCATTTGCCTCTTACTTTCAACAGAGCCTGCACTTCTTAACAGCTCCTACATCCTGTGTCTGGGGCCCAAAACTGCTGCTTAGAAATCACTGACCTAAAACTGTTCGTCAACTGAGCCATTAAATTCTACACAGACTCTCTGAGAAATCTGGATGAGAGCCACTGAGGGAAAGGTCTGAGTCACTTAAAGTGTCAATACTCAATCTAATAGATGCCCAAACAGAAACTAAAGGGAGGTGGAATATATCTTTCTCGCAGAACAGGTACATTTCCTCATTTTAATAGTATTTAATAGTAGCATAGTAATGCTGTTTCTGGGTGAATCCCTCGCAATTGTGTGTAGTGGAGAGAGGTCTGTTTATGCAAGATGGCAAATTGCCCAAATTTTTTTTTTTTTTTTTTTTTTAAACACACAAAACATTTAAATTGATTTTTTAAAATACACTTTTTAATGTGATGTTTTTTTAATGCCATACTTTTCATCGATTTTATGGCAGAAATTAGATTCCAAAATGTAGTAGTAGCCTTATAGTTTGCTGATCTGTGATCTGATCAGAGAAACACCTGACATCCATCTAAAGGTGACTGTCAGTAGCTGGTCAAAAACAAGAAATCAGGCATTGCTGCCCACATGGCATACAGAGACATCACTGAGTTTGTGAACCACGCCCCAGCTCATCTGCAAGAGTAGTAGTGACTCAGATGAATGTGCTTTTTCAAACTATACAAGGCAATACATGGGGCATTCCCTTTTTTCTACCTGAACCAATCTGTTAATGTACAGCCCCTAAATACATGTCTGAGTCAAGAAATCACAGAACCGCGAGAGAAAAAATAAGGCCAGAAGGATTTAGGATAACCAAACCAAGAAGAAGACAACAACATAAGTCGCTCCTCTTCCTAATACAGGCTCACAATACAGATCTTTAACACAAGTAAACTAGAGTTGCCGTAGAGCTCCCTCCTCAGACATTCCCTTGTCTTTCTGTTGACACTGTATCTCAGCAGTGCATTGATCTGGGCAACAGTGTGGTCACAAAAGGAAGTCATCACCATGTCCAGATGGCAGCTATAACGTCATCTGGTGACATCACACCACAAGAGTCAAGACCCGAAGAGAATGAGAGATCCCACAGGGCTGCAGACTATGTAGAAGTACAATCTGTGGAAAGGACAGCTGCTTGAGTGGCATAATGTTTTCTGATTGAAAAAAAATAGTGGAAGACTTAAGGAAAGTTTCTTTTGAATGTAAAGTGGAGAATGACATAGAGATGAACGGAAGAAAATCAGAATGCTCACTAAAATGGCCGTGAAGTTATTCAAATAAAACAATATTTTTGAAGGCACATAAAATCTCTTTTCTTGACCTCTCACAAACAATGTTTGTCGGCATACCAAAGAAAAACTCCCTCTTATTGTTGTGTTATTGTTGAGTTAGAGTGGATATCCAATCTATGTATTCAAATTCTGTGGCAGAGGTGCCGCAATCACACATGTTGGCACCGGTTTCATTCTGCCTTCAGGGAACAGCTTGGGTCACACCTACAGTGCACCTGGGAAACATGATATGTGCATGCTTGTTAACACAGCCAAGACAGTGGCTGAATGACTTTATGAGTTTCCTTTTAATAATGTCTGATGTTTTTTTTTTTTTTGGTTATTTGGTTATAGCAGTTTTAGTGTTTATTTTAACATAGCTCTGACCTTATATCCAGCATCTCATCTCACACAAGTTCTACTGGTAACCTAAAACAGTGACACAAAGTGCAATGTACATGTGTGTGTTCCTGTAAAAACAATAATGGCATCACAGGAGGAAAAGGCAACCTTTCAAACTGGTACTTTTTTTTGCGTAGTGCATTTAAAAAGAGGTTAGGAGGACCAACAATAGAGGACTGGGTGTTTAGTAAACAAAGACTGACTGTTAGACCTGCTGGACAGGTGCTGATTATATCTATCTTCACATAGCACAAGACAGCTGTTTATTATTTATGTTGAGTGTCAGTGTTTTTTAGCGTCTACACTAAAGATATGAGTGTATCCTAAAATGTTCGCTCAGCATCAACTTTACTATAAAAGATTAGATGTGAGTTATTGTGGGTTCAATACACTTTTAAATTCTATTCTATTCTTATACTTATATTATATTACAGCTATAAGTTACCATATCACTGCTGAGGAATTAAAATGAAAAACTATGAAAACTACCACTACACTGAAATAAATGGAGCAGTATATTTTAAAGCTCAATGCAGACTAAAGATTTATGAAGATTAATAATGCGAAAAACTTTCACCCATACACTCACCCCACCCTCCGTTCTTCATAAAGCTCATTCACCCACACATTTTTCTGTCTGTGCACAGGCCTCTGCAAACCGCTGCACATGACAAGCAAATGTTTTCTGTGTGCTTGTATCGCTCGGTTTGCTCCCTCGGACCGTGACAGCACTTTGTTGCTTGTCAATGCGATCGTGAAAGTGCGTTCCAGCAGAAATACATTTGATTTTTGTTGTTAGCATTCTGCTACTGAATGTCAACAGGAGAAACACGGACTTCTTTCACTTCTTGTAATCATACAACTTTCATACAACTATCTTTGCAGGTCTAGGCACCTGTCCAAATAATTTCATAGGTGATTTATTGCATAGAAATGTATTATCAGTAACAGAACAATGTGAATTGTAGAGCTTGCCTACTAAATACAAACAAAAAAAAAAACTACATAAGTACATGAGTGGGCGTGAAACTAGTTTCTCTTGTGGCTTCTTGTCTTTTTTTGCCTCCTCGATCTAGACTGCTACTTCTGGAGTTGCTTTAGATGTTGGTCAGTGTTTAGACAAACAAAAAACTAAAATAACATACAACAAACTACATCAAAAAATATACAACTGGGAAAAAGAAATGTTTGGAGCAAAGAAACATCAAGTGAACAGGACTCCTCCAGTGACTGTCAGGGCTAAGCTAGTAGGCACTGAAGACCAGATTCCAGCTGGGATTAGAATCAGCTATGAATGAATATTGCCTTGCCTGACCTAACGTATAAACTCTCTTCTTACTAGTTTCTGTAAGGGAACAGTTATTACCAAACAACTCCCTCTGGGGATGAGGAATGAGGGCAAGCGTGGCAAAAGCTTGGTTGAAAACATTTGACAGCTAAATTATGCATCGTCACATATGGCAGGATAGAATCTTGGTCTAACTGAGGTTGAAATGGTTAATGATTGGCCTGGAGGGAGCCTGCTTAACTGAATGTATGAGGACATGGGCTGTTTCTAAAGCAACAAATGGCAGTAATTTAGGCTTCTTTGTTGTTTCAGGAAATGTTGTGTCCACATCTGTTTGATTGTTGTATTTGTTTTAATGTTGTATCTTTTGTAGATTGTGCATAATGAGTGGTGCCTGACAGAGGGATGACAACACATGTTGCCCTCACCAAACTAATAATTACAAATGTGACTGAGCTTTCAATGCACTTTTACATGTCTTACCACAAATAGAATACACTGCTTTTAGATATTAAAAAGTTTTTCAAGAAACTTTATTTTTACAGATTTTTTAAGCAAGGTGTCACTATAGTGCACTGGTTTAATTACACTGCATTTAAAGCCTTTTTATTTTTAGATAAAGAAACCAATAAACGCACCACTGCAATGCTAACACAGTAGTAGATGCAGGTGTGCAAGATTTGGCAGGACAGGGGATCGTACATAGCACTATTGAGCTGATTGGACAGCGACCTGGCAGCCTGAACTCGGCTATTGTTAGGTTCCACAACAATGCTCACGGTCCAGCTTGAAGGCCCTATCCTAATCATACGCACAAAGGAAGCCTGTCACTGCCTTCATGAAATATTAATGGGACTGAAATCTTCCGCTCTTGCTCTCTCTGTATCCGTCTCTCTCACACTACTCTCTGGGAGAAAAGCAGCTATAGCTCTTCTATGATAGCACCTAGTCTCTTGCAGGTGCTATCAAATGACAAAGCAGCTGATTGGGCTACAGTGACAGCTCTCTTGCCTGCATGCCTGCTTGTCTTCCTGCCTCAACAAGTTGACAGACAGGGAGAGGATCCACACATGCAAATATGTAAAATGAGATGCATGCATAAAGAGACTACAACTACATTTGATTGCATAATCCTGAATCCTTAATTTGAAACCAATAGTGGGTCTATTATGCCATTCAACACTGTTATCCGAATTACAAATATCTGAGGAAGCTATCAGCACACACTGTAAGTCCAGTTCAGCTTATTACTTAGTAGACTTTCATACATTATTTCATCACTGAAGGGTACGAAGGCTGATGTCTTGGCTCTGTGGTTAACTTAACTAATGCATGGCCATCATGTTAACACGGACAATAAATCAGCCCTGACCTCAAAGGGAAATTTAATCCTCAGTATGGTAGAGACATCAGTGCTGGTATTTCATTTAATGGAGCATAAAAAAAAGGTTGTGCTCTGTAAAATAGATTTGGGTCATTTTCATGCGTAAGCATTTTTCACCACTGAGATTGTTAATATTTGGAAATGGTTTTAACAGTTTCAGGTTTAAGCTACAAAACAGCAGAGGTGTATTATACTGCTTTTGGCTTAGCAGCAGTTAGTGCTCAGAACATGTATGAAAAAATAAGATATATCACCTTGACAATAGGATGGCCACCAGATGCTGCTTTGACGGCTCCTCGGCTGCCCTCAGTCTCATAGTGCGCTCGATGGTGGGCTTTGGGTTGCACCTCTATCTTCAGTTCATACTGGCCAAACTGGCTTGGCAGCGGCCAATCTAGTGGGGGCAATGAGGAGGTCCTGAGGAGAGAATACCACAAGCGTGAACACACCTACACAAACAGGAAGAGTGCGTTGGAGTTTTGGTATGATACCACTGCAACACACAGTGTTAAAGATAAGTAAAAGATTAATTCAAAGCATACAATGGAGAGATCTGTGGTTGGAGTAATGAGTGCATATACATTTGAACAAACTACCCTGAAGCCTAAAACTGAGAGAGCACAGAACCTTATCAGTGATGACGAAAGAACACTTTAACGGCCTTAACAGTAAGAATTTCCTTCAGAAAATCCATCTGGGTACCCACGGCTTCACATTTTCCATATTTATAATTATTCTGCAAAGATACGTTAATCCATTTGACATCACAGAGTTGGGTCAAGTCAAACAACCTCTTGCTCTACTGAATGGCTCATGACAACAACCTGTCTTAATGCTGTCTGATAACATTTAAAAGTTGAAAATGTGGTATTCCCCTTCATGGTCTGAGACAGAATGGGTGTAAAAAGGGGGCGCAACATGTAGTCTACTTAGCCCCAGCAGACAGTGAATCACTGGAATGCCCACATGCATTAATTCTGTTCTTAAACATAACACTTGTAATAGGTCATGTTCAGACTTAAAGGGTGAATCATTTTCTATGGGGGGCTTTACTTTATGAGTCGTCCGTGTGGGTCACTGAATGGGTGGTAAGATGTGTGTGTGTGTGTGTGTGCATGTGTCAGACAGTGAGTAAAGCACTGTGTGTGTGACTCTGTGTGCATACTTTACAAGTATATATTGTACGTGTAGGGCAACACAGGGGCTGGCATTGTGTGTTTTTCCTCCCTGACTCCTTTTTTTTATCTGTGTAGGCCACAATCATATTTGAACAGCTGCACTCGAAAATAAAACACTCAATGGCCTTCTCCACAGATAAACTGGATCTCTCCATCTGACTGCATTAGTTCACTTTATCCCCAAAACATTTTGTAAACACACGCATCAACCATTAACATCGACCAAGCCATAACCTTTTCCAAATGTTGTTGTTGATTATACTTTATTTAATTATATCTAAGTACAACCTCTCATTCCAGTGAAAATTATTATTCTGGAGTATGTGTAGTATTATTCTGGAGTAGTGAGACATGCATGTAAAAATGGAGGTAAACTGGACGAAAAAGTATTTCATTGTCAACATACTGACAAACAAGCAATCCAAATGAAATATCTATCAACTCTACCTCATTTTGATATTGTAAAAAATATCAACATCTTTAAGTTTGTCATTTTTATCATTAATACTTTATATCTATCATTGCCATAGTCACTATGTGTCTGGTAGCCTCAAATATTAACAAAAGAAAAAAAATTCAAAAACATATAAGTTTGGTTAATGTCTGTTAAGTTTTCTTGAGAGTAGTGGTTTACTCAATTTATATCATTGATTTACCTTTTTTTTGCCTACTTTACAAACTTAGGTCTACCTCTTTATTGTACCCTGTAACTTGACAGGGTACTTGGATTGTAGTAAAAGCCACAATGTCTCACTTTGTCACATCATGACAGTGTACACAAGTAATTATTCATGAGCCAAGATGTCTATTGTAGGGCAACACAGTCTATATGTGTGTCACCAGGTGTTTTGTCTCATTACCAAGTGCCATTGTTTTTATACCACAGCAGTATTCAAAATCATACATTTTACCATGTGTGTCTACGTACAGTTTGAGCTCCCACTGTGTGCATGCATGTGTACGGTAGGTCTGAGTCAGTGAACTGAACTGAAGGCAGCTGTGAGTCTGTGCTGTTTGAAGAGCCAAGAGGCAGACGCCCTATGCTACACACTGATCTCTGCCTCAAAGTTGGCCACTGTAGGCTCTTTGTGTCCCCTCTGTCAGAGGGTGGCATAAGCTTTCATTTGGCTCTATCCAAGGCAGGACAGGCCCCTAGCATGCAAATGTACCCTGTCTAAACTGCATGACAGATCTTTGACAGTACAAATTATTTTTAAGGGAAAGTTTGCAATGTTTTAGCCAGCATGGCTGACTCTTAAATCTTCCCATTCCAAATGCCTGTCAAGTGCTGGCTACATGTAGACCAACCTGATCAGAATGAATTAAAGACATGTGAGTCAGGCATTCAGTTGAGCCATTTCCCTTCATAAACTGTCTTACAGACTGGCAGCCAGTCCAAGGAAAGACTGCATTTTGAAATGAAACGGCATGTGTCAAATATTTTGTAGATTTTTTTTCCCCTAAATGTAGCCTTGTGGTCAGATCCAACCACCTGTAAGATGGAAACCTAAACCCAAAACAACTTTGCATTGTAACTTGTTACAAAAACCAATACCACTAAACAGCCAGGTTTAGCAAATCACACACGAATATACCACAAATAGCTGTTATTATCACACCCTGTCAAATGTTCTTATTCTGCCTCACAAAAAAGTTTATTATGTATGGTTATCTGTGCTAATTAACTGTGATGATTGATGTAAAATCTGTTGTAATGTTGGAATAGCCAAATAGGATCTTTTATGCTTGATTTTCAAACAAGGTTTTCACCTGATTGCAGCTCTATCTAAGATCTAACACTGTATAAAAGAGGCATCCTAACCATTATGTTTTCCTCACGGCAACCATGACATAACCACCCAGGAAGTGTGGGTTTGCATGGCTGCTACGGTAACAGGAGTAGAGGAGGACAGAGGAAATATGAGCCTTGTGACGGAGTAGAAGTGGCGGCCTATGTCCTCACATAGCATTACCTTTCTCAAATGTCTAAACCATGGTGTAGGTAGGGGCTCCCAATCCAATCACAATCCCACAACCCATGTAGTCTTCTCTACACTGTAGTCTCCATCTTCCCACTAGTATCCTGTCCATACAATGAATTGGGTATCTCCCATCTACACATTTGTACACACACTGTAAGCTGTAGAGAAACAACACTATTTCACAAATTTTTAGCGCAATATAGACTTGCCCATGAATTGAAATGTATGAAACAATATACATCTATATAGTTTTCCTGCAGTTTTATATAATAAAACCCATTATAATTACTTACTGGAAACTTTATGGTCAACAATTTTTTTGTACGTAAATTCCATCCTTGGTAGTGCTGACCGATAAATGTATTGCAATTGTTTTGACAGATATTGCGATTATGATGAGTTGGAGTTTCAAATTTTCATTTTCATTTTCACTTGAAAATATATAAAAATGGTGCTGATATGATTCTTGTTCTCCTACACGGAAAGTAACATTAGCCTCATGTCCACCCAGATTTAGACACATAGGAGCAATGTCGCAACATTACTCTATTGTCCAGCTGAGGCCGGACTATTAACGATCAATTTAAGCTGCAGACTTGATTATGCGTCATTTCTGCATCCATGAAGAATCTTCCACGTCTGCATCATGCTGTGTCTTATAATTGAGAAATGTCCACACCTGTACTCTTTATATGTCATTGATGGACAGCTCACTGAGTGGGGCATGAAAAGACTCTTAGTCAAAGCAAATGTCTGAACACCCATCCAATTTTTAAACCCACCCACTCTAACCCAATCTTAACCTTTCCATCTGGGCCATCTGTTCAAGACACCACTAACACACATGTGCACGCACACTAGTAACTCAACAACCCTCTATCTCATGGCAGGCATGTGCTTAAACCACCTGATTCTCAGAAGCCACATCTTAACATTTTTAATTCTTTCCCAAGTTTTGAGCTCTGCTGTGGGCAGGTTGTGCAATGGCAGGAATGAGTGTAAGGAACTACCTGTAGTGAATAAAGAGATTAAACAGCATAATTTTAAAATGTAATAGTAGCTGTATTCTTCATGATAAAGCATCCAAATCTACAGCAATACAGATATTATGCTGTCACTGTCTTAGCTTAGGAAATTTTACTTACAAGGGCAAGGATGCAAAGATCAAATGGTGACTCATCACAGACCTTACAATGTATACAACTGTTATTGTCTGGAGAGTGTTAGGTCTATGTGAACAAGCATTTGTGTTATGTCTACGCATGTGTCTGAGTAGTGTGTGTGTGTGTGTGTGTGTGTGTGTGTGTGTGTGTGTGTGTGTGTGTGTGTGTGCGTGTGTGTGGTGGCCCCCTCGCCATATGTGCCCTGTGCTGATTTACAGTGCTAGGGGCCAGTGCACACAAACAAGGCCATGTCTTCATCTGCTGCACACATTGGAGAACAGACAGCAGTCTCCTCTCCCAAAAAAACTCCATTATGAGTTTCTGATCGCACCATCACCCTTTAATGTGGAGATTGTGCCTGTGTTCGCATATGTGTGTGTGTGTGTGTGTGTGTGTGTGTGTGTGTGTGTGTGTGTGTGTGCGTGCGTGCGTGTGTGTGTCTTGAGGAGTTAGTGATGTGTGTCCCAGTGTCTCCCTCCACATCATTATTAACTTGTGTTACTCTATGGTGTAAGTCAGATTTATGCTGCTGATATGAGGCTCAAAGTTCCCCTGTGACTGAACATTGATCTGCAGAGGTCCATCAACAGGCCTATCGTTCATCTAACTTGCTATTTAAAATAAATTTACTGCACTGCAATGTCTACACTTCCCTACTAGATCAAAAACGGTTTCTAAATCTTTATGACAGCTCACAGCGCTCACAATAAAAACATTCACCACTGAGGTCTATTGTTCTGGCTTAACCTACTAATTGCTTTTAAGATTGATGACATGTGCTGTCTTGCCAAGTGGTGATTGCATTAATAATTCACAACAATACTGACTAAGAGGCAACAGCACCTTCTGTTTTTGACTCCAAAATAAATTTTAAAAAAGTTTTAGGATATAATGCAAAAGAATATTTGCCACGCTAATATTGCAATCATGACGGTAACCAAGTGTTTCTCAAATGCAAACAGGAAGTACAACAGAACAGAATGGATTGCAACACAAAGGTCTTTCAACAAGTTGAGAAAGTCTTCACTGACATTTAAAAAGATTATAAGATTTGAATTTTACTGACACTTCCTCTCCCACTGGGTCTCGTACATTTGCATGAATCATTTGCTGTAGCTTGATTAGATGACAGCATCTGTGAGATGGAGTTGTATTTAGAAAAGTTGTTGTCATTAAAAGAGACCTATTGTGCTTTTTAGTTTGTATTTTTTTCTGTGCTAGTAAAAGATCTTGAAAGATATAAAGGTCAAAATCCACAACAACAGAAGATCCTCTCTCTCACAGAAAGCTTCTTCTCTTTCATCTGCAGTCTCGCCTTTAATTCTGTGACTGTGTGACATCAGACTACATCAAACAGTCACTTATTTGCACTATTTCTACCTGGTGGCTAGTTTGATTCAAGAACTGATGTAGCACAGCTGCTCTGTTGTTGTTGTCAGGCATGTGTGCGCTGACCTATCAGAAGAGAATAGATATTTGGGATATACATGGGATGGTACATAAACCTATTATAGTAGTAACTGAAAATTTATATGAATCGGAAAATGAGCATAATGTCTCCTTTGAAATTCACCTTTTTTTTATTCTTGTAAAAATCAGTAGATTTACCTGAATATCGGTGTGTGCCCAGGCTTGGGTTTATTCCATGAGAAGTGAGAGGGCACTGAGAGGAACTGTTCCCCAGGCCCATCTTTCTTCAGGCTGTGCAGGGCCTCATCTGAAGGAGAGTCTAGATTAGGTGACATATTTCCTTGGTCATCTAGCCCAAGCTCCCCTTTCCCAGTCTGCATAGCTGTTCTGTCCTGTGAGGTCTTCCTTGTCTTGGATGGGATGTCTGCCTCAGATGGGCAGCACTGGAAGGGTGACATGCCCACAGACGGACTGCCAACCCAGGTGTCTTCTGTCACACTGCCCCTAGGTGAAGGTCCTGGCGTGGGTGTGGGTGAGTGATGAGGAGACAATGAGCTGGGGTAGCAGATGTCGGCGCTAGAGTGGCGCCTCTTCCCACAGGGTGAAGTGGGACGCGAGGAGGGCCTGGAAGGTGGTCGCGGGCTAAGCCAGTTTTCATCAGTGACACTGGTGCGTGGCGAGTGGCAGGGGGATTGTCGGGGTGACAGGCTGATGGAGTGGGAGTGGTGCACAAAGGCAGGGTGGTGGTGCTGCCAATGGGGCTGCTCCTCCAGAACTCCACCACTGGTTTGAGGGGAGGCACAGCCTGGGGATGTAAGCGGGGAGCCCAGTGTGAACCGGGCAGCCGCTTCATTTAGCTCTGAGTCAACATCGTCATAGACGTGTGAGAATGATTCACAGGAGGAGGCATCAGAGAACCAGCTCCTAGAGGAGAGGCTGCTGCATGGGCTAGGGCTAAGAGAAGAGTCACGGTATGAGTGGTCCAGGGGCAAATACAAGTGGTCTCTGGACAGGGGCCTATCCCCATGGTAGTCCCCATCAGGGCCATTTGCCCTGAGATCATCCTCATTGGCATCCATCTCCTGCTGACAGCTGGGGGAGATGGAGGTGATCTGGATACTTGGGCACTCAAAAGCCTTTGGTGCCTCCACAGGAGCAGAAGGCAGCAGGGGGGAGGTGCCATATTTGGAGTCTTGTGCCTCATAGCTCGGATGCTCAGGTCCTGGTTTGTGTGACTGAAAGCGTGGGGAAGTGCTGATGACCTGGGAGTGGGACTGCATGCCATGACGAGGCAGGCCAATAGACTGGTGGTTTGTGACCACAGACTGGGGCTGGCCCACATTTAGGATGTAGAACGATGTGTTGTCATCAGGCTCCAAATCTAGGAGAGGAAAAGGAAAAAAAAGATTCAGATGCAGCACTTTTGAAGAATCATATCAATCATTACTGTAGACTTTTATTTCTTAGTTTGAATTAATTGAGTTAAACCTGAGCTGTGTCACAGCTCAAGACACACTCTTGAGATAACTAATGATACCTTATGTAGATCACATAATAAACACTAATAGGTACATTTGCATCTAATCCATCCTTTTATCATCCATAATGATACAATTTTCATCTCAGATCAGAATTTGTGTACTCTTCAATCCAGCACATTAATGACACTATAATTTGGGGGTCATCCTAAAGTCACCCAAGGTACTGAAAGCATTCTGAAAAATGTTGTTTATAATTGGTCTGTCACTGTATATTTCTACCTTTGGACTCAGAGAGAACAGAGGAATGGTCTGGACTCTCCTCCTGACCTTACACTGTCTGTTGCTTTTAAAGAAGAAGTAATTGGTCATTGCTTTAATTCCATCTGTTGAAGCCTTATTTTCACACTGTGCTACACCAGGACATGGCTTTAGCCTCTGGTTGCCAAAACTGCATAAAGTTATTTGGTCACAGATATACATGCGCAGTTGCGCTCTGAGTTTGTGCTTGCGATTGAGGCCACTTTCAGGAAATTAGAGGTTGGACTGTTGCTGGGTAGCAGGCACTCATACAGGCATTGTTCCAGGAGGGATAACCGATGAACAGCACTACTCAGGAAACAAATTCACACAACGGTGCGTGCTGTCGGCTGTCATCACAGCTAGTGCCGGCAGGCTATTTATACCAAAGGTCATCCGGCACAGGCAGTAAGTACACACACAAACACCAACACACCCACACACAAACAAATAGACAAGAGCCCATTGTCCACATTGGCACTACTTCGTTAGAGGTTATTGATAAGCGTATATATTCTCTACTGCTCTCATTGGGATTCACCCCCCTTGCCAATGTTTACCATGAAAAAAGTTAATTTCACAGACTTTTTCACCATGAATTTTCTTCTAATGCAGAGTTTCACCTATGACAGTTAAGTTTTATGTGTCGTGCATTTGGTATGGCAGAGACCATAACTTTTAAGATCTATGTTTACTTTTGTAAATTACCACTAAATTAACCAAAACTGAGATCTGTTACAGAAGACAGACAATACCAGATAACTCACTGTATAAAGCAGCATGAAACTGGTATAATAAATTAACAAAGTGTCATTAACAACAAGTCTTCATGCTGTTTCCTATCTTTGGGTTGTTTTTTTTTTGCATGAATATAACTTCTGCATTACAGTAAGAGGAAAGGCCAAAAGATGAAATGATTAATATCCTTCAAAAAACTACAAAATGGCCCTGATGAAATTATAGTCCCAATGAGCATGGTATAAACTTCTAGCTTAGCTTAAACTACAGTGCAGCCTATACAGCACAAGGTTGTGAAATGATTATACAATACCTCCCCATGTTCCTTAAATGTCCCTACCTGCCTGAAAATAGGAGACCATGTTGTTACTTTTAAAACTGAATCTATATCTAACTTCATTATTCCAAAATTACAATCAATGTCAAACAAATAGACCATCACTTGGTTGTAAGTAAATATAAGTGCCCATACGGCATCCTGTGACATTAAATGATAACCAAAGACCAGTAATATGACAGCAAGGGTAGTCTCAAAAAAGAAAAAAAAAAGGTTTTGGTTTCTGCCCTCTTATCCTCTCTATCCAACAGCAACAGCACAGGCAGCAAGCTCTTTATTTATAGCTGCTCGACTTCGCACTGGCCCTGCCTGCCTGTCACAAGACCCAGCAGTGGATCCTCTGACGACAGCATCTGACTGACTGACAGGGAGAAAGAGAGGGATACCAGAGTCGAGAGGAAGAGAAAGAAGCTGTGAGGAAAAGTTAAAAAAAAAAAAAAAAAAAAAAAAAAAACTCTGTATCCTCTCACTTAATGATAGCCTGAATTGGGAAATCGTGTGACGAGAAGAGAGGAAGAAGAAAAGGAAAGAACAAGACAGAAGGGAACAGAAGGAAGCTGTACAGACAGACACACACACCTTGTGTGAGGGGAGTATATCAAAGGATTACCCTTTCAATCTGTGAGCATGCCACCATCATGCCCACAGAAAACAAACCTACAGGTTTGTCTTGCATTGAGGTTTTATCTGGAGTGCAACATTTTCCCTTACCTGCAATAATGATAGAGCAAACCCACCTCATGTCCTTTGTTCTTCATATATAAACCAATAAAATAAAAACAATATTTGCAATATAGTTTAAAACATTTTTTAAAACAATTTCCTCATTCCAAACAATCAAAAAGAGCGTGATTTACAAATACACAATAGGGGATATCTTCCATCTAAAATCCATTATCCTAATTTTTACATGAATAACAAATGTTTTAACATGAGGACATATCCATAAATATCCTTTCATTATAGAGATCCTCTCTAGACAGTAGGTGGCATCTATAGATGGCTGAAAACGAGTCACCTATTGCTCACATGTTGTCCTCATTGAGATGATTTTCTAAATGGGTGAGATGGGCGAACCATCAATTTGCCACAGGATTTTACTTAATTATCACAGTCCACTAAATCAAAAAATGATGGCGCTGTAGAGAATATAGTTGGAGGGGAATAGAAAAGATGAGACAATCCAGTCCTGTCCCCTCCCTTGTCTGAGGAGCTGTTGCTGCAACACCACATAACCCAGGGTAGGACCAATATTAAGAGAAAATATTAAGACTGAGGCACAAGCATATGATTATACTTATACAACACATTCTATCAGCTGAAATTAGCTTTAATGGTAAAATGGTCTGTTATTATTACACAGTATTTCAATACCATATTTGTCACATTGAAGAGATGACTGCAGTGGCGACGTTGGTGTAGTTCGTTTTCGTTAAAGTATTGATGTTGACTGTACATGGTGAACATGGCCTGACAGTACATAGTAATCCCATTTTGATTATATACGGTAGATGCATTCATTTATTTTAGCTCTCACACCCAGAAAGTATTACAGCCAGATCCTTAAGGGCAGTGCCGGGTAATCTCAGGTGCTGATTCCGTAATGAGCTGCCGTCTAAGTAAATTACGTGCTAATTACACGCTAATTGCAAGTGCAGATTGAATGAAGTTGCAGAGAAAATTGCCTTGTGCTTCTATCTTTTATCTTTATTTTTCTTTGGCTTGATCTGTGCATTGCCTGGTTTGGCTGTAAAACTTAGTTGGAAAGGAATTCTATTGCAATCCTATATGATGTTTAACACATTTTGCCTTTAAAAGATTAGACTTAACAGAAGTCATAGTTTGTGTTGTGTGCAATTTCCTCCATACCAGATTAGGCATACCAAATTAAATGGCATTTATCTTAACTTAGAGCAAAGTCTCAAGTCTAGCCAAGCATCGAATGCGAACCAAGGCTTGCGAGTGCTGAATGTATTGATGCAAGCTTCATTAAGGATGCACTTATCAACTGGCTTCTAATAAGCCAATAGTCTATTCAAAACTTCTTAATATATCCAGAAAAAACAAACAGGAAAAGCTTCAATGGCTGATCAGGTAAGCTGTCCTACCAGACCTCTGGCAGTCACTACAAAGTAAAGTAAGCAGGTTCACCTCTAACTACTGGGTACCATGTGTCAATCAATGTGTATACTACCCAGGGCATGTCATAAAACTTAAGATACATAAAAAATACACATCTTAAAAATGTATTATGCTGTGGGAGTCATGGACTTTGTATTAAATTCTATGCTGACCTCTAATAGAAACATCTCTATCTCAGTCTCCTCAGATAACAGATGAGAAATCCGTCTGCTGAGTTGTTTTCGAGTGTCAGTCAGCATTCATTTGATATACAGAGTTCAAATTAATCATTTTCTGTTTGCCAGGTTATTTATATTCCTTCTCTCTCGGTAGTGAAGATGAGATGCCACAAAAACTCAAGCTAACTTTCTGCTCTGGCATAGATTAACCCATCTTAATACATGATGAAGAGAGGTGCCAGTCTCACAGATGAGGGTCAGACAGGGGACGACTATGTTACCTGGCCCACAGCCCTCTCCTTGCCCTGAGATAAGATTAGACTGCTACCTAAAACCCTCCAGGGTGAGGAAAGGGGTGGGTGGTGGGAAACCCCCCAGCCAGAGCCAAACACCAGTCACCCTAGGAGAGGAGAGGAGAGGAGAGGAGAGGAGAGGAGAGGAGAGGAGAGGAGAGGAGAGGAGAGGAGAGGAGAGGAGCAGTAGTGGTATTGCTTTTATATCGACGGCCTTGGTAGCAAAGTCCCTGCACTGTTCCTGAAAGCCTGGTGCGCTACACACTCCTCAAGTGTCCATACATCAGACAGCCAATCCGGTTAAATAAAGATCTGTAAGAGGCTTTGCTGTACCTAAGCTAATAATAGCTCCACCTCACTAGGCATTTCAGTGAAGCACTGATTGTTGGATGTTTGTGACGCACCACAAAGTGTGTAGTGTTCTCACGGTAACCACAGGGAATGACCTGACCCACTGGTGATGGTGGCATCCACCCTGGCTCCTTGACACAAAGCTCAGCAGGCCTCTGGCTGCCCGTCACACTGCCTGGGGATTCTCGCTTGGGGGATAATCCATAGAGACTTTGTTTCTCCATCCTCCGACTCTCACTGCACACAAACTGTGTCAGAGTCCTGTGACACACAGGCCCACATTCTGAGAAAGCTGAGTTTACTACTGAAGGAGGGAAGGATTTGTCTCTCCCAGAGAAGATGACAAGCTCATTGCTACGGCAGGTTCCTGCCGGAGCGCCCACGGCCTTTCTGTCTACCTCTGTGTGCGCATGTGTGTGTATGCTAGTATAAAAGAGTGGGTGGTGTAAAAATGTGTGTATGTTCCTGTGTGCCTGTGGTTGTGCCTCTGTGCCTTCCTGTATGTTTCTGCACATACCGTATGGTATATGTGTGTGTGTGTACCTTAGTGTGTGTGATTGTTTTTTTTGTGTGTGTGTGTGTGTGAGCACACCCCAACAAATATTACTGTCTTAAGTTACCCACTAGTCCCAACATCATGTGGCGCTGGAGCTAGAAGGTAACCTTAGCCAGGGTTCCCTTTGTGGTGGGCAAGCAGATTGATTAGAGCAGGCTCTGCTTACATCCCCTGTACAGATGGCTTTGTGTTCAGGTCAGTCTCCTCTTTCAGTTCTCCTCAAGAGCTGCTGACCAACAGACCAAAAACTGTGCCAACACACCACGTACTATGTAACTCATGATGGCATATACCAAAATGGCATATACCATGTAGATAAATAAATCAGAATATTTTTGCTAGGTTTGTTTCTAACATCTTATACATCCTTCACCAGTCCTCAAATGTGTCAGTCCAAATTAACTCTCTAACCATTCTGTTTTATGCTCCGATAGGGATACTGATTTAAAAAAAAAACAAAAGGGTCTAATGGGCTCAGATTTTTAAATCTGTGTACCTCTTTGAGTTGAACTTGTTAGGGCTCATTTTTATGTAAGGTAACAACAAGACAGGGATGAAACCTTAGTTAATGCATTCATTAACTGACACTGATTCAACGACACAGTTTAATTTGGAAAACAGAAACTTTCCTCTTTTCAAACAAAGAGTTTTTAGAGACCGTTTTAGAATGAAACATTTTATTTCACATTTTTAACATCTTGATGTACTGTAGATATCTGTTTAGAATCTGAGCAGAGCTCACAAAAGCCAATTTAATTCCTTCCCCTTGGGTTTTCCAAGAACTGCATCTGGCTGATTGCCTACATTTCTAAACACAGAGCCAGTGACGCACATGCACACACATATTGTAAGGGCTGGACTACACCTGTGGCTCTAAACCTTGCTGACTGGGTTTTTGCCAAGCCTACTGGTGATCCCTGTATGTGTCGGTGGTTGCGTTTGTGTACATATAAAATTCAGTGAGAGTGAGTGAGAGAGAAATACAAATGTAGGCGCTAATAAGGCAGGCTGGATCTATAAAGATTCGTGAGGTACAGGAAAATCCTGAGGTATGGGTTATGGTATGGGTTGTTATTGTCTTTCCTGTAAAGTTATGTTAGGGTTACATCAAAAAACTCTCCTCTGCCGTCACAGCAGACTCACCAGCCAGCAGAGGCTTAACAATGGCAGCCTAAGCCAATGTTAACATATGCCGGCAGCTAAATTAAGCTCCTAATTAACAATCTCATGCCGAGATAACATTATGGGATAAACATAGAGTGCCAAGGAGCCACCTGAACTAAATACCCACCAACGCGCAAAGATCCTTTTCAAACACATCACTAATTGCTTTTAGGGTACATTTTTCGCCACGCAAGACAGGTTAGTACTTGTATTACAACAATAATGATAATAATAATAATAATAATAATAATAATAACAATAATAATAACAATAACAATAATAATAATAATAATAATAATAATAACAATAACAATAACAATAATAATAAGCTTTTAAACAAATGGCATTTATAATGGTGTTTTTAAACTAAACAGAAAAAAATTCATATCAACAGGCCAAAAAATGTGTGTTAAAGGGATTGGCATTACAATGCAGATTTACAAGAGGGCCCTGACTGTGAACGCCTGAGGCCCTCAGACCTAAAGGGGTCTTGACACCAGAGCCAGAGCCTTGACACTCAGCCTTATAATTTGTTGACAAAGACTGTGGTGGTGGAAGCAATGTATTAGCAAAACTGCATCAGCAGCTTCACTACTCACTGCTAATATCTACACAAGATGCATTCAGGCACAGGACTGCTGTGTAGATCACCTGTGTTTTGTTTTTTATTACATGGCAAGTATATCGGCCTTCTTGAAAGTGCAGTTCAGTTGCAATTTTCCCCACTTTACTTGGCTTCTCCTACTAACCTGGTTTCTTGTGTACATGTCAGAGGATTCATGTATTGGTTTTCAGTGGAGCAGGAGTGCTACAGTGCATTAGATGATTGGCCTCCAAGGCGAACACAAGGCGCCTGATGGCCTGCAATAACCCACAGCAGATAACATCAGAGGCTACTGCTAGCAGGGGTGACATTTAAACAATCTGTCAGGGCTGACTGTGCATGTGCCTGAAAAAAAATCACCCGGAGTGAGAGAGGGAGAGAGAGAGAGAGAGCAAGAGAGGGACAGACAGGGAAACAGAGCTTTGTGCACCCTTATGTGAGAGAAAGCAATAGAGGCAGTGTGTGAGAGAAAAACAGAAGGCTGAGAGACAGAGAGAAAGAAGAGATGACATTTAGACAATATGGGTCCTGACGAGTGGAGTAAGGCTGCAGTATATACACACCACTGACAAATGCACAAGTGTGTCAACCAATACTGATCTACCAACCAAGTTTTGAACATATCAAGTAAATTTTACATTTACATTTTACATTAATTTGCAAAATGAATACTCCTGGAATAGCCAATCATCAACAAAGTAATGCTAATATGAGTAAAAATAACTGTATGTATGCCAAATCTCCAGATGTAATCAACTGCCACCCCAACCTCCATACTTTGACCCATTTTTACAGACTTCAGTTTAACAACTGCAGCAGCAGAACCCCTTTCCCATCCATTGTGTTGCTTAAACATTACCGGAACTCAAAATAAGATCATGGTGAGATGGCAAAACAAATGCAGCATCCATAAGTAAAGGGTCCATCTGCTCTGCTCAGGGAGGAGCCCCAACAGTCCTATTACTTTTATCGTGCTTGAACCAGGCCAACACAGAACATCCGAAAAAACTAACAGGAAATAATCAAGGAAAAAACAGGAAGGCAACAATTTCCCCTCCAAACACATCAATCAAAGTAGTAAATGTCCTGAGAAAAAAAAAACGACGCCTTAAGTAACAAAACTTTCTTGAAGAGCTCTGCTGGTATACCTGTTTAACAAGATGACTAGAGTGATTTTACTCCAGAGATCGATGTCGTGTTTTACTCTTCTGAGCAGTTAGTAGTTATTTGCAAGCCAATATCAATCCCGATTATTAGTCATCAAAGAAGTCGACAACCAATTGGAACCAATATACATTTGCAGTAAAAATGAAAATCTAAGTATCAAAATCAGAAAATCAGTGATGGAGGTGAAGGTACAATTTACTCAAGCACTGTATATGAGCTGGCAATAGATAGCGTTTATTTGCAATAAAGTATCATTATCAATTAGATGCTGATGATAGAGTGTAATGGCTAGCATATCACCATCAGCATTTAGACCAGTTCCATATTGCTTTCACTTTGTCTGCCACCAAGTACAAAATTAAAGTAGAAAAATAAATGTGTTCAAGTCAGACTGGCAGCCTGGTACTATTTTTCTCTGCTTTCATGTCTCCATTACAGACTAAATGACTGAATAAACTCAAATTTCGTCCTCTGTTTTTGGTTGTTACTCCTCTGAGGACAGGTGCCAACATTAATATCACTTGGAAACACTGAGTTGAGAATGGGTTGTCTGTAGAAAAGACATGAGTAATTCCATTTTCTGCTACTTTAAACCTTCATTGCACAACAGTTAAGGGCCCAGACACACCAAACTGACATCCAAGAACTAGTGGAGACAATAGCTGTCTGTTTCATCGCTTGACAACACTTGTATTTCAAAAAGCTGCACTTGAAGACATTGCAAAGATTTAAGACAGTGGCATTTGGTATGATAGGAAATACCTCTCCATACCACAAGTTGGACTGAAGATATACAAACAGTTGCTATGATAAAGCAGCTTTTCATGAAACACCACTGTCACTAATATAGCCACTTTTGATCAAGAATGTGTCTGATAAGAAGCCGCAAAGGGCGCTGGCAAAAGAGTGGACCCAAAAAATATGGAGAAACTAAACCAGATGGGTAAAACCATGGCTCAAGGGGCTTTTCCTTTCCTCTTCTATTTCTCGTCACATGTACTTATGTACTTAGTTGTACAGTCCCCGCTAATTCTACATGTTCAGTTGTCCAAAAAGCAAACTGAACTTTGCAGGATATACCTCAACATATGGGGCCACAGACCCTTAGAGGCACATACGGTCTTTTTCACTCTACTAAATTTGACCATTTAAGTCACAAGTTACTTTGTAGATTCATATTAACTCATGCTGTCTGCAATCAGAAGGAAAAACAAAGATTCTGATAACTGTAAAAATGCTGAATACCAGATCCTATATTTGGCCAGGCTGATAATCAGTCAATCTTTGCTTTTGAGCATAATGTGTATAAAGTGATCAGTGGCTCAGTCTGTCAAAACCTCTGCAATTGGTGTTTAATGCCCTATTCCACATTTGACCCATGATGTAGGGCCACTCAAACACATGGGCCCCAACTGGAATGTGGACCATCAACTCCTTAAAAATATTATATCTAATTTATTAAAGATGTCTTATCATTGTTAATTGTCAATACATGACAATGCAAGCACAACCGTTTCTTGAAAACCCAATTTAGAATATGTAACAAGACAAGACATGACAAGAAAAAAAATGCATGGGGTAAAGGTGTCAATACCAAGCATTAGCCTGACTGAAATATAGCTTTGAGGGGTAGCCTAAAATAAAATGGGATTCAAACCACCTTAATCCCTATGGAGCAAACTGCGCCCCATAGTAAAAGGGGACCAAAGAGAGAAAGAAAAAAATGAAACCAGATGCAGAAGTTCAACAGCTTTCTCTCTGGTGTAATGCAGCCTCTGACATGTTGATACAGCGCAGCCAGCGGTAGCTTCAGTTACACTAAATTTAAACTAGACAGATGCCACACATAGTTACTCATGCCTCGCCCCGGGAAACAAACGTCTCATTCATCACACTGGGTGCTGGGACCCCTTTGGTTCAACAGGGTTAGGGGGCACCCACATGGTGATCTAGCCCCACATGTGGACCTCATGCATGACTGTCTGACCTTTGACCTCTCTGTCTAATACGTTTTCATAGAAATATTGGAACCTGAAGTTAATATTAAGATTAAGATATTAAGATTTACAAGGTCTAGAGATGACTGCTTGTCAAACTGAAAGACATCCCATTGTCCTTGTTCCTCCTTAAAAAGTTCAAGCTTTGGTTGTATGTTTTCTCTATTCTCTTATTTTCTTTTTGCCCTATTTTTGTAAATAGTTTATGGTGATATTTGTTTTCACACCTATGGCCATGCCTTTATCAACAAGTCCCAATAGCATAAATGTATGTAAATATGTCAACATATCATCAATATATGATGATTATCATATATATATATGTATATTACCAGATATCAGATAGATGGATATGTTAATAAATATACCTATCAACAAACCTCAGTTAAAATTATAAAAATATTTAAACAAACAAAAAAGACCCAAGCTAACTGCACATTAGCAAAGTGTGGTATGAAACAATATCAGGAAAAATGTAGCACTAGACCAAATTGGCCATGTTTGTTTTAAATAAAAAACTTCTGTCTTGTTTCTTGTCAGTTTAGGAAAGGATTAATACGATTTCCGAAAGACCTCGGGACAGTTTGTACTCTAATGACAGCTGCTTGTATAAGTGGTAGCTCTCTCTCGTCAATATAAAAGTCTAGACTACACACAAGACACACCTGGCTAGAGTTGGGAGTGCTGACACACTCACCTGGCGATGTAGTGCACAACATTCTTCCACTCCTCTCCCCGTTAAGATCGCAAAGTGCTCGAGCAGTAAAAAAGTTGAAGGCTGCAGACGTGCTGGGACGAGAGGGGTTCTCCTGCACCGAATACAAACGAGTCACTAGAACCTGCCGCCTGCCCTCTGCCACTCTCTCTGGGAGCTCAAAATAGTCCACCATGAGAGCGATGTAATTTCAGTCTTTCAGTCTTTCCCACGACAAGGACTGAGAGGACCGTGCTCTTGGTTCACAGAAGCAGAGCAATGACAACAACACAGACAAGGGCAAAATTGCTTTCTCCGCTGGCTGCTTTCAGTTTGATCATCTCATTATGATAACATGCCTTGACATTTCCTCATATCTAAGCATGACAATGACAATCCAAATGGTTCAAGAAATGTCACAGCACATTAACAGAACAAAATCAAACCTGACTAGCCACTAAGTGGTTGTGGTGACTGCTGGCAGCTGGAGATTTCATTAGCTCAGAGATCAGGCTCTCTGATGTCACTGGTGGTCTCTTTCACATCCTGAGAAAGCAACGAGAAAGGAAAGAAGACTCAGCTGTCCTGGTAGCAGGTCTACAAAGCTCTGTGCTGGTATGGTGGCAACCAACAAACCACAAAAAACGTCTTTCAGTTCATAGGATAAGAAAAGAAAGCGAGAAAATACTATAGAATAAGAAAAAAAAAAAAGAAAATAGAAAGGTATAGAGAAGGAGAGCGGGTAAGCAAAAATGCTCTTCATGTTCCCCTTACCAGCAGCTAGAGAGCGGTGTGCCCCCCTCTCCTTTCATTCCACCCTGCCATCTGAACCCCACATGGCATGTCTGGGCAGAGAGCCAGACACCTCCGCTATGGATCTACAACTCTCCTTCCACCCACCCATAAAGGGCACTTCTGCCCTCATGCCTCATACCACCTCTAATGCCCAATGAGGCCACTGCTCGTGACCTGCATAACCCAAACTCACCAAAACCTAGTTCTACTGCTCAGCCACAGCCACTTCACAATGAACACTCTAACACAAATGGGCTGAGTGGTACTTTAAAGAATACACAGAAATGTGACATAAATACTGTAAGATGGACTATGATGGGCTATTTTTGTATGTGAAAGAAGTGTAAAAAACTGTGAAAGGGAAATATTTTCTGTAATTAGTATGTACGACCAAAGCTTAACCTGTGTGATACTATATATAAAAGCAAGTATGAGGCCACTGTCTGTAACAAAAAAGAACATAATGCAAAAGTCTCTGATACAGCCATTTCCAGGGCTGTTCGTGTCACCGTGACACAAACAGTTTCACAGTTAGCTGTAAGCTACGAAACATAAAGTTACATGACTTAGACACCTCGTTACTCATGGTTGTCCCTGCCTATGTAAAACTGGAACAGGCTGCCAAGGGGTTTTTTAAGGGTTTTTTTTTTTTTAATTAAGGAAAAACAATCAACTCAACCATCACGGAAAAAGGTGCAACCAAAAACAAGTGAAACAAGATCGATGTTGACATGATACTAGTAAAAACGTAACTCCATACGCTGCTACTTTACATCGTGAAAATCTTTCAGCAAGGACACTGTAGTCTGGATTTAACTGTGATGTAGCCTAAGGAGGTCTAAGTGTTATAACTTAATTGTCAGTTCATGAAGTTATTTTCGTGATGTAGGGCTGACTGACAACTTCACATTGCTTGTTCTATCATTCACACAGACTAAAACAAAAACAAGATAATGAAAATTGACTATGGAGCCAGCAAATGTTTTGTATTTTTTTTTTATAAAAGTCATGTAATCATTACAGCAATGGATATGGGTCATTACAGTATTGTTTCTGGTGCATAAAGTAATGAACAGTGACATTTGAAGTCAAAATAAACTACAGACAATGCCCTGGACAATGACATTACCCTTTTCAATGAAATTCCTTATTTACTGAAGGGATAGTCACTAAGAAAACTTTAGATAGTCCAGTCTGTGGGAGTTGCTGGGACATTGCTGGGAGACAAGCTGTTGTTCTGATCTCTTGATCTCTTGTTGTACTTTTTCAGTGCTTTGAGGGGCACAAATTAAATTTCCTGTATCTCTATCATATAGATGATGACCGAAGTTTCAGAGATTCTATTAGGGGCAGTTAGAGAATGTAAATTAACCTGCAACTAAATAAATCAACCCTTTGATTAATACAAAAAAGCCTGACTTCCATAAGGTTGTGGTTTTGGAATGACATTAAAATGGCTAAAAGACAAAGGTTGTATGGCATTTAGTTTCTGATCAGCATGGCTCACGCAAGCAACTAATGAGAATCAGTTGACTGTACTTGCCGTCTACAAGACTTGACCTGATTTTTATCATCATTATTTTCTTGTGTCATAAAAAACTAAATTATTCCATGATATTTTGCAACCCCCACTAGTATTGAGTCATAGTTACTGAACAGAGCTTAGCATGGGTTGGTAAGCTCATGACTAGGGTTAGGGTAAGTCTTCAACTATTTCTTAACAAATTATTGCTGCATTTGTTTGAGAAGCTCATAGGAGAAAATATCGCACCACCTGAATCTAACCATGCCAGACTAAATGTGAACAAAGATATTCAGCTAAACACACACCACTGACACCAACACATAATGACCTAATGTATTGTAACATGCATTGTAGAAAACCTTAAAAACTAGAGCAGGACTGATTTTTGATACCATACCCATTTGTTTAGGAGTTCATTAGGAATCCAGGAATCCATTACTGATATTTTGGATATCTTTTTAAATAAACATATACATTATATCATCAGAATGTAGCATAAATATATGTTCTCAGCAGAATATTTTACGATTGCAATTTTTATATTTTTTCTTTTGCATTTATGTCTTTGAAGTATCTCTTCCGAGCTATGTTGTTACGTATTGGCCAATATAGATGCAGTTACTCAGACTGGCCAATTTGCTGTCTGACCAATTTATCTGTCTGACTCTGCTGCAAACCCAAAACTGTCTGATGAATGACGTAAACAGTATTTTTCAGCAATACTTGATACGTTATATCCCTTACTAAGCGAAACATTTCTATAAGAGGTTTTGAGAAATAATTTAAACTCGACTTAAAGATGCCTGCTTTTTCAATGAACAACCTTGTTGTTTGGCCTTAATTTTAAAAGTTTCCTTTGTCCATGGTCCTGATTTATTCAGTGAATTTCTAATAATCCAATCTCACTTTCTAGTGAGATTCACAGACGGGTATATTCTTCTATTCAGCTGGCAACGTACATGATCGGGGAAAACCCTTACAGTAATCGGGCCCATTGCCTTTGAATACAACCGTGGAATATTTCACCTCAAAGAGGTGACTGTTTCCTGAGCAACACGAAAAAACAAAGCAAAATAATGAATAGACAGACACCCAACAAACAGATGAAGATGAACAGAACAAAAAAGATGAACAGAGGTGCAGAGCGTTTTTTTACTGTACCATACCATTACAAAGACTTCTAATCACGTTCACATATGCAAGCACAAAGGAGCCAGCCTGTACAGGAAGCCAACATTCACTTGCCAGATCCATTAAACAAAGATGTAGGGGAGATCTGTCATAAACATGAGCAAACTGCTCCCTGACAGCAACCTTTGAGAAAGTTATGGCAATCATTACATATTGCACTATAGTAACATTTTGTACCTTTTGGTGCAGCTGCTAGAAGAGATCTACATGGAAGTTGTGCCAGTGTTGTTTTATTTATAATGATGTTACCGCTCCTTCTCACAACGCTTCAACTAAAATTCTGCAGAATCAGCTTTATAGATATTGACATGATAACAATGAGAGCCCAGTGAAAGCAACATTCAACGTTAAGCTCAGTGCATAGAAACCTGTTAGATATTCGCAGTCAAGGTTATAAAAACAAGCCCTGACTTGATCTTTGCATTCAGAAAAGGAGAGTGTGCAACTCCCTGTTACTGTGGCTGTGTGATCCCGCTTTACACTCCAGTTATTAATTTGGACAAGCACCCTCCTTATGGGCCAAGTCATACAGTCCATACCAGATTAAAACCACTTGCACAGTGGTGCTTTTATTCCTACGCTTATTCCAACAGCAGTTTTTCCCCTCGTCCCATCTCCAAATCAAACTTTTTTAATCGAAGGAAAAATTGATCTAAGATTGCACAAGCCAAACCTTCATGGAGTCATTACTTTGCCAGAGTTTCATGAAAAGGACACAGCTGGTGAATTCACAAGTTCCAATGTTTTAAGCTCAAAGACAGAAACAAATGCTGAACCGAGCATGGATACAAAGACCAACGGAAACCCCATTAATTAAAAAAACTGAGGGTTGAAATCCAGCTCTTGACCTTTATTGTATTTGAAATCAGTCAGCCTTTGAACACTGTATAATACCTAAAAGACACTTTCAACAAAAACTTAGACCTGATAACGCAGAAACCTCGGCTTCAACTACAATTTGATTTAAACCTTCTGACAGAAAAAAATAAGCATTTTGAAGACTTCCCCTTTGGTCCTGGAAAATGCTGATTCTAACATATAGGGTCAATGGTTAATTAATTGTGCAGCAAAGCAGTCAACTATGAAAATAATTATTAGTTAGAGACATACCTGAGTCTAGCTGCAGGCACTTTTACATAAGAGAACCTGTCTTCATTAATTAGTTAAGTTCCCACCTTTTCAACTGTCTGCAATTGTTAACGGAACGAGCACAAATCATCCCGTCTCAACACGAACAAACATGTAAGTGATAGTCATTCTGCTTCTTCAAGTTCCAACAAGCAAAAGGCTGAAATCTCTTCTATCAATCATAACTGATATCAACTTTACACATTTGAATGTGGCTCCAAATTATGCTTCTACAAAAACTGCCTGGTGAGGCTCAAATGAGAGGAATCTCTAATGCACCTGGAAGTAAGTTAATGTATCCCAAATATCAAATATGGTACAAGCTAGTTGACCAATATAACATCCATCCCTACAAATAGCAACTAAAAGTTATTTCAACAGGATGATGCGACCATTTGTATGCCCAAGATTAATGGTAATGTCCTTGACTGCCAGACACTAAAAGCAGCTTGGCAGTTGTTTTTTTCTCAGAACAGAGAATATATAAGTTTTATTTTCTCTTTATAACCTGGAAATGTTTCTTTTAGAAATTAAATAAATAAAAAATCGGTACCATAATGTTCTTATTGCTGGTGGACAACATGACATCACTTCAATTAGATGGAGTGAAATAGTCAACTCCATTCCAAAACATTTTTATGTCTGCCACATTACATCGATTGGAACGATTTCTAATGCATAATTTTAGACACATTCCTTGTATTTCAGTGTGAAATCACTGGCATCTTTGGAAGCTTCGAGAATCTTTATCACAATTTCAAACCGTTTGTGTGTGATGACAGATCTGCCACATGGTCTGTGATGCTTGCGCGCACAAAGGTTTTCACTGAAGTTTCCATTTAGAATGTTTTCCAAAACCTCATTCAAAATATTGGTCCTAGCAAATAAAGACATTAATTCTCATCATAGACAATTCTTCATAATTAAGCTTCTGCTGATGGTTAACTTTGTTTCCATTGTTATACTCATATAATAATGTCTGTAATTAATGCTTAATTAATGAACCAAAGCATTGCATAATCCATTCCACTCTCTCCATCTCTATGGTGACATTAGTTTCCAGAAAAAAGAAAAACACTTTCCTCTTTTTTGTTAGGCATTCTCATCTATGTACAATAGTTCAGCCTGGGGCAGACATGGACAGTGTCACGCAGCAAAGATTTTGACTTGATTCAAATCCAAGACATCTCATTTACCATTGTGTCATTGACAAAGTCTATTGATTTTTGCTTTTTTAAAGTACATCACTGAAGACGTTTTCTGATGGAAAGAAAAGATGGGTTTGAACAGGTTCAGCATATCAGTAATTTGTTCAATAACCTTAACAATTATCTGAGGGTTATAGATTATGTGATCTGTCCCCCCCACATATTCCTATTTTGTTTTCATCCCTTTGTGACATCAAGCATATGAAACAAATGTTTCATCAAGCAGCCACAGCGGATAACCCATCATTTGAATAGCAAACTGATTCTAACTTTAAAGAGTCAGTGTAGTTTTTAGAGATCAATTACTATACAGGTCTTGCTACCCATTGAGTTGACAAACTTTAACAGACTTGAGTTTACTGAAAGAGGATGGGGTTTATTTACACAGTTTTTATTCCCAGATATCAGGCCTAATATGGAATGAGATTCGTAATTTCAGTAAAGGCAACCTCACCTCCATTTATTCCCTCTCCACTTCTTTCTTTAGGGTTTAGATTCACTATGGTGACACCCATTTAAAAAAAAAATCTAATAATCTTTTTATTTATTTATTTATTTATTTATTCATTACTATCACTGATACAAATTATTATATGTTTTTGATCAATTAGCTCTCATTCTGTAATAAACCCTACATAAACACAGTGTAGCACAATTTGTTTGCCTTGCAGCATGGGCATAACTGTGAAAATATCTAACAATATCAACAACTGCTATAAATTCACACTTTAAAACACGTCTTTACTTTAAGAATGCTTGGCCAATAGTTGAATATCTAACTATAGCAAATACTCTCTTTACAGTGACAGAACACGCGTGACAGATCACAACACCAACTGT
Organism: Acanthopagrus latus; assembly: GCF_904848185.1. NCBI lineage: Eukaryota > Metazoa > Chordata > Actinopteri > Spariformes > Sparidae > Acanthopagrus > Acanthopagrus latus. Next base: position 27,787,167 of record NC_051042.1, read on the forward strand.
CCTATTTTAGCTTATTTTGTAAACACTGAGTTAAATAAAGGTTTAGACCACATTAGCATGTGCCACTGTGCAGAGATGTGACATTCACACTGCTCTCTCTCCTCAGCTATACTTGACTTACACCAGTCTGCCGCAGTCCCGCCAAAGTGACACAGCGTCCACGTTCACAAACTATCTGTTGCGAAAAACTGTGGCAAGGCATTTCCAAGTTCTCCCCTCTATTTTCCTCGGCATATGGCAATGACAGCACTTATGCTAACCTGCTAGCATGTCAAGCTAATAACAGCTGGCGATTTGTGGACATTAGCCGAACGACCACGACAGAGAGGACGCGTGATGTTTTAATAACTCCACGTCTGAAAACACACACACACACACACACACACACACACACACACACACACACACAGACTGAATGGGGTCGGTTCCTCTTTCACAGAGCTAACGGTATCGAGAACTGGGTCTACCCGGCTACATTAACAGTAGCCAGGAGAGTAACTCATGTGAATGTTACAGCGTACTGTGTGTGCTGTTAAGTTTACCACCGGCAGCCTTTAACACAAGTTAACATGCCGCCAAGCGAGGGGGGAAACACACTGACCTCCGGGGCCTAACGGCTGCTGCTGCCCGTCCTCTCCGAAGATCAGCCTGAAGTCCAGCTCCTCATTCCCGGGGCAGTTTGCAGTAGTCATCGGGTTTGACAGCTCGGGTTTTTTAACCCCCGCCACTCGACCGTCGACCGCTGGAGCAGTTTATGCTCTCCTTTTAAAAAAATGTCACAACATTTACCGACTGCCACGACGCCGAACCTCAACTTTTGTTCATTTAACTCAAGAACAAACAACGCGTGTGTGTGTGTCTCTCTCTCTCCCCCCTCCCTCCACTGTCCAGTTTGACAAATCCACAACACGGGCCGGCTCCTCTCTCTCCTCTCTCTCTCCTCTCTCTCTCTTCTTCCTCCGGCAGTTACACGGTGCGAAAATTCTGGCTTCAACTTCAGAGAAAGTCGCCCCTCTGTCGCTTCGGCTCTCACTGTGTCTTTCCGTCTGGTGAATGGTAAAAGAACTCTTTCTCTTGCCGGCGTTTAATGTTCGCTAATAAAGCCGATGAAATGTCCGTTTAATTTCCCTCTTCCCTCTTCTCTCTCTCTCTCCTCTAGTCTCTCTCTCTCTCTCTCTCTCCTCCTCTCTCTCTCTCTCCGGAGCTCCTATCCCAACTTTTACTAACCCCGCGTGACAAGGCAGTTCCAGCGGTGACGTCAGCAGACACAACACAACACAACACGGGGCGCGCGCAGACACACACACGCACACACACACACACACACACACACACACACAGAGCCATGGGGTTAATAAACAGTTTATTATAGGCTTACCAAAGTCATGAGCCTAAAGTATATTGTTTTTTGTTTTTTTTTGTTTTTTAAAGCTGTGATAATATTGTCAGTTCCAAAAATCACATTTTGGTGCCGGGAAAGTAAAATGATACACACACACACAAACACTGTCCCTGAAATTCATACATATTCAACATATTTGATTATATCTCATTACTTCACTATTGTGCTTTTTATTTATTTATTTATTTATTTGGCAAAATTTTACACACTGCAACTAACCTTTTGACCTTCCAGTAACTGGGTCTAACAGCCACTTTGCTCTATTTAATTAGCCCTCCATTCTCTCCCAACAACCCAACCATTAGATTAGCTCCAATTGCGCCTCTTAGCCCTCTGTGTGGTTCCAATCCAAGCTAGGATTGGCAAGTGTACTGACATTAATGACGTGCTGCACTTTCTACCTTTAGATCCGTTCAGCCTGTCAGCGCGGAGGCCCATTAATTTCTAATCAGCGCGGTCGGGCAAGTGAATGGGGCTAAAAAAATTGTTGGTATGGGAGAGTAGACGTCATGTTAGCGGTTTGAAATAGCACCTCAAGCCAAGTGCCTCTGGGGGGAAAAAAGCTGTTTGTGTTGTGCACATAGGTTCCAGTCCCAGGTTTATTCCTAATTCTAAAGGCTTCAGTTTGACATGTATAATAATATCAGGACTCTCCACTTAAATGTTAAAGGTGCAATTATGGCTGAGAAGATCAACACATTGGGACCCTGCAACTTTAAAATGTCTACATCTACATGGCCAGTTAAATAAATCAGTGTACTCTTAACACCTGTATTCAAAATACTTACTTGTAAGCCTATATGGCAAGCTAATGAGGAGTTTTCCACCTTGCACATATTTAGTACACACACTGCACTGTATATCCATGCTCTGAGGGAATCCTCTCTCTTATTGGTTTATTCAAATCACACGGCAGTTCTCAGTATAGAGATGGGGAGGTGAGAGTCAATCTGCAGTGAGAATAAAGCAATAGCAAATCCTTCTGAACATGGGCTGTTCTGCTCCCTTTAACCTCTATCCAACCCATCAATCTCCTCGGGTTAATCTTTATTGGGTAAGCAACACAAGAGGTTGATGCACTTGAAAGCTGCGTAGCGGCTTTGATGATCTTCTTGCTTGACAACATTTGTATTAATGTTCAATTACTTCCTGCTTGCGCTCTTTTGGAGACATCACTCCAAAGCTAGATTATTTTCTTATCTATTAATATATGCTAGTTCTGTAACTGTACTTTATTGGCAGCATGTATTGGGTATTCAAATTCTATTGTGACTGTACTCTTCACACACACACACACACACACACACACACACACACACACACACACACACACACACACACACACACACTCGCGGCTGATCAAGAAAATCTGCCCCTATCAAGCAAGTTTTTAATGTTTCACTAGGGGTTTTTGCAACCACGATAAACAGAGTCATAAAACATCCAAAGAATTTATTATGTGCGTGCTGCTACAATTCATTCTACTCATTATCATCACAGATTATGATCAGTGAAATAAGAATATATACTATATTTTAGGATTTTTCTTATAAACTCATCAAACAGGACACATTTGCACATACATGATATTTGTGTAGAAATCAAACACTTTTAACCTTTTTTTTTCTATTTTCCAGCTAAACACAGAGAAAAAAAAGCCACAAAGATCACTTTTTACAATACTGAGAATAACTCCTGCAAGAGCACATTTTGATGTAAATCAGTCAACACAAACTGCATGTGCAGCAGACGACAGCCTGCTTTGTCTTCTGTCACAGCCACAGTACATATACCTATGCTAGATGCATGTGGGCGTACAGACAGACGCTCAGCTAGCTCACAAATGCATCTGAAAGCATCAATATCACATTTCCTGTGGTCTTTATTTCCCAGCAAAAGCACAAGGTTTAATCCTTTTTTACTTATATACCATATTCTGATGCAATCCCAGCAGACGTTTCTTCATCTCGGTCCTGCGAGGGTTGGTGTGATTGGAGTTCCAAATATACACCAAAGCTTGTTACATTTTCAGTTTCCTTTCTAAACTTAACACAATTTGATGGTATCCTGTCATTTTGAGGCTGCTCCTAGTCATGCAGTGGTCTGATTAACGAGAAATATTAAGAATATTGATTCTGTGTCAAAATAATCAGTGGAATAAGTTCAAAAAATGTTGCACTGGCAGATACTTGTTTGACATAATTATAAGTAATAATTAGAGATAAAAGTAGCTCATTTTAAGAACTACAACGGGCATCAATAACTATCAGTGATTCACACGTGGTTATTGTGTGAAATGATTCCCAACCTACACAGTCCGACTAATCCGAGTTTGCATTCAATGATCCTCTCGAAAGAAGTAAGTGGTTATATTAATATTTATAACCAAGTCAATGAGAATGATGAAAAGGAGAAGCAAAACAAATTCAATTAAACCATCCTCCAGAGCTGTGAATCATGCCTTGGTGAAGGCATTCATAAAAGCAGGGAATATTGTCTTTTAAAATGCGTATAAGCACATTAAAGTTCTGGCTTTTTAAATTAGAATAAGTAACGTATTGCACCATCTAAAAAAAAAAAAAAAAGAAGAAATCCATATGGACTCACAAAAGAAGGGAGGAAAAGAAGACATAATCTCCTTGTTGAAATTTATGCAAAATAATTCTTAATTTTCTTACTCTATAAAGTGTTTGCCAAAAAAACCCAATTCTTGCTAAACTGAATCATAACGTGATTATTGTATTATTTTGTTGCAGTCACCTGACTTGACTGAACTTTCTCCTGTGCAGCAGTCTCCAGACCCTCGCAGAGTCTAATTCAGGTTACCTGCATTCTCTTATCTTCACAGATGACCTTTGAAGGGATGAGATAAAGAAAACAAATTGTGTGGGAGGCTGTAGATGTGGTTTGTGATATTATGTTCTTGTTAAGAGACTTATGAAGGAAAAAAAAAAAGAAAAAACAGCATCTGCCCCCACACTGGTCCTGTTTGAGAGGTGTCACTCTTTCAAGGGATTGGGGTTTGCACACACTGCAGAAATGCAACACAGCACCTTGGCAACACACGCAGTGTTCACTAAATGTCAACACATATCAAATTGCGCACAGTCCCGCAACAAAATGTCAGCTGATAAGGAATAAGAGGCTCATTTCAGCGATAACACTGTCAGTAGAAAACATATTTTTATTCATATACATTCTCCAACATTTTAACTGTAAAAAAGAAATTGCACTATATGACATTTATGTGTTATTTTGTGTCTGAATTGATCCGTGGTTGAATTACAGAGTGCAGTAATATGACAGAGAGGAACAGTTCAGGCATGTTTAACTTACTTTGCAGCACAATTCATCCTGGACAAACAGTATTTTGCATTTATTTGGAAAAAAACATGCAAATGCAATAGTATAGTGATGCAAAAACCTGCTGTCACAGCTCTGACTAGGATTTCAGGTGACTTGGAATCTTCCTTGTTGATTTATGCTGCCCTCTCTTGTTCAGGCTTAGAACCTCAGTTTGGTGAGTAAGTCTGAAAATTGCCTCTCGTTGGGCAATCACAACTCTGGGAACTGGACGTAAAAAAACTGTGGGAATTTAACTTGTTTTTAATATTAACTTCTTCCTTTGTTGGGAGTCCGGCTGTCACCGCATTGGTTTGTCCACCACGTGACAGAGATTCTGTCACTGAAAGTGTTTGTGGTGTTCTGAAGCTACAGTAAATCAATCAACAAGCCGATTTATTCAGCACATGGGAAGGGTAGCTGATGTAAGATCAATGCTAGATGTGACAGCAGCACTGATGCAGACAGTGGATTTTTTTTTTTTAATACATCTATGATGGGTATAAGGGCAATTCTCCTTTGTATAGAAGACTATGATGAGATGATGAAGTGCAGACCAAAAGTAAGATGTTAAAAGATTCCTAGCAGGCAACTGGAGAGAGCCAGGGTCCAAAGCCTGTGCCCCCCTTTAGACCCTCTCTGGATGCATGCCTCATTAGATTAGGCTGCTTTTAATTAGTTTATACTGCAACACTGGATTAACCCACTAAGACCCCCCCGACAGGCAAGACTTATGCATGTTAAGACCTTTACACAGCAATTCATTGACAGACTACATACTATGTTGACATGCTTGAAAAGAAGAATATGTCTCATAAGAATAATCAGACAAATCGTGGATTTCCAGATGCATATCAGTGCATTTACAGCTCAGTGGGGTTGGTCTATACTGAAGAGTATTGACCAGAACTCAGAGTCATGTGGACAGTTATCGACTGTCACTCTCGTGTCAATGACAGTGCTCTTTTTCACCCTTCTCAAACCTATTACAATCGCTGACATTACTGTACCGCAGGCAGTGCTGATTCACTGGGGCAGGGATCAGCTGATTGATTCAGGCCACTGCTGGAGCAGGAATACAATGCACAAAACCTCAAAAGAAACACAGTGATCAGGTTGGACATTGTTCTGGGGATGGTCAGTTGATCTGACATTTGGCCAGGAAGGTAAAAACGAGCAGATTACATGTTTAGACCCATGTCTAAAGAAATCATATTTGGGAAAAATCAGACCAGAAATTAGAAAACCAGGTGCCACAGTGTGCAGAGTATACACTGGTTTCCTTTCTGAGCAAAAGAAGACACTGATTACAGCTTCACCTCTGTCTGAAACTGAAGTCGTCAGTTTATCTGGGTTGTGGTCTGAATTGTCTGCCATTGTTTAGCAGTCAAATTCAGGGAATATGTAGACAACAGAGGGTGAGCAGATATTTTGCATGGACTTCTTACTGATCTGAGGAAACAATAATTTTTTATTCTTGGTCTATCTGAATTATGGGTCGACTGATTATCGGTGCTTGTATCCTGCATTTTTCTGATTCTCGGTATCTGTGTTTTTTTTTTAAACCAATTGCCAATAAAACAAAACATTTCTTCTCAAATTCTGCCCAATATTAAGTAGTAAGTATTCAGTCAAAGGGGTTTATGTTTCTCCAAATCTTCAGTCTAAATCACTCCCAACACCTGCTTTGTTCTATTCAGGGTTTAAGGTCACCTACCTAAACTCCCTAAACTTCTGCATATGATGCATTGTTTGTTTTTTTGTCTGTGTGTCAGGTTTTTCATTGGTCCTTTTGTGATGGGATAACCTTATTGTGTCCAAAAATACATATGATAGAATTGTACTCAGCACTTAATTATGAGTTTAAAAGTAATAAAGTAGATTACATAGTGTAATTCATATTTGAGTAGGATTAACATTACAGGCTTTGAAAAATACTAGTGGTTAAAAAGTACATGTTAAAAGTGCATGTACCCCCAAAAAATGACTTAATGACAGTATTTAGAGAAGCTGTAATTGGTGGCTTCCACCCCGCCACACTGTATTTTCAGAATAAAAAAATGGAAATACTGAAGAAAAGTAAGGGTACCTCAAAATAATATATTTCTACAGTATTTATTTACTTTTTATCACAAACGTTTTTGAAAAAGGCTTTCAAATCTGTTTGCAGCATTTATATGTTGATTTTTTCAAGCATTAATTCTTCTGAGGTTTTATATCTTAAATCATTGTTTATATAACCGTCATAAACTCAGATTATTTTAAATATCCACGTCTATATTGTTATATTCGTCTTTGAATTAATCTTAAAATGAAGAAAAAGCCCTATCTGGTGTCTGCATACGTCATCACTCCGCGCACAAAACATCATCAACATTCGCCAATAAAGCATGGCGACGCCGCTGTCAGGAGAAGCAGGATGCTAATAGATCAAACGTGTGGGGGGGGTTTGACCATTAAGAGAGACTTTGAAAGAGTCCCTGAGCTCTAAACTCGTTTCTTCTTCACGGTTGAATTGTTCATTCTCGGTTTTTTGCATTCTTGTCAGCGGACTGTTACGTTAGCCACTCGCAAGCTAGCGAAACGTCAAAATGCAGTCTGTGAAGGTCGGCTGTTTGGCTGCCGCCAGAGCTCTCAGCTCAAGCAGGTCTCCCTGTCCGGACTTTGTTCAAGTTTTGGCCTGCTGCCGTGTTCACTCCTCTGTCAGCCAGACTCGTTTTTGTCAAACTGCTGCCAAAGACACCGCCGTTATTCGGGTTCCTCGCTACATGCTGAAGCGTGTCGACGAAGTGAAGCAGATTCGAGGCAAGAACCAGATCAGCACCATCAAAGCTGGTAAGCTCCTGATCCAGAGCAAGAACCCCTGTCGGAACCAGTCTGCAGGATACGTGCTTGGGAAGTTCGAGCAGCCTGTTCTCTGCTCCAAAGGATGGAAACACAACAAGTCGTTTGGTGACCATTTCACCATCAACAACATCAGGGAGGTTGCGCCTTTTGTTGCAGATAATCGGAAGGAAGACGTCAAACAGACATCGTTTAATAATCTCCGCATCTGCCAGAAGCTGGTGGAAGCTTTGGAGCATCTCAACATTATACATCCCACCACTGTCCAGCTGCAGACCATCCCAAAGGTCATGAAGGGTCACAACATCCTGTGTGCCGCAGAGACGGGCAGCGGGAAGACGCTGAGCTACCTCCTGCCTGTTGTTCACAGCCTGCAGGCCGAGAAGGACTCGGAGATGTACGCCGAGGGTACGCACAAGATTAGCGCATTGGTTCTTGTGCCCTCAAGAGAGCTGGCTGAGCAAGTGGCAGCTGTGTCAAGGACTCTCTGTGCTCCGTTTGGCTTTCTGACTAGGACTGTGGGTGGTGGGCGAGGTGTGGGACACATCAAGTTGGTCTTCAGGAGGGATCAGCCGGATATTTTGGTGGCTACACCAGGCGCTCTGGTCAAGGCCCTGCGGAGACGCTGCTTGGACTTGAGTGAGCTGAAATTCTTCGTGGTAGACGAGGCCGACACCATGTTCGACCCCAGCTTTTCTGACATGCTGGGGGAAATCCTTCTCCACACAAACATAGCCAGAAATCCCAAGGAAACGCAATGCCTGGGGCACAAAGCCCAGCTGCTGGTGGTGGGGGCCACCTTCCCTGGTGGTGTCGGGGAAGTGCTCAGCCAGGTCACCGACCTCGCCAGCATGGTGGTGATCAAGAGCAAGATGCTGCACTTCCTCATGCCCCATGTCAAGCAGACGTTCCTGAAGGTGAAGGGCACTGACAAAATCCTTGAGCTCCACCAAGCCCTGAAGCTGCTCCAACAGGAGAAAGGAGGAGGGGCTGCTGTGGTGTTCTGCAACAAGTCTGCCACCGTCAACTGGCTGGGGTACTCGCTGGAGGAGATGGGGGTGCAGCACGTACGTCTGCAAGGGGAGATGCCCGCTGCCGTGCGTGTGGGAATCTTTCGCTCTTTCCAGAAGGGGATGGTAGACGTGCTGCTGTGCACTGACATCGCCTCACGTGGCCTCGACACATCCCGGGTGCGCCTGGTTGTCAACTACGACTGCCCAGAATCCCACACGGACTACATCCACAGAGCCGGGAGAGTGGGCAGGGTGGGAGGGATGGAGGATGGGGAGGTGCTCAGCTTTGTCACACATCTGTGGGACGTGGAGCTGGTGCAGAAGATAGAAATTGCTGCACGCAGGAGAGCTAGTCTGCCGGGGATGGAATCTGAAATACATGAGCCAAAACCCAAAGTAGCAGGGGCAGAGGAGTAGAAGTAGCTTTTTTGGATGACAAGCTCTAAATCTGGAAAAATGTCAACAAAAGCAGAAAGATTGGTTTAAAATAATTACAGTAGGCTGTTTTTTGTGTCTACTATGACCTACTTGTTGTTCATTTTACTAGGGATGGAAATTCTAGCTAAAGATACAAACCCTTTGACCCTACAGTCATTCAAACATCCACAGGATTCATCTTTTATTCACACAAGACTGTGCCTTGTCCGTTTATAAAAATATGGAAAGGTGTGTACTTTGATAAAACGTAGCTGGTCTCCTGAAATGTTGTTGTATCCTGTATTTCCTCATGTAAAAATGTTTTTACATGTGAGTCTGCTTAGCAATGACTTGATGCAGTATTTAAGTTTTTTAAGTAAAATCTAATTGCATATTCTTGTCTCGTTTAATTTATCTGATTTTAATTGAGCAATTTGAACTATGTAACAGCCATTTTTTTTTTTTTTTTAGTGACTGCATGATTGCCTTCATGGTGAAAGATTTTGAATATCTTTTTCCTGCGTACTAAAAATGACAGCCTAAAGAACACATCAGATGAGATAAGATGTTCCTTTTATTGTTCCCCTTGCGAGAAACTTGCAGGTACCACAGCAGCACAGAGCGAAACAAGTAGCAGCACAAGAATAAGTCTCAAAAATAGTGACAATGATAAAGAGATATTGGAAGAATAAAACAACATAGAAACCATAGAAAAATAGAAAATCGATGGCTTTTTGACCACAACTATCCACCCTCCTGGATATGGTTATAAAAAAAAAGCAGCAGTCATTTTCTCCACTATATCCAACTTCTGTATCTATAGACTACAAAACACTCCTAATATCTTTGAATGATCTGTCTCTTGAACATGTTAAACCTTTTGAAGAGTGTACATTGCATTGATGGAATTTGTCATGCAGCCAAATCCTCAATTCCTCAGCTTTACTCTGCAACATGCACTTAACGTGTTTGGCCACACGGTGGTGGCATTTATCTGATTTCTTTTTTTCTTTTTCTTTTTCTTTTAGCTTGTCGGCATCACCTGCACAGTTGGCTGGTCAAAACATGTACACAGATTTTTGTGCTTACACAGGACAATAAACTTGACAAATGCACACAAACATATTGGTGAAACAGTAACCAGCCCACCTGCCACTTCCTCAAATGTTTGGTTTTTTTGCGGTTTCCAGTATCCTCTTACGTCTGCAGTGCAGAAACTCCTCATCAAAGTACAGTAAGCTGAACACACGCCAAGAGCCGACATCTCCACTGTTGATGTGGTGGGTCTGCTGTACTTAAAAGGATTTTTCTTCCCCTCTCCCATGCCTGCGGGCGCTTGTTGAAAGGAAACCGCAAAAGTATCAACATGAAAATCTGCCAGAGTGAAGAGAAATATTTGGGATCTTATTTCAAAGGTAATAACTTTTCTGGTGACCCTGATGTTGTGGGAGCTGCTTAAGAGAGTGTTTTAAACTACTTTTCAAATGAAATCTGGACAGATTATGACACATTTCCCAGGCAGACGATTTCTGCCTGGAGATTGTATGTGCTCTTATTTTGAAGAGGCTGCTTGGTCATGGCACACACCTGGTGATTTATGCTGCAGTGTTTGTGGAAGTATAGAGATTATAGAGGCAGACGTGTTAACGGCTCTGACGGTAACAAGGGACTCCCGTGAGAATGTCTGGAATCTAGCTGCAATTGTCCTGCTGCGCCTCGGGGTCAACATCTTGAAGCTTTGGCCCCCCCGCGGGCTGACATTTCACCCAACTGTACCCTGACAACAAGAAGCCAGTGTCCACTTATAGCATGTGGAGCAAATGCCTCCAATTCCTCACTTTATATTTCTGTCCCGCCTCGCCTCACCTCACCTGACCCCTGCGAAAAATATGGTAATAATAAACTCTATCGAGTGTCCCGCTTCCAGGTAGCATTAAGTGTTTTACCGCTCAAACAATTTTAGAACACATAGCTCAGCCTTTAAAGGGCCACTCCACCTGTTTCACACATGACAGTCCGTTGAATCATTACAAACAGTGCCTCAACAGAGAGCCCGGGCTTAAAAGCTACAGATGTACACAAGCAAAACGGGGGTGGTGGTGTGGAGTTTGAAAGATGTGGGTATTTTACAGGCACAGAGCCAAGATGTCGGATAACTGCACTGTAGGATCCAGGGTTTTTGGAACTCGGCCCTATACTAGGGACTAAAAATCATGATATCTGGCCTCGGCTGCTTTGATTTTGTTTTATAAGTACATTTTGGATGTGTTGCGCTTTGCTGTGAAGAGTGACGGTCGACACGAGGAAGCCATGTCCACATTCAACCACCGAAATAGAAAAAAGTTTGTCTGTGTCCAGCTCTGCTCATATGAGCAACAAATTTTCTGACATTTTTTGATTGATTTTATATTATTTTGTTATCATAGTCACACAGATCGGGAAAGGAAAATAAGTCCAAAACTTTCTGAAAATAAAATATTAGAATTAACTGTACCATTACTAGAAATGTGTACCTTGGATATTATAGAATTTACATACATACAAGTTTTTTGGGGGAAACAAAAGGTGTTTCCAAGTCTGAGTTTGGACCTTTTCTGTAAAGCAGAGTATTTCTGTAATTCCTTAAATTAGTCAGGATGGGGTCTTTAAAGTCCCCCACTGTTATTGAAGTTCAGCATTATAAGTCCTTGGGCTCTTGTTTTGTGGGACAGAGCGACAGAGATGGTTGGTTTGAGGTTCTCTGGCTCCTCCTACAGTAAAACAAACACTGAGCATCTCTGAACTTCCTCTCAAATATTTGAGCAGGTGGTGATGTTTGGATGGCTTTCTAAAGGGGGCTGTCCTTTATTTATTTCAATCTTTTCCTCCGTTTTTTTCAGCTTGAACCCAATACTTAAAGGCAAGGTAATGCAGGCGAATTTATTTCAATAACACAATTCAGACACAATGTATTAAAAGTATTAAAATACCCGAAACAGCTTGTCTGGTTCTCTGGTTTGGAAAAGACGTCATTTAGACCCTCTTTTTAACTGAAAACTTCACTGTAAACGCAGAGTAACTATAGATTTTTCTAGTCCACGTGGAATCTCAGGGCTTCCAGAGACTTGAATTACTCTGGCAGAGCTGTGCGGAGCCATTTTCTGTGTGTTTTTCTGTGTCCCCATCTACTTCAGTTATTTAGGAGGCGCCGTGAGGCTCCAGAAATGTTTTGCGTCCTACGAAACATCACCTGACTTTCAGTCAGCGTGAGGCGTGAGTAGATAAAGGCTGAATTATCGCTTCTGGTCAAACTCATCCTTTAGAGGGCCTTACGAAGCAGACTTAAAGGGGCACTGTGCAACTTTTTCAACCCGTCTTCGTCAGAAAAAGAAAAAAAAAAAACGAGCAGAGAGGTTGCATCTCATTCGTGACGCATATCGATGTTTTCTTGCGTGTGTTGAACCTTTTTTTTTAACTACAACATTGCTATGTAGTTCTACATTCTCATGCTGTGGGACGTCTAGATGGGTAGTGCAGTTTTTATTCTCACCCTGGCACAAGATCCAAATTACAAGCTCTTTGCTCTAATGTTAAACACCTGACATGCTTGGAGCAAGCTCATGTCAGGGCTTGAAAAAAAAAACACTATTCAATACATTGTTATTGTTATTTTGTTTGTTTGTTTGCTTATAGGTGTAGAAAAGTTGCATATTGTACCTTTAAAAGCCTCATTAGGCTACAGGTGGGAAGAAAAAAACACGACCAACAGAGGCTGTTCCTTCTACGATAATCCCACATCATGCTGGATATGTTTGTAAACATAACTTTTACTGTGTATTCCCTGTGGACTACAGAGGTACGTGGACGGACTACAAAGCGCCCGGTCCATCAATAATGACGCATTTCCGCTCTGCCCCACCGTGGGATTATCTCCCCCCCTCCCCATTTACGCGCACACACACACACGCCGAGCCGCTGCTCGCACACTGTCCGGCCACTTGGAAATTTCCCCTCTACGCGGAGGATATTTGTACAGCTGAGGAGCGGGACTGGTCGGCTAACGTGCATCTTCTCGGGGGCTGACTCGCTTGAAATGCCCCAGTAGAGGACCCGAAGGTACGTCTGCGAGCCCGTGATCGGCTTTATTCCGCTGCCCATCTCCCCCCCGCAGCACACGCAGCGATCCGTCTGACCTTCTCCCGACCAAAGAAACCGCACGCCGCCTCTCTCCCTCTCTCCCTCTGTGAGTGTGTGTGGATGGGGATCTTGCCTTGCGTTGCCTGTTTGAATGGATCGCTGCTTGTGCGAGTTGCGTGTCTGCGGCCGCGACGCTCGTTTGAATCCGCGAAACTTGTGGAGCATTTAATGATCCGCTCCTCCGCCGGCATCGGCTCGGTTTCTGGGCGACTTTACAGACCAACAGGGCTGCTGAGGCTGAACCTGCTGCTGCAGGAGAGGTGAGCTTTATTTATTTTCTCGGCTGTGTGTAAGGAGGACTCAGCGTGCAGACAAAAAACGGAGGGGTTTTAGGTGCGCAGAGTCAAAAGAGGCATGCAAGAGTTCACGGAGATTACGCTGCGCCGGGACCAGCGGGGGTCTCCGCCATGTTCAGTCAAACCACCTCAAGTCATCGCCAGTGCCCGCAAAACGCCTTCAAGCAATTGTTTCCAACTTTTCCCTTTTTTAATAATGCATGTGGGGAAGAAGGAAAAAAAACACATATTAAAGGGCGGCCACCTGTGCATGCTGCTGCGTTTACAAGCACCTGGTCGTGTAGGGAAAATCCAGCTTCATCATATAGCTTGCAGGGGCGTGGGTGGGTGGGTGTGTGGGTGGGTAGGTAGGTAGGTAGGGGGAGTATTTCCAGCTTCATCCAGCCTGTTTGGTGCATGTGCAGTCAGGAGCAAGGTGATCAAGAGAGCAGCCATGTGGAGAGAAAAAAAGAAGTGACATATAGAATAATGCATGGCTCCTCTGCAGCAGCCATCCTCCCAGGTTTTTTTCTTTATATATATATATATATATATATATATATATATATATATATATATATATATATATATATATATATATATATATATATATATATATATATATATATATATATATATATATATATATATATATATATATATATAGTGGAGGATGGCTGCCTGGATCCGCTCTCTGCCGCCACACCCCTTCTTAGAAAGGCAAGGCACTGCCAGTAATACCAATCACATGCTATATCTAGCATTTGTTACCGCCAGGGAGATCTCAAGGATGTGCCTCTCCTGTTTGGCAGCGAGGTACGATGAGGCTGAATGATGCCTTGGTTTTTGTGCGCCAAGTTTGGTGACCGGAGGATTGCAATGCACTTCCTAATGCGAGAGTGGATCAATGCATGTCAATGAGGCAGTGTGTGTGCGTTGGCGACCGTGTGGCTGGTGAGCCTGGTTAGGGGGCAGACGTGACAGGGGGTCATATGAGATGAGAGGGGATGGGAGGGTGGGTGGGGGTTGTCTAGGGAGTTTAATAGGCAAAAGTAAATTGTCCCCCTGAATCAATCTCTCTCTCTCTCTCTCTCTCTCTCTCTCTCTCTCTCTCTCTCTCTCTCTCTCTCTCTCTCTCTCTCTCTCTCTCTCTCTCTCTCTCTCTCTCTCTCTCACACTTCTCCCCACTCCCCTCCTGGCTGCCTAGACCCTGGCTTGTCAGGAAAAGACACATGACCTTACAGGCTGCGGTGTGTTTGTGCGTAATCCTTCAGGAACGAATGCTCTCCCTCTGACTGGTTTGTTACACATCCTCGAGGTATGTCTGACACCGGTCTGTGCATCCAGATCCATTTTGGCATTCAGGACAAGCGTTTCTTGCAGGAACGGCTGGCGCTTATTAAATACAATTTTCTCTCCCACCCCAAAAAATCCATACTTAATAAAGGTGTGAAGACTTTTTTGCGGCGGCGGCCTCCGAGAATGTCATCCTGTCTGCCCGAGTTGCCCCGCGTTAAAACGTGTCCTTTCAAAATGGCAGCTCGCCCATAATGAGCCAGGCTGCCCGTTTCTTCGGCGCTGATCAGTTGTGCTTCTGTTTCATCTCTGTGAAAATGTCATTTCTCAAGCCTCACTGTTCACTGTTACTATCAGCTGCTGCTGCTGCTGCTGCTTAGTATGCAGCTGTGCCACCAGCCGTGGCACCGATCATTTATTAAACTGACCAAACTCTATCTGGCTTCCCTCACATAAAAGCAGCAATCAAAAGCTTTTTCATTATATTAGCGGCTGCGCTGACCTTTTTGGAGGATGTGTTTATGCATCCATTATGCTATTAGTAGTTTGAAACCAATCGGCTCCGAGCAGAGCTCGAGTGACCAACAAATACCCTCTTTACTGTGTAGCTGTTCAGTTATTTAGTGCTGAAGCCGGTGGCAGGGAAGGAGAAGCGGTGTGAATCTTCAGGAAATGATGTCTTAGGTGCACACGATGAGAGCTGCAAGCATATTAATTATGCTTTGCCTTAATCGGAGGTCTTAAAATCAATCTTTAAATGGCTGTTTGAGAATAACCTGTCATCCATTGCCCTGTTTCTTTTGAAATATCTTACACAAAGATACTAAAGCAAAGCGCTTGCTATGTAATTTCCATAGTCATTCAGCCTGGGCTGCAGCCTTGGGCGACTAACACTCAATGGATATGTGCTTCTGGCTTATAAAGACCTTCAAGGGCAACTTCGTCCGGAAGTGAAGGGGTTTACTCATCAGCAGCACATGGCTAATTTATTGATCCCTGCCTTTTGTTGTGCATGGAAGCAGGCCTTTGCTGTCACCAGCCGCCACAGAGGGGAAGTAATAAGCACACCATAATGACACTTTAATCACAAGAGGCAGCATGGTAATGCAGTGGACCTTGGGAGGCGAGCCAACAGTTTGTTGCTTGTGCTCAGCCAGGTAGCTCTGCTGAGCTGACAGGAAGTGTCGGGAACGTTGTGGCACTCAGAGTTGTCGGGTTTAGTAAAATCTATTACAGCAGTACAGGATGGTAAAACTACATGGGGGCTCGTGTTGTGTGATCAAACTAGCTCCAACCTGTCGAAGCACAGACACAGGACCTCTTGGGATGTTCTTCGGCGTTTGGCACCAGGACATCGACTGGTGGATCCTCGGGGTCCTGCGGGCTGTGAGGTGGGGGCCTCCATCAGTCGAACTCGTTGCTGCACACATGCTCCATCAAATTGGGATCTGGGGAATTCAGGGGGCCAGTTCAATGCCTTGAGGTCTTCGTCATGTTCCTCACACATTCCTGAGCAGTTTTTGTGGTGTGGCCAGGTGTGTTGTCCTGCTGGGAGGGCTCTGCCTTGTGCTTGGTCTGCAAAACAGACCCGGGGTTTCCAACAGAACGTTGCATTGCAAGGATAGATGTTTTTCACTTCACCTTTTAGTGCTTGCTGTGACTGATTGATGGACTTCCTGCAAGAGTTGTACGGGTTTCCTTTTTTGTGTAAAAAGCTGCTGTGATGACAAGAGGACTTTATCATGCAAGTGTAAGAATTTCAGCTGAACAGAGAGAGCCTGCTTGAATTCCATTTGCGAAGTATTTTGAAGGAGTGTTGCTAGCAGCATCCCTTGACACTTGTTCCACAGTTATTCACAACTCACCTGCCTCTGCTGCTAGTGCAACAATAACCAGAGCGAAGAATCAATGGTTCCAGCGCTGTTCCTAGTCAGTCACCTGGAACTCATTCCTTATTTTGTATTGATTAGCAAATTCAGTTGCCGTTGTGTTGTCTGTTTGACTGATGATGGTTATATGTAATTAAGTAATTAAAGAACATCATTAGAATGGCGCAGGAATGCATTAGTCTGCATGTCTGCAAGGCATTGCACGCTATTTGATGACCTTGCGCAAGCTTGATCACAACCATAATGATGTAGGATTGGAGCTCCTGCTTATCTGGGCGCTTTGGGGTTTTGTATTGTAAGAAAAGATTGGACAGACTTGGCCCAACGTTCATATTTAGAAGCATGGTGGCTATTATCCCTGGCTCTCTGACTGGCTTTTTTGACTGCAGACCTTGTGTACCTAGGACGTGAATGAGCAAAACGTGCCTTCTCGATGATATAGATTCTGTAAACCACGCAGGAATGATGGTATCATTTTGCATACATTTGATAAAATGCTCAACCCAAACGGTGGAATTTCTCCCTGTTTTGTCGGACTTGGATATCATTTGCTTTTTGCCTCACACTTTCCTCACCCTAAGAGATGAAGTGAAATGAACAAGGACTACTTTCATTTTTGACTTAGGCAACTGTTGCTGAGTCCCTGGATGCACACATGCACTTTGTTATACTATTTAATGAAATCAAACCAAATTTTTGTATCTGTGTTGGCATTCCTCTGCTATAGAGAGTCAATGCATTTACTGAGTCTGTCATTACCAGCCTGGATCCAAATTGCCTAACTACAGTATGCACACCAACAATGAGTTAGTTTGGTTGTGCTTTAAACATTAACGGTTGCTCTTCTATCAAATTTCTGACAAAGCAGCTGCTCAACATGTGCATTTGCTGTTTCACTGTAACCACAGTGGTTGTCAAATCGATGATAAACTTTCATATGACACAAGCGGCAGCTTTTTTGACTAACTGCAGCTCCCATATGGACACATGCAGGCAAGACTCACTGTGAGAACGCTGTGTCGTCGTGACGTGCTCACTGTGAGGGGTGGAAAAAGGTCTGAATGGAGGAGGAGGAGGAATGTCTGGCCTAGTTCAAGTTAACTATCACAGAATTTCACACTTCGTTGAGACCAAGCAAAGGCATGTGTAACCTTAAACATAAGAGTCAAATCACAAGATTCCAAGCTGGGATTCCTGTGAGAAAGAGGGGCCCCGAGCGTTGCCCTTCCAAATGTAACATGACTGAGTTTTGAACAGAATTAGACAGAAAACTTACTGAAACACTTTCCATGCTCCTTTGTCCAAGTCACCCAGAAAGGGTTATAGTTCGCAACAGGCCAGGTTGATAAAAACTGAAGTGACAACCTTTACCCAAATCTTATTTAGAGAGCAGATTGAATATGAATAAACAAGGGTGGATGTAGCTCAGGTAGAGCATTTTTGTCCTGCAATCAGAAGGTTGCTGGTTCAAATCCCATGGCTGCACGCTGAAGCATCCTTGAGCAAGATACCCCAAACCCTGAATTGTCCCTGATGAACAGGTTGCCACCTTGCATGGCAGCCTCTGTCATCAGTGTATGAATGTGTGTGCCATAGAAATGCGAGTCAGTTTACCAAAATAAAATGACCAACTTAAAGAGAGGGTGCACATTTCTGAACAGACTGTAGCCATTGATGATGAGTCTCTGTCCGTCAGCGGTGAAGTGTTCATCCAAAGTTTTCTGAAGTGGAAATGTTGGTCATTATTGGATGGACGCAGCAGAGGCTGCCTTCTTGGCACATCCCATCTACTTTCTGTTTTTTCCCACCTCCCACTGAGTTCTGGTTTGCCCGCTTCCCACTCAGTCCAAAATCCAATGTGCATTGCATTACAAACACAAGCCAGTACAGTGTTTGCCTGCCAGTAACACAAAGAACTATTTCTGCACGAGTGGCCTTTGCTAATTGATTGGTTTTAAATACTCCGTATGACTCAAGGACAGGAAATGTTTTCAGTGTTTGTTTCAGTCGATAATTAAACGTGGAGTATGTTCCGGGATGAGCAGTCTATCGGAGTGCCCTGTGGCAGTCTGCGTACTGTATGTGGTCATGTGTGTGCTGTGATGTAAGTCTGTGGACCCCTAGTCTGGTTTAAAAATACCAAAATTTGGTCATACTGAGCAGTCTGGAGCAGCAATCGCCAGAATGGTTGTCATAGTGACGGGGGAAGAGAACTCATGCTGCCTACTACCTTGTAGGCATTTTGAACGGAGTTGATCATTTGAACGGTAGAGGAGCACGCTGACGACAGCGTTCACAGATGTTTATGCCAAAATGGGTCGAGTTTCACAGTATTACATAGCCTGTATGGCCGATGACATTAAAGTCATCTGTCTTCTGGTGTGATCTGACCTATGAGCTGGGAATTCACCACGTGGTCGCACTGACTTATGGACTGCTCTACACTGCTCCAAGAGCGAAAGTTTCCATTCTCAATGCAGCGATGATCTGTTTGTGTTGAAATGCCCCTGTGCAACATCAACTCCAGGACTCAACACAAATGGTCAACATATACACATGCATGTAAGAGAGGTAAAAAAACTCCCGAATATGACACCAGGTTAAATATGACATGAAACATGAACGATCCCTGCGGTGAAATGAGGTGAAGTCCCCCTGTTTAAGTTTAGACCTTTTGAAATGAATACCAGCTATTTCTGAATTTGAGTGTCTTCTTCACTCGCTTCCCAGAACTGCTTGTCAAGGGATCTGTTAATACTAAATATGTAAATACGAGATAAAAATTGTCTAATTGTCTGCAGTCGCCGCCAAACTTACAGGGGCTCTGTGGAGTCTCTTGAGTTTTATGTCAGCAGGACTCCATTTCTAAACCGGCGTTGGCTACTGTTGCTCTCTGTTAGCAGCACCATTAAATGACTTTAACAAATCATCCACAGGCTTGTACAAACAACTGAGAGAGAGAGCAACGGTCTCACATGTCACATAACGTTACAGTCCGCTCACATATGGTCAATAAAAAGTGATCAACACATGCAGATAGCAACAAATTGGTCACCTTTTATTTTTCCTTTTTCACTGAAATGCTCTTTTTTTATTGATAATGCTAGATTTGTTGATGATGAAATAACGTGACATGATTGAATAGACAAATCATCTTGAACTCTCTTTCCAGTTGCACTAACGTCAGTAAGACGGACCTCTCCTCGTCGGGCCGAATCCAGGCTGACTTCGAAACCCCGACTTGTAATTTCAGGCGCTTTGGCCGAGGCGAGCAGTCGTCTCGACCCCCACGGCTGAAAGCGGATCTGCCCCGAAATGGGTTTCAGGTTGCAGATGAGCTCCTCAGCTATTACTGGAGTGCGTCTCTGGCAGAAATCCCTGCTGCCATGGTTGCCACCTTGAGGCTCATGCCTCTTAGTCACCAGGGCAGAAATGTAACCTAATCAGGTGTCTGCTGCTCCCAGCACACAACTACGCCACACCGCGAACAGAGTGTAGACTGGCTGTGTTGTAAAGTGACCACGTGTTGCCAAACACCGTTGTGAACTATGTCACTCTGCGCGACCCTGTAATTTTCCCATTTCACTTGGATTCCATATTAATGCTTGTGTTGCTTTGTGTGGTTAACTTCTTCTTTCCATCTCCCTGCTTCGTCCATCTGGTCAGGGGGGCTGTTCGATCCTGCCAAAGTGACATGGAAATGCAGTAGTTGCTTAAAGGTTACAGAAGCACGCACATTGCGTAGAGATTACCAGTTTGCTTGCTGGGAAGTGAACCATGTAACACCCTCTTCCAGCACAACAAGTGCTCCTGAGCAAAGTGTTTTATTTTGGATGCTCTCAGCGGACCACTCGATGCCAGTGCCACTCGCTGTGGTTATTTTGGGTTGATAATCAAAAGTCTGTTTACATGCGTCACTCCGACTTTTGCACATGAATGGTGAATGAGCAGTAGAGGCAGCTTCAAGGTGACTTTTTTTTTTTAATCTCTGCTGGAGAAATTGATCACAACGGTGATAGAATAGAGCTCAGGCTTGGCATTTGAACAAGACAGGATACCAGTTGAATCTGTACCATAGAGGGGGTTGAGCGTATACAGCTTTGATGGTTCTGCCGATGAAAACATTAGCTCCTCGTGTTTTTTAAAGGTTAAATCAAGCATGACCGCATCTACGTTTCCTCTGTTGCCTCAGTGATCCCTTAGCAGTTGACCGCAACTGTATCTATTCCCAAAGTCATGACCAAATGGCGCCTACATTACTCAACCTGTTTGCTTTTTTTGTTGACAAATTGCGGCATTTGTATCACTCATCAAATTATTTTGGTCCCTGTGATGTCGTGGTTGGTAGAAAACTACACTCGTGTTGGAATTCCCCGGGAAGTGAGAGGGAAGCGGCTCGGAGCGATGCTTTTATCGAGCGGCGGGACGAGCAAACATTCTGGGAGCGCTGGAAATGTATCCCCACCCCTCTGCTCCTCCACGGCCCTCCTGCAGCCCGGGGCATCTATTCTTGGTTTTTCACATGGGGATAAATTCTTTGCTACAAATGTTGGGCAGGGAGTCGCCCTCTCTGTGTAAGGGCCACCATGCTGGCAGAAGGGCTGAAATGATCCCAGTGTTGCTGAATAGACTGAAAATGTTGTGGATATGCGAGTGCGATGAATAGATTGTTGAAATCCAGGGGAGCACTTATGTCATTTGCAGTCAGATTTGGCTGCGGCTCCCATTGTTTCTGCAGGCTCGGCATTTGGCACAATGTATCCTGAATGAGTTCAGCCTTCAGTCAATCACCAACCAGTTTGTGTGTGTTTTCTGGCCGGGCATCTACGGCATGAAACGATGGAGGAAGTTGTCGTTGCCTATTATCTGTATTGCACCGTTCGTTTTAATTCAGCTTCCTGTGTTGGCTTGAAAACGGCCCCATAGCCTCACAATGGCTTTCGGACAGGTATCTGACAGGAGTTACATAATTACCTGTTTGAGCTTAACTTGACGTCCCATGAGCTTTGTTTTGTCTCTTCAGCAACTTTTAATTTCGTAAAAATGGTGCACAGTTAAACAAAATTTTAAGGGGGAACTAAACAGGACTGTAGAGAAAATGGAGAGAAGCTCCGAGAGCGATTATGGCTGCCCAGCGCTAGCCAGGCCTGTTAGTTTGCTAGTTAGTAAGAGATATTACTATGCTTACTGCTTTCCCAACTGATTTTCATATGCAGAACTATATAAATTGTTATGCCACAGCTTCAGATGCACGCACACAGGTTAATCCAGTTGAGATTCTAAGCACTGCCGGTCAACCGTCTCCCACTCGTCAACAGATTTTAGTTGCAGAAAACAACATCTTTTTGACAGGTCGTTATTTTTCCAGATATTTGGAAATGATTAGCCTTGAAAAAAAATTCAAGTGTATATAGTTTATTATTCTCTGATAAAACGATTCAGCTGGGTGTCTGTGTTTGCTTTACACATCTGAAGTGATGGATGTGACAAATGCCAGCTTGTTTCTTATCATTTATTTATTTTGAATTTTTCTTGCTGCATGTTTTTCTAGTTTTATTCCCCCCCCCATGATTAACACTCAGTCTTCTCTGCCGGCATACAGTGAATCAGGGTGCAAAGTGCATGTTGACATGATCCGTCATAGTGATGTTCGACCACGAGCACGTAAAAATGTTTAAAGCGGCAGGATGGGCCTCTTCTCTCACCCCTCCTGTGATGTTGTTTGAAAATGATCATCCATGAACTAATGGTTTTAGTTCCTTTCCTCGATGCATTTTGTGCTGGATGTGTCTGCAGATCCTTCCATAACACATCCAACATGACATTGCAAAATTCTACCGACGGACCGCACCAGAAATAGCCCCTTTAAGTGCCTGTTAATGTATGACCATTACATAATTTCACTGTCAGTGCTCCTCGCCCTTGGCCGAAAAAACCTTTCCGTCTGGAGCAGACTCGCTTGCGCTCTTCCCACCTCCCCTGTGAGCCTCCGATGCTGCTCGTGGAGGTTCGTGGTGTTTGAATAGAGCTATATAAGGGAAACCATTCTTTGTTTATTAGTTAAGGGAGAGTGCATGGGAGCGCTGCCAGGCCTCTCTCCGAGTAGAAAAACGGGGACAGCGAGAAGAAGACGAAACACCACTCAAACAGAGTGTACTCTTGCTATGCGGAGCTGTAAACATTGCTCCTTTTGTTTTTTTTTTGTTTTTTTTTCTTTCTTTCGAAGGCGGCGTTATGAGGGCGGCAGCTGGCTTATGTTACATGTGGAAAGCTCGGCGGTAATCAAGTGGCTGAAAATAGACTTTTATTTGTGCGCCATGCTATGGGGGCAGTGTGCGATATTGCGGCCAGGAATACAGTGGTTACATTAGCTGCCTCCCAGTGACTTCATCTGAGTTATGAGCGGTGGAGGTTATTGGAGAGAGGCCGCCCACCTGCTGCAGGCTGCAGGTCCTCCGCTAGCATGACAGCAGTGTAGTAGAAGGTGTGTCTCGGTTGTAGCCGAAGAGCATTTAACTAATAAAAGAAACAAGGAAAAAAGACACTTTGTGAATTAGATTTTAAAGGTGCAAGAAAGCTCTTGGATCAGGTGAGCTTCGGATCAGGATGGGCCCCGGGCTAGCTGGTTAGCATCATAACTCTGTTAGATATCTCTGCAACATAATATGTAGACATCAGAGTAAGAATCAGAAACACTTTATTGATCCCTGAGGGGAAATTGCATGTGTTACAGCTGCTCCCAGTTCCAGAAATATGCAGCGTGCATGTCAAAAGTCATATTTATTCACATTCTGTTGATTGTTCAATTCATTTTTGAATGTTTTCAGCTTGAATTCTTTCATGTTGCTCCTTTTTTAAGAAAGTGGGCTGAAGGGATAATACAGCCACTCCGCTCAGTTAAGATGGTCGCTTGAGTGTACTGTCGAGTGCCATCTGTCAAATGGCTGTTAAGTTGTTCGAGGGGGGCTACCTGCGCGTGTTGGATTTTTACAGCCTGCATTTGCAAACCCTTATTAAATGTGAAGTGCCGTCTGCGGGGACAGTTTGCTGAAACACGTCCGGCGGCGACTGGTGAGGAGACCATTTTTAGAATTCAAATGGCTTCTTCTGCTCCGGGGCTAAATGTGTCTGAGGTGTCCACTTTTTTATTTATTTATTTTTTTTAAAGCTGAAGTGAGACCAGCTGTCTGTGGGAAAACACATTATGATTACTGTATTAACTCATTAAAAAGGCTTAAGTTTATAGGGTGCCCGGTTGTTGTTTAGGGTGTGGAAAGCCAGCGGTGTGGAGGCAGCGCGAAATCATCAGCTGCGCGGCTCCGACTCGGTTGTCAGCTTTGTATAATCAGCACGGCTGCACAGTTTGCTACTGAATCAGGCTGTTCATTAAAATGCACTCTACACGAACCGCGTGCTGTTGAACGAGGCCGCACTTTCAACTTGTTGGTGTGTTTTTTTTCTTTGTGCGGGATTAATGAAAAGCATGGGATTTGCTGCCTCATGAGTACTATATGCTTCTCTTTTCAGAGGCCACAGTCTGGAGACGGTTGCGCAATCACTTCTGTTCCCAGTTTGAATTTAATTGAGATAATCCAATATCACCATTTTCTGCTTTGTCAATTTAAAATAAGATTGTTTGTAGTAATCTTCCCGGCTTAAAGTTGGTGCGCAGTGTTTCATGTCAGCTCGTCTATGGGGAGCTTGTTCTCCAGCTGGCAACGAGACAAATGCTGCATTGTCAGATTCCTCTCTTTAAATGGACTCGGGCGTTTTGTCTTTTGGACTCGGGGTAGAATGCCAGCCTTGTCCTCAGTCGGGTTACTTATCTCCCGGGTGCAGAGCACACCCTCGGGGGAAATTACTTCGGGGGGGCATCCCCACCCACCAGTTTACCCCCTTCAACAACATGATTGAATGATGTCTCTCCCTTTGAGGAGTGAGTACCCCGTTTGTTACTTACACTGCTGAAGTCAAGCATCCTCTCAATGAGCTACAAGATTATCAGTGTTTGTAAGGCTGGTTGGCAAACACCAGGTGGGAAATTTATTGCTGGCTGCTCTTAAGGGAATGTTCACGCAGAGACTCGGTGCTGATTTTGAATTGGCAACACGCGTTGCTAGGATGGTGGATTCGAATGCCAGTTACAAGTGGCAGATGGGAAATGAGATTTTTTTTTGTTTTTGATCTGTTTTTTCCCTGATGTCAAGTGCAGCTTGTTCCCTGACTGGAGTTTTGCTAACGGTGCTGCCAAGACTGTTACTTTCTGCCGCTGTGGGAGCAGGTGAACGCTCCTGAGCAGCCTGGCATCCCCGGGTGCTCTGGGCGGCCACACATTCCACAACTTTTCTTGGACCCTGCGGGGCCGTTTCACAGCGGGCTTTGCTTTCCAGAAGCAGACACAAACTCATTTTTTTCTGTTTTTTATGGGAGTGAATGCTGAGGTGGCACTTGGCATGCTGTCTTTATTGGAAGGTGTTAATAAAGAGCTGTGCATGGCGATTTTAAAGGAAACGGACAATATTTTGAAAACACTTGCTGTCTTGCTTAGATGAGAATATTGGTACGCTCTGTCCGTTAAAGCGACTATTATCAATATTTCTGTATCCGTGACGAATCACTTCACTGCTTGAATGTGAAAATGGAACATCAGTTGAAGTTCCCCACATCTCTACGGCTCTTTATAGGGTCTTTCAGCTCATTGTTTTGGTTTTCAGGCCTGCAACTTGCGGGCCTATGTTTTGGATCACTCTCAGCATGTAGCGCAGCGTTGTATTCGGCCTGCTGTACACCACCTGCTCAGCACTGAACGGCCGACAGTTAGCAACGCGGTGGAGCATTTAGCAGCTAACTAGCTAGGTATTTCCCAGAGGAGACTGTGGGGATCAAACAAAAATAAAGAGAGTTAAATTGTCTGGTTTTTTTGAATCCACAAACACAGTGATGGCAAGGGAATTATATACTGAACACAGCTGGGTGCAGTGTAAATTAAGCTTGTTTGTTGCCTGCTTTATCGTTATATTTAGCGAGCAGACGTGTATGTTGCCCAGTCTAATCGAGGTCTCAAAAAGAAATCATATAATCGGGTACTCCTTTTTACAAGTATCATGGTGGGAAAGTTTTACATAGCTCTGAGAATACTGTCCAATGTCATCTTTCAGGCTGCATCTCAGCATTAAAGTCCCCCTGTGCAAGTAAAGTAAATGGGCTGTCGTCTTCGCTGTAGCAATCCCAGCATTCTGCAGCACTCACTGAATCCACAGTGCTGGCCTCCTCCTTCCCTCCTGTCCCTGCCTTTGGTGTGGTCGTGGTATTCCTGCTGAAAGATAAGCCATCCTGGAATCAGCCACAGTCTGCTGACCAAGCAGGAAACGGTAGCAGCCACCACCACCACCAAACCTCAGCTCAGTCCATCATCGCGCTCTCCCTCTTCATCTCACTCACTTTTTTTTTTCTTCCCTTCCTTCTGCCACACAAATCTATCCCTCTCTTAGTTTCTCTCACCCCCTATCTCTGTTTCACCACCCTGCCGGTTTCCCCCTCCGGGCCCCCGCGGGTAGTGAGCATGTCAACACCTCGGCTGCAACCCAGTCGCGGGGATGAAATGACACGGGCTGTAAATCAGCAGCCGCGCACATCTGGTGAATGGATGCGGGGCGGTGTATTGATGGACAGAGTATTCACGCTGGCGGTGTGACATTTTGACATTTTTTCAATGCGTTTGTCTGGGTATCTAAAAAATCCTCAGGCATGATTTGTGACGACTGGAAACGGCTCTCCTGACCTTCGTTTAGCTGGCGTTTAGCCTCACTCTCACTCGCCTGCATGGAAACGCGAGAAATAATTGGCCCTGAGATGGTTTCATGCGCTGCGTTGCCTGCAATAAGATGACAATCAAGCTTTTTAATACATTTACTACTTATAGTCACACTGTAAATTCTGTGAGTACTGTAACCTACATTTTATGCCATCTGTTTATCTCACTTGCATGTAGGTGCATTAGATTATTAGACTAATCAGATAAAGTAGTTCTGACACAGAGTTCAGCCTATGAGCGATTAAACTGTCCGACCAAGACCTGGTTTCAGGAGGGATTTTCCACAAATAGAAAGCGCGTTTGGATGCACGGTACGAAAACAACATTTATTTATTTGAGACTTTGAAACCAGAATGATTGCATCCATGTTCGAGGCTATAAGCTGAGAAGCAGGGTTCAGGCAGGAGCACGGTGGGGAATATACAGTATATATTCCTCTGCAGGAAAATAATAGTTTGACGGATAAATATTGAGGAACCTGCCGAGGATTAATGTTAAAATGTGTTGCTGCTTCACATTTTGATATGCAGGATGTCTTGAACAGACACTGCCTCCACAGTGTGCTCCCGCAGCTCCCCTCACATTGTTTCTTTAGATGCAAAGTCGAGTCATTTACCATTTAAATTAGCTGCAACCGTGGCACATTTCAACTTATCTCCAGCCACTCCTCAGGCTGGGATCTTTTTAAAAGCAACGTGTGTGTGTGTGTGTGTGTGTGTGTGTGTACATTCTCAGGCATGTGTGTCTGCCATCACCATCTGACTCCCCAAACAATGCAGAGTATTTAATGCCTATGAGGTGAATTGGGAGCGGCTCCTGCCTGCAGCTAACAATAGAACTGACAAGCAAGGGTTGGGGAGGGGGGGCAGGCTTTCACTTTGCAGACAGTGGTGAAAAAAAAACAGTCTTGGGCTAGCTGGATTGTTCGCCCTCGATAGGCAGCCGCAGCTCCTGTTTACCTCCCCGTGTCATGCGTTTCTTCTTCTTTAGTGTCCCTGAGCCTCTGCCCCAGCCACCAGCCTGCTTTTTTTTTTTAATTGGCTCTCCTTGCCTTTCCCGGATCGGCTCACCTGTCTGGAATTGTTATCTCGTCAACATGCCCCGCAGTTATGGTAGACTTTCCAGAAGGCGAGTTGTGGAAGTGTCGCACCTCCAACACCACTCGTCCGTTTAGGAAAAAAAAAAAAACCTTAACTGCGGAAGCTGCTAATGGAAACGATAAGGAGCAGTAGAGAGGTGCTTATCCTAATTAAAATGCATGTCAATCCATATAGCTATTGACTTGAATTTGCTTTTTGTTTTTTTTGGAGGAGGCCAAAAGCGGCCGAAGCCAGAGTAGCAGACCGTCAAAACGTCTGCAGGCAGCTGTCCAGCCAATGAGCGGATTAGAGGGCTCCCGTATCTTTACGGCTGAGATGCAGAAGAAGATTAGGGCCGGCAGCTCATGAAGAGGGGCCGGCCCGTCCTAATCTGCGGGGCTGCCAGAGTGAGACGCTGCCTTTTTAAACCGGCCTTTGATGATTTATGGTTAACTTGTAAATGATGTACCCACTTCTGTGGTTGCCTGTGCATCATTTTTGTGAGGATGAGTTTTAAAAGGGAGGACATCAGTGGGCCCATATGTGGAGCGGCCAGCACGAGAGGCAGCACATCATGAAACAGAGTAGTTGCGTGTTATTTGAGTCGGTTGCTGATCGTCTTCCTCTGAAGTGACTCCTGCAGCATTCTCATTCGCTGGGATGCCGTTTCATCAGCTATTATATCCAGAGATTAGTGTGTCTGTTGTGCTCCACTGTGAACATTATTACCACATATGGACCACAGTATACAGTGGCTTTAAACGTAGCCAACAGTAGTTTGCTCCATTGTACTCTTTCAGCTGTGCACATTAATACGGTCTTGACTGGATCAGTTGAGGCCAGCTCCTAGTTACAATGTGGTTTGATTTACATATCCTTGTTATGGTCTCAGCTCCAGGTGGTGCTGGGGTTCATCCAAAAGTGACCAGGCGGTGTAACTGGAGCAGTGTGTCTGTCATACATGCATACCATGGAGCAAGATCTGGGTCAAGCTGCTCTCGCCGCGCCCGTCGGTATCTCCCCGATCGGCACAAGCCCCTTGTTGGACGGGGTCCCAAATTTCAGCATTCGTTCGCAAAGGGTGCTGGAGATTCTTGGAAGCGCATTTGGAATTTAAAGTGTTGCCTTCAAGTTTTTTTTTTTTGAAAAGTGCTTGGATTTTGGATAAAGTGCTTGAAACTGCTTGAGATTTATGGCAAACTCTGTCTGGAAAAGCTTAAAAACTGCACTTTGTGTGTGAATTTGACCACAGAAGAGGTGCAGGATCCCTGCATAGGCTTCCCAGGAAACCTCGATCAGGCTCAACCTGTTATTTGATTCTTTCATGAGACAACCGGTGTATTTTCTTTTCCGCTCGGGGCCTCATAGTGGTGGCTTTTCTGCAATTTGAAAACGTCTCTGACAGTTACAGATTAGTCTCTTTTACCTCGACAGCTCTCCTGTGAAGTCCGCCTCGTTCGGCTCTTGCGACGCTGGAAGACAAAGGATGCTCCTGACGTGACCTGCCTTTCAGGCTCGAACATTTTAAGGGGAATTCTCCAGGGAAGTGTTTCCTCTCAAGGATGAGTGCTGGTGAATGAGTAACGAGATGGAAATGGGTGATAATGCAGAACAAGGAAATCATCTGGTTCGGGGTAATGCCGGCCATAATGACGACTAAAATAGTCGGCCGCCTCAAAATCTCGCTAATGCTTCATGAAAAAAAGGCGTGCGCGAACATTATAAACTCCATCGACTCTTAATGGATTGTTTTATGATGAGCAGATCTCATCTTCCATGACTGTGACACTTCTTGTAGGGTCTTAGATGTGCTTTTTGCTGTTCTCGGGTGATATTTTGCCGTCATTTTATTTACTGCTACAGAGAAGAGCGACGTTGTGAATGCAAATTTCTTTGGCCTATTAGTTCAGAATGTAGACTTCATAAAGCAATCCCTTAAAATAGTAAAAGGGTATGGGAATTTGTTTTAAGGCTAAAGGGAACAGCTCAGATAATCCTCTTTATTTCCAGTTTTGTGTTGCCTTTTTTGCACTGAATCCTGCAGCCCCAGCCTCTGTTTCCTCACCTCTGCATTTTGGAGCTCAAGGTTTATGCCTGTGCCCGTTCTTGGTATGAAAAAGCGGTCGCCCTGAAAAACATCTTTCACACTTAAACCCAGCACTGATGTTCACTTCACTGCAAGCTCTTCCAGCAAACCTTGAAAAATGGCGGCTTTCACCTTTTATGTGCCTGTCGGAGAGCCTGCGAAACTCTCACTTCATCTTGTCTCACATTAGTTTACAGTGTTCAGCCAAGGAGCGCACACACATGCACACGCACACGCACACACACACACACACACACACACACACACACACACACACACACACACACACACACACACACACACACACACACACACACACACACACACACACACACACACACAGGGGCCCGCTCTCACAGGCTCAAAAAACAAGACCAAGTGTAAACCACAAATGTAAACACATTGTTGCCTCTCCACTCCCACCTCCAACTTGGCTGGAGGGGTCTAATTCCATTCATGGAACTGGGAGTCGGCCTGAGAAGGGACAAGGGTCTGTGTAATTGAATTAGGAGCTTCACCCCCCCAACTTCTTCTCTGGTAGGGCAGGACTAATCATTGAGAGTCTGTTCCCTCCCATGAGAGGGTGGAATAGTTGCCTTGTATAGAAGAGAGACGAGAGGAGCTCTGTCTGCCGTATGTGTGTCTGACTGTGTATGTCTGTCTCTCTGAGTGTGTGTGTGTGTGTGTGTGCATCCTTGCCTATTTTTGTGTGTAAATGTGGCTGTGTGGTGTTTGATTTCCAGAGATTGTCTGTTCCCCTACCAGATTAAATGGTGGGTCTCCTGACCCCTTAACCTCTGATGGGGAGGCTATGTAACGACTGTGTGTGTGTGTGTGTGTCAGTGTGTGTGTCAGTGTGTGTGTCAGTGTGTGTGTCAGTGTGTGCGCTCACATGTGATGCAAAGCAACAGCTGTTCTCCAGATGTCCTCAGCTACCCCCCAAATAGGGGAAAAAGGACTAATGAAAGAGAATCCTGACTCAGAAGAAGTATACATGAGGCTCAGGGAATATTTACTGTAGTTAGTCGGTCGTACTGCTGTTGCTCTGTGTGAGTTTTAACTGATGTGTTAAGCTTCTGCAGGCATAAAGGGGAAATTTAGTGATTGGCGTTAATTTATTATTTATTCAACAGAAAAATAATGAGCACTACAAAGCTTTATGATTCTTTTATTGTTTTTTTTTCAGGCAGAAATGCCGAACAACCCCATTTCCAGCTTCTCAGAAATGAGGATTTTCCTTTGTTTTATGTCTAAATAACTTCATTAATTATTTGCTTTGGACTGTTGGTCGGACAAAACGAGCTGCTTGATGACATCAGCTTGACTTTGGGAAGTTATTTATTATGTTAATAATCAAATGATAAGTTGATTGAAAAAAAATTACCAAAAGTAAAGTTTTGTTTCAGTTGCAGCCCTAATGCAGTTGTTTGTTTTAGATGGGATTTTTCACACGTCCCTCAGTTGTATTTAGATTTATTTATTTATGATGTTTTTTCTCCTTATTTGGGCCCTTTTTATGGTTTTATTGCACAGGACAGCTTAGAAAAAGGACCGGAACATGAATGTGGGGCCACAGGTCGGACTTGAACCCTGGGCCTGTGTGGTGAGACCACAGCCCTCTGCCAGCTGAGCCACCAGCCCCTCTTTTTTTTTTTTTTTTTTTTAAAGTTTCCTGCTCCACACATTATTTCATTTTTCAATTACGCCGTGTCTAGAATGAACAGTTTTTTTTTTTTTAATCACTTTGCACAGCGGCTCCTGCTCCCCTTCAAATTAACATTCTCTGTGTGATACTGTTTCGTTCTGGGTTAGATGGAAAATGAATTTGAGATAGTCTACTGGGGACTTGAAGGGTAGCCAGATAGCTATTTAAAATCCTCAGACAGTTTTCAGTGGAACTATTTCACTTGTAGAAAATGGTTCCAAAATAAAAATGTATACGGTGAGTAATTTGTAAAGAATCCAGTTGCATTTTCACGTTCATCTCGAAGTCAATGGCTTTTTTTGTCAGATGCCTGATGTGAGGTTTGTTTAGGAGAATTTCATGTTTTCTCCTACAACATGTAACTTGTCAGGAACCCAACAGTACAGTACCAAACTCTGACTTTCAGGCCTTTTGTGTGTCCTAAAAATGTTGTGTGGCTTCTTGAGACTACAGAGGAGACACAGAAACCTCACTGACAAATGTGTTAGGGGTCATAAACTTGTGTTCGCCGCAGAGCTTATTTTCTGACATCCAATTGGGAAAAATCCAATAACCTTTAGTTGGGGGGTGGGGAACCAGGGCGATGCCAACCTCTGCGTTGGCCTACAAAGATATGTCCTCCCCGGAGCACTCTATTGAGCATCGCAAATGTCGATCTTCAGTATTTTGAGCAGCTCAAACTTAATTTAATTGTTCCCTGTTGCATGTGTGTGAGTAGCAGAGATCCGACAGTTTGAGCTCAAAACAAAATAGATTAAAAAAAAAGTCTAAAAAATATCTGCACAAGTAGATGAAAAAAACATTTTCCCATTTATTTATTTATTTATTTTTACATTTTCCATGGCAGCCATTAGGTATTGATCTACGCTCATAACAGAAAAACGTCATCGATATCCTGCTTCCAGGTCAGCGCATGACCGGCATGTTAAAGGCTTTTTGGGTAGAACCTCTTGGTTCTGCGTTCGGGGTGAGCTCACCGCTGCAGAACTCAGTTCCCCACCGTCAGTATTGCTGCTGAGAATATGTTGCTAACTCATACACACACAGACACAGCGAGAGCAGATGGTTTGAGTTTATAAAGATGGAAACATTATTGTTATTAGGAGCGGCGCGCTGCTGGGTTCTGCTGAAAACGAATGTCATGAACATCCAGAACATTTAATCTCTTTATTTCCTGCGAAGTTCTAGCTGATATTTGCACTTAGATGTTACATTAGCTGCTTCAGGTCCGTGTGTTTGCTTGCTGATAAAAGAACTTTGTATATTTTGATTTATTACCAGGTATTATGCACATTAATTAGTATTGTTCTGCCTATTTCGGTCTCTACTTTTCTGTAATTCAAATTTTTCTACAGGCTAATAAGCTTCTATATGATGAATGCAGTTCTGGACAGGTGGCTCCCAATGAGAGGATGGGAGAGTGATGGGGGACTCATTACTCCCCCACCCTCCCCACCTGCATTTATTAAGCTCAGATCCCGTGGACCCATTTAGCTAATTGCATGGCGGGTTCTGCTACTTATCCATGAGACCGGCGGAAGACCCCCAGACAATTAGCAAGTGGGCTGCAGTCAGTCTGTGATGTTTGCAGTGATTCAAGACTTTTAATCCCTTTGCTACAGAGAGCATCATCATCATAATCATGCCAGATTTTCTCTTTTTAGTCCTCAAATATCACCCTGTTTCTCTGATCTTTTAGAGGAGATGTCCACGGAGCAGAAAGGTCCACTTTTTTAGGGCTTCGGTTTTCACAGACTGTCCATGATGCTAAAGTTTAATGCTGCAAGGATGTAGCTACAGGCGCAGTTATCTCCCAGCAAGGATGTCTGACTAATGTGTTCTCAATGAAGGAATGTTCGACTACATGTATAATAAGCTTCAGTGCACTTGAGAAGGGAATGTATTTTAAGGTCTTGGTGGAAGGTTTATAAGATACGGGATTTCCTCCTCCTTCAGTTTTGAAATGTTCTAACTGTTGCAACAGACCAGATTCAGGGCGGGAAGCTCGATGTTGTACTGCCATCTTCCAGGTTGCAAGTCATAGAAAGATAGG
Source organism: Acanthopagrus latus (assembly GCF_904848185.1). Classification (NCBI taxonomy): domain Eukaryota; kingdom Metazoa; phylum Chordata; class Actinopteri; order Spariformes; family Sparidae; genus Acanthopagrus; species Acanthopagrus latus. The sequence continues at coordinate 27,820,558 of NC_051042.1, forward strand.
GAATCAGTTAAAGGAATAGATGGCCTTTTTTTTTCTTTCAGTATAAGGCAGGTTAAGGTGATAAAGAGCTTTTCAGAGTCAAGTCAAATTTGTTTTAGATTGGTGGCTATTTGATGTACCAAGATGCTTTATATTAATCCTGTACGCACAAATACACACACACACACACACACACACACACACACACACACCCCTTTGGTAAATAATACCAGTTGCCACCTTGACCTGCGCGTCCTCCAGCCGTGTGGATGGTGCGAGATGTTGAGAAGTCGTATTGGGCGGCTTTATTAAAGCATTTTTGGGGCTGGAGCAAGGTGTTTCCCAGGCACCGTATTGTCTGACCTGTCCCTGCTGTGGTCCTCCTCTGCAGCGCGTGATTAATGAAACCGCAGGACAGACGGAACAATGAAGTCTCCAGCGGCACATTGTGCTTTCTAAGATTGCCCCCCACGCTCCACCTCTGGAACCCCCCCTCCACCCCCCCAGGGGACCGGAGAAGTTTTCCTCCACTCATTCAATTTTACACCGAGCCCTATTTCCTGTCATTTTTTTTTTTTTTGTTTAGCCTTGTCATGAAAGCTGACGGGAGTTAATCTAACAAAATAACACTCAGAGCTCACTTGGATGTCTAAGCGCAAAGTAAAAACTGATGTGTAAGATGTGAAACCCCCCTCGGTGGTGTTTCCTAAAAAAACTCAGCATGTTGAGTTTTTGCTCCGAGCGATCCTCCCCCCACCCTCCTCCCCCCCAGGGCTCGGCGAAGAGAATACGAGGAATGCAAATGCCTCTAATGTTGTGTGAGATAAGGTTTCTCTCTCCTCAAGCATGTTTTTGTTTAATTCTGGTGCTTACGTTTTTATTTTTCCTGGAGGCAGAGGGCTTTGCATATCTCCATTGTCACATAATTCTCGGCTCCTCTTTCCACGGATTCCTCTCTGCAGTCGTCGCCGTTTGATCCGCGAGAAAGTTTTCCCTCTGATGTTTTGATGCGGCCTCAATATGGCGAGGCCCTGCTGCTTGGCACCTTAAACCACTTATTACCGAAGAGCGTGAACACTGCAGAGCAGAGTTTAAGTAAAGGTTGATGCGTAAAAGTATCATTAAAATTTCAATGTGACGCTGGGTCATGCATTTTGCTACCGCGCCAGTTTGAGCAAACTGATTCCATGAAACGTCATCTCCTGTTTCCCTTGAGTTTAAAGGGGAACCGCAATGATTTTACACATCAAAGTCTGTTGACAGGGAGTTGATAAGTTTCTCGAGTAACTACAAGTCTGAAAATGGAGGAAGAAAAAAAAATCTGTGACGGGGTTCCACTTGCACTTTTGGCCGCACTTGGTGCAGTATAACTAATGATGGAAAAGCACACTTTTGACCGAGTCCAGCCGCCCCGCCTCCAAGTGGTGGCATCTCGGGACTTCAGCCGACCCCTGACAAGCACCAGTCCCCCGCCCCCCCAAACCAATACTGAACTCATGTCTGTGCAGTAAACCTGAGAGAAAGACGTTTTTTAAAAGTCTATGTGTTCTGCTCTCAGTACTTCTGTTGCTTCTAACTGGATCGCTGTAGTTTATCTCGTCCTGTTTTTGTACTTTCAAAACATCTGCTGTGTTTTACCGTTTCATCGCGTTGACTTTCAGCCGGGTCAGGAGTCCTGCTTGGTGGATGCTGGTGAAAGCACGTTTCTTGTAATGATGCCTGAATATTGCTAAAATGATTAGTGGAGCCACTTTGATAGCAGTGATTCTTTGATGGTACTGTAGCAGGTAGCCGGGTTGTGGTCGAAATGCAAAATCACAGCCGTGCCAAGTCAAACTGGGTAGAACCAGACCGGAAGATGTAATGGAAAAACGGCACACATGTCAGGCTAGCAGTTTGGGGTTACATGAGCCACTACTAGCATAACAAACAGAGTTGCACTGTGGGTAATGTAGGCGCCTGGTTTTAACAAGGAAGAAGAAAGCACGGAATCAAAAAGACAATATCTGTTTTGCCTCCAAGCAGGTTATGTTTTTTTCTGACCCGTGTCCGAAATCCTGCATGACTGCGATGAGTGTCCCTCTACTCAACCCTTTTACTGCCTCTTGTTGATCTTCACTGTATACACACACACGCTAATGGAACCCATTACTGTGAATCTGTAAAGCGAGTCACTGTGTGAATCAGTTACCTCCCGGTGAGAAACCCAAAACCCCTGTCCTGCTCCCTGCCAATGTCAGCAGGTCAATGACGCTCGAGGGACAGGTTGTTACTGCTAGCTGCCCGAGCTCCGAGGAGGAGGAGGAGGACGAGGAGGAGGAGGACGAGGAGGGGGGGTGTTGGTCTGATGAGTAAGCAGGTAATCAGAAGCCGGACAGACGGTTAGCGGCTCCAGCCAGTGTTTGCTCTCGTCAGAATGCAGCTGTTTGGATTTGACCGTCTAGCATTACATTGTTTGGAATTCTTTACCCTTGGATGGATTAATTAATGGATTAAGATGCCGCAGTCCTGTTTTCCTCTGAAGAAAAAAAAACAAAAAACAAAACGTAATACTATAACACCTGTGCTGTGTGGGGGGAAAACAAATCACTTCACCTGTGTGTAGGTATGCATGGCTGATGCATTCTTGCCTCCGGCACTGTCCTGTTGAGTGTGTTTATGTTAGAGCTGGTGTGACTGCAGTGTGTGTGTGTGTGTGTGCGCTATAACATCCCGAGGGGAGAGAGGGCCTGCACGACGGTGAGATCCTGCAGTGTGTCGCTTCTCCCTCCAGTGATCCACCTTGAGTGTCTCACTTGTCCCCCATCAGTCTCCAGCCTGTCAGTGGAGCGGCTGCAGCCCGTGTCATTAACTCTAGCTGTGGGCATTCTACTGTGCAGCCTGGACAGGTGCAGTAACCTGCACTGCCTATTGTGACACATTCTGGTTGTGCTGCCAGTCCGGAACATTTGGAAACTTTGGAAACTGCACCAAAACACCACATGTGCCGAGCAAGTTGTCACCATTGTGTTATATCTGCCATTTTTAACCACATACGAGACGGGAGCAGACGTTCTGCAGAAGATGGCGCGCAAGAATGAGATTTAGAAGACAGACTTTTATGATCCTGCTACCGGCTAGGCGATTAAAATCATTATTTGAAAAGAGAGCAAGAGCCACCAATATATGATAATAAAAAAAGCCTTACCACACATTGACAATATCTTAACAAGCTGGAAGAGGTGAAAAGATGACGTGGTGACCAACGGATTGTTAGCTGTAATGACTACCCCGTCGCCTGCACATCCAGCCAGCCGAAGTTAATTAATGGGGCTTCTCAGAGTCGTAAGATGCGAACCTTAGCCGTTTAACAGGAGCTAAGCAGTTAAATGATATGATGGTCAGATTCTCTACGTTGATTTGACGTTCAGCCTGGAAAACGCCAATAAGAGCTTCCAACCTTGAGCATGACTACAGAATAAAATGACCGCCATGGGAATGTGACCCATGTTCTCTTCACAATTGGCAAAAGAGGGTTTTATCAAGAAAGGGACACCGCTCCACTGTTTTGGTGTTCAGAAAAAGTAAAAAGTGTCTTGGTGCTCTTAAAAAAGGGCCAACAGAGTGGTGGGTGCCCCTCTACATAAACATGTAGCTGACACCATGACAGCTCGCTAACTGCTCGTTAAAAAACGAGCCACAGCTGACGGAGACGGGGCAGCAGTCGGAATCCAGCAGAAAGCCGGTTTAAACTATTCTCCGTAACAATAACATGCTGAGGGTGATGATTACAAGATTTCAACCTGTCACTGTTGCTGTGATGTATTTTTCGCTTGACAGTTTCCAGGACTTCCAGGAGATATTTACGTTTTTGGGACCCATAACGCTGAACTGTTTCAGCTGTAAGGTCCAAACAGGGGACGTCTAAAGGCAGAGCGGCGGTCCTGCTGCAGCTGCTGTCACGCACCCGGCGTATCTGGAAGAGTTTGCTCAGGGTTTGCAAGCATTTTGTCCCCAATGTCATGGCCAATGAGGGCTGGTGTTACAGAGGAACCTGAAGAACAATAAGTTGTTTTCTATTTGTCATGCTCTCAGGTCAAGCAGCAGTAGCAGCACTTTTCAAGGTGTGACGCAAACTATCCAGGATTGACATGAAATGACCCGTCTTCCTCTTACCGCTCCCCGATTAACACTGTCAGTTAGACGTTGTTTAACAAAAGTGCAGACGGCAGTTTGTTTGTTCTGTGGCTGATACAACACTGTGTGTGCTTGAGGGCAGGTGTCGGTGTATTGAAGCACAGCAGGGTGTTTTTTTTCTTTTCTTTTTAAGCCTAACATACCTGGAGTGCGATGGGTCACAATGAGCAAAAGGATGAGAGATTGATCGAGCTAAATGTAGCCGGCACACAAAAAAAACAACAAAAAACTGCCCTGAGCAGTAGTGATTACTACTAATTTGTGATGGCCACCACTGAGCAGGTCACCTGAGCTGAGTTCAACCACCTTTAACGAGCTCCATTTTTAGTGTACACGCACATTTTATTTGCTGAATTATTCATCTTATGAAATATATAAATATTCATTTTATGATATTTATAACCCTGTTTGCGTCGGTGCATTCATCCATTTAACCAGCGGTAATTGTCTCCTTATTGTTGACGGCAGGCTTATTATCTTTTTTTTTTATTAAGCATATTTCATTTTAGTGTTGCTTTGATTGTATCTCGTCCTCACGGGCTGCCTCATATGGCGTTAGCCAATTAGAAAATATCTGAGGATGTATTGCTGAGTGTTTTTGTGGCTGCAGCTGTCTCTGGATCGCTCCTCTGTGGGATCCGTTTTGAAATTCGAGGCGAGACTGTGGTTGTCTTTATGTTCAATCCTGCTTATAATGAGTTCGTTTGTCTCATACGTGTTCAAAATTTGTCTTTTCAGCTGTGAAGATCAGCGGAAGTTCAAGGCTGCGTTCCCCCTCAGCAATAAGGTAAGAAACTAATAATGGAGGCATAGTGAGAGAAGGGTTGTTTAATAATCAGTCTGGACTGTAGTTAGACTTGACAACAACGTCAGGCAGTTTGGCTGCTGCCACATGTACTGTACGTGAGAGAGAAGCAACTGTAAATGTGTGATCTGGCTTTTCATTAAATTGGATTAGAAATGTGAAATCACATTGAATGATTACAGAGATGTTGCACTTTGAATGTTATGATCTAGAAGTAAAAGTGTTGTGTTGATGCAGACTTGGAACCAATTAAATTGTCTCATTTGCCAATTACTGTTCTCCTGGTGACGTTGCGTCAACTACACTGGATTGCATTAAGGCTCCTGTGTTACACTCATTATCAGGTTCATGTTTTTATTTTACGTGTCTAGTAGAAGATGATTTCATGCTATGATCTTCAAGAAATCACATTATTTTTCTCGTACTGCGGCGCCTCAATTCGCCCTCTGTCTGAACGCTCAGTTTTAGGCTCCTGTCTCTTTAAGGCCTCACAAAAAGTCCAGTCTGCTCTGATTGGTCAGCTCTCACAGGACTGAGCAGGCAACATCTACCATGTTTCAGCAGCAGGTGTGCCAGTGTCACTGAAACCATGAGCGTTCTGGGGGCGTGGCTGTATAGTTGTGACATCACAACCTTACAGAAGTCCTGGTGTGTCCTGGCGTGTCCTGGCGTGTCCTGGCGTGTCCTGACGTTTTTGAATCCGGTCTGTGTATACTTCAGTCTGGTGGGTTTGATACTGTCACAGTATTTATTTAGCATCTAGATCTGCTTTATAATCCTGAAAGACGTGATGGTAGCTTTCAGCATGGCTGGTAACAAACTGTGATAGTGTTCTGGAGGCGTGCTACCTTGAATCAATGTCAGCGATGGTGTACAATTACATGCGACCGCTCCGTGGCGCACTAAATGTTTGTTTTGCTACGACGTGTCAGGATAAGGAGCAGTTTCCAGCTTCCAGGTCACCATATGGAAGCAGACTGTGTGAGAGCTAAAGCCTAGAAGCTTTCTTTTTATAATAGTTTTTATCCTATGGGGTCTTTACTTTTTTCCTCTGCCGTCCTTAATTGCAGCAGCCGCCGCAGTTTCTCTGTATTTTTCTCGCACTTGAAGCTTGACGATTCTGCCTGTTTCCTTTTTATTTATTTATTTATTTATTTTTTATCTCTATGATTCACTCTCCTCACTTACACAATCACACAAAACACTGACAGCAAGGTGTTGGACCTACCTCATGCGCACTTCCCCTGTATAATTAATTTCGAACAATAACACATCCTATCGGTTCTGGAGGCTGTTGAAACTAAATCGTCCGTTTCCTCTCGGTTTGTATTTACCCAGCGAGGTCGAGTGTGTGCGTAAGACACACATACCTGCTTTCAGGCCGCCCGCCAGGTGCTCTGCATCGACTGAAGCTACTGATTGCTCCTATATAATTAATGAAAGTCAACAGAATTTTTAATATACTAAACGTGTGTGTGTGCTGGTACATCTGCAGCTCTCCATGACAGCATACAATAATGCACATCTTCGAGCTGACTCCATGAGCGGCTTTCGGAGGGCAATTACAGTAACTGACAGCATCTGGTGCCCAGCCTCTCGCTGTAACCAGGCTGCACTCCGCAAATGAGGTTACGGTTGCTGTGCATTTGAGTTTTCCAAAGATTAATGAGCTCCTAATGTTGATTTGTCTCCTGCCATGCTCCAGTAAGCAGCCAGATCTCGACTTTAATCGCATGTGCGAGCGAGTTCGGAGCTACATCACGGTAAGAACCACAGGTTTAATCGTGTTTCTGGCCCCTGATGGGCTCCGTCTCCCTTTGACTTCGACAGCCTCAAGCGCCACTGCAGGTGGTCCGAGAGGCGCAGGGCAGAAAACAAATCGGCGTCCTGCAGAGTGTTGGTAACCAAACGAACTGTGGTTTCACTGAACTTTCAAGGAAGTAAGGAAGAGCGTGTAATTCTGGCAGCACTTGCATGAAACCTTTCCCAACCATACCGGTGAAATGTAGACTTTTTTTCAGCACGTTTTAAAAAGGACGCCATTCTTGTACATACGTGGCTCTGCCTCCTGTGTCTGTCGTGACTTTTATGATTGTCCTCCCAGCCTCGGCCAACATAATCTGCCTGCTCACTCTGTGATCCATCATGACTGAGCTAATCAAACCGTTGTGGAACTAAACACTGGAACGAAGGTTGGATACAATATTTACATCACAGGACAGTTTCTGGTGTCCACATCTGCTACATGACCGTCATTCTTCGCTTTAAAAGCATTCTTGGCGCTTTTTCCATATTTGATACCGTCATCAATGGATGATCCATAGCCTGCTATCAGGGCTCATTATTTAACTCTCAGCTTTATTTTAGATTTCAGTGTCAGTAGATGGAAAAGAAAGCTGTCTGACCGAGCAGAATTTAATCACAGTCACACATGCTGTCGCACCTCATTTTGTGTTGTCTGATATTTATAAATGGCTGAGAGCTGTGCTGTTAATCGGGCAGCAGCAAACCTCATTTAGTCATTTATCAACAGTCATAGTTCTTCTTTTTCGTACTGTTGCACGCACAAGTTTCGATTAATTCCCCTCAGCCTAGAGGAGTAAAACATTTAATTGGAACTGGCGCGTTTTTGTTTCCCCAATTAATTTTAATTACCAAGCTTAATTACTATATATGTAGGTTTTACTGCATTTAAAACTTCCCAGCTTTTTTCCACATGGCCATGAGTGGATGCTCTGATTAGATGTTCTGCTCTGGGCGGTTGTGTACCGTCAGGCACTTTCTTGCCAACTTATTCAATCAATTATTGTATAGACCTTTTTTTTTTTAAGTGCAGCTGAACAGCTTGGCTGTGTTTGCTCCAAAAAGATAAATGTCTGTGCTGAAGATGGTTAAACGTGCAGACGTTTTCTAACACGGTGTGTATCCTCCTGGTCCTCGGCCAGCGAGCTCCACTTGGGATCGACTGCAGTAATTCTCAGCCGTCAGAGGGCCGTAAGATGATAACGATCATCGTGACACATCATTGCACATTTATGAATATTTTTTTGTTATGTAAACTAAAATGTCTAGCCTGCACACAATCCAGGCTGTAGATATCCATGTCTGTGGTGTGTTCAGCTGTGGCCTGAACCCTCTAATCCCAGATATGTAGATTTTCCAAGTGCCGAACATCCCAACATGTATCATGTATCCTACAGTCATGGCTGACACAGACCTGATTCACTGCGGTGACTGTAAAGGCAGCGGTCACAGCTGATCGTGTCCAGATGTTGCGGAACTGTTGAGTCAACGCAGCGGCATCATTTAGCAGCGCCGTCACCTGCAGTCAGAGCAAGGTCCATTTATCAGAACTGGTGACGGCTGGGTCTGTTACTCAGCTGTCCCCTCTGACTGTTTATGGACTTTAGAGGATGTGGTTTGGTCGTCAAGTGTTGCAGCTTTGCTCTATTTGGTAAACAAGGAGGTGATGTCACACTCAGAGGAGCAGATGGACCTGTGCTGGACACTTTTTTTTATATTTCCTTATGAACATATTTTCGATGGAAATCCCTGAAGAGCTTGAGGGGTCAACTCATGATTCCTGGGTTTGATGGTGCTAATTGGCACTGTTGTGTGCACATGATGGTGTTAAACAGCTGTTTCAGTGGTGGAATGATAGTGGAGCACCCGTGTTTTATTAATTGTAGCCTTTCAAGCTTACAGGAAGTCAGTAGCTGCAGTCATATGAACATTATTTCTTGAATCCAATTGAAATAACTCTGATTAGACACTCCAAATGTTACATGGATACTAAAATGAGTGTATGTTTATGGTCTCCAAAGCATTTAATCAGAACATATGTTGTTTTTTTTTTTTTTTTTGGAGATATGTCTTTCTGATTGCTGTCAAGTGTCTTAACTGCTGGAAATGTGACAGAAGTAGAAGTTTGAACTTTTTTTCTCTAACTTTTTTGAGAAAATCGAATTATTTTATGTTTTTAACAATATTCAAGAAGGACCCACAAAGTGTTGTGGGAACATTATTTGTGTTTCTTGTTTGGTGGATTCTGACGTTTTGATCATCTAGTTCAGCAGTCTTGAAATCATTCAAGTTTTTTTTATTTAGATAAAAAAAACAAAAACCCAAACAATCAAATGACACATTCACATGGTTATTCAGTGCCAATATCTTCCTATTGAATAGATTAACATACCATGCATCTTGTTCTGTTTGAAAATTAGTTAAGACTCAACTGGATCGCATCAGTCTCTTCCAGTTAGGAGCTGTGACATGAGGCATTTTTATTCCGATTGCACTATTTGGGTCAGGTATCAGTTTAAATAAACAAACAAACTTATTTGATAATGAGGTGAATTTCACCTGGCAAACCAATGATTTCTCAGTCCTGCTGGATCTGCCAGGAGAAATGAGCCTCAGAGCTACAATGTGACAAATCATTCATTTGTCGACTTGCTGTCCGTTTCTGTGCTCATGCCTGGCTCCCGACCACATCTTACAGCAACTCCTCCATGGTATCATTGCATTCCTCCCACTGACACACATTTTACTGGTAATCAGGGATCGTGCCTGCCGAGCACATTGCCATGGCAGCTGGCTGGCACGGGTCGCAGTGAGTGACCTGTTTTTCCAGGCAGTGGTCGCGCCCATTCGGAGGGTGGTGCCAGACGACTGCGACTGGCCACGGCATCCAGAACCCTACTGGCCTCATGGTCATGCAGATCCAGGCGGCCATCATGGAGTCCGCCAGATGGAAATCGTTTTCAGTTTGATTGAAAGACGGTGAATTCTGGCCCAGATTCCCTTTTTTCTTCTTTTCAGTTAAGCAGGTGAAATAAAAGGTCAGATCAGATTCGGGCCATCCTGTATGTCTTAGTGATAAACCAACATTGTCATGATATCGGTCAAACCACAGTGTTTTCCTTTAAGTCCCATTGTCATATTTCACTGTCATCACAACTGCAGCAATGTGAAAACTTAAATATAGCAGCACTGACTCACAAGTGGCATTTGTCTCATGACTAAAATTGCACTAAAATGATCCCCCCCATCTGATACTCAGCTAAAATAGATTTTATAGCAAATATGAATCATACAGTATGCAAATGACTTCAATCTCTTCATCCCACAGAAGGCAGTGGAGTTATTGTTGAGGAAACGGATCAGACTAAGTCTTTGTGCCATAGTTAAAGGCCAGGGATAATTCTGGCTGTCAGACAAAGACCCATAAGAAACACAACCTCCTCAATAACTGCTAAAAACACACCAAAGCACAGAGATTATGTGGATGTTCAGTACAGTTCAGTGTTTTTTGATTCCCCAACTCTTTATTAGGCGACCTCTGGGCTTAGGTGTGTCTACGTGACATGGGTACAGATGACAAGAGACGACCTTACATACATTGCATTTGGCCATTTTTGATCCGTCACAAAAGATCCAAGAAAACTGGAAAAAATCTGCCTGTCATGTCTGAGGACTGTCGGCTCTTTGATAGGCGCATAAACCGAAGCAGTGTTGGAGGAAGTATCTTGAGTTAAAGTGCCAGAGCCACGGTGTAGACAAACAGAAACAAAGTCCTGCATTCACATTTTACTTAAACAGTGGCGCAGATGTCGTAGGAGCAGATTGTACATCAATCGTGAGATTATGCGGCTCTGGCTAAACTGTGGCCACGACTGCTACAACTCACAAATGTGTCATGATGAACTAGATTTCTGCGTGACAAACTGACACGGTAACATTTTCTGCTACTTGAAAATATGTATACTTGTTATTTATCATAAGTATTATCATAAGCACTGTTTCATCTCTTACTCAAATGCGACTTTTAGATGTTTTTTCAGAAACACTGCCTGTCAGCATCTTGCAGTTCCTGAAGCTCTGAAGTGAAACTGACTCGACATGGGAAGCTTTTGGTTTCATGGTTCGGCACGATCAACACTCTCGTAGCACATGTGACACCGCGGCGTGGTGCGGTTCTCTCGCGTGATGCAGGCTCTGTAAGATCCTTGTGTTTGGGAGAAAGCAAAAGGAAAGGTCAGAGAGCCGAAGGTTTGAACGCAGTGAGAGTCACATTGGCCTCGGGTGGAAAGCGAAGGCGGTTTGCTTCGAATCCCTTGCGCAGGTTGACACAACTCGGCTGTTTTGACTGTCATTTTGTGACGGCGGTCTGTTTCCTCGCAGCTTGTGTGTCTTTTGATGTAGGCGTGCTGTTGGGACAGGAAAGGATTGTGTGTGGATGATTAACCTCGTGGTGCTGATTGCAGGTTTGTGCTTGGAAAGTATGTGTCAATAAGTAGACGGTGAGACCTGTGTGTATTTTTAGTTCAGCTAACAGAGCTCCTCGTATTGTGATGCGTTTGCGGTGTATTTGCATAGCGGGGGGGATGTTTTGTTCCTTTGTCATGGTGGCAGCCAGTTTGCACGAAGGAAAATGGATTTAGGCGATGTTGTTAATAACAGTTATTAGGGAAAATCCCTGTATGAAAATTAGCAGAAGTGTTACCACCCTCAAGGGTTTCCGTTTTCTTCCTAACTTGCTTGTGCTCCGCAGGCCATCGAAGCTGCTTCTCTCTGCTTTCAAATACAAACGAAGTATTTTTTCAGTCTATAATTTAATGTCTAAGAGTCCCGTTATAGTCTGAGTATAGCTGTAACTCCTTTTTGGGTTCTTAAAAGGACAAACGCATCTAAACACAACACACCGACCAGCAGTAGCTTCAATCCACACTCGTATCGAGACAACAAATATCAGTTGAACTGTGGTGTTTTCTCATTTCCTCGCCTTGGAAAACAGATCAGATATTAGTCAGGCCTCAACCAACCTCCGTCTCCATGGCAACTTGTATTCGCATTTCGAACACATCCGCGATTGGCGATACGGCAGTCTGAGTAACGTTAAAGGCTGAATCGTTTTCAGGCACCCATCACAGCTGATATTCGGCTTGTGCCAAAGGATGGACGGGAGTGATTGTGGTTTGGTTTCAGATGTCAAATTTGATTCACTTCTTGGGCTGAGAGGCTGAACTGTTCCCACTTACTGATCTGAACCGACCTCATACTTTCAACTCGGAGGAAAAATCTCTTCGGGGGCAGGAGGGGACGATACAATCGGCTAAAAGCAGACAACATTTGCTCCCCTATTTTAAGGCCAAGATAAAAAATAAAAAACAGCAACCATTCCTGTGACCTGACACGGAACGAGGCATCAGCGGCGAGCTTCGCGTTGGATTTGTGGGAGTGCTGGTCGGCTGTTTACCTCTCTCTCTCTCTTTCTCTTTGCGTGAAACTCGACACCTGCGTTGGCGCTGCTGCCGACAGAGATGCATCACCTGCCTGCCTGGACCATTTGCCAAGCTCGCTCCCTCTTTCTCTTCACCCCCCCTTCAACTCATACACATGCACACGAACGTGCACAGGCAGACAACAGCCGCGTTGTTACCGTCACTCAGGAGGTATGCAGTCTGTCACCTGACCCCGCCACCAACCAGGTGGATAATTATGCTAACAGGCTTTATTTCTCACATGTAGCTTTCCTTTTCAAGTCGCAGCACGACGGTGTGTGTACCTTCCCATTGTCCTGCACACGTGTGTCACACTTGACTCGTGTGACAGTGAAAGCCAATTAAAGAACATTTGTTTTATTCTGAGGCGTAAATATTTTTATTCTTTCGGACACGTCGCTGAAACCTATTAATTATGTTGTTCTCAGCATGTCAGCAGGAATAGGAGTAAAAGCAAAAATGATAAGAGATGTGATTGGTGGAGACGTCTCTGCCTCCCGGGCCAGGCCTCAGTTACACCTGCAACCAACATCTATTCATCAACATCTTCTCGCCGGCTGAAGAAGTGACTCTTCAATGATCAAGATGTTTTCTCAAAAAGACTTGCATCATTCAGTCAGCCTGGCTTCATTAATGTTGAAAAAAAAATAAAAAAAATTAAACAATTGAAGAGTTATATAAAATGGCTCCACACAGCTCATCCGGTGTAACCCAAATCTCTGGAATCCCCAAGATCACAGAATGAATTCATAAGATGTAATTTACAGCCTCATCGTGGGGCCAAGCTTGTGCTCCCACGTCGGACTGGGTGCCCGCTAACACTTTTAAGCTTGAGAGCTTGTTAAGATTCCAGCTTAAAAGATGGTTTAAATAATGTTGTTTCAAACAAATTTGACATCTCAGGGGCTTCCGGAGACACTTGGTGAGCTGTATGGAGCCATTTAATCCTGGGGTTGTTTTTTTTAAGTCCCCGGCTACTTCAGTTCATCTGCATGGCGGTGAGCAGATAATGCCTGAAATTTTATTCTTAGGTGAACTTTTCCTTTTTAAAAAGACAAATTGAACTCTTCTGCTGCCCGTGTGAACTGCGAGTGCTGAGAGGGAGCAGGTCGTCACTGAAGCACTCAGGGGAAAAAAAAAAAAAAAAAGGCCGAGCGACGTCCCCTCAGTTCCTCACCCTTCATTTCCCAGCAGCTCCAGAGTCACATGTGGACTCTTTTAACCTCCCGGGCCACCGCGGCTCCGCTCAACCTGCTGCATGACGGGTGACCTCACTGTGAACCGAGTCGGCTCGCTCGATCGTGTGTGACTAAGACTGTGTGCTTTAGATCATTTCCATTTCTGCCCGATGAGTAGGCAGAGAGAGCGTCTCCCGTGTCGTGTTCACGCTGCGTTATCATGGAAATGATGACGACAGCGGTGATAACAAAAAAAAAAAAAAAAAAAAACCCAAAAAGTGTTTGCAGCTGAGTTTATTCAGAGTAAAGGTCGGCTTTGCTCGAAACTGACTCATCTTTGAATAACTCTGTATATACGGGAGCATGTATGTGCAGCTGAGAAAACTCATTAATATACTGAAACACTTAAAAGGCCAACAGAGATGAGTAGCAATAAATGTGGTCAGCAAGCTGTCGGCTGTGTACGGGACCGTTATAATAAACATCCGCACATGAACAGTTTGGAGGGTGGTGTCTTTTTTTTTTTAAAAAAAAAAAGCTTTGACAAAAACATCAGCACAAGAACAAGAGGTGCTTCTCTATTCTAATGTTAGCTGAGTTGCATGCTCAGTTTCCTACCGTACCTACAGTAAAACTACCTTTGCTCCTGAAGCCGTGGAGCCAGTTGTAAGCAAACAACTGTATTTACAAGGTGAAAAAAGCCCTGATAACGAGTAACTCGAATCACTTTTCACATTAAAGTGTGTCAACAGCACTTGGAGTACTACTGCTCATGAGAAGAAAGTTGTACAACGCCTGTGCAATGTGACAAATTGCCTCCAGTGATGGCTCTCTGCATTGTGGGTAATGTGGGTGGCAGGTTTAAAAGAGGAAGAATGTGCAGAATGAAAAAAGCAGATACCTCCGTCCACAATCAGTTTTGATCATTTGCTTTTAAATTCTCCACAGTGACTCCAGCAGTGTTATGTGCGCCATGCTAGACCGGGGGACTGCTTTTCAAAGCCAGGTGCCCACAATGCAACTAAGCCACTGCAATTTATCAGATTACACGCAGCTTCCTTTTGGAGCCACAAAAGACTCAACACTGCTCTTTACTACTTTTTTTCCACATGTGCAGCAGTACTCCCCCGAAAGCCTGTGAGCACGCTTCAGTGTGGTGGAGTTACCCTTTAAAGACAGACGTACTGTACTGTAGATTAATGATGGTGGCTCCATCCTGCTCTTTGTTTGGTTTGTGTTCAGGTAACTCTATCCAGGAGTTAAATTTAAAGGGATGGTTCAGGTTTTATGAAGCGGAGTTGTAGGAGGTTCAGTAGTTATCCATAGTCAGTACATGACTCACTGTACATGACAGTTGACATGCCCTCAGTTTGGAGAAGCAGCAGGAGTGCCGGTATAGGAAGTTAAGCAGAGCACTGCTATAGACGAGGTCCACAGCAAAACTTAGTTTAACCAGCTCAAACAAAGGCCAACTTAAAGAAAATGTAATACAATTTCGGTGTTGGCTCTGTTTTAGAATATTTTCAGTGCTTTACCTCTTACGATCTCTGCCCTGCGATGCAATGTTGATTCTTTATGTCCATGTTTGTCGACATGGATCCGATCTTGGCAGGCGGTGTGATCTTTGCTCAGGATCTGCAGCTCTAACCTCAGTCTTGTACCACCATGTCATGAATGCAGATATATATCATACTCGTGACCATCTCACATGGTTCTCATCTGAAAAACAAGCTGGAACTCCCACCTGAGGAAATTCAGAAAGCCACAGCAGCACAGACAAAAGTATAAAAAAAAACAGATGTACACTAAAGTTAATCTACACTGGTTTGTACAGAAACTGGTCAGAATGGAAAGTGTAGATTTAAGTCTCAAAATGATCAGGTTTCAGCTCACACGAGAAAATCCGCCGACTGTGATGATTCTGTGTAAATGAATAGAATTCGGTGCAGCCCGGTCCTACCACGCAGATTTCCCCACATAATAACTCGAGCAGACCCCCTTGAGAGGCTAACAATGAAGCCTGACAAAGTGGTGCATTACACGGCCTAATTATTATTCAGCAGCAGCGCATACAAAATAGATGGATCATAATATGCAACATGCTCCAGAGCAGATTAGTCCCCAGCCATGTACTTGTTAGTTAGACGCAATAAAGCTTGTGCCACGGCGGGCTCCGGCGCGAAAGATCTTGTTTTTCGCATTCATTTTCCCCTCATTCTTTGGAGAGCCGACACGTCTGATTGAATCCTTTCACTTATTTTCTTTCATTCACCACGTGTGAACACGCGTTGCGGCACTTGAAAATGTGGCTCCTCAGCTGTCAGATTCATTTATGAAATAAAAAGAAAAAAAACGACGTGATTGCGTTTCCCGCAGCCCTCAACCTTCGCTGCATCTCCTGAGGCCATGCACGGTGTCGAGAGTGAGAGCCACTGTGGTAAGATGAGGTTCGATTGGTGCTGTTTTCCGTTGCGGGGCCAAGTGGCGTTGCTTTAGGTCAGGAAACGGTACACCTCTCAACTGCAAGACATACTCCGGAGGCTGGAAATTCTCGTTTTCTTCTCACCTGCCTAGAAAGGGCAGGCTGGCGTCTGTCTGTGTGACAGCTGCTTAGCACAAGATTTGACTGGCTTCTTTGAATTAAGGTCACCATCTACGAAGGAGAATTAATGGTAGTCTGAGAATTATCACAAAACTTGGAAGCATCATCATTCAAAAAAAAAAAAGCCTAAAATATAAATGTCTCCTTTTTGGTCTCTGATTCATTTCTCAAAGGAGAATGCATTTTGATTTCAGTTGGACTTTGAGCACAGAAATGCCACTCTGGGGTTAACCAAAGACAACAGATGGACTAATCACTGCGCCTGTGTTAACCCAGTTTGGCCCCGGTGTTGAAACTAGGCTGCTGACATGCTCTGGCCAAATATTTAATACGTTCCCCAGTCCAGGACTCCTCTCGGGTTGGCCTGTTTCACTTGTGGGCTGCGCTATTATTGGATTAGAGGCCATGTTACTGTAATAGGGCCTGAGCATTCCCAGCAGGCACTGCGCTGCCTCATTGATCTATTGAACAATAGCTACATGTCCTAGTGCTCTGTCTCATTTTCCTTTTATCTGTCGAGCCTTTGTCTGACTGGTCGGCCGGCCGTTTTTCTCCAAATGAAATCGAAAACAGTGTAAAGTGTAACCTGCTTTCCTCCTCTGCTCAGTTCTGTGTGCGCTGCTCGAACCCTGCTCTGACAGGATGTCTGTATTCACTGTATCAGCGTCAGAGCCGATGTCTCTGAGCTACCGACTTCAACATTGCGATGCTCGGCGCAAACTAAACCGCTGCAGCTTGAATTGTCTGACGTGTGTTTATATTTGTTCTCCTGGATGTACGTTTTTTTTGTTTGTTTTTTTTTTTACCAGCTCCGCATCAGCCTCATCCTGAGACGAGGGAACAGTGTTGGCAGGTCATCAGACTCTTGACACACTGTGCTTACAGAGAGTCCAGATAACCTGCTCGGTTAAAGCCCGGGCACTCGATCAAGCTATTATTTTAGAAACGGAAAAAATGTATCTGCGATGGATTTGTCTTCTTTTTGTCTGACCTCCTCAAAAAAAATGACACATCCAGGGCGCCTCTGCTTCGACTCCGGGCCACAGAGGAGTAGTAGGAGTTGCAGTATCAACTTTCCGAGTGGCCCCACCGCCACAATGTCTTGAGCAGCAGGGAGATGTACATCTTCAGTGTGTGCCTTTTGTGCGGGGTTAATATGATACACGGCTAAAAAGCACCTCCAGGGCTCAGCTGCATAAAAGCAGTAGATTCTTTCCACGATGGCTAGCGATGCTTTCTCTTTACTGAAGTGGAACGGCTTTACATGTGCAGACCCAAAGAGAGACGGCGTGTTTTCTTTTATCTCCAGAAGCACATTAAAGTAAATCTTGACATAAAAGTAGTTGGTAGTGTCTCTGTGAGGCTGTACCGTACTTTTAACTAAACGCTGTCACAGTGACGGTGTTAGCATGTTCATGCTTAGCGGGTATGATGTCAATCATGCCCACCATCTTGGTTTAGCGTGTTAGCATGCTAAGCTTTCAATAATCAACACCACATGCAAAATTCAGAAGCACATTGTTTTTTTTTTGTTTTTTTTTTAAGGTATTTGGTCATAAACTGAAGGCGCCTGAATTACCTGTACCAAATTTTAAAGCAACATTATTTAACTTTTTTACCTTATGATACCAGCTTCAGAATCATTTTGTGGTAATAGGGTGAATGATGTCTCTGTCTCAGCCACTCTTCAGTTAACTCATCGAGGAAGTGATGCGTTACCACCAGGTGTTTTCCACACGGTCAGTACAAGCCCGTGTTGCTATATGCTGCAGTGTATACGAACAGCAGATCATTGAATAATCATCCAATAGCTCCCGGTGACCATTGAATAGTGTCTTTTGCTTGAAATGCACCAACCCGAAGCTGCAGTGACTTACAAGTTGGCAATGACACTCAAAAATCAACTTTCGTGGGGCGCCGCATAGCTCAGTCGGTAGCGCGCGACCCATGTGCCGAGGCTCTGCAGCGGACCCGGGTTCGACTCCCGGCCCGGGTCCCTTTGCTGCGTGTCACTCCCCGTCTCTTTCCCTGTTTCCTGTCCAACTCTTCAAGCTGTTCTATCAAATAAAGCCAGAAAAGGCCAAAAAAAATACTTTAAAAAAAAAAAAAAAATCAACTTTCGTACAAACAGGAGCTTTAATGGAAATCTCAGTCACTTCAGTCTTGACCTTTGACCCTTCAACTACTGCTGACATTTTTCAGCTGCATGTCATCTGCCTGTCATAATGTAACCTCAGTATGAAACACAAATGAATATATACAGCGCACTCGTTGTATGAGGGGCAGACACCGTATTCCCAGCATTCTCCTTTTAATTATTTAGCAGGAGACCAGCTCTGATTTAATTGAGTGAGCTTCTGCTGTCGTCAGTGTAAACCACATGAAAAATGTTGCTCACAGCAGAGTGCTACTGTTACTGTTGAATATTCTTTGTTATGTGAGCCAGCAGTAGATCAAAGGAGGCGTAGGTGTAACCGGTGCAGTTGGGTTTAAAGTCAGGAGGAGGAGGAGGGATGCTTTGTGCTTATGTATTACAGTGTGGGAGGGTACAGCGTATTAATGATTATGGATTTGAATGCTCTCTGTTTGTGTGTTGTTTGTTACTTTTTTTTTTTTTGCAATCGGCGGTTGAGTGCGTGAGGCCAGCACGCCACCGTTATCTCTGCTCAAAAAAGAGCGGGGGCTCTTACTTTTGGACGTAAAACTCACATTCATTTCTCATGACTGCAAAAAGGGTTCGTGACGCTGTGAAAAGGTATCGCTGCTGCTCTCTTGTACGGCAGGAGTCGGCATTGATAGTGAGGAGCAAAGCTGGAAGGGAAGGAGACAGATACAGAGCGCCAGCAGCCCGGTGCAGCGGGCAGACGAGTCGAACAGTCAGATGCAGCAGGCAGGCGGGTAAATAAAGCGAGCAGGCGGGCAGATTGGCCTCCATCCAGGCGGATTTACCAGCATGGTGATGAAGATAGGAGCGGTGTGGAGGGCTGCTAAAGATGACACTGCAGTTTTTCCTCTCAATTTTGCAAGCGGCGTGTCATCGGCCTCGCGTGTAGCAGCTCTGCTCCTTTTTTTTCCAATTTGGTCATGTCTTTTACAGAAGCAACAGGAAGTTTTTAGCAGTAATTCTATCAACTCATTAGTCATACATGACCTGAACAGGCTCTTCAGTCCTTCTTGAATGCCAAGTCAGGGAGTGGATAATCCAAACCATTTTTATATTAAATCATCATTTTTTTCCACCCCCGTTCAACAGTTCTCCATGATTAAAGTTTGAGTTGGACCAGACCGACAATAAAGCCCATCACAGTAATTGCTAGTGGCACGGTTCAAAACGGCCTCTCTGTGGGAGTTTTTCAACAATTATTTAATGGATTGCAATTTAAAATTTTGTACAGACAGTCATGTTCCCCCTCCTGGGTGATTTTTAATGACTAACTTTGGTCATTAACCTTAACTTTTCTTCTTGTGGCATTGGCTTTGGTTTATGATTTAAACACATACAAAAACCAACCGACATAAATGTTAGTGTTAATTAGCAAATGTTGGCATGTTGACAGGATTAGATGGAGTACATGACATACATGCTAATGCCAAAATTTTCATTGTGACCATGTTGGCATTTAGTCTGAAGCAACATTGTGTTTATGTACAGCCTTGCAGACCTGTTAGCATTACTTAGAAACCACATTGCACATAAATGTCATGCCTCGAGACATTTCTTATTGCATTCTCCATTATATTCTTCAATGATTATGATGAATTCTGCATGCATGTATTTATTCATTGTGTTTTTTGTGCTGATTCTGAGGGTAGAGATGGTATTGATGTGTTAACTTATTATCCTTATCCTTACTGATACTGATACAGTTGCCTTTGAAGCTTGTCATACTCTTCAAAAATAGGTCATATCCATATTTTTTTTTCTCTAAATGGTGAGAGCAGCCGCTTGAATTGTTTTCGGTCCATACATGACAACTGAAGTGGGTTTTGTTACTGCTGTATGCACACTGGAGCCTTATTCCCACCCTGGATTTGTTAGCAGCCCAGTGAATTGGTTGAACTCAAGTGTTGTAGAGGTTTTACAATCACATTTGATCTCAGCAAATCCTTTCTCATCGCGGGAAAGGGAAAATGTATAATAGGATGCTTTGGCGGTAATCCATCTTTGATGGAGGCTCTGCCATGTCTTGATTCAGGCTGAACAAAAGATTTACCTTGATTTTTTTTTTTTTTTCAACATGGCTCCTCATTGGAGCTCCGTGTTCACAATCAAGCTCATAATTTGTTATGTTTCACATTATTTGTATTGAACTTGATGAAAGGTTTGATGTTAAACAAGCTGAAGATACAAGATTGTTTATGAAACAAATCATTTCTTATCTGTAACGTGTTTGTGTGCAGCAAAATACATTTTATAAATCGCAGATGATTCACATCAGGGCTCAACATGGTTCCAGGAGGGATAACAGAAAACATGCTGTGTGACATAATCTTTTTTTTTTTTTTTTTCCTACTACTGCTTGGACTGAAATTGATTTTTTTTGTTAGCTGGTCAAGGCAGCGGCAGCTTGTAGCCCGACTGCAGAGAGTCTGTGGACTGGTTACAGCGCCACAGGTGGAATCTTTATTATCCTGCACGGTTGAAAATAATTTGGTTCAGTTGGTTAAAAGGAGCAGAACAGCCTGTAGGACCTTTAGGTGGGGCTCGTGGTGAAATAGTTATCTGGTTACATTTCAATACAGATGCAGAACATTTGTGAGTTTCTTTTCCTTCTTCTGCGTTTTATAGTTTATAATCTGACCTGGTAACAAAGATGTGATTCAAAGAAATAATGACAGAGCACTTTGTGCGTATTTGTCCTGTGCACGCTTGTATCCACGCAGACATTAGAGCTGGATTGCAGCTGTTTCCACCTGATGATTGTACTTTTAGCATTATACAAATCTCTTGATGTTAGTAATTGATATAATTGAAGGAGGAAAAAAAAAGAAAGCAACAAGTCAGATTTTCATTAAACTCGAGCGCTGAGGACCTGCTGGTTTCACATTACAAATACAATTAGAGCAAAATGAAAAGACGCCTCGGGGGGTGCGTCTGATTGCAGGAAGAGTTGGTCACGTTAAAGATGTTGAACCATGATGCAGCATTATGTTCCAATCCCAAAGTGATTTTCTGTGTGTGTAGTTAACACAGCCATGAATAGCTTCTTCTAGTCCCGTTCAGTGGTCCCGCTGAGCCTCGCCGGTGCTTCCACTGATAACATTTCATCGTATTATTAGTTTATCGTGCTCCTTCCTCATCGCTTCCTTCTTATCTCTTTACTTCTTCCTGCTGTTTGTCCAACCATTCTTCAAGGCCTGTAAGAGGCTGATGCGGCAGAGATTGCAGTCTAAAAGAGGAACATCACATTATTTCTGTGGTTTGCTTGTTGAGGCAAACAAATGGCACCAAAAGGTAAAAAAAAAAAGAAAAGAAAAGATAAAAAAGAAACAGACCACCGAGGCTCCAGTGTGTGATTTGATCAGAACAGGAAAAAGAGAGGGAACATTTTTTGACTGACTCTGAAACAGATGGAGGTTCTTTGTTTGATTCAAATGTACAATACAGGATTTGAACTATTTTGAAAATGCTTTCATATACTTTATAACACAACACTCAGTTCTGTCTGTGCTTCCACAAACGTCACTTTTGTTGCTCTCATTTAGCAAATTAACTCTTTTAGGGGAATCTCCGGGAGCTTCCTTCCCAACCCCGAGAGGCCTTTTCAATCCCAGTGTCAGGTTAGGTTGACCGAAGTGGGATCGCTAGACTCGTGTTTGATATCCATTTCAGGATGGCATTTGACCTTCAAGCTTAGTCAGAGTCTGAAGTGTAAGAAAATGTCTGGCTTTGGTCCAACCGCTATCAACAGGAGGTTTGTGGAAGTGCTCGACTGATTAAGACGGAGCCCAAAGCAATAACCGAGACAAATTTACAGGCCGTATAAAAAAGTCATGCATCAATGAATGCAGTTAATAAAACTAACTATAACTAAATAAAACTATAACTATTTTATAAAAATATAAAAAAGGATATTATTATTCTGAGACTTTTTTTTTTAATGATGTGCTTCAGAGGCTTCTTTGAAACTCTGCCTAAAAAGGCCGTCTCTGATATTATGTCTAAATGCTGTGATCATGTTTAAAAATAGGGATCAATGCTAAACTTTTTTTTTTGGTGCCTTGGTAACGTGTTAATGTTGCGCCGCAGCTACGTTCAGGCTGCTGCGGACCAGACTGACATGGAGGTCCAGACAAACACCTTCACTCTTACATGTGAACACATCTCACATAGGACCCAGATTCTGAGCGTCTGAGTCAGGGTCAGAGGCCGGCTGAGCAGAGGAGGGCCCACCCGCGCACTCCAGCCGCGGCCCAGACTGACTTCTCACCTTTGACCTCCCAGGCACAGAGGAGCCCTGTGTTTCCATTGGTCCCAGACAGGAGGAGCTCTGTATGGGAGGTCACAGTACCTCTCCTCCTCCTCCACCACTTCCTCCTCCTCCTTCTTCTTCATCCTGCAGTAAATCTGTGTGAACCACAGCAGTGTTGATTTATGCATATATTCATCAACAGCAGTACATTATTTATTAACACGACAATGGCATGTGTTGATGACGGTGACCAGTCATCCAGGTCATAGTAATGATAAGTGCTATATTGTAGGCAAATGGACTTGTTTGAGTTTCGTTGAGATGTTTCACCTGTCATCATAAAAGGCTACTGTCTGTCCATGCCACCGTGCCTCTGTTCTTTGGCTCAGGGACTGTGTGTTTTGTGCTAACGTTAGCCACACTGGATCAGTCTGTTGCTGCCACAGCGGCTCCGTTCTTCTACTCACGGGCTGTTTGCTTTGTGCTCCTTGGTTTGCGGCTGATCGACAGCTTGTCACTGGGCTGTGTGCTTTGTGCTAATGTGTTAGCTCGCCGCTGGAGAGCAGGCTCACTGGCTGTGAGCTGGGAGTGCAGGACATCGTTGTCGTCGCTAACTGCATCCAACTACTTAATGTCTCTTCATGTTTTTAACAAGTTGAATGACAAATAACTGAACTAAACTGAACTTTTCTTAATTGTATTTTTCTGATGAATAATACACAATGAATGGAATTTTAGATATTAAGCAGTGAGACACAGACATTAGGTAACCACCAGCAGATGAGGCAGCAGGTTTTACAGCTCAATATTATGTGTTGTTTACCCACAGTGTGTCGTTCAGGATGTTTTTTGCAGTTAACTTTATAAGTGGTAAGAAATGGAAGCGTGCTGTTTGTAGACTATTTCTTGAGAGGATAACAGGCTGGAAATTGCTCTTGTGCGACTGTATGTGCGATGATGACGATGTGTGTTCAGGCTGCTCTTGATGTGTCACTGTTTTTTCAGAATTGCAACGTCTGAGAAGCGGTTTATTTTGCACATGCAATATGGAAAGCAATTCGCGTACGGGTTGTCTCTCCAGTTCCAGCTGTCGTGGATAACACTGGGTGCTGTATTTTTTACCTTTGTAGTCTCTTTCACCAGATTAGTTCAGTCTCGTCTTCGTCCCTCGCAGGGACCAGATGGGCCGTTTTCAAAGAGTGATACATTTGTTGTCGGCTCTTTTGTTTTATGAAGCATAACAATGGCTTTGCTGTGCACAAATTAGCACTTTCTTCACATTCATACGATTTCATTGTTTGTGACAGTGTGAGGGAAATACTTTTTCTCTCGTGTGTGTGTGTGTGTGTGTGTCATAACAGCATGCCTAACTACAAGAAAGCACAGTAGCATGAAGTGATAAATGGCTCTAGACAGGAAAAATGAAAAAAAGATGTTACCTGTTTTATCAACCAGAGCAGTGATGCCACAGAGGATTAATATAACGGTATATTCAAATTTGTAAAAAATCGCAATTATCCCACTGGCAAGAGAAAATGTGAGTCAGCCTGTGTGTAAAGTGTGCGCTCCTTCTCTTATAAGAATAACAAAGCCTTCCTTCTCGTTCATCACAGTCAACAATTTTCGTTTTTTCTGGACCTTCTGGACTCATGCCGTGCAATAAACTCACCCTTTCCCGCTCTTGTCCTTGTTTTTGTGCCAGGTGTAGCTGCGGCCCCCCCGCCCACACTGCCTGCCAAGATGGTGGTGTTGTCGCTGAAGATCTGCGTCCGCCAGTGCAACGTCGTGAAGACGATGCAGTTCGAGCCCTCCACAGCTATCTACGACGCCTGCAGGATAATCAGAGAGAGGGTGCCCGAGGCTCAGACCGGACAGGGTGAGAACGATTTAAAGGACATTTTGCAGGAAGAACTCTGGATGGGGAGTAAAGTGTGACAGACACAGGGATGCAAATCAGCACAGCGTGCAGAATGACAGCCAGAGACCGGTCAGGTTGTAGGTTGGATGTGCTTTCCGTGTATTGATATTCTTAACATCATCATTCAATAAGCACAAACAACAAAAACATTAGAATATTTACGATTCAGAAAAGCATCTTTCTCAGGCCTATCATGACCCTTAGATTCCCTTATTTCATTTTCTGTCTTGTGTTTTACGAAATTGTTTTATCAACCAATGCTGTGATCAGACTACTGATGTTGTTTCCATCTGCCTGTAGACGACCTTAGAGCCTTTTTTTCATGACTTGCATTACTAATACAGGTGATCAAAGGGAGGTGGCAGGGTCCGACTTTACTGTTTCCACCTGTCGTCATCATCATCAACATCATCTTTTCCTATTCCTATGTGTACAGAAGTTCATTAGCTGTGCTGTATGGAGTCACTAGCTGGAAGTTGGAATTGTACTTGTACATCCATCAGGTCAGTTTCTAATGTGCTGATGTTTCTCCTCACTGCTCCAGCTTCAGATTACGGTCTGTTCCTGTCTGATGAAGACCCCCGGAAAGGCATCTGGCTGGAGTCAGGAAGGACGTTGGACTACTACATGCTCCGCAATGGGGTAAACGATTACACCCAGTTCAACCCCCGATATATACCCAGTGTTGTTTCAGTAACCTGCAGATTCATTGCTCTCAATGCTGCTAAGCTGTTCTAATGGCCAACTACTGATTGAGATGTGGAGAGGTTAATGATGAATAATGAGTCAATTTATCGCCAAATTTAGCAGATTACGATGTATTAACTGACAATCAAGTGTTTTGTTACAGCTGAACAAATGAACCATCAAACCTATCAAAATAAAATACTACGATGAGAACAAAAGGTATTTAAGTAACATAAAATGTATTTGTAATTAAAGAAATATATAAAAAGACGTTCTATACAAACTGATATTATACGTTTTAGTCACAGTATGGTTGGATTTCGTTCTGCAATAAATATTAAGACATTATTTTGTGTTATTTACTTTATCGATCGAGTAACTTGGTATTTACTCTGAATTATTTCATAGAATATATTATGAAGGACTAACTGATAATCTTTTGTGACAACAGCTGACTGTCAATTAAAGAAATGGCTTTAGATTTGCAATATAATGGTCTTTATCTAAATAGCTGGCTGACAGAGTGCTTTATGATGGAGAAAATCTAAACAGTTTGATCCGTCGAGAGGTTTGTGTAAAGAAAATGAAAGGCGAGCAGTTTTTATAACCGACTGAGAATAAAGACGTGTACGATAGAATTTACGGTTAAATCCCACACAGGGGAACAAAAGCGGTGAAGCAGAGAATGAGAGAAAGCGCGGGATAAAATTGGATATCAAGGAACATCAAAGGAAGCTTGTTTTTTTTTTTTTTTTTTTAAAAGTGAATTTAAAGACGCCAGCTGCAGATCCTCAGCCCAGCTCTGATCCGCCCTGCCAAAGGCTCAGGCCCGACTCTGGTTTGTCGTGTAGCGCTCCAGCTCAGTACATCTGTGGGTTTGGTTTCGCAGCTCTGAATGGTTTGTCCTCTTCAAATCCACTAAAGGCAACCCAGGTAGAAGGCATGACTGTGACCAATTATTCTGAACCAAATCTCTTCTCATTGTTGTGATTGGAAGGGAGCAGCAGGCTGTGATAGGCAGCCGTTAAATAAGGTTTTCTGGCCCATATTCTCCCCTCTCTCTCTCTTTCTCTCTCTCTCTCTCTCTCTCTCTCTCTCTCTCTCTCTCTTTCTCTTTCTCTTTCTCTTTCTTCTTCACGCAACCTGGATGCATTTGATCATTTTCCCAGCGGGTACATTCAGCCTCTCCCTCTCTCTCTCTTTCCCTCAGCCTCTCTCTCTCTTACCTTTTAATTCCTGAATTCCTCTCTCCTCTTTTGTTTCTTTGTCGTTCAGTCTCCATCTTTTGTCTCTGTGCAGGATATCCTTGAATACAAGAAGAAGCAGAGGCCCCAGAAAATCAAAATGCTGGACGGGGCCGTTAAGACCATCATGGTGGACGACTCCAAAACAGTGGGAGAGCTGCTTGTGACTATATGCAGTAGAATAGGTACATAGCTCTGTTTACCAGCCCTTTTTATTCATGCTCAAGTAGTTTCATGGAGTTTTCTGTCCAGTTTTAACATCTTTTTAACTGCCCCTTGTCCTTTATCAGGTATTTATAAAATATATGCAAATTCAGTGTCACAAACTGTTAAAGCATCATTGTTCCAACAACTTTCTCTATTAGTAGGAAATAGAAACAAAATGTTATTACACTAAATCAACACTTTTAACAGCTTTTGTGAACACAGACTCGCAAAGCATTAAGAAGAAAATCCCATTAAAACTCATTTGTCCTAAATTGTGTCCAACTTGACTCTGGTGGGGATACTTGAAATCTTTCTTTTTTCGGTCTCGTGTGAATTCCAGGCATCACAAACTACGAGGAATACTCTCTAATCCAGGACACAGTGGAGGAGAAGAAGGAGGACGGGATGGGTACGCTGAAAAAAGACAGGACGCTGCTGCGAGACGAGAGGAAAATGGAGAAGCTGAAAGCCAAATTGCACACAGACGACGACTGTAAGTTGGATTTGATCTGATGGTGGTCTGCCCTGATGCTGTTAATACAAATAACAAATACCGCAGTCATTATAAAAATAAATGCAATGTAGTTTTTCTGTAAAAACTACAAAGCTGAGTTGCTCGAATAAATGTTGGCAATGTCTCTGCAAACTTTGGATATCTTGAAGCTTTACATTTCTTCATGTTACAGCTTTGAGATTCTTTAGGTTCAGTTTTAAATGTTTTATTTTGAGACAACGCTGTTCTTATGCTTTTGTGAGGTTCAGGCACAAAAGCTCCTTTAGGGACTGACAAACATTGAATTGTTGTGGCCCCTCGTTAAACACTTTCTGGTGGCTTCACACTTCACAAAGGTTGGAACACAGTCTCGAAATGCGTCAGAGGTTTTGCAGCCTGCCCACTTCCAACTCCGCCATCATCCCGCCCCCACCTCCCGATGTGAAAGTCAAGTCATATCTTGTTGAAATGCCAGTACGGTTAATCTTTTTAACCAGGCGACTCGGTTGACACATGTTAAAGAATAAATAGAATATATGCAGCAAGTTGCACACATTAGTTCTTACCCTGAAAAAAATTCAGTACAAGCCTCCAGATATTATGAAAACAGCTCTATAACAATTAAATTCATTATAAAATCTCTGTTTGTTTTCCCTCTCCCATACCTGGGCACAGCTTCCATTTACTCCACTGGCAAGATTCACTTTTGATCTTGTGATCTTGAATTCATGTGAGGCTGGTGAGAGGGAAACCATCCCTTATTAGAGAGATAATGAATGAAGAGCTGGTATAAAAAGCTTGGAGACGATAGTCATGTAATCTTGCTTAGGTAGTTCTTTAAGACACTCAAACCAGAGGATTTATTTTTATCTCTTTTAAATCTCTGACTTTCTCTGTGCGACACAGATTGGGTTCATTAAAGAAATGACGATAAACTGGTGCACACATCTAGATTTGGCTCTTGTGTATAATCTGACTCCTGTGGCTGTACTCCTGTGTTGTCAGTGAACTGGCTGGACCACAGCAGAACGTTCAGAGAGCAGGGCGTGGACGAGAACGAGACCCTCCTGCTCAGACGCAAGTTCTTCTACTCGGATCAGAACGTGGACTCCCGAGACCCGGTCCAGCTCAATCTGCTTTACGTGCAGGTCCGACCCGTCTTCCCCTGAAGTCTGTCCGTCAGATGTGTACTGGATACATTGTCTGCACTCGACAGCGCTTCAAAATGAATGAAAGGTTTTCTCTTTGTCTTTCAGGCTCGAGACGACATCCTAAACGGTTCTCATCCCGTGTCTTTTGACAAGGCCGGTGAGTTCGGAGGCATCCAGGCCCAGATCCAGTTCGGACCTCACGTAGAGCACAAACACAAACCTGGATTCTTAGAGTAAGGGTCCCTCACAGATTTCCAGCATTGTTTCATATTGAATTAATTACTAGATTGTCTGCCAAATATCAGATGTCTAACTTGTTTAACTTGAAGAAGTTTGGCTGCACGTTAAAGAATTCAACCTGTCATGAAAGCAGTGATAGAAACAATTGTTTTCGTATCATAAATGCAGCATCGGGAGTGAGTACGATTGATTTGTTTTGCAGGCTGTTGCAGGAACGATGAGGTCATATTTTCTGCATGACTTTCAGCTTCTTGTGTTTGTTTCATTTCTTTCCCAGCCTGAAGGAGTTTCTACCCAAAGAATACATAAAACAAAGAGGAGCTGAGAAGAAAGTATTCCAGGTGTGGTCACTGTTTTTAAAGAAATGCTTCACACTCTGCTCATTTGACAATTGTGCACCAACTGTTCCGATGCTCAATACACATTTAACTCGACCCGCAGGAGCACAAGAACTGTGGGGAAATGACTGAGATCGAAGCTAAAGTGAAATACGTCAAGCTGGCTCGTTCTCTGCGGACATACGGCGTCTCCTTCTTCCTGGTCAAGGTTCGTGGTAACACACACTCACACACTAACACTGCACCTGTTATTCAGTGAAAAGTTCTCATACCATGAAAAAAAGTGAAACATTTAGCCAGAAGTTCTTTTTGAATGAAATTATTTAAATAAGGGGGGGAAGATTTTGGAATTGGCTGAAACTCAGTTGAAGCCTTTTATCTCCGGACTGTGAAATCTGCTCTCTGGGCCCGGTGTTAACTGGATAAAGAAGTTGCAGGCAGAACCGAGGAGGTGGCGAAATTGTCTGTGTCCACTCGAAACCTTCAAAGCTTCTAATGTCGGCCGAACCAAAGAGAGGAAAATGGCTCCTCGAACACGCGATTGGAGCAATTTAAAAAAAAAAACAATCCTTTTCTGATGTGATTTCGGATTCAGTTTAAAAGTTTGAAACAAGATCTCTAAAGAAATGTCTGAAAACTTGAGAAAAACCAAGGTATGCTCTGAAAGGCTCATTAATACTGTAGTAAGTCCTTGTTGCAAAAATGATGCTCTGGTGCTCAAACTTTTAGCAACTCCATGTTTAGTATTCATTGCCAGTATTCAGTTGTTTCTTTTGTTACATACACTGTGCCTTTACGATCCCCGTTGAGATGATGTGTGAATTGATTAAAAGTATTTTTATTCCTGGCAAATGAAAAACAGCTGCATTTTTGCATTAACTGGGTCAAAAGACTCATAACAAAGATATTTTCCCTCGTTCATTTTTTTGTGTCCATTTTTTTTTCTTTTCACTAACACGCAAGCACACATCTGCAGCACCTCTTCTGCATGGAGTTCAGCTTGTTGCTGGAAGGAAAACAAATGTGTCTGTGCAGCCGAGTGTGGGACTAAAGATTATTTTGGAGCCGGTGGTGGTGGTGGTGGTGGGGAGTGGAGTGAATGAGGGCGACTAGGAGGCAAACCCGGGACACTTAACTCTCCCAAATAAGTCCAACTGCCAGCAGATGTCTGCTGGAGGGAGCAATTTAGTGATTCCCAGTGTAAGTGCTATGACAAGAGTGACAAGTTACTCCTTTTTTTCTTATCTCCCCTTCTCATTTGTCGCCAAAAGGACAACCCGCATAAAGTCATGGGGGGGGGGGGCTCCCCGTCCGTATCAGTAAATTGCTTTCTCAGTTGTCACCTTTTCTGACTTCATTGCTGAGCTCTCGTAGAAAATGAGATCATTTCTGGTAATTGCCCGGGAAAAAGAGAAAAAAAAAAAAAAAAACCTCACTAGCGCTGCTCTTTACTGACTCTGCCAGACAGTTCTTGGCTTTTCATCAGTAGCTCTCAGCACCAGAGGATAAGAACAGAGATGAGGTACAACAAAGAAACTGAAAAAAAAACTCTTATTAGATCAGAGCTCAGCCCATTAAAACTTCATTTAGCAGCAGCTCATACATTCCACAGCCCTGCACATCCACACTGTACCTTCTTTTTTTACTCCTTTGACTTCCCCTTTTTCAAGGTAAAACACACAAATCCTAAACTATATCCCACCTCCCGGCCTTAGATCTGTGTTCCCCTTGATCAGTTTGACATCTTATCTGCTCACCTTGGTCGTTTCTGTCACCCCTCGAGTTTAATCCAGTAGAGCAGAAACATCATAAAAAATAACCCCTGGAAAAAAAAAAAAAAAAAACGCAGCCTATAGAGCCTAACCCATCACCCACCCGGAGGACCCCAGAGAGGTTTTCAGGCCCCGCAGGACTCACCCCTCTGCCCTCACGTCACAGCCCATTGCGATGCGTCCGTCTGCAGCTCCTGGAGAAAAGTAACGCTTTCTGATTCCACGCCGGGAGACGCAAAATGAGTTTGACTCAAAGTATGACATTCGAGGCTTAATGAATACAAGAGGAGGTTGAGAGTTTTTGACAGGCAGATAAAGACATGATTAAGACATAACGCTTTAATTACTAAGCTGAGAAGAGTTTGTTTTTTTTTTTTTTTCCCCTCTCACTGGTTAGACAGATGAATACCAATCTTGGCAAGTCGTCGTGACAGCAAAATTAAGAGTTCCAAGCAGCCGTGCCTCTGAACTTAAATTCTGTTTGCTTGAAACTGATAATCTGTTCCTTTCTTCTAAAATGCCTTTTTAATTCGAGTGATACCCTCAGCAGGCAGCGGGGAAATGCGGAAATGAAAGAACATGAAGAATGTGGGCAGAATTGTTTGCTCAGCGGAACAAAAACTGACATTTAAAGCTGTTTGTTTGCATCATTTAAGGTGGTGTCTTCTTGGTTTATCACTTGTTTTGAGTATTATTTTTACCTTTTTATACAATGTAGTCCAATTAGAATAAAGTTTCCTCTATGCAGTACATAAAACAAAGGAAAGCCGACCAGCACATCCAGAGCAGTTTGGGGTTCAGTATCTTGCCCAAGGACATTTCGTCATGCAGACCTGGGGAACTGAACCAGCAACCTTCCAATAACAAGATGCTGGCTCTACCCCTGAGCCATCAGCAGCAGGACTCGTAGAAACCCATATTACTGTCAGAGGTGTCGCTCATGCTTTGAGCGTGTGGTGACAACAGATGTCTGCAAATGCAACCATGTCAGTTTAAGGTATAACCTCATCTATTTGGAGTCGTCAGTGTTTTTCTTGACAAGTTAAAGTGGAAATGGACAACTGTTCAAAACTTCCACCGTTTCCCTGTGGCATTACTGTCGCTGGCAGCTTGGCTGCTGTCCAAAGCAACAACAAAAAAACAAGCTTAAGAATCCCAATTTGACCAAACACCCCCCCCCCGATCTCATGTACTGTGAAAGCACAGAGGAAAACACTTGGCTGTATTGATGAGTGGCAGGTTTTGTTACTTTCTGGTCTAGTAGAAAGAAGGCTGGTTTTGAGAACGCACTTTAACAAGGGAACAGACTTTGACACAACACCGGAGCTCTCCAGCGAGTGAACGCTTGTCTGTTCACTCTCGTTTAACCTCGGTCTCGGTCGCCATCGTCTGCATCCTCTTTGCCCTCCTCCATTAGCGGATTCTATTTCTTTTATGGTGAAGAGTTTCCACAGTTGATCCAGTTATTTACCTGGGGATAGAGAGCCGATCTATACGTGGATGGTGTCATTTTTCTACAGCTATTATGCATTTACTTCAGTTAGAGCAAAAAAAAAAAAAAAAAAAGTTGTGTAGTGCCAGCTTCATTCAGAAAATCCTGTATTTAGTTGTGTGAAGCAGTTTAATTAAAAGTTTGGAAATGAAGAGCGATAAAACTTTTAAAAAGGCCTTCATAAACACAGATTAAAGGGTGGAGATCTCTTCTAACGGGCAGAAAAAGGCGTAGTAGTGTACTTTGTTTTCAAACTTTCAAAGTCAACCGTTACATATCTGAGACTGCTGTGATGTTAAACTTCAGGGACTGCGAAGTGTAGATAAAAACCTTCAAAGTACAAAACTAATTCAAAACAGTCGATCGTATTAGCTAGTTACTGCGAAAGTTTGGTAAACGTCCAGTTTGATTCTGTATTTTTGTTTTCGGAGTAATGTTTTTGTGCTTGTCTGATTTTTAAAGTTCTTCTTCTTTTTTTCTTTTTTTTTTTTTTGCAGGAAAAGATGAAGAGTAAGAACAAGCTGGTGCCGCGGCTCCTGGGCATCACCAAAGAGTCCGTGATGAGAGTGGACGAGAGGACCAAAGACGTGGTTCAGGAGTGGCCGCTCACCACGGTGAAGAGGTGGGCGGCGTCGCCCAAGAGCTTCACCCTGGTAAGACACACGTACGGGAAAGCATCACAACAATAAGACTAGGATTCATCACAGAAGCACCAGCAAGAATTCCCGTGTTTTTTTAACGTCGCTGGCTTCGTCCTTTCACTCAGTCTGTGTAGATAATGTTGTAGATAATAGTGCAGGCTGTAACGGGCTCGCAGTAAACCCGACTCCTCTCCTGCAGTGGCCATAAAACAGTCGGCGTAGTGCTCGGCCTGCCCGTCCTTTCACTCCCCTCGTGCACTTCAGTTATTGAACAGACTCTTTTGTCTTCCCTGTCGATATCCCTGCTTTGTGTCAGCACCCGGAGTCAATGGGCAACATGGATTTAATCTTGCCGATCTGGTCGAGGCGCTGTCTCTATTAAATTAACACACTCTCTCTTTCTTGTTAATTCAGTAGAGTGCTCTGTGGTTTAGGATGTGTCGCTTTTGTGACACTCGCGGTTTGATTTGTGGTTCACAGGGTAGAAGAAGTCACATGTTTTCATCAGTTGTATGTCCCCACGCTGGAAAATAGGTGCCAGATTATTTATTTTCTCCTAAACGCTGCTCCAAGATGCTTCTTGGGTTAATCTGAGTGTCTGTATGTTGCAGCGGTTTGATGTCGCCCAACATAAATGTCTTAAATTCATATGAAACTAGCTCAGTTTCTGTGGATTCACATTAATCCTCTCACTAAATCCTCCGCCCTGCGTTCAGTACGAGCACCGCAGTGGTTACTTTACAGCCAGTATAAAATCCATGTATAAAATTGGACTCTTTCTCTCTCTCTCTGTGTCTGTAGGACTTCGGGGAGTACCAGGAGAGCTACTACTCGGTGCAGACCACTGAAGGGGAACAGATCTCTCAGCTCATTGCTGGTTACATCGACATCATCCTCAAAAAGGTGAGACATTTATCTCTTGAGACGCAGATGACTCATAAACGGATCGATACCCGCTTTTGGCAGATAAAGCCGCAGATCTGTTGATGCTTGATGTGATCTGGCTGCGTGTCCTACATCTGCAGTTGAATAAAATATAAGTACAGGATGGCTGGGCTCATGTTGCACACTGTAAGAATCAGTAACGTCATATATATATATATATATTTTTTTTTCTTTATGTGGCTCTAAATCTGATGTTTACCCAAAGCACCCCTCAGGGCAGCTTCTCTTAAATCCCTGGTGGCTCCTTCTCAAAATAATATTTGGTGTTTTTTTTGTTTTTTTTTCTTTCTGCTGCAGAAGCAAAGCAAGGACCGCTTTGGATTAGAAGGCGATGAGGAGTCGACCATGCTTGAGGAATCCGTATCCCCGAAAAAGTATGTAAATCAGTAGCTTGTGGCGTCATCCATACAAGCAGCACAGCACAGTGTACAAAATGTCATGGCAATCCACACAAGGGCTGTAGAATTCACTGACATAGCTATCCAAACATTTGTCCTCATCATCCTTCTACCAACCCTTAACTTTCTTTAGCGCTGATTAGCAAGCATGCTAACACACTACACTAAATACTTAAACAGTCATGTTATCATGCTAACACAATAATACAATATAACATGTTTGGTCAGATGATGAGTAAAGGAAAATTCAGCACATTCTTATTGACACTAAACAAAAATTAGCAAATGCATTAGTATGCTTAGATGCTAAACTAAAATCCTAAACATTCATGTTAGCAGGCTAATACACTTAACGAGGATGGAAAACATTGTACCTAAAGCTAAAAAAGCTAAAGCATTTGAGCTGTGTTATTTTAAGTGTTAGTATGCTAACGTTAGCACTCAACCTCACAGAGCTGCTAGCTAGCCGGGCTGTACACTTTTGTCAAATCTTGATCTTTTTGTCGCTTTCAATCATTCAATTAGCCAGTGAAAAGGTGCTGTAGGAAACTGTGTTCTCACAAAGAGAAAACTACACACAAGCAGTGAAAACAAGAAATAAAGTTTCACCAACTTGCACAAATGAAGCCTTTGAACTTTTGTTCCCATTTGATCCCTGTGCTGCTTTATTGTGTTACAGCTCAGTATAAACTGTGTGGCGCGGCGATAGCTTGAAGTTATTGCATAATATTCCAGCGAAACACAATATCAGCCCTGGGTACTTTTTTCAATTTCCTTCTTACCGCCGCCCTCGTCCACAGCTCACACATCCATTTTCCAGGACCTCATTTCATGAACACCTCCTTGGCTAGACGTTATCTCCAGAGATAAACATTATGTGGGGAAATCTTGCTGCACTGGAGCAAGCGAAGGCTCCATCCGAACATTTCCTGATTAGATGCGCATTACCTCATCTTGTCTAACTGAAGCCCCTTTTTCCTGTCGACTCTCAATTGATGTTACTTCCCTTGCTTTCAACTTGGGGGGGAGAAGTCTCTGCTGCGTTGTTAATTTACTTTGTGTCCCCTTTTTGTTTTATCTGGGTGCTTGTACGCACGGCTAAGGGCAAAAAGTCTTTTAATTCTGCGAGTGCGCAAGCAAGCCAAACTCTGGAGGGGCTTTATCTGAGGGAGAAACAAAGCAAAGTTTTGTATTCCAGAAGTTCACAGACTCTGTGGTGTCAGTCGTCTTTGTGTTAGTGGCCAATTGTTGCAAGTGATCACAACCACTCTGCCTTGTGTTAAATCTCTCCCATAGACACGGTGGAGAAACAGAAACATGCTCTCTTTTTGTCCTCCTTCTTCCTCTTTGTGCTCTTATCTTCATGGGTTTTTTTTTTTCTTTTTGCTTTGGCTCGTCTCCATTTTGTCCTGTTCATTCGGCCCCTGTGTTAGTCTGATGGGGTATTTGTGGATGCCTCTGCGCTTCGTATTCGTACTTTACGTTCGACAACTAACAAAGTCTTTAAAAAAAAAAAGTACAGTATGGGCTCTATTTACATGACAGAGCACAGCAACAGGTGGGAGGGCCATTTAAAAAAGGCAGCACAAAGAGAGTTGTTGATATATTTTGATGGAAATATGATGTTAAGCTGAGACGAGACATTAAAAAAGGGACCACCTCTGTTTTTAGTGCAGCATCACTCAGCTAAAAATTAAATGATTCTGTCGGTGCTGCCCTATAAAGACAAAGAGTCGTAGCTGAAGGCAGGTTAGCTGAACCAAAACTGATCAGTTGTTGGCAAAATATGATTATGTCCTGTCAAGCAGAATAATTCAACCTTCTGCCTTTTGGTGAAATTAAAAAAGCTAAGCTAGGCTAATAATTTTTAGTTTGGTTGTTATTAATGTCATGGTTTGATTTAGCTGTTTTTATTTATATGGTATAACACAACTGAATTGATAAAATATTCTTTCATCACACTTTTTTTTTCATTTAGCTTCAGGAAACAGGTCAGAGAGAGAAGGTAAATGTAGCTGTAGCCATGTCACTAGCTAACTTGTTAGCTAGCTGTGGTTTTTAGCTCTGTTTTAGTTTCGTAAACCTGACTTTGAAATGATCAATTTCAATGTAAAACAACTGTCTGAGGCACATTTAGCTCTCAACTGAAATTTAACTAAAATGTGTAGTTATTGCATTGTAGGTTTATAGCTTAGAACCTGGAATATATGTGACTTTTAGAGAAATATGATGAATGTTCAACTTGTTCTCATTCCCGCCAGCTCTCTCCATCTTTAGGTTTAATGTAAAATATTATTTTTGCACGAAATTAAACAAGGGAACTGTACGGACTGAGAATATGACGTGTCACTGTCCTGACAGATGTAAATTTCTTCATAAAATCTTCACTCCCTGTCTCTTGCAGCCGATTTGCAGCATATTTATTTCTACATTTAACCACTCTGCATCTGGACAGCCTTTTTTGGAGAACTTGTTCTGGTCTCGTCTCTACATTTCTCTACTTCTCTGCATTTTAAACTGAGTGAGACAGGTCATTTGAGTGGCTGAGAGGATAATTATGGGTTTGGAGATAAAGGCCAGGTAGCGTACGTGAACAAAAGTAGCAGTAGAAAACCCTCATTCTCTGCTCTCATCACTGCAGTTTCATCACTTAAATGAAGACGCTCAGGCTAAATCAACAATACATAACAAAGATGAGATTTTAACTGCTTGAGTTTCAAACCTTGGTGATGGTGTGACTGGAATCTTAAGCATTGTGAATAAATGTAGCTTGACAGATTTACTCTGCAAAAGAAAACTTAAAACTGTAGGAGATGATTTGAAAAACATGTTGTTTTAACATTCAGAGACGCTGTATTAACTGCCTGTTTGTGTGCCTGCAGGTCGACCATCCTCCAGCAGCAGTTTAATCGTGTGGGCCGGGTGGAGCACGGCTCGGTGGCGCTGCCAGGGGTGATCCGCTCGGGCTCCATTGGCACCGAGTCGCTCAGCATGGGCACCATGCCATCTGCTCAGCAGCAGATCACAATGGGTCAAATGCACCGTGGACACATGCCACCACTGGTGAGATCAGCTCTCAGGATTTTTGTGCCTGATAGATAGATATATATTCTTATTAAACAAGAGTGCGAATCACTGTAGGTAGGTAGGCAGATGTATACTAATTCTCCTCTCAATCACCTATTTTTTTTCACCGCTACACATGCTAACAGTTTGCTTCACAGTCATCTTCCCTCAGTAGGTTTCTTTTGGGATCACTCCAGGCTGCATCCTGTGAGAAATGAACTTGTTTATCTTCCTGTTTGTGCAGAGTTCAGCACAGCAGGCTCTGATGGGAACCATCAACACCAGTATGCAAGCTGTGCAGAAGGCCCAGATTGACCTCGGGGAGGTCGACAACCTGCCACCACTGGGACAGGACATGGTACTGCACAGTGCACATACATGTGTCTACAGTTGATATACAGCACTAACATGCACATAGTTTATATACATAATATGGTAACATTTCAATGTGTGCTTTCAGAAAACAGCCATAAAACAAAATTAAGATCTAAACTTTCTCTGTACATCGTGTTGAATAATGGCATTGTCTGTTTCATACTCTGCATCCTCAGTGATGTTGTTTGGTGTGGTCTACCTCTCTGTACACAGGCATCCAAAGTGTGGATCCAGAACAAGATGGACGAGTCAAAGCACGAGATCCACTCCCAGGTGGACGCCATTACTGCAGGAACAGCCTCCGTTGTCAACCTCACAGCTGGCAAGTGGCACCGGCGTGACTCAGCAGAATTTTGCTCCGTTTGTCTTTGGATAAAGCCTTCGGATTTACTGCAGCTCGCTGGCAGCAAAATCATTAATTTCAGAGAAAGACTACATTATGTTTTGCTGCGTAGCCTTTGCAGGATTTGTCATAAGCCTTTAATGAAACTCAGTGAGAGTGAGAGGACATGTGCCCACAGTTTTACAAGTACATTTTAGTGGTCCTATTTTCTGCAGAGTTAAAATTATCCGGCCAATTAGTTGACTTTAAAGCGGAGCCTTTCCATCAGTCTGGTGTTCATTAAAGTCATTGTCGATCCTGACAAAAGTTGAATAGTTTCCTCATTTTCTGCCTTGGTTTTTTGAAAACCGGCTTATGATTGATGAATTTTCAGAACTTTCTCTCATTTTCCTGTGCTAAAATGGACCATGGATGTGTTTTTAAGCAGTCTCAAGTTAAACTATCTCAGTGAGTCAGTGAATCTTCGGAAGACTCACTGGAGGCCGTTCAAATCAAATATTATCTGTTTGGGTTTAGATTAGCAGTAGATTACTATTCACTTCTGTAGGATTCTGTACATCTGATGGCCCGTACCAATTCTGTCCTTTCCCCCCCTCATACTCAGGTGATCCGACCGACACAGACTACACCGCAGTGGGCTGTGCCATCACCACCATCTCCTCCAACCTGACGGAAATGTCAAAGGGTGTGAAGCTGTTGGCGGCGCTGATGGAGGACGATGTTGGCGGCGGCAACGATCTGATGAGGGCTGCCAGGACGCTAGCAGGAGCCGTGTCTGACCTGCTGAAGGCTGTGGAGCCGGCTTCTGGAGAGGTGAGTGGAGGAACCCTGAGATAAAAACACCAGGCCTTGTCAAAACACTGTCATCCTTCTTTTTTTTTTTTTTTTTACTGTACATTTTAGTGTTGGATCAGCAGTTTTCCCTGCTGTTGCTTGTGAAACCACCCTCCCCTCCCCTCCCGCTGTTTATCTACTGAATATCTGACATGTTGAAGGAAGCAGATACACTCCCGTCTCTTCATGTTGAAGTCGAAATACTGGCAAGTAAAGCCAGAAGGACATAATGCGGAGGTATTGGTGTTTGGACTGAAATGTGAAAAGACTGCAAACTAAATTGAGCCCAAACCAAATGGAGATGGTGGAGGAGGGCTCGAGGACAGAAAGGATGATTGTTGAAAGAGACAGAAAATGGAGAATAATGTGTGAAAGTGAAGTCTGAGTCTGGAGCTGAGCCCATGCAGAGAGCAAACTTTCCACCAATTGTGTTACTTGAAATGCCAGATTCTGTCTCCACAGGTTGTTTTTTTTGTTTTAAATCCAAATTGACAACCTAAAAAGTTAATTAAATTTGCCGTGGAGCTGCTGTACTCTGAGTCTATCATCGCTCAATAATGCAGCGTCTCTCCCGGTGCTTTAAACTGCACCTAATTAGATCAGCATCATGTGCTGCTGTCCGGCTTCGGCTAACTGAATTGTCTCGGATGGTCTGAATAAAGATCTCAGGCTGAATGTCAAACATCTGGGGTGGGGGGGAGGGACCTTATGTAAACAGAACTTCCTTAAGAAGATACTGCAAGTGACGCTCCGCTCTAATGCATCTGCTTGTGTTGCAGGACTGTGATGTCTTGCTGAGCTCTATTAGGAATCTGCTGTTGTGGAAGTATCGCTCAGAAGTTAATGTTCTGTACAGTTGCTGGCTGCTAATCTGCATAATGCAGTGAGCTGTCTCGCCTTTGGACAACCCCCGAGCCTTATATACTCGTGTAAGATCACTTGAAGCCCACAGGCGCGTTAGACAAAGAGATTTGGGGTATTTGTGCAGCAAGATTCTATCATTTTTTTGTGTGTTTTTAAATAACTCACTCAAGTAGCACTGATGTTGTTCGCAGTAAAACACTGTACAGATAACAGATGAAACCACATCTACATCAAGATACAAGATGATGTAGTTTTGTCCGAATGCACTTTCACATCCTGATGATTTTCTCTCTGTGTGTGTGTGTGTGTCTGCAGCCCAGACAGACCGTATTGACGGCAGCAGGCAGCATCGGCCAAGCCAGCGGAGACCTCCTGCGCCAGATTGGAGAGAGCGAGACCGACGAAAGGTTCCAGGTAAACGCTGCACGGCGTCCATTTATCATCAGCACAGCGCTCTGTGTGCTGTTTGAAAAAACAACACACACACACACACATAAAACCCTATTCCTGAGGAACTGCCACTCAGTTAATCAAAAACACACTGTGACCATGACCAGGGGAATATTGTCGTATTTCAGCTGGATGTTTTTGTTTAATTTGAGTGCTTTTCTAGCTGGTTAGCTCGTGTTTTCCTTTCTCGGCTGAATCATGGCTGTTATTTTGATAGTGTTTGTCGAGATCACACGGTTATTGGCTAATGATGAGCCTAACTAATGTGCAGCGGGTTTTGTTTCTCTCAGATTAGATTGTTGATGCTGCCCCTTTGCTGAGATTTCTGTGGCTAATTGTACGTTTGTAATGTACAAATACATGAACGCTGTTGCTTTTCCTGTTATAAAGCACATAATATGGCAGTTTGATGGCCTATAATTTCTGTAGAATCTGTATCTCATCCCTTTTAGCGCAATAACACACAACTACAGATATGATAATACAGACATAACCTTTATCTGCGCTGTGTAAATGTCAACACCACAATACTTTTCATCCATTGGTGTGATAGAGATAAGATTGTTACAGGACAGACTGTGCAGCTGTATGTTGTTGCTGATGAGATAGTTTGTGTGAGTCACCTGTGCCACCTGATTGCTGTTTTTGTAGGACATCCTGATGAACCTGGCCAAGGCGGTGGCCAACGCCGCGGCCATGTTGGTGCTGAAGGCCAAGAACGTGGCCCAGGTCGCAGAGGACACCGTGCTACAGAACCGGGTCATCGCTGCCGCCACCCAGTGCGCCCTGTCCACCTCCCAGCTGGTGGCGTGTGCCAAGGTACAAGAACATGTTTGTAGGACGTTCAAAAAACAATCACGACCTCTACCAAGCGTGAAATAATAGACTTGCTGTACTAAATGACTCGCTTCATGTCAGTGTTTGTGTAATATGCCCTCATTTCAACCCCCCTGGAAAAGAAAAAAATCAGTGGATATTATGTTAATGCTTGGAAATGATAAACTGGCGGTGTAATGTTTTCCATTTATTAAGTCACATCTGTCTCAAATATGTATATTACACTTGCAGCGGTGTAATGATATCACTTGGGAAGCTGTTGTTGAAGCTGTTTGGTGGAGTGCTTGACAATAATTCCCCTTTTGCTTCCTCTTAAGTAGAATGGTTCATGCGTTTTTTGGTTTTTCAAATATTTGGATCACCTCCAGTTTATCTGAAGCTCAAAACATCCGTATTTCTGGGTGAA
This sequence comes from Acanthopagrus latus, assembly GCF_904848185.1. NCBI lineage: Eukaryota > Metazoa > Chordata > Actinopteri > Spariformes > Sparidae > Acanthopagrus > Acanthopagrus latus. The sequence goes on from NC_051042.1 coordinate 27,861,695, forward strand.
TACAACATGATGCACCAGGGCAGTGTTAAATACCCTGTGCCCTCATCATATTTGTGCATCTTTAATTGTACAACCCACATGCCTCTAATTAGTTTAAATGCCCTCCTGGCTCCCAATCTGAATAGTTGCATTTACTAAACAAATCCTCACCTCTCTGCGTGGCAGCGTGATGAGAACCATCTGCCGAATCCCTTTTAAATCTCATCTTCCCTTCCCTGGTTCTAGCTGTGTTGTGCTGTTCAGGATTTAATAATGAAAAGAGTGTTTACAAGTGTGTTTGTTCCAATTTAAACAGTGTTTACCGTTTATGTTCGAGTGGAATTGGATGGAGATTATTTCGGACATTATTGAGTACCTCCAATTTACACTTTAGAGGGAACATGGTACGTGTCTTGTATTTTCTAAAAAGTGAAATCACTCACCACAAAATTGCAACTCACAGGACAGTAATTTGCTGCATTGTCCTTCAGACGGGAGCTTTTTGGCGTTGAAGATCTTCCTCTTTTTCAACTTTGCCTGGTGTTTTGTGATACAGCACCCATCCCAAATCTTTTCATATTACTTTTTTTGAACCATTAAGATTTAAAAACTGGTGAAAAATGTTTTACCTCGTACATATTGATAACTTTTGCACCATAGGATAGCATGTCTCTTCTTCACATTGAAGAAGGAATTGATTTTTGACTTTGCCTCTTTCACCATTTTTTTTTTCTTTAGGTTGTGAGCCCCACCATCAGTTCACCAGTTTGCCAGGAGCAGTTAATAGAAGCTGGAAAGCTGGTGGATCGCTCGGTGGAAAGCTGCGTCCAGGCCTGCCTTTCAGCCACGGAAGATGGCGAGCTCCTAAAACAGGTCAGCTTGATTAATTGACAGATGCAACGCGATTGTTCCGCCTATCATTTGTTGTTGTGTTTCAGAAGATAAGACGTTCTATCACACGTCTGACCCAGAAAACATTAATTAGAAGGAAACAACTTTTTTATATGTTCAGTTCACACACGGCTTGAGAAGCAATGAGGGTAATGAGTCCAGTGTGCCTGATGGAATAAGAAGCGGGAATTAACGCAGCTTAAGTGACAAGGCACTAAAACTGATGATGCACATCTCTTGTATTTGAAGGTGAGTGCAGCCGCCAGCGTGGTGGGTCAGGCACTGGGAGATCTCCTGCAGCATGTCCGTCAGTACACCTCAAGAGGAGAGCCTATCGGGCGCTATGACCAGGCCACAGACACCATCATGACGGTCACTGAGAGCATCTTCAGCTCAATGGGAGACGCAGGTGAGGAAAAAAAAATGATGATCAGCTGAGAAAATTAATTTATGCATCAAAATTCAGTCACAGTGGAGAATTTGAGTTGTGAAATACTGAAGAAACTGAAGACCTGAAATAAGAAGAAAGTTGAAATTAATGCGCTTCTGTTTGTGATTAAGGTGGAGGAATAGGTTAATTAATTGCCCTTTTAGGTGAAAATGTATTTTTAATTTGAAAAAAAGTCATGGTTTTGGCAGCCATTAGCAGGAGAGTGCAGCCAGCAGCCACTTTCAGCGAGGTTTAAGTTTTTAATCGCCATGCTAGCTGCACGGCTCTCAGGAAGGATATATCCATCTTCGTTCACTTTGATACTAAAATATCTCAACATTTATTGGATGGACAGTTCTTGGGAGGATTGCTGTGGAATTTGGTGCAGCCATTCATGTCTGCCTATGATTAATCACCTGAGTGAGATAGCAGCAGCTTTTCCAGGAATTTGGTTTATTGCCAATTTCTTTAACCTCATTCCATCAACTTCAGCTCAATATTTAGTGCTAATTAGCAAGTGCCAGAATGCTAAAAATCTGCATTTTACTGGTGTTGTTTTTTTCATTATGCTGGCATACAGATATTAGCTTCTAGCTCAAAGCACCACTTTGCTTTAGCACATCCTTCACTGAGAACCACTAGCATGACTTTACTCCCTGAGTCTTCTTGACAATATAATTCCAGATGAAGAATGAAAATTATTTATAATTTGAAAGCCAGTCAAGTGAGAACATAAATGCAAGGTAGCTGATTGTAAGTCAGTAATTGATCTTTGTGGGGTTTAATATTACACAAGCTGTCCTATTCTGAATTAGATTAGATTTGATTAAAATCAAACCTGAAAAAGGAATACCGCACATTTATAAACGTCTCTTGATCGGCCAAATATCTTCTTTTACAAAAAGTGATGAAAAAGCACATGAACCATATCTGCTATTCAAAACTTGCTTCGCGCAGCTCTTCTCTTACTATGTGCTGTGCTTTTTCCCGGGCTCCCCTCAGAGAGACGGTCATGATGGCGGGTTTGAATGGACCGCTGTCAGCTCTGGTGAAGCTGCAGAGAAAAGGCTGACAGTGATGTTAACAGGCCTGACAGCAGAGGAAGACAGACAGATAAGAAAGAGAAGCACGAAGGATGTCGCGGCCCAGCGGTCAGCTTTGCGGGTTGATTGGCTTGATAGACATGTAGAGCTACAGTTTCCTCCGCAGAGGGCCTGAATACATGAAGCTAGGTGGGAGAGTTCTGCTTTTGAGCTGGTGTCAAATGTGTCAGGTTCTGCCAAACCCGGCATTCAGCTACAAATATAAAATGTGAAGAGGGAAAAAACAGTGAATCCTTGCGTGGTGCTGTGTTGGCACATCAGTTGATGCATTCAGATGAATTATGAGGGCTTACAGCCAAATAGCTTTTGTGTCGTGCCAGGTCTGCTTTGACAGACAAAAATCCCTTTTGTCTTACCTAATTAGCGCTCATAAACAGGGAATATTTAAAAACAACAGAGCTGGTGGAATGGTCGAATCCAGTTGTTCCATTTCAAGTCACCTACAGGTGTTATAACATTATGCACATCTGATCAGGGTGATGAATACAACAACACTGAGGTGCTTTTTTGTCCAGGATAATGACGCTGAACATCAAACAGTAACATCATGAGTCAACTCACTATCAGTCATTTTAACAACTAAACTTTGAAATTAAATGGTATCAGTTTAAACATCAACGCAATTTGTTGCAATGTGTATCTGCTCAACTCAGCTTTGCCAGACTTGCCTCATTATTTCCAACTTTTACAGAAGAACGCAGACATCGAGAATAGCTTGAAACAATGAGGATGGATTGTTTGTGACTACGAACCCTCAACACAAAGACTGAGTTATGCAGTTGAATTAACTACTCGACTCATCCGTTAATCCACTTCTCACTTCAATTTTTCTAATCTCTCTCTTCTTCCCCCCTCACCTCTACGCCACCTGTGTCCTCTCTAATCGCGCTCTAATCAACTGTGTGTCCTTTCAGGAGAGATGGTCCGTCAGGCTCGGGTGTTGGCTCAGGCCACCTCAGACCTGGTGAATGCCATGAGGTCGGACGCAGAGGCCGAGGTGGACGTGGACAATTCGAAGAAGTTGCTGGCGGCCGCTAAATTACTGGCTGATGCCACCGCTAGGATGGTGGAGGCAGCAAAGGTGAGCCATGAAGCAATATTTATTCATCTTTATTCTCTTATGCCCTGAGTGACCATTTGAATGACAGCAGAGCCGAAAGTAGCTGAGCCAGACACCCCAGAGGTGGTGTGTGTGCACAAAAAGAAGACCAAGGATGACAGGTTGTGAAGTGATTCTGCTCAGTCTTGTTTGTAAACTGTTATTTTATTCATAAAACATGGCCTTTAAAACTTTATTCAATAAACATTCGGGGCATGGACGGATATTTAATTTGGAAACACTCAATTCCCAAGGTGTGTTTTCTGAAAGTGGTTATTCTGGGTTTCATTTCCAGCATCTGAAAACGTGGTCAGATTTCTCACTAAGCTTTGAAACACTTGAATCACTGAATAATTGCTGGAGTCTGCCCAGAATTTTTTTTGTCTGAATTATTCCCTTTAACTGGATTTTTGAACAACTTGTGTTCTTTAATTGCGTATTGGGAATTATTCAGATATTTGCTCTCATTGTAGCAGATGCAGGACGTGTCTCTGATACCACTTTCGTGAAAACTGCGCTTGCTGTCGTAAATGGGTCAACACATACATGGGACTGCAACCCTGCTCCCACTGTAGCTTAAATGTAGCTCTGACACATTCGCTTTGGTTGTCATAGAACTACTGTCACACAGAATCCTTTACTAGATACCAAAGGACACTTTCTTCTCTCTTTAATCTCAAATATATATGCACTTAGATGTAATTTCGAAGTTGTTGTGCTGCATTTTTTATAAGATGAATAATTAAAAGAAATGCTGCACCATGTTGAATATCCTGTGTAAACATGGTAGGGGACAGTTTTAATTAATTGGAACACAACAGCGCTGTTTAGTGTATTTATCCATACACAGCGGGATCTAATCCTTTGTTTTAATAGTAGTGTGTTTCCCCTTGTGAGCAGCCACGGCCAGGAATTAGATGAAGCCATACGAGCGTGGAATAAATGCGCTCAAAATACAAAATTATCGGGGTTGAAAGTTGACATATTATAATCCAGAGTGTCTTTAAATTCACCATCCAGTTCTTATTAAACCTCAAGTTTCCAGCTCGAAGTGATAAAGAGGACATCAGACTGCTGACGGGCGGGCTTAGCTTCGCCACTCATCCCGTTTTCCTCCATCCAAACAGTTGATCTCTCTGCATCAGTCTCATTATCTGTCCACAGAATCACACACTGATATTAATAACCCTCCACTTCCACCATGAGGATTAAATGATGCCCCCCAGCTGGTGTGATGGTCGGGTTTGACGCCAGACCTATCGCTGCGATCGCAGCTGTATATTTATCTGCATCAATGGAAGCTTAGACCTCAGTTGCCTTGGTAACTGATTGATTTGAGAGTGCAGTTTAGTTTTTGGACTGTGTGTTCTACAGCTGACTGTGTTTCTGCGCGTGTCAAGAAACGATTTGCTTTTGCAGAACCCTCATTACACGTGTATTGTATTGAACGCTCAACACTTTTTGATAATTATGCAGATTGGCTGTTAGATCTAAACGGTGTCAGCAGTTGCCAGCTGGCTGCAAATTCCACTTATTCAAAGCTGGTCACTAAAAATGACTTTCCTGTGATTAATGGGAAGTCAGATGTCTAACACAGTGTCAAAAGGAAGTGAGCAATTTCAACTTGTGAAATTTCTTGAAGGCAAAATAAAAAACGGTTTTCTTATCTTTTTATTATCAAAATGATGTAGTGGGTCTAGCTCTGTAGCATCACTGTTCCACACGGTGACAATTAAGTGACTATGTCTTCCTGTTGCTGTTATTATTCACACTATTTGAATATAAATACTAAAGCGAGTGCAGGAAGGACAAATTGTACATAACATAAACAAAATGTGAAAAAGTGTTGCTTAATCATTTCAATCAAAGTAAATAAGTTCTGCGTTACCAAAATAAATCAAAGGAATATATCAGGTGAATTACTGTCTAAATGAAAGAATAACCAAATGACTCTATGCCCAAAAGTAAAGAAAAAATGAAGCAGCAAAATCTAGAATAAACCAAAATTCACAAATTAGGAAAATAATCTAAATAAACAAATATCTTGTTTTGTTTGTCTTGTTTACAGTCACATGTGTGTATGTGGTGACTTCTGTCAGCAGCATGTGTGAGGTGACTGTAATGACACAGGTCTTCAGCAGCACCCACACCTCGATATTTGTGCTGCTGCAGGTGATGCTACCGAGTTCCCAGTTAATTAATCTAATGGCAGCTTAGCTTTCGCTCCAACAGCAGGAGACACAGAGGTGTTAAGTGATATTGGTCTCCACAGTTTACTCAAAGGGATGAGTTCATAAACAGGGAGGATAAAAAAGAGCGGCATGATAATGTAAACAAACGACATCTCCAATCGACTTTTAGCCAACAACAAAACAACTGATTATTGGAGTGAAGCGGGGCTGCAGCTGAGTGTGAGAGCACTGATTAAGTCTGCGTCATTTCCAAAGGCTTGTGTGCTCTGATTTGGTGTTTTTTATTATTTTTTTTTAATTATTATTATTATTTATATGCTCTGACGGCAGTTGTTGAGCGTGTCTGCAGCTCGCCTCAGTAGGTATGTGGTTATGAGTGCCTACATGTCAAGCAGGAAACAAAATAATGGCAAAAAATCGTCCTTTTAAAACTGTACAGACCTCTCAGTCTGTACACTCATACCAGCTGTTTGCTCACCTGCTCTGTGCTGTATTTGCTGATCTATGTGTGTGTGTGTTTGTGTTCGCAGGGTGCAGCAGCGTACCCAGAGAATGAAGACCAGCAGCAAAGGCTGAGGGAGGCTGCGGAGGGGCTGCGCGTGGCCACCAACGCCGCCGCCCAGAACGCCATCAAGAAGAAACTGATTAACAGGCTGGAGGTCAGTGACGAGGTTATTTCTTCCTGCATCTGAAAATATTAACAATAATACTTAACATAAATACCAATACAAATCTAAATGTTAGCATCTCATAAGTACCAAATATAAGGATATTATTTAGCACGAGTTGAGGCATCAATGATCTGAGTATTAGATGTTCATTTTTAGTAGCATCTTTCTCTTTAAATATATTCAGAATGTTATTACTCTTTTTAATTTTCTTGAAATTGAAAAAGTAGTTATCTATCTTCGGAATGGATTGAAAGGGGCTCATTTGCCTCAGGGTTATCTCTCTCACATCAAATTGCTCCTTAAAGCTAAAATATTCAACTCATGAACGCTCTAATTTATGAATGTGTTACACACATGTCGATATAGGTATTCCCTTTTGCTTTTATAGTTATGATAGACAGCTGTGTGCATAATTTGCTTTTTTATTATTAGGATTTTCATTGTCTACAACAAAAACAAGGTGACTGATCATTCGCCTAGGCTGTATTTATAATCAAATACATTAAATACACTATTGTTTAATAATTCTTTAATGCCGCCTACATTTAGAGAGATGGTTTAAAATATGTGGGCTGCAGTTACCATATTTTACAATATTTACATATTTTACCATTAATATGTTCATATTCTTCAGAATGCTGCCAAGCAGGCCGCGGCTGCAGCCACGCAGACCATCGCTGCTGCTCAAAATGCTGCCGCCTCCAACAAGAACACGGCTGCTCACCAGCAGCTGGTGCAGAGCTGTAAGGTGAGCTGCTGTCAGTTCATTTACTTTTTTAATTCCAGTTTTTCATTATTTTGATAAATTCATAAACGGTTTACTTCCCCTTTTTCTCACATAAACTTATTGTGGATTTATTTTATCAGCTGTTTAATGTTATTATATTGTGAGCTTCCAAATTGCTTGTTTGAAGATTTATTGAATAGCATAATAGAGGGATTTTACACTGAGGCTGTATTTAAACCTGTTAAACCTGCGTTTATATGTGTGTGCGCACGTGTTTTGTGTGTGTGTATAGGCAGTGGCAGACCACATCCCACAACTTGTGCAGGGTGTGCGTGGCAGTCAGGCCAAACCAGAGGACCTCAGTGCACAACTGGCACTCATTATCGCCAGCCAGAACTTCCTACAGGTGGAGAACACACACACACACACACACACACATACAACATAACGTGGGCTTGCGTACATTTTCTGGAGGCTTAACCTAACCTAAACCCTAACTTTAACTGCTGACCCACAAATCAACTTTGTCCCAGTTGGGGGACAAGCCGTCCGCAATTAACTGGCCTGAAATTTTTATCCAAAGGAAGCCGATGTAACAATCACACAGACACACCTTGCCGTTTCCCACCTTTGCTGGATTGTTAAAACTTTATGGCCTTATACTGAAATTGAGTTACTTCATCCTACATTGGGAACAAGGCTGAGCAAAGTATAAATAGTCTCTTTGCCATGTGGGGATCCCTTAAAAGTAGGTCTGTAACCTCTTTCTGGTGTAAGCAGGCAGTTAAAGAAGCAGTGTTGTGGTGGGATTATGTGTTTAATGCCTCAGTGGCACTTTAAGAGCACACATTTAGACTTTTTTATTCGCCCCTTTTCTTTTCCCACTCTGCAGCCTGGTAGTAAGATGGTGACCTCGGCCAAGTCATCTGTTCCCACGGTGACGGATCAGGCTGCAGCTATGCAACTGGGTCAGTGTGCCAAGAACCTGGCTACCTGCCTGGCTGAGCTGAGGACATCTGCGCAGAAGGTAAAACACAGACACAAGACAGGTGGCCATGTATGTGGCAGTGTGTGCAGAAGTCACTGTGTTTTAGGCATTGATTACAGGTATTGAGTTTATATCAGCAGGAACTGTCAATAAAAATAGTTCTGTCTTCTTACAAGTGCAAAACATAAACAGTTACCCCTGTGAACTGTGAAAGACAGCAGACATTCTCTATTTTCTAGGCACATGAAGCCTGCGGCCCCATGGAGATCGACTCGGCTCTCACTGCCATCCAGACTCTGAGAAGTGAGCTGCAAGATGCCAAGCTGGCTGCCGTTAACACCCAACTGAAGCCCCTACCGGGAGAATCAGTAAGAGGCGCTTTCGATCTATGACTGACTGACTCAGGATTCATTCTTTCAAAACCCAACTTGGAAAAATGGCAGTTTCATTCAATTCACTCAAGCTATGCAAACAATATCGACGACAAGCTTCTCACGCCTGAAGCTGGGGTCTGTTGGGTTTGTTACCTGCATATGAAGCTGCTGTTTTCTTCCGACATTCTCTCTGCTTTAGTTGGAGAAGTGCGCGCAGGATCTGGGCAGCACCTCTAAGTCAGTGGGATCCTCGATGGCTCAGCTGCTAACATGTGCTGCACAAGGAAATGAACACTACACAGGTTGGCAGTGCTGACACACCTCTTCTGTTGAATTTTTTGAAGCTACACATTTGCTCTCATGCTTTTTAGTTTTCAAACAAGCATATCTCTTGACTCTGAATCCAAAAATCTAAAACCTTTTGCTGTTAACATAATTATTCCAGCAGCCAGCATCGAGCTTTGAATTTATGCATTTACAGGCAAAATGTGTCGTCAGAAATCTTCTTTTGACTGTGAGCACATCTTGCAGTTACAGGCTTCTATTTCTTCGCAGGACACACTGCACAAAAGTCAAGTCTTCTTTCTCTTTCCCACATGACTTTAAAGTATTTGAACTACTCAAGATTTGATTGAATAACCAAGTTACACAATATACAGCATCAAAAGTCAGTTAATGGTTTGCCCTGATCTGACATAGTCCTCTGAATGGGCTCCTTTGTGTGACGCAGCAGGCGAATAAAGATACTAAATAGATTTCTAACCTTGCCTATTTTCTGATCTCCTCAGATTAAAACATATTTTCCAAAGACTTTTCAATACATTCATAGTGTCCTTGCTCCTCAGAACTGAGGGAATATTCTTGAAATCAAATAATTTTTTATCTTTGTTGGATGTTAAAACACATCATCAAGACATAGAAAACACTTTTCTATGCTTGAGAAATTTTACATGATAAAGTGTCATAAATGGAAGTATGATGTCTAAGATACATTCTGTAACTGTAGCCGACCGTCTGTCAGATCTTTATTGTATCTCTGATTGTGTGTGTAGGAATAGCAGCCAGGGAGACGGCTCAGGCCCTGAAAACACTGGCTCAGGCGGCTCGCGGCGTCGCTGCCTCCACCACGGACCCCAAAGCTGCCGCTGCCATGCTGGACTCAGCTCGTGACGTCATGGAGGGCTCAGCGCTCCTCATTCATGAGGCCAAGCAAGCACTGATCTCCCCTGGAGACACTGAGAGTCAGCAGAGGCTGGCGCAGGTGAGACATTCAGGATTGCTCGGGGGGATTATGGAGTCTGTTCTGCATGTCTGTTCTCTTTAAAGACTACGAGTGAGGGTTGGGGCTGCAGTTCATCTCTCTGTCAGACTGCAGCATCAGTGCCCTAAAGATGACATCATCAAATGTCACTGCAAAGACAAATCTTCAAGTTTTCAAAAATGTTAAAGATACACTCACAAATTGTGAATCCATTTTATTGGACTGTTAAGTTACTCAAGTCTCATCCTCTGGAGCCTCCATCAGCTCATTTTGCATTATATTTTTCTTCAGGATGTTTTTAATTGCTGTATTTACATTTTTAATACATTAAATTCGAAACACAGGATTTTAACTTGGAACTTTTGGATTAGTCTGAATTTGGACAAAAACACAATGTTTGATGATACTGAACATGTCATACGACTCATCGAGTCACCTGTGTTTTAATGCAACATTTAATTAAAACAAACAAACCATGAACTTGAAGGAAAATTCAGTTCCATTTGTCCAACAGCGCTTCTTTCTATGCTCAATATATTTTTTGAAAATAATTTCTAATTTGCAGAGTCCCAGCCAGCTGAATGTCTACATCTGCTTGGTAACACATGAAAGTGAACACCTGTCAAATGTAGCAAGGGACTCCTGTGATAAACCTGGTGGCATATTTTACAGGCGAAGTGTCTCAATTTTTTATGTTGTGTCCTCCTTTTATCTTCCCTCCCAAAAAAATCTTTTGTTTCTCAATAATAAAGCGAGAATTGCATTGAGGCAGGTTTATTTTATCTTTAAAAACGCGACACTGCTTCATCATTTTCATTTGTTATGGATTATAAAATGAAGTTAAGAGCTCTGTACTTCCCGGCTCTTGTTTGCATCCCACTGAACTGCATCACTCTGATCCCTTTCATGTTGTCATGTGCTTCTGTGATTTGACAACCCAGTTTGTGATCAAAGAGGACTCTAACGTATTAGCTGACATTTATAAAAGAAGAAAATTGTGAATTTATTCTGTAAAACCTCTTGCACGTGTTAAATTTAGATTTCTAGCTCAGCCTGTTTGCTCTTCCAACGCTCAGTCTGCTGTGAACCTGCTGTGTGTTCCAGGTGGCCAAGGCTGTGTCTCATTCCCTCAACAACTGCGTCAACTGTCTGCCTGGCCAGAAGGATGTGGACATGGCTCTCAAGAGCATTGGCGAGGCCAGCAAGAAGCTACTAATTGAAACTGTGAGTTTGGGCTGTGAGTCACCAGATCTCTGCCACCAAAATTACTGTCATGTGCTTTTCTTTAAATACCACGCTGTGGAGAGATCCTCGAGGAATGTAATAAGACTATGTATAAAAGTTTAAATTGATTGCTTGATCATTACCCTTTTTTTATAGCTTGTGACATCACAGCAAGGACAGCAAGTTGATTTTCTTTTTTTTCTTTTTCATTTTAATCTCAAACCCCTGAGTTCTTATCCTCTTTCACTTTGTCCTCCGCTTAGATCCCACCAGCCTCCAAGTCCTTCCAGGAGGCGCAGAGCGAGCTGAACCAAACAGCGGCAGACCTGAACCAGTCAGCTGGCGAGGTGGTCCATGCCTCCAGAGGCTCCAGCAGCCAGCTGGCAGTGGCCTCAGGAAAGTTCAGCCAAGACTTTGATGAGTTCCTGGATGCTGGTATAGAGATGGCCGGCCACACTCAGGTTAGTCATGTTGTAGCAGTTTTACAAGAACGTCAAAGTCATGTCATTGTGTGTTTAATGTCATGATGTGTCATTTTAAGAAAAAGGACGACCAGGTGCAGGTGATCGGGAACCTGAAGAACATCTCCATGGCTTCTAGCAAGCTGCTGCTGGCAGCTAAGAGTCTGTCTGTAGATCCTGCAGCTGCAAACGCCAAGAACCTGCTCGCTGCTGCTGCGAGGTACCACAACAAGCCACAAACGCAGCTAAACATTTTGTTTTTAATGCTTTTAGCCATACTGTGTAGATATTATGTATCTAATATTTTATTTTGAATGAAAAGCACATTGACTAGAGTTGAAAACTGTTAGCAGCAAATAACTTATTCAACATATTAAACCATGGTGATATTTTCCATCAACGCGAGTTATCAGCAAAATGCATCCAGTCATCTGCCATCTTAGTCATTAAAGCTGTTAAGCTTGCAGCTGCCAAATCTCACATGCAATTTGACAAAATAAGAGCAAAAAACTCCCCCGACATTTTCAAAAAGACATTGAGGAAATCTTCACAATTTCAAAGGATTTCTGACTAAATCAATAAGATTGCACGCACAAACACAGAACTTCACATGTATGAAAGGATGCACGCTCAGACTTTATTACCAGAAGCACAAAAGCATGCTCACAAACACTTTAACACTTGTTATAACCATGAACCACTGAGGAGTAGGATGTGATTTTTTTTTCTCCACCATTTGTTTTCTACTTTCAGAGCAGTGACTGACAGCATTAACCAGCTGATCACGCTGTGCACACAGCAGGCTCCTGGCCAGAAGGAGTGTGACAACGCCCTGAGAGAGCTGGAGGTAAACACAACTTGACAACATGCTTCTCAAACAACAAATCAGCCATCATATTAACAAAAGGCTTGATGGGAGCCTTTTTTACCACAGTATGTGTTGTCCCCAAAGAAAGAACAATAATTTGTAATTGCTTTCTTGTTTTTGTTTTTTTTACTCTCATCTGGCATTAACCAGGGAGAATTTTGTGAAAATGAATAACCAGGGAAATACTATCTAAGATTCAAGCCGCCCACTTATCTTTTCAGGCCGTCAGAGGAATGCTGGATAATCCCAACGAGCCGGTCAGTGACCTCTCCTACTTCGACTGCATCGAGAGCGTAATGGAGAACTCAAAGGTAGGCCTTCATATCAAACAGCCCAAGTACTCTTCACACTCACAGAGCTTTACATCCTAAGCATCCCTCCTTTTCTTCTTCTCTCTTTGTTCTGTGCGACTGCTCCTTTGTCGTGTCCAGGTCCTGGGAGAGTCCATGGCAGGTATTTCTCAGAACTGCAAGACCGGAGATGTGCCTGCTTTTGGAGAGTGCGTAGGATCGGCCTCAAAAGCTCTGTGTGGCCTCACTGAAGCTGCAGGACAGGTACAGGATGTCTCACAGCAAAGGAGCTAACAAGTGGATCATATTGTCTTTATGTTGCTGGTGACGGGAGGTGTTTTTTCTCCACAGGCCTCCTACCTGGTGGGAGTGTCTGATCCCAACAGTCAAGCAGGCCACCAGGGGTTGGTGGATCCCATCCAGTTTGCCAAAGCCAACCAGGCCATTCAGATGGCGTGTCAGAATCTTGTAGACCCAGACAGCAGTCCGTCTCAGGTACATGTGCTTATAATGTGCTCTGCATGGCAATTAGGCAAGAAGTTGTGAGCCAGAGTATTGCATACATGAACGGTAAACCACAAGAATTGTAAAGTTTAAGGCAGCGATTATAAGTTGTTTGATATTTTCTGGATCTTGCTGGTCTGTAATAAAAAATATCCCTGAATGCTGTCCTCATGTTGACATTATAGACTTCTTTTAATGAGGAAAACCCTTTCATTTAAAAAAAAAAAAATCCATCTTTTGTTAGTAAAAAGCCATAATAAAAATGTGTTTAGATGTTCAAACAAAGCCGTCTTTTTATAGCTCCCACAATCCCACAATGCAAAAGTGTCCAACTGTGGGGCCAGACGCCTTCACTGTGGGTCTGAAAGTCCAATATTTACCTCATTATCGCCTTTATTGTCTCAAACACCAGTCTTTCTTCAAGACAGACAGCCTCATTAGAGTATGTCCCCCACAGCTCTCCTATGTGAGTCAGTTTCCAGCTGATTGTTGGCTGCATGAAAATATAGTAGGAATATCACTCTGAAATGTACAAAAGCTGATTTCGCAATAAGGCATTAACCCCGAAGTTGATGTCCTCTACTGATGAACTCATATCTCAGTTCCTAATTTAGCTCTCTGTTTATAATGTGGCAGGTGCTCTCTGCAGCCACCATTGTTGCTAAGCACACCTCGGCCCTCTGCAATGCCTGCCGTCTGGCTTCTTCCAAGACAACCAACCCAGTCGCCAAGAGGCACTTTGTCCAGTCTGCCAAGGAGGTGGCCAACAGCACCGCCAACTTGGTCAAAACCATCAAGGTAGGATTTCTTTGTCATCATTGTGAAAAGGATGCCTCTCTCCCCCGCGACTGGAAAACCCACAGTATTGATGTGCATTCTGAAACATTTGTCATTCAGATCTGCTCATATTGTCACATCTGTCTCTGATTTGTTTAGTTTTGGATTCTTTTGTTAGGTACCTAAATAGCGCCTCTAGTTTAATTAGATTTCATATTCATGTTCTGTCTCTCTCTCCCTTTGAAGGCATTAGATGGAGATTTCTCTGAGGAGAACAGGAACAGGTGTCGAGTCGCCACAGCTCCGCTGATCGAGGCTGTGGAAAACCTGACAACATTTGCTTCAAACCCAGAGTTTGCCAGTGTCCCTGCTCAAATCAGCCACGAGGTATGCATGTGAATATCAGTGTTTATAGTAGTATTCATACCCAGCAATCATGTTTATATTATATCAGTAGTTTAAAAGCAAATATACTTGAAATAAATCAGGATATTGTAAGATATGCATTTCTACATTCTCGCTCAAATTCAGTTTGTTTTACTGTAGGGCTCTGCGGCACAGGAGCCCATCCTGCACTCAGCGCGCTCCATGCTCGACAGCTCCACCCACCTGCTCAAGACTGCACGCTCATTGGTCATTAACCCCAAAGACCCGCCCACCTGGTCTGTCCTGGCTGGTCACTCCCGCACCGTATCCGACTCCATCAAGAGCCTCATCACAGCCATCCGGTTAGTGCTCCAAAATCTGTTGCACACTCAAGAAAGTGGCAAAATGCAGTATATCTGAAGGTCAAACTTGAAAGGTATAGTTTAGCCATTTGTGGGGATTTTCTTACCTTTACATTTATCTGAATACATCGCTCTATAAAATGCCTGTGAGAAAGTTGCAGCGTCCTTGAGAAGGGATGTCAAACGCTGCACTACGGCGTGACAAATGCTTGTTCTTATTCCTCCACAGCTTAAAGTTTTAATCTCTTCTTTCACTCCTTTTGGACCCGACCTTGATCAGAACAAAACTGATGCCCATGAGGAACTAATTCCCCGTGTCAACTGCACTGAATTTTAATGTTCCTGCTCGGCTCAGAACACCTGCGTGTTGGCATTTGCTCGCAGCCATCTTAGCATCTCGTTCAGTTCTGATGCCCTTATCACCGTCTTCCTTTTGCAGATTGAGTGGTGGGAGTTTGGCAGCCAGTGACACACTGTGATGCCAAAGAACACAAAAATAAAATGAAGTCCATCCTGCACAAGCTAATTACTTTGTTAGTCTCATTAAACGCAGAGATGAGGTTTAACTTCAGTTTCATTTTCGATGTGCCTCCGTGCATGGAAATGGATGCTTAACTAAACTAATTCTGCTCATGTGGCCAGTGCCCCCGACCACTCAGAGGCTTCAGAGCTCATTTAGCTGCCCAGCTTGATCTCCCCGTGCACTGACGAGACCCTACAGGCTCCATTTCAGCAGATGTGACCTGAGCGGCAATGAGATGAGAGAGCTAGTAGAAAACTACATGAAAGAGACATCCTGGAATCTGTCTTGTGTTTTATTAAGTGTTCCTTATGTTAACATCTGCGCTTCTTTTTTGTTCTTCCTTGTCTTGAAATATGTCTCATTTTATCCTGTCTTAATGACCTCCTCTGTCCTTGTTCTCGCCTATACGTCATCCTTCCACTTTGCTCTTATTTCCAACCGTTTTTTATTGCTCTCTGTCTCCTCTTTTCCTGTTCCCATTTCATTCTCAGGGACAAAGCCCCAGGCCAGCGGGAGTGCGACTCGTCAATTGATAACATCAACAAATGTATCCGGGATATTGAGCAGGCCTCTCTGGCAGCAGTCAGCCAGAACCTAGCCAGCAGGGACGACATCTCGCTGGAGGTAAGAAGCCGTCAGAAAATGACTCGACGTTTTGCACAGACAGCCACCTGTACCTGTCTCTGCCTGCGCTTGTTTGTCCTTTGTTTGTTCACTGACTTGTATTCGTTCTTTTCCTCTGTGAGTTCTTCGGTCAGTTTGTTGTTTTCTTTTTGCTGTCCTTGTGTTACTTTGTGTGTGTCTCTGATGAAATGTGAATCTATTATTGGACATTTTAATTAGGTTTCTGTCCATTCTAGGGCACAAACAGCTTATCAGACTGAGATTTAATGTGATTTAAAGCTTTAAAATAACCTTTTCACATGATTGAAAAGATTTTTTCTTTCTCTTAATTTCAAAAGGGACATTTTGACAAACCTTTGAGACCTGATTTTGTCAAGATAATTCATTGACGGGATTTATTTCCTCCTTAATGTGATATTTTTGTTTCCAAATATCTCAGTGTAGAAGTTATGCATGAACAAAGCAAACATTTTTATTAAAAATGTTGTCATTTTTCTCCTTTACCTCTTCTGGATGTGTATAAAGTCAGTTTCTTTGTTGCTGTCTTGACTATGGATCATTCTAAATGAATGATGGATTTCTAAATGAGAACTCTAAAGTAAAAAGAACTTTCTGCAATAAGAAACAGTGTTTTGCTGATCCTCGCAGCAACCCTGCAGTTTCACGGAGCAGTTTTTGGCGCTCGCACCACTTCTGTTGAATTATGAAGTGTTTAAGATCACAAGTTACAGTAGAGGCCTGGAATATCTTGGGGCAAAGAGTTCTGAGCCTGGTGCTTTTTGAATGCACCTCTGTCTCTCATAAAAAAGACAAGACAAAAACTTAATTTCTTCTTCCCCTCTTTAGGCGCTACAAGAGCAGCTGACGTCCACCGTGCAGGAAATTGGCCACTTAATTGACCCTGTTTCCACTGCTGCAAGAGGCGAAGCTTCCCAACTAGGACACAAGGTATATAGGGCGGGGAGTTAATTACTTTTCTTAAATACTGCAACTGTGGAGCAAAAACGTAATACTTTTTAAACGGGCAGCAGCGTGACAGGTATCCACTTGTTAGAAGGGTTCTTTCACTGTTGGTCTCTGTGTGAAAATGTAATGATTGATAATGATTGATGGATTGAGGACTTCGTGCAGATCTCATTTAAACCCTCCTCTGTTTCTCTCAGGTGACCCAGCTGGCTGGCTACTTTGAGCCGCTGATCGTGGCTTCTGTTGGCGTGGCGTCCAAGCTGAAGGACCACCAGCAGCAGATGACTTTCCTGGACCAAACAAAAACCATGGCTGAGTCCGCGCTGCAGATGCTGTATGCTGCCAAGGAGGGTGGAGGAAACCCAAAGGTACAACAATCTTCTCGTATGTTGCTTCGCCAGCCATCTTAAGAATATCTGGACAGTCTTGTTTAGTTGTGCGTCTGTCACCCAGGCGTCCCATACACACGATGCCATAGCAGAGGCAGCCCAGCTCATGAAGGAGGCGGTTGATGACATCATGGTGACGCTGAATGAGGCTGCAAGTGAAGTGGGAATGGTTGGAGGGATGGTGGAGTCCATTGCGGACGCCATGGCGAAGGTGAGTGCTGCCAAGCAAAACACTGGTGTTTAAAAAACACAAGAACGGGGCTTTTTGGTTCTAAGATTGTGATTGGTCAAATCAACTCACACTCTAGAGGCTTCATCTCCTCCATTATCTTTCTCCAACAAGTCGTCCAGGGGTAATACACTGAGCTGAAAAGCCCAGACATCTTTTTTGCTTAGCCGTGTCTCGAGGTGCCTCTCGGGATCCCGAGTAGTTCCCAGACCAGAAGAGGTTCTCTTTCAGGATATTCTGAGAATGCCTCAGGACGCTGCTGAAAGATTTCCAGAAGGAGAAACGTCAAGGAGACATCTCTATTGGATGCCAAATCCAAATCAAATGTTTTCTGCAGCATCTGTTCTGTACGTCAACCTACCATCGATTGACAGCTTTGGCTCGTCTTTGCTTGGTCTTTGGTCATCATAATTGTACCTGCCCTCTGGCAGTATCTCTCACCATTGACAACCCTTCTATATGTCAAGCTCTAGATGCCTCTCCCCTAAAAATGTGACTTTCTTTGCTTCCTTGTTTCTTCTATGAAAATCTAGTCACCTGAGACAATGTCCACCCAGTGTGCCCCCACAGAGATGCTTGCCTCGAAGAAAAAGGCATCGGGTTTCCACTTTTTGCAGCACCGATTGCTAAAATTAAGTGAGGGCAAGAGACTACACTCCAACTTCCCATTTCAGTGTAATCTTAATAAGTTGGCAAAATTATATAGCAGAATAGTTAATTTTTTGGCGAGGGCCTCCCTGAAAAGAGCCAAAATACTGTTAGGAAAACAAGTGGAATAAATTGGTTAGAAGTTGATAAAGAGTGCAGGGGAACCAGCAGGACAGCAAATGTTCTTAATATACATTTCCCAGGTTGTTCCAGGATTTGAACAATCAACCATCATTTTCTTTGTTTTTACCTCTAATTTCCTGTTCCCTTGTGAAAACATCTTGATTACAACCACTCCAAAGCACCACAAAAAGCCTCTGATTAGCATATGAACAGAAATCACAAGCCGCTGAAGCAACAGAAAAAATGTACTGTCAAGACAGCCTCTCTCAGACAGGGGTGGGCCTTCAGACCTCAGTCTTTCCAATTAACAGTCAGACTATTGGCAAACATGTAAGGTGCAAGAAGAAGGCTTTTATCTCAAGTACAGACAGAGCAGCATCAACTAATCACATCCCTCCTCACCTTCCTGAGTCAGAATTTATCGCAGAGGGGGGAAAGTGCCTCATTTGTGGGTCACCGGGAGAACAACATCCCTGCATCAACTTTCTGTGGAACATCATGAATAATTAGTGAAAGTGGTTCAATTCGGGGCCACATGATGAGCTAGCGTGTGTGTGTTTTGTCCCGAGTGTGTGCGTGCCGGTAGTTGATTAAAAGGAGATAATCCTCTCAGATAATCCATCGACGTAATGGTCACTCTCTGCCGTGCTCTCAACAGAGGTGATTTAAAGGCTTTTCTGACAAACTTTTAGTTACTTAGTCTACACCACAGCTTCTAAGGCGTTGCAACACTCAGCGAAAAAAAAAATACTGGTGATTTTTGTAGATATATTCCAGCACCAGCACGCTTTTCCCACATCGCTGTCGTCTCTGCAGCGTTACGACGACTCTCAGACGTGTTGTGTAATTTACAAGAAATGCTAGAAACAGAGTATAAGCGCTGCGAGCTGGTGATGGAGTGTTTTTGTAGTGTTTGCTATTTCGAAGCTTTAATTACAGAGTGGATTCGGTGGATAATTTATAATGAGTGTTTATCAGTCATTCTGAGTGTTTGTTTGTTTGAATATAAAATTGCATTAACGTTATTTTGCAGATGAACTGCTGCCTGTGCACCTGGCAGAATAATTATAATTGAAGGGTAGATTAGATTTAATATGTCGCCGCAACTAAAGAGACAAGTGATTGATTGTCTTCGTGTTTGTACCTTTTGTAAGTGAAGGACAAACAAATCGCGCCTTAGATGAAAGTGCCGTTTTAACTCTGTGCGTGCGTGTGTGTGTGTGTGTCGTTTTTCAGCTGGATGAAGGTACGCCGCCTGAACCTGACGGCTCATTTGTGGATTACCAGACGAGCATGGTGAAATACTCTAAGGCCATTGCTGTCACTGCTCAGGAAATGGTAAGCCATCAAAATAATAGTTAACATTGTCAGACTATTTTGAAAACGTTACCATGACTTATGAGCAACTTTTTGATATGAAATGTTTTTCAAAAGTGTCACATAAATCAAACTAAAACCAGCCTGTGTGTGATAAAATAGGTCCGTTTGCACTGACGGTGTGTATGTGTGTGTGTGTGTTTTAACCCATAAGATGACCAAGTCAGTGACATGTCCGGACGAGCTGGGAGGTCTGGCCTCTCAGGTGACGGTGGACTACAGCCAGCTGGCCGTTCAGGGACGATTGGCTGCACACACAGCTGAGCCAGAAGAGGTGAGGATGACCAAAGCTGAGACTATCTTACCCATCATACAACTCTGTAGCACATTTATGTTTTTAGGCAGTATGCATGTAAACAAATACCACCCAGGGAATACATTTCTGTAAAACATTTACAGTACATGATTTCATTTGCATCTAAGTAAAAGTACATTTGTGTTGTGCTCTGTTATCCAGATCGGTTTCCAGATCAAGTCTCGAGTGCAGGAGCTCGGACACGGCTGCATCTTCCTCGTCCAGAAGGCTGGAGCGCTGCAGGTCACACCCTCCGACGGCTTCACCAAACGAGAGCTGATCGAATGTGCCCGGGCCGTGACAGAGAAGGTATAAACCAAAGACATAACAAAATGTGCTAATGTCTTATCTGATTTGTTAGACACATTGTCCTTTTTCTGCTGTCCATCATCTGCATATCAGTGCCAGTGCTGATACATTTCATAGCAGATCGCTCAAAGGTTTTCCTGCTGTGCCCGGTATTATCCACAACAAATTAGCTCCGTACTGTGTCGTACTATACTGAAATAGTAGAGCTTTATTTTCTAGCTGTATGGTTTACACCAAGTGATCCTGTTGCCATGGTATCAACAACATAAGAGGGTTAGTGCCTCAATTCATTTCATCATATGCCTCCTGAATTAAAGCTTCTTGGATGAAACTGTTCGCTCAAGGCGTGCTTGTGCTTCAAAGGCCGACTGTTTAATTCATAGTCCTTGGAAAAATACATTACTCTGCAGACACTTTCAATAATTCATGGTTAAGTATTGGACAGGTCATAACCTAGCAGTCCAGCAACATCGTGCAGATGGTTGCCTGTTAATACAAACAGATTTCTCTGGAGGTATTAGTTGTGGTTTCATTAGGGAAATCTACAGCAATTTGCGACATTAATATCTTTACTTGGGATTTGCCCGTACACTGTTAATAGTGTCAGCATCTGTCCAACCACTTAAATGATCTGTATCCGTACTTCAAATGGGTGAGGCTTAAACCAAAAGTGGGCCAGACTAATGCCGCTTTTGATTGCGAGTCGGAAGTCGATATTTCAGTGTTTGCTTGGGTAAACATGGACACCACCAGCAAATGGATGAGTCTATGTCTGTGAACTTAACAAGCACCTACAGTGCTGATTTAACAGATTAGGGGTGGCTTCTATCAAGCATTAATCAGTGAGTGAAATGAAAATGGTCACTACAAGTTGTATTTACTGCAAGTGATGGATAGATAAAAAGTGTAGCTGATCCGATCCATACTGATGTCATGTCGTCTGTGTTTATGTCTGTGAAGTTACCGACTTGGATTCTGAGTGCAGTGGATTGCAGCATAACAGACGGTTGTTAATTTGGGCCTGGAATTGATATGGCTTGATCGGAAGTCGCTATATTTGTTATTTAATCAAAATCTTTTTACAGAACAGCCTCAGAATTTCGAACTCTGTGTGTTCTGCCTGTGCAACATGTCCTGTTTGTTCTGCTTTGATTGCCACACCCTTAAAGGGTGATTCCACCACTTTAATACATTAATATTATGTTATGGGTCTTGGGGAGTACTATTGCTCCAGAGGAAGCTGCATGTAATCTGATAAGTTACCTTCATTGTTGTAACTCTGTTGTTAAATTGGATTTATGGATAATATAGGTGCCAGGTTTTGAAACACGGGCCACTTTTTGGCTCATTGTGGACAGTTTAAAAACAAATGATCAAAACTGACAAAGCTGGATCGGAGATGTCGCTTTTCAATTCTACGCATTATTCATTCTTTTCAAAACCTGGCACCTGCTTTACCCACAATGCAACTTAGCCACTGAGTGTCATTATTTGAGGCAGTTTATCAGATTACATGCAGCTTCCTCTGGAAGCACGAAAGGCTTTAACTGCATTTTTCACTTAAGCAGTATTACTCCATGAGACCTGTAAAAACACTTGTTATAGAATTGATGGAGTTGCCCTTTAACTTTCCACACCAATTATTCATTTAATATAAGAATTCAAGTGTCAGGAGTCTTGAAACATCAGTTTATCAGCTTCTACTGCCAGTCCGGCATCTGTGAGGAAAACAAATGGAGTCGAAACCAGTTTGACATGAACTCATTTGGATGAGTGAGTGATGTTGTGTGTTGCCCTGCGCCAACGTTGTATTTTTGCCATCACAGCATAATTTTAAATCCTCCTGCAAATGGTGTTTGGTCCTCTCAGTTGAATGCATAATTTATAATACACTAAGGAAGCTCATATCGCAAACAATGAGAGTTTACAGCAATGTATTGCTCTTTGCTGCTCTTAATTAACGAGTAAATGTGTATTTAATTCCTCTCCAAATGACCAAAACACGGTGACAGTATTTTACAGCAAGAAACTAATGGCTGAAACAAATGCAATGCATGAATCCAGCTGCCTATCTGACAGTTAAAATGTGATAAATGTTCCTCCTGCCTAAAGTCAAGACACCGGCACATCCTCACCTGTGTGATTATAGGTTGTGATGTTTGTGTGTGTGTCCTCAGGTGTCCTTGGTCCTTTCGGCCCTCCAGGCAGGAAACAAAGGCACTCAGGCCTGCATCACAGCAGCCAGCGCAGTGTCAGGCATCATCGCCGATCTGGACACCACCATCATGTTCGCCTCCGCCGGCACGCTCAACGCAGAGAATGACGAGTCGTTTGCCGACCACAGGTTAGAGCTGGAAACGGGCCAGATTGGGTCTGTGTACATATACTTAGTGTGTGAGACATCGCTAAGTCTACAAGTATGAGACGTGACTGGAGTCTGAAATCTGCCCTCCGGTTATCTTTCATCTGAGACTGACAGAATGACATATTAGCTGGTGAACAGGGGGCAGGACACATCTTAAGTTATAAACTACAAATTACCCTCAGGGTTTGAAAGAATGAGGAAGTGTCACATCTCTTCCTGATCTTGCTCTTAGAGTAAAGAATCCACTCAGAGGCAGGGGTCCCATGGTGCTTAACACAAAAGGAAAAACCAGCGAAAGATTTAGAAGTGAGAAATGATTCTGGTTGTGTTCTTTGAAATCCCTCATTGTTGTGCAAATGTCTAGTAAAAGTATTCATGATCTAGTCGAGCGTTTGACTCGGCTGGTCTAATTATTTTTGAACGATTGGAAGTTCAAAGAGATGAATATCTAATAATTCAAGACGAGACTTGGCATATTACATGCTGCTGTGACCATAAATGATTAACCTAGATCCTTACAGATAATTGTGAGTGAAATTGTACATCACCGAAGAATCGTGAAAGAAAATACAATGAAAAGAGGCTGTGCCCAATGAAGGCAGGATGAAAGGGAATAGAGCAACATTTTAGGTCAGATTATGTCAAACAGCTTCCTTTAAAGTCAAGAAGAGACTTTGCAGAAGCCTTTCTCTTGTCAATTTTCCAAAAATGACTGACTAGTATCATGACCTTACCCATCCTCCTTGTATTTGAACCCGCTTTGATGTACAAATGCATTTGATATGAAAAGAGATATGTGGTGTGCATTGAATGATGATTTAATTCACACATTTACATATTGTTTCTGTTGGGTTAAGTCCAACACCTCTGCCTTCGTCTCTTCCTTCTTTTACGTCTTCTCATCTTCTTTCTCAGGGAAAACATATTGAAGACAGCCAAAGCTCTGGTCGAGGACACAAAGATGCTGGTGTCTGGAGCAGCCTCTGGTCAGGACAAGTTGTCTCAAGCAGCCCAGTCTTCTGCCAAAACCATTACCCAGCTCACAGATGTGGTCAAACTGGGGGCTGCCAGCATCGGCTCTGATGACCCCGAGACACAGGTCAGCCACTCTTGTTTTTTTTTTGTCCTTTTATAGTTCTGTTATTAACACACTGCACCTGATATCTGAGGCATTGAAGATTGAGCTTTCCCAGGCCGAGCTGTGATAAATTGGTGTCTCTCTCTCTGTCCTTTTCTCTAGGTGGTTCTGATAAATGCTGTCAAAGATGTGGCCAAGGCGCTGGCTGAGCTCATTAGTGCCACCAAGTGCGCCGCTGGCAAGGCAGCAGATGATCCATCTATGTACCAGCTGAAGAGCGCTGCCAAGGTGAGGGGATCAGGGGCTCTGCATGTCCTGCAAACCATCTCATCATTAAAAGTCTCGAATCGGCTTGAATATGGTTAAACATGGTGTTGTGCAAATCTTAAAAGTCACGAAAAAGATGTGTACTTGTATTCTATTGTATTAATCAAATCAGTTGTTCTGATGTGTTTCCTTTTTTCCGATGATAAAAATACCCCCTATTTTTCCTTTCAATTGATGAGAAAAGGCTCCGTTGTAACACCTTAACGCTACGTGGAAAATTGTTGGACTATTCCACATATACTATGTACACATCGCAGACATCCTCCTCCAGGCAGGGCCATTAATCAGCTGCAGCGCCCTCCTGTCATCATGAAACCTGCGCACATGAGTAAAACCGAACACTCTGTCTCAGTAATGTAAATAGCGAGGAAGTGGATGCTCTGGATAACAGGAAACTGGGATATATTCTTATCCAAGATAAATCAGCTGAATATTCCACACTTACGCTTCACTGCTGACTGTTCATTATCACCTCGAGCTGTGAATTCTTTTTCACAGTCTCCGGCAGCTCGGTGTGTCATGGAGTCTTTCCGAGGATAACAGCATGCCTCACATGTAGTTTTAGTACTGAGGGTGAAAAGAAATCTTGCAAACCATCTGTAAGATTTCAGCCTCAAGTGTTCAGGGCTGTGGGCTTTGCTGCATGGGTGCTGTGCACCCCCTGTCTGTGGTTTGTTGCAGTACACCCTCAAAGTCCTGTGCAATGTTCAAACCACTGAAGAAAACAGAAAGGGCTCATCATCTGGTTGCATTGGTCCACAGGCAACGTCCTTCGTTGCTGTATCTTCATTTGATTTGTCTGATTTTGTCTTGTTTCTCTCTCAGGTCATGGTGACCAACGTGACATCGCTGCTGAAGACGGTCAAGGCTGTGGAGGACGAGGCCACTCGGGGCACCAGGGCACTGGAGGCCACAATCGAGTGCATCAAACAAGAACTAGCGGTGAGGATGGATGGATTTTGGACAGAGGGTTAAATCATCTGATGACACTGAATGACGTCTTGGATGATTCAAGAATAATACTTTGGCTGATTGTGAACACAGCCGCAGCAAACACTGATTAGATTTCTTGGATAGGGGATCTATTTTTTTTTTTTTATCAGTCTCCCGGTCACACCAAATGACACCAACCCTCCCTGTCCCCCCCCCCCCAGGTGTTTCAATCCAGGGACGCTCCCAACAAGACGACAACACCTGAGGAGTTCATCCGCATGACTAAGGGCATCACCATGGCAACTGCTAAGGCAGTGGCTGCCGGCAACTCTGCGCGGCAGGAAGACATCATCCACACAGCCAACCTCAGCCGCAAGGCTATTTCAGACATGCTCAGCACCTGCAAGGTTGTTTTTTGACCTTTACATACTGAATGCATTTTTTTTTTGTAAATATACATACATGCAACAGTTTAACATTGTTGTTTCTGTCTTTCAGCAAGCAGCCTACCATCCAGAGGTCAGCGAGGAAGTGAAGAACAGAGCGCTGATGTTTGGATCAGAGTGTACGACTGGATACATCGACCTGCTGGAACAAGTATTATTTGTAGGTTCAACATCATGTCAGTAAATGTAAATGTCAAGAATGTCTGATGTGTAAACTGTGCTCTCATATGCTGCTATGTATGAAGGTTTTCAGATAGTTAGTTTGTATCTGGCTGTTCCAACAGTCTGATGCCCACACTTATATGAATTGAAATCATTCTAGATTTGGTTTAGAATTAATTTAATATGCATTATATTAAACTGGTGAACATTTTGAATGTCAAGATAAACCTAAGCAAATGTTGCCAGGAGTCAGCTGTGGGTTTATCAGATCAGTTTTAGAGGGTTACTGAAAATATCGAGTTCAGGTGGCTCCATACCTCCATTTTTGGCACAGCTCAGAAACAGAGGAATGCTGCGTCGCTTTAAGCTTAGCAGTGTTTGTTTAATGTGTGTATGCACGTACTTGTGTGTATGTGTAGGTGCTGCAGAGGCCCAGCGGAGAGCAGAAGCAGCAGCTGGCAGCTTGCTCCAAACGAGTGGCAGGGGCCGTCACAGAGCTCATCCAGACTGCCGAGGCCATGAAAGGTAATGACTCACAACCCACACTTTACACAGTTATATGTGATGAACTCAAATCTACACCAGGAAGTGATAACTTTTATTTATCCACTAATGAAGCTTCCAGCAAAGATCTGTCACTGTATCCGCAGTCGGAGGCTACTACATTTATAACAGATGACATATTTAATTTTCAAAATAACAACAGAAAGAGTCCTCTAAACAGATTTGTGGTAATATTCCTGTCCTCCTTCTCTTGCTACAGATGGAGGTAAGTTAGCACTGTTTTCTGTACCGTGATTTATGTCACCAGTTTTGAGCTGTTCAACACGTTCTCTCCTCAGCGCTAACATTGATTCATTTAATCTCATTCAAAGTCCAGCTGCTCGCAGACTTCTTTGCGCAGAGTCGGCTCCATCCATCGTGCTTCATTTCATGTGCCATCTCATTCTGAATAAATCACTCCATCTCCATTGCAGCGAATGCACTTTGTGGCCTCCATCAGCTATGCATGGGATGCAGTGTTTTTCTTTTTTCATTTTCTGTATGATCACAGTGTTGTTGATTTTTGTGGGGCATGATCTTTTGAAACACTGCTTGGGATTATTTGATGAAATTCTGTCTGTTTTAATTTTTGATTTAAATAATGTATATGTGTGTTTGTGTGTGTGCGCCTGCGTGTGCCTCAGGTTCAGAGTGGGTAGACCCCGAGGATCCGACCGTGATCGCAGAAACGGAGCTACTCGGAGCAGCAGCGTCCATCGAAGCAGCAGCTAAGAAGCTAGAACAGCTCAAACCCAGAGCCAAGCCCAAGGTGGGTGACTGCATGACAGTGAATTCACTACAGCGATGTTCCTAAATGAGCAGCATTATTTCACAGAAAGTTATGACTCATAAAAAGTTTTCATTACAGTGGTTTATGTGTATCTATAGATGGTAAGATGTAACTCAGATCCTCCAATAAAAGTAGTAATTTTGCATGTCGTATCCCTTTACCATGGAGACTATACAGTATATGCAGCACTTTATATTAGACACTTTCTTTTGTAGCAGTGCCTGAAGTGAGATCACTTTTATCTTTCTCAATTTTCTGTGCCTTTCTGTAAACACCTTTATGTTGTTTTGTGTGATTTATATGTAAAGTTCAATTTTAATGTCGGGTGTTATTTTGCAGTAACACAAAGACACGTTTTGTTTTCTGACATTCACAGAAAAAAAAATGTGCTCTGTGTCTCGTGCCGTCTCCCCCGTTAACACACTCCCATAGCATTTTCTTTACCTTGATTTAAGATCACCTGACTGACCCGTCTCTTAACTTGAACTTCCCATAACAACCACACTCATGTTTTTCCCAATTTCTTGCCCATAAAAGTTTTAGTTTTTGAGTTTTTTCTCTGACGATGATACTTTCCTCATTGTTAAGTTGAAAACTCACTGAAACCTCCACCCCTCCTCATCTTATATTCTCTTTAGCCTTCTTACATATAACACATTTGCCATGTGTCCCCCCTCCACTCATCATTCATCCATCTGTGGGTAGCTGTAGCTAAAGCCTGTCCCAGTATATGTCCTCTTTCTCCCAGTTAACCTCCCCTCCCTCCCTCCCTGCCTGCCCCCACCACCGGAGGCCTTCTCTGCAGGGCTCTGTCTGATATGTTTGATATATTAGGTTGTTATTCAGTCCCAACTATATATCAAACATATTCCTACAGTGTCCCGCTCTGTCTTCAGACTTGTGGTGTGAATGTGTTTGTGGCTGAAAGTATGTGTATGAGAGTGTTTTTTTTTTCTTCTTTTTTTTTTTTTCCAACAGGCAGACTTGAGTATGATTGGATATGTGCTCCAGCTAAAGCACGGCTTAAATCTGGCTGTGTGAAGCATTTGGAAGTCAGCTTTTGTCTCTCGTAGTCACGAAGTGTGTCAATATAAATGGGAAAATGATGACTCAGATGTAATTTTTTCCATCCCAAACTTTAAACATTTGTGCCACTGAAGGTAACAAAGTTAAGCCTTTGCATAGGACGTCATCCTGTCTGACTGATTGGTCTCCTTCCCCCTCAGCAAGCAGACGAGACGCTGAACTTCGAGGAGCAGATCCTGGAAGCAGCCAAGTCCATCGCTGCGGCCACCAGCGCTTTGGTCAAATCCGCCTCTGCCGCCCAGAGAGAGCTGGTGGCTCAGGGCAAAGTGGGCCTCATCCCTGCCAATGCTGTGGATGATGGACAGTGGTCCCAGGGGCTCATCTCTGCTGTAAGTTTGGAATGAAAAGCCATGTTTATGCTGATTAACAGCCTGACGCAACAACAACAAAAAAAAATGACTTAAATTTTCTTTGCTTTTCTCTTCCAGGCGCGTATGGTGGCAGCGGCGACCAGCAACTTGTGTGAAGCCGCTAACGCCTCAGTGCAAGGACATGCAAGTGAGGAGAAGCTCATCTCTTCAGCCAAACAGGTGGCTGCATCCACCGCCCAGCTGCTGGTGGCCTGCAAGGTGAAGGCTGACCAGGACTCTGAGGCTATGAGGAGACTACAGGTACAGTCCAGAACACACACCCTCCCCACCCAAAATACTGCATAACATGAAGCTGGGTAGGGTTCTTCTTCACAACAGTGTTTAAAGGGTTTTAGATTTGATATAATGATAATAATGTACTTTTTCTTGTTTATGCTTTTTATGAGCTGCTCTCAACTGATCTCTTCCTCTAACAGATTGCTGGGAATGCAGTAAAGAAGGCCTCAGACAACTTGGTGCGGGCAGCTCAAAAGGCAGCATTTGACAAAGCAGATGACCACAACGTGGTGGTCAAGACGAAGTTTGTGGGTGGTATAGCACAGGTAAGAACGTCGAGCAGCATCTAATGTGATGATGTACTAAACCTGTTCAGCCTATTGCCTAAACTCATTTGGCCTTTCAAACTCATTTAGGCCAATTTGAAATGCTGACAACGGTATATGCACATATTTTTTCCACCTAATTGCCGAGAACATCCAGTCTCTCTAGTAATAGAATTACCATATTAATATGCCTACTCCTATTGTAATGGCCCACTGAAGCAGACATACATATATTTTTGTTATGATGATGGCGAAAATGGTATTAAATGCTGATGCACAAACACACTCAGGCTGGTAAATGTGCACATCAACCATAAAGGGAGCATTAACAGACCGCAATCACATTGTTCATTTGTTAATATTCATAATTTGCCATTTTTGAATTATCTTTATTTAGATTCATGCTTTCTACCATAGGGTTTTGCTTACAACCTCTAACCAACACACATATATAATATCATTATGTGTAACAAATTTTGTACTATGCAAACATTTCTACATTCACACACACCCAAGACAAAAGATAAGAGACATCTATTCATATTACATTTAATCAGTTTACCTACCACCTTACCTCATCTTTTACCTTTCAAAATACATTTCAAGCCAGAAAACAGAAATAAAGATAATAGGTGTTTTGAATTAAAATGTTTATATTTTTGTCTTGCTAGATCATTGCAGCCCAGGAGGAGATGCTGAGAAAGGAGAGGGAGCTGGAAGAAGCCAGGAAGAAACTGGCTCAGATCAGACAGCAGCAGTACAAGTTCCTGCCCAGCGAGCTACGAGAGGACAGCAACTAATCGTTCAAACAGGCCGCCACCGCCGCTGCTGCTGCAAGCACGCTTTGAAGCAATGTGAAGAGCACATCTGTTTGTGTGTGTGAGAATTTGTTTTCTTTTTTGTAACGGCACACTTGAACAGGTGGGCAGCCTATGGCGAACTTAAGATACGTTGCGACTGATTTAACAAAACCAGTAATGCCGAGTCTGCAGTGAGCACAATGACTGAGTCCACATGGAACGATCAACGACTCGACCACTCGCAAGTTATAAATACTACTGTGTGGAACTGACTACTTTCTGAAAACAACATAAAGATTGTGGTGATTCCGATGAAGAACTGCTTTTTTTGTCCTCGTGTATAGCAAAACTACTCTGACCGATGTAA
Organism: Acanthopagrus latus; assembly: GCF_904848185.1. Lineage (NCBI taxonomy): Eukaryota > Metazoa > Chordata > Actinopteri > Spariformes > Sparidae > Acanthopagrus > Acanthopagrus latus. Next base: position 27,891,555 of record NC_051042.1, read on the forward strand.
TCTGAACCAGAATGTGACGTGCTCGGGACAAACCGCACAGCTCGTATGCTCTCATGTTTGCCCATAAGCTACAGTTTCTCTTTTTTGTTGTTGTTTGTTTGTTTCACAAATTGCAGCTCTAATTCACACACTTTTAAAGATGAAGAATTGATTGTATTGCCGTTCATGTGATACACAAAAAGATTTCAGCTTGGTACTCTTGATATTTATACAAATGTCAGCTCCAATCTGGCACCTTAATATCTGTTTTAAATCACGTGGCGTGTCAGTGGTCATTAACCCTTATATGAAGGAGGATAGGTGTTTCTTGGACCACGATGTACATCTCAGTAAAGGACAGTTGATTTTGGAGGAATGTTCCTGTAAAGCAAACGCCTAATGCAAGTGTCTCGTCATTTAAAAAAAAAAATGCTGATGTTTCTGGGCTCTCCATGTTTGTCGAGGCCCCTGATATAGGTGTCATCGCTAAGACTTAACTAGAATGTTTTGCTTTATGTCGCCCGTGAATGCTTTTCTACACACGCCGACAAATTACCGTAGAAGGAATATTTATTGCACGCGAGTATTTTTAGCAGAGAGGGCCCAGAGGTAGTTTTTACCACCACTAGTCGAGCCAGTGCCGGCTTCCAATCACACATCTTCTTTTATTCATTCTCATTTCAGGTATTAGGACCCTTACCTACAGTATGAACACAATTTGATCATGATGCAATAACCTGGATGGTGCTTAAGGGGGCAGCATTGGTTTCCCTTCCCCGCCATGCAAACAAGTAATAAGAGGAGACTGTGTTAGGTTTTGTAGTTTTTGTGGGAATCAGGCAATTTGATTGGCCGCAAATATCATGCAAATTAAGACTACCTGTAAATACCTCACATTTTTTACGACTCCCTGCTGATTTGCTTTGGTCTTTCCGCTCTTAGCGTGACTACAGTTGTTGTTTTTCTTCCCAGAAATACTCGGTCACTGCCAGGGATTCGGTTTCACCTCCAATTCTGTAAATCCAGGAAAACTGCAAAATCTGAAAACAACTTAGCAATAAGCTAATTCTAACCGATACAAGGATGGATGTTTTTAGATAAGTGCATTTAAAGTGAAGCGAATGCAACACTAATGTCCATTTCTTTTTTTTTTTTTTTTGGGCTCATCCGTCTATCAATTTAAAGGTGCTCTGTGCGACTTTACTGACTACTCGCTGCAACAGAGGGAACCTTTTGTTTACCGAGTTTGATTGTAGTGTGTTTGGTTCCCTTGTCTTACTATACAGGGCTGTGTTTCGATATTAAAACTACAGTATAATGTAAGATTAGGTCCTGCTGTGAAAAAAAAATGCATGTCTTTGTGCTTCAGATGCATCTCCTTGTTTATACAGCGACAGAGCGATACTTTTTAAGGATGCACTGAGTGATTCTGACCTCCACGCATGGACAGTAGAGCAAACAGCTGAAGACAGACCATCACTTTTTAGTTTTTTTCAGCAGGTTGGGGTGTGAATTCAGAGGTGATTTTCTGGCATTGTGTTTTGTGTGTGAGCGTGGGGAGGGCATGTGGGATGGTCCGCTGCTCATCAGTCAAGTCTGTAGTGTTATTATTAGTGCCTTAGTCCGTAGCCCATACAGTGTCTGGTCTGCTTGAGTGACAGCTTCACCTCATCGGTCGATGGAAGGTAATGGACAAGACAAAATGTTTCGGGAATGTAGGTTCACGTCAGTGGGGGTTTTTTGTTTGTTTGTTTGTTTTTTTTTTTTCTAACATTTGTTGTCCCACTTGTTAAATGTTCCTCTTAAGTGCTGAACCAACTGCATCCCCCTCTTTTTCTCTTTAACTCTCTCTGCCACATGGAAAGCCTTCTGGGGATGACAGAGGAACCTGTCTGCCACTCAGAAAAAATGTGTTGCTGTTTAAAATGTACCATCAGTATATAAATATATATAAGTATGTATATTATATATATGAACACATTTTTTGTACCGCATTCCATGGGCATGTGCCACAGTGCTTCTAAACTACGACAGACCGGAGGTTTGGGTCTGTCATCTACTTTATTGTATGTTATGAAGCCACTGATATTTTATGGATGGACTCTTCTTTTCTTTTCCTTTTTTTTCTTGTGCTTTTAAGCCTCTACGAAAGATAAATGTGATAAGAACATTTCGATATATCTGTCACCATTAAGATGTCGTGAAGCATTTCAATGACGTGGAGTGAATTGAAGTGTTGGGTATGTTTGTTTTTTTTCTCCCCCTCCCTCCCAGAATTAACAGAATTAAAATTATGAAGTTACGACAATAAAGATAAGTGATAACATACGATATAAAAAGATATTTATCCGGCCTCAATAAAACTATTTTTTGTATTCACTGAAAATAAAAGCATTTCAATGTAACAGTGTGTGCCATGTTTCTTTTTTGCGGATAAAAAGTGTAGAGTCCTTAGTTGAATACGCCTCTTTTTCTCTATTAACCCAAGTTCCTTCACAGTATTGTCAATGCTAAGACAAAAAACTCAAATAATCACATTAAATGTTTGCAGTATGTTAACTTCGCTAAGTACAATATATCAGAGGATCGTGTTTATAAAACTTAGTTACAATATCCAAGTTGTTTACTATACAGTTCATGGCCTTTAGTCTTTGGGTCCACTAGTCCAAGGTAGGTGGGTGAGATTGATGCCAGTTTGTTATCATTTTATGGGCTATTAAAGGTGCATTATGTTGATTTGGGGAGGAAATTTTAATCAGATCAGTAAAGAGATTTTCATTGACAGAATTTTTATAATTAAACCAAGTAAATAAAAGGTTAAATTAACTGAATAAACAAACTGACCTTAAAGGTAAACACAATCTGTTTCACTTGTTTCTATAAACAGCAACATAACATCAATACCTGGTAAGTAGTATAGTAAAAATATAATAACATATTTTTAATGGACTGGTGTTGGATCGGTCCTCTGTAGTTCACGTATAGAAATCAGTATCCAGAAGACAAAAATGACAAATGGTCTGTCTGGATTCAGAATGTCAGTTTCCTTTACCTTCTCCCGTTAGATTTGTAATTTAGGATGGGAATACACATTTAATTCTTCAGTAATGAAAAAGGTGCACACACTTGAAGTTATTTAGAACACACACCTTGAAGCACATCCCTCACAAGCTCAAATATCTGTAACCCCATTCAGGTCATGTCCCATGTCCCGAGGTCATGTCCTCAGGTTTTCTGTGTGAACTTGGGGGCAGTTTCCGAAAGTCAATCTTTTTTTGTAATTTATAGGCAGATTTGCATATGTATAGACTCAATATATGCGTGAACATGACGACTTATAGGAAAATATCAAATGCAGACTCGAGCTGGGTATCAGTATGTGTGCAGATACACGACCTTCCTTTGGGAAATAAAAACATATTTTTGCATTTCCAACCTTTTTTGAAAACAAAATACTGAAACGTTATCGATGCATCAGTCTTAATAAAGGACTTTGAAAAAATCGCAAGAAAATCATATCTGAGCAAAAAACTCTGGACCAAAATAGAACCAAACACTCAAACACCAACTTTCACTGACAGATTCCAGTCCTCCATCTGTGCCACAGACATATTGGTTGTGCTCAGGGTCAATGTCCTGACCTACAAGCACTCAGCTCCACACCGCAATTTAATTCCTGACAGCATTTAGACCTGTATGTTGGAAAATTAAAACATATACAGATGGTAAAAATGAAACAGTTGGCTGAAAAATTAAAATACGAATCCTCCAACTCTCCATGTGTATGTGCTCTCATAAGCTGATTCCTGTCTGAGCAGCGCTGTCAGGACGCAGAACTCCACTACAAGTTCTCCAGTTCCACGGAATAACAGAGAGGTGAGTTCTGGCGAGAGGACAAGTGTCTCTTTAAGTGTCTGTGTCACTTCAGTGTCAAGACGAGATGGTATTTCTGAGTCAGCACTTAACCTGAAGCTATATTGAGTCCACGCTATGAACTGAGGCCCGCGCTAAATTTGTCTGGCACTAAAATTTGAGGCGGCAATGTCAGTTACAGTGTCGCAGCTGCTCCCGGCACTGCTTTTAAACCTGGAATCCCTTTTTCCGCTATATTCACTTAAAGTCACGGCTACGGCTTTAAGTTTTTATGCTTCTCTAAGTGACAGAAACCTAAATCTCACTGACTCTTTCACTTTTCCACCCCCTGTACATATTGGATGTGACTTGTGACAAGAGGCCTTGTTGCACCGGTTCGGCTGAGGAGGGAGACATCAAGAATCCTGGCTAAAAGGACGAGGGCATTGAATTTAATGTGGACAAGCAGCTGATAGAAGACAGCTCATCCATTATTTTTATGCCCTAAATCTAATTATAATAAAAGTCAGAAAGCGGGTACGGTTACTGATGACTGCAGCATGCCACATAGCAAGTTTAGAGGCGCCATCCACTCAAGACAGTTGTGTTCGATGTGAGAATGTGGGCACCATTTTCTTCCCAGCTTCCTGTGACCTGCTGTCAATATCCAATCTTTCAGCATTTTCTTTTCTAGAATAAGATCACCGGTGTCGCGGTGTTGCTCCGCGGATTGGAAAATGACACATATGTTCCAACAAGCAGTCATCGCACTGATATTTTCTCATGACTTCACAAATGAGCTCTTGCGTGTCTGAACCGTCATGATGGGCTTGATAAGGCTGAATCACAGCAGGAGGTAATGTCTGACTCAGGAGGAGTTGGTGGAACACTGACATTACTACTCCTCCATATTTTTAATTATGGAGGAGGAGGTGAGAAGTTCCAGTCTAGACACTAACAATGAAATCATCGCCATACTCTACACTTTTGTCTGGGAGCTGCTCGCTCAGCTGCCTCGATACATCAGCGATGAACCACTCCAACAGCTCCGGGCTTTTAATTGTGGTTTGACTAATCAGCGTTTTGTTTTGTTTTTTTGTATTTGGTCTGCTTATTCCTCTAATTACCTGAATTACAGCTGTCGCTATGCTGAGCTGTGACGCACCAACCAAAAACCAAGCATCTATATTTAGATTTATGAGTTCTTCACAACAATAAATCAGTTGTGCATACGCGGCCATCAACAGACAATGGTCCCTTAATGAAAATCAACTTTCAGAGGTCTTTAAACTTCACAGGTGACTCTTCAAAAAGGTCGCAACATCATTGTTACAGGGACAAATGCTTCCCTGCGTGATGGGAATTGTGGGAATACTGAGGCCTGTGTCAGTTCTCACGCCCGCCACCATTAATTTGACTCACGGTGAGAATTCTTGTCAGGTGAACAGATTAAGTGAAAGTCAGATGTTTTGTCCAGAATCGTAACTCAGTACATTTACTCAAGTACTGTAACTTTTTGAGGTATTTGTACATAACTTCAGCATGTTACTCAATACTGCACAAATACTGTACTTTTTACTCCACCACATTTATTTGATAACTTTGGTTACTTTCAGATTTCATGCTGCATCAGAGCCAAATTTGTAAACTGATTTATTTATGCAGCAATCAGATAAAGAAAAACAAAAACAGTAATTCCAGTATTTAAGATAATGCTGAATATCAGATCAGATCATCAATTTGGCCGGCTGCTCGGTATCTCATACTTTTACTTGTACTTTTCATATTTAAGTACATGTATTGCTCCAAAATTACTGTTTATACCTGAGTATATTCAATAACATATACTTTTCTTTTAATTTTATTCAAGTACTATTTCTGCAGGTGAGTTTCACTTTTACCAAAGACATATTTTAACACCATATCTTTACTTTTACTTTAGGGTATACAGCACTACATACTGTGGATCTTCTAGTGAGAAATTAGACCTGTTTTTGCAATTTAGCGCAAGTCTGGCAACAGTTGAGAAGAGTTACAGTAACTTTAAACAGACTTTAGGTTGTGGCTTGTTCCTTCCATTAATGTGAACAAAAGAATGTGAAGAAAGGCACCAAGTAATTGTGAAAATGACTTATTGTTTTTGCTGTAGGCATAAATGCTCTGAGCATGATGTCCAGGACCATTGTAAAGACTTAGGAAGAGAATATAAAAACACAGTCAACAGTAAGTGTGTCTGCACTCAGAGAACTCCAGGTCCAAGTATGTATGTATGATGTAAGTGTAAGTATGATATTCAGACCCCTGAATCCAAACCCTCAAATTAATCATTAATTTTTGGACGGGTACAATGTGGTGATGTTCATCTCTCTAGCTATATGGGGTGCGAGGGTGACACGGATTGCGCCATGAGCCTCTGTGATCTCTGTATACGACAGGCATGCCTGGCTGAGTGCTCAGCAGCCCACAAAACACATGGTGGGATGACAACACAGTGACAGCTGACCGCCTTAAAAAAGCTCCGCAGGAAGGATATCAGACCGGACCACCACAGAGATACAATACTGGAGTATAACGCAGAGGGACAAGTGACTCAAAGTTATAGATATAGATTACTATTTCTACCAGGTTATTGAAAAATAATTGTCATAATCAAGTGTTTATTCTTCATTATGTATTTTTTGCTGAATACATTTTAATCAAAGGAGGAATATCTTCACTGATGTTTTTTTTTTATTTTTTTTTTATGCCTGAACAAAGTAAAAAAACTAATTAACTCTTTCATGACTGAGAAAACTAAATAAACAAACATCCCTTTTCATACTGTTTTACTTACTGGTTATATGTGGCGGACCCTGCCACCTGTTTAGCTTCAAACAGTGTTCTGTGGCACTTATTTCCCGCCAAATATGTATTGTTTATCCAGTTATGGGATGAATTAATATGTCTGTGTTTGTATATTGTAAATTGAGTTCTGACTTTGAATTTCTTCACCAAAAACCAATAAGCAGTCACACTATCATTACTGGTTCTGGGTTTATCCAGCTAATTCAGACTTAAGACACGTTGAGGTGTTTGTAGCATGATTTATCAAAACCAGACTGCTTGTTTTTATTCAGTTTCCCCCCTGATTCCCATCACAAATTAACCAAAATAGTATACGATCTGATAGAAGAAAGCTAAAGGCCATTTTCTAAATGCCGGGTTCAGTGAGAGTGGGAGCGGGCCACAGGGGCCATGGACGGAGTCAAGCAGGTGGAGGGAGTAAAATCCCAAATATACGCACTCAACAAAACTCAAGAAGAGTAGTAAAGGTACGGGGAAGGAGGCGAGGATGCTTGAGTCCAAAGTCTCCTTAGTAAATGACAGAATGCTGTCAGCTGGGCTGTTATGCCTCGAGGACAAGAAGGTGGTGCTCCTCATATAGAGTTACACAACATCAGTGCATGTCTCTCCGACATATAACCTTTCATTACAACAAATCTACATTTCACCCATTAACTTAAATTTAGCCACATTTGGAGATTCTTTTTCCCGAGCTCCAATTTCCCTAACATGTAGAAAAATTAATTACGGTAGTCGACCGTAAACTATTATTACTCAACCGGTCCTGGCCGCAGGTTGTGTGTGACAGCTGCTGCTGCGCCAGTGGCCCTGTGAACTATCACAGAGGCGCTGTGAGGGGGGCTGTTGAAATGCCAAAGCTTCTGTAACTTCCACTGTGCACGCTTCTGCCATATCAACTGCGGCCCATTTGAGATATAACTCTCAGGCATGTATTAGCTGAGAGAGGAGTTGGATGAGCTTGATGATATACCTCTACGGAGAGCAAAGCCCCTATCTGATTGCTGTCTGGATGCTGAACTATGCTGTGAGAGGGAGCCGCTGAAATGATCCCTGGAAGACAAACAAGCCGCTTTGGCTAACACGACACCCCGCAGAGGGAGAGGAACTTTCACAGGGGCTTATCCAATCAGATATATTTGTTTTTGTTTGAATAGCTCCGATGCTTGGAGTGCGGGGAACAATTCATTCTGGTACCCATCACTGTTGAAATGTGTTGTGTGAGCACATGATTCATTAAACAGTGCCAGGTATTCTTCATGCTGGCAGAAATAGACGTTAGAAAGCCCAAATGATTGGAAAATAGAGGTCAAGATTTTGCTCATTTCTCTTTTCGCACATGCAGTTTTATGGGTTATCTTCCTGGGTGATAATTAGGTCATTACTATCAGTATGTTTCTCCCAAATAAACCCCATTCAATAAACCACCTCTTGACACCCTGCTTCCTGCATGTCACTTGGAGGGTGTTGGTAAGAGGAGTGGACGTCTTGGTGTGAAGGGGAGGGTCCTCCTGACGTCCGAACCCCATGTATAGTCACATAAGCTGTCAAATCTCTTGGAAGAGCCAATCACCGCAGAGATCCAATAAAAAGATAGGTCCCGCGCTGGCAAACAGCTGCAGTTGTTTCCAAAAAAGTATTGGGTATCCAGTAACTTCCCAGCCGAACTACATATTGGACTCACTGCAGCCCAAGCGAGCTCGCACTCCAGCTTGGCGTTCGGTGTGGATCAGACGCTCCGGTCCTTTCATTCACTTTCTTTTGTTTTTTTTCATTTTTTGCGCGGACACCCACCGACAATAAGCAGCCATGGATGCCATCAAGAAGAAGATGCAGATGCTCAAGCTCGACAAGGAGAACGCCTTGGACAGAGCAGAGCAGGCCGAGTCAGACAAGAAGGCAGCTGAGGACAGGAGCAAACAGGTCGGCATCCCGATGTGAAAGACCCTCCGGTGCTTTTTACGCACCGGTGCCAGTGGCACGGTGCGCCTGGCGCTGCACGGTTCCCGCATGTCCAGCGAATGAGGAATAAAAGTGTATCCCCCACAGGATTAAGTCAACGCTTAAAAAGCACGACGTCTTTGCGTTTGCGTTATTTGACTTTATATTCGGGCTGCGTGATGTTGGCAACAATAAGGCGCACTTTACATTTACTGGATTGCTTAACATTTAGCTGTAATGGCTTGCAATAGGCATTATAATAAAGGCCTAGAATACATTTATTTCTTAATAGTTGATATACAAACAGTCATGTATTATTTTCACACTTTGGAGATTATTTTAGACACTATGTGGTGTGCATGCTGAGGAGTGTGAGAGTGATCATATCTGTCTTCTGCATGTCGGTAAGTGTCATCTTGTCTCACTGTGTCTCCCAGCTTGAAGATGACCTGGTGGCACTGCAGAAGAAGCTGAAGGGAACTGAGGATGAGTTGGACAAATACTCTGAAGCCCTGAAGGATGCCCAGGAGAAACTGGAGCTGGCTGAGAAGAAAGCCGCAGATGTGAGTTCCGGGCTGATTGCACCACTGACTTGTGGAGAAGCCCCCAGTGACGCAGCCCCTTGCCTAACACTTTGACCTTGAACCACTCCTTCAGGTCCCCTCAGGAAACTAAGATTACCAGCCACCATACAGATGTACTGTAATGATTATAATGCGGTCATCAATTATAAAAGGCTTATGGGCCATACAGGATGAAAAAATTGATAGTTAAATTTAGCCCTTGTGCTGTATATGGTAAGGTCACAGCTCAGTGGCTTACCAGTGCACTCCACAGCCATTTGGACAAATCTGATGGCCAGTGTAGGGTTTCACTCGAGTGTTTTACAAGCATATTTTGGCGTGTAAAATCCTTGACAGATTTGTGGTTGTTCTGGTTTCAGTTGGCAGCTCTATCCAGCCCTGATGAAATTACCAGTTTATTGGCTGAGTTTAATATTACACCAATTATGGCTAATTGATGACCTGACAATCAGCTGCACAACAACACATTATATGGTGGCATATAAGAGACACATAACATGGCATGAGATAAACTTCACTGACTCCTCACATGTGAAATTAGTCATTTATTTGGCCTTTGTATGGCTTTATTGATAAGACAGCTTCAGAGATGACAGGAAACAGGGTGTGTGTGTCGGGGGGGTGCTCAGGTTGGGACTCAAACCCAGGGTTGCTGCAGCGAGGACAAAACCTCTGTACATGAGACAGTTCACATTCACCTGATTTGGGAAACTAAAGAAAAGTACACAAACACATTCATGATAGAATAACAGAAAACAAGACATAAAATAAATAGTCTAAAAACTAAAACTACAACAGATTCTGAACACTTTTGACCAGATAAATGACAACATTTTTTTTTAAAGTAGAGGTACTCAGTACACCCCACACAAATTAAGTAGAAGAGTTGCTGAATCACATGAAATCACAAGAAAAATCAGGACGTCATGAAGTTGCATGAAAAAACAAAAGCAAAAAAACCCCCAAAACAACAAAAAAGGGACTGCAATAAGATGAGGGTCTGGACTGAAGAATCAGTGTTGGAAGCAGGATGCAAAGTTATTGCACTTGAAACCGGAAAAGCAATGTGTGAAGTCTAATTAGTGCCGACAAGAGGACAACAACAACAACAACAACAACAACAACAACAACAACAACAATAATAATAATAATAATAATGATTACCATAATTATAATGTGTATGAAAATAGTTTGTGTTGTGTTCATTAATTAGACTAATAACTACGTGTCCACAAGTGTAACTTTGCACTTGACGTCGCTGTGACTCATGATGACCAATGAGTGTCCAGTGCCCGGAGCTGTGATTTTATAGGGTCGGCTCAATTTACCAATAGGGGATGCCCTCAAAACAGCTCACGAATTAAACAGTCGTTTAACTCGCAAAAAGTAGAAGAAACGGCACGTAGTCAATTCGTAACCGCACTGAAAATCGTCACAACTGCGATATTTTCTCATTTAAATGGCGAAATCGACTCATTTGCGTGTAAAATCAGGTACTTCCGGGGTTGGTGGCACATCCCAATCCCCATCAGCCGTTGATTAAGGTGGGGGCAGGGATCAAACGCGCCGCATCTCCAAGTGTATGTGTGTCTGAGGCAGCCGAGAAGGGGGAACAAAAAATAACTAGCTTTAGCTGAGAAACAGACACACACATACAAGAAAAATAGCAAAAAAAAAATGGCCGGTGGGAGCTCTCTGGAAGCTGTGAAGAAGAAAATCAAGTCGCTGCAGGAGCAGGCCGATGTGGCGGAGGACCGGGCAGCGTTACTACAGCGGGAGCTGAACCAGGAGAAGAGCTCGAGGGAAGCAGTAAGCCGCCGCTAATTATTTAAGGCAATTAGCCCTCAGACTTGACTGTCGACGGCATTATTAGGCGTGATTCTGGGTTTTAAAACACATTAAATAAACGTGGCTTGCTAGGCCCCGAACAGCGACACAAGCGCTCAAAAAACAGCCAGGTATCAGGTAGACGTGTTTTGTAAAATTAGCCCAGTGCGGGATGAGAGTGAGTACAAAACGATGGGGTGGATGAAGGGACACCACCCCGGCGGCAGGTCCAGAATAAACAAACAGAGCTGTAACAAGTAGGCTAACAATGCAGCAGCAGCAGCACAGGTCCTCAGATAAAACCCCTGTGTCAAACTCCCGCAGGCCACTAGCTACTTTGAGCTCATCTCATCCCATCAAAACACTTAATTGTATCCGTATTATGTAGCTAATTTGTTTATGGGACAGGATGAGGATGCAGGTTGGGCTAGGGTTGGAAAAAAAAACAAAAAACGTAGTGAATGTGAGGCTATCAATGTCCTGAATTCATCAATGCAACATGTCTTGAGTTTAAAATATGTGTTTAAAAAAACAAAACAAGCAGTCATCCATCACTGCTAGATATATTATCTGCACAGGCTGAGCAGATAATGTGCACAGTGGAGCCTCCATCTCTCCCCCATGGGCGTGTTCCTGACCCAGCCCAAACTCTCCTCAGAGAGTCTGCAGGAGCAGCCTGGGATGCTTGTGGCCCTGCAGAGCCCAGCTGAAGCAACTGTATAGGTGGTTTTCAGGCTGTGTTACTGAACCTGATTTGACTCTGTGGGACTGTGTTGTTGTGGTCTTCCTAGGCTGAGGGCGATGTAGCTTCCCTGAACAGACGCATCCAGCTGGTTGAGGAGGAGTTGGACCGTGCTCAGGAGCGTCTGGCCACAGCTCTGACCAAGCTGGAGGAGGCTGAGAAGGCTGCTGATGAGAGCGAGAGGTGGGTAATACGCAGACCCCAACACAATCCACTAAGAAACCCTGCTGTTAGTCGTTGGTATTAGTCAGAAGAAAAGTCACAGTTGCACTCTGAATCCCACGGATGTTGTGAATGTTTAGGCTACCTATCACTTCATATAATTAGAAATTGTGAAATAAATTCCTCCTGTGACAAACAGTGTCCTGTCAGGATTAGGACAGGAAGTTTTGGGTTTAGAAGAAAAATGGAAAGTAACTTTTTAGGGCACAGTGATCATTCTTGCACTGGAAGCTTTTAAGACTAATGGGAAAACAAGTTTGATGACTCTAGTCAAAGATTTCATAATGTTTGCCGGTTGAGTACCACTCCCGACATTTTGTTGCCACTGGTGGCTGGAAGTCATATTGTGCTGATAGTAACAAGTGGGGACTAAATTGAAATATGGGGATAGACATAGCTAACATTTTGCATAATAACATAGCTAAATCATTGTGTTTACACCATCTTTAGCTTTAATGCAGTATAACCCACAGCCAGAGGTGGCGGCAACACATGTCTTTTAAGATGTGTGAGAAGGTCCAGGGACTGAAAATATGGATAACAAGTTACACTCCTCATATCATAGCTCTATTTGGAGTCATTCTTATGTGTCCAGACCATTGTGTCTGTAAAGTATCCAGATAGTAATCCAGTGTTAGTGGAAGTATATGTAGACATCAGTAGGAACCGCGTGCTCCGTGTTAACATTCTCTCAGTTTCCCGGGCCCCTTATACTTCTGGTCTCTTATCAAAACATATTGGCGCTCGTGATGTAAATGCCATGCTGTTTTCTGTCCCTCAGAGGCATGAAGGTCATTGAGAACAGGGCAATGAAGGACGAGGAGAAGATGGAGCTGCAGGAGATCCAGCTGAAGGAGGCCAAACACATCGCTGAGGAGGCTGACCGCAAATACGAGGAGGCACGTTTTTCGCAGCTGTTCACACCATTCTTGAAATTTGATCGTAGCATTTCCTACATTGTTGAACCTTGATGTACTAGCTGGCGTCAGTGGCGGCTTCCTGTCAGATGCTTATTATTGCCACAAAGTCTTCAATGACTATTGGAATTACAGTAGATACATTTTTATTTTTAGGATGTCACACCACTATGGGACTAAACTTTTGTTTGTGACTTCAGGTGGCCCGTAAGCTGGTGATCATTGAGAGTGACCTGGAACGTACAGAGGAGCGTGCTGAGCTGTCTGAGAGGTAACAACTTCCTTCCCTTTGCCCTGCAATTCCTGACTTGATGTAACATTTCAGGCTAATTATCTTGTATTTTTCATTTCTCCTGTCTGTGGCCTCTCCCTGCTTGTGCAACCCAACCCATAAATCAATAGCAAATGCTCTGAGCTTGAGGAAGAGCTGAAAACCGTACAGAACAACCTGAAGTCTCTGGAGGCCCAGGCAGAGAAGGTAAGCATGGGTGACCAAGACATTCAATACAGTTAAACAGTTCAATCTGTTAAAAAAAAAGAAAAAAAACAACTCTTTTGCGATGTCCTGTATATTGACTAACTTTGGCCTTTGTGTGCGACCACAGTACTCACAGAAGGAGGACAAGTACGAGGAGGAGATCAAGGTTCTTACAGACAAGCTGAAGGAGGTGAGTTAACTACAGTTGGCGTAAACTGACGCTAGTGAGTCATTTTATAAGAGTTTTATCCATCCTGTGTTTTTGATTATATGGCATTTTATAGAGTTTGATGTGTTTAGTAGCTTGAATTAAGAATGCTGATGATACATTATGTGTCTTTATTACGGCACTTGAACAGCACCTAAGTGCTTTAAGTGTCCTGTAGGGTTGTGGTTAGTAATGCAAACCTCTTAATGTGAATATCTAACGTTTGACTGTGATTCTCCTCTCAGGCTGAGACCCGTGCTGAGTTCGCTGAGAGATCAGTCGCCAAGCTTGAGAAGACCATTGATGACCTTGAGGGTATGAATCTTTTCCACTTGATTTTACACATTGGTGTTTTTACTAAATGTTGGAGCGTTCATTACAGTGCAGTTTTCCAGTTAATACTCAATAAGTCAGTACAAAAAGGTAACCTTGTTAGGACTTATGGACTCATCATAGAGTCATGGCATTTTTCATAAAGTAAACACCAGCTACTCTGTGTTTTCTCAAAACGACACTCATAAAAGAGACAAAAAGCACCTCTTTTATAAATGCTGGTGCAGTGTGAGGTTATTCATCTGGTCAGCAGGGTGTTAAATAGTCCTCAGGACAAATATCTGCACCGTCAGTGGTGCACCAGGGAGAGAATAAAAACAAAGAGGTGATCCACAGAGGCTGGCGTGATATTATTCATGCTGGCAACAACATTTCTCATCTCACCACAATGCTGTTTGGCATTCTGGTGTTGTGACTGTTCAAGGCCAGCTCGGTCCCAAGCAGTCGTCCCAGGGTCACGGAACATGTGAGGCAGTTTCTCTGTGACTCCTCAGGAATCTGACACAACATCACCAGCTGTTCCATGAGCACTTCCTATTTCTGTCTTGCCTCTTTTTCACTTTCTCTATTTGCGTTCAGACTTTTGTTCACTGACACTTATTATTATTCTGTTGTCTTCTTATTTTTGTTACAAACCCTTCACTGCCACCCTCATAATAATTACCACGCAATAGATGAGCTGTATGCCCAGAAACTGAAGTACAAGGCCATCAGCGAGGAGCTGGACCACGCCCTCAACGACATGACTTCCATGTAATTCACCATATGCTTGTTTCTATTCTTTGGCTTAGATCTCAACCCCCCTCCTAACCACCAACCAGTACACAACAGCTCCCTCTTGTGGCATGTATGAGTGCAGTGATTTGTATTTTGCTGTATTATAGATGGGGTGGATTCCTCTAAGATCCCCCTTCACTGCTTGTCTAACATTGATTTGTGTTGAACTAAATGGATGTTTCTGACTAGTTTCTCAGGCTAGATCCCCCAAACATCTAAAATTGGTAACTACTAATGACATTTAGCAGTAGAATTAGTTTCCCTTTGTTTCTTCCAACACAGCCACCTTTCTTCATAAGCTTCCTTCCTTTCTTGTTCAGTTCTGCATCTTTTTTTTTTTTTTGCTTCTGCATGTGATTTATATTCCATTCCTCCTTTTTAATACCTCCCTCCAACACTTTTTGTTCTCCTTTTTTTTCCACAGCTAAATCTTTACACCCCTTACCTCAGAAGCTGGTTGAACAACATCATCATCTTTCTCCTGTGCAGCTCAGCCCATCTTTCTGTTTCCTCTGTCTCTGTATTTCTTTACTTGTGCACATTGGGCCGTTACTGCCGCCATCCATCTGTTCATCTCTCGTACAGACCTCTTTGAGCCGTATTACTTCCTGTAAAATAAACATTATTCCATCTATGCCAGCCCTTTCCCCTTTCTCCTGCCATGTTTCTTCATTTCCATTTGTCCCATTTTTTTTTCATTTGTTGTCTGTCATGTGTTTTAATTTGTTTTGTCGAGTAGCTTTTGAATAAACTCTTAAGCTCCTCTCTCTTTCACCGTTCCCTTTTCTGTTTGAGAGGACTGTTACTTTGTATAATGGCACTATTGGTGTGGTGAAATATACTATTCACTTTCAACAAACTGTTGTCAACATAGGAATCAACGGTTTTCCTCTCAGTTTTCCTCTTGTATTAGAAGAATTCAGTTAAATCCCAGCTGCCATGCTTGGATAGATACTTTATACGGCCATTTGTGTTGCTACTTTCTGTACTTTATTTAATCAAGTTTTAAGCTAGAGATTACATATTTCTGTGTTGAGCACACTTAAGTTGCCAAAAGGATCAGCTGCTGCTTCAACATGGATTTTACATTTAAATGCTGTCTCAAGCATCTTAACAATGATCTCTAGCAACTAAATCCTATAAGTGAGAAAGTTAAATCACAAGACATTCAGACCTCTTAGGAATGTATTTGCTTTGATATGACAGTTACCGGCCTCAGTCCCTGCGCCAAAGATCGCTGACTCTGAATGTGGATCAGTCATTGGTCACTTATGTGTCGGCTTCTTCCAGACTATCTTTAGTATCTCAGTAAGTATAAAGTCAACAAAAGGGATAGTGAGTAATTTGCACCCAATTAGTGACAGCTTGTGAGACCATTTGGAAATGTGAATGACAAATGGAGTGAGTTATTGGTTCATGAGGAGGCCAGGTCGAATGCAGAACTGTTTTGTGATTAGCCTCGAAGCGGCACTAACTCTTTGTCTGTTGTACTAACCTGCCTTCTGTCTCTTTCCCTTCTCTCTTACCTGCTCTCTGACTGTCAAGACCATCTATACAAGCAGCTTGAGAAAAACCGTCTTCTGAACAATGAACTGAGAGTAGCTTTAAACGAGGCCTAACCCCGGACCGGCCTCTCGTATGCTTTCATTCTTCTGAAACTCAAATGTCCAGGCATATTGTCTAATGCTGTGGTATATAAAGAGTGTAGACAACCGTGTCCACGACACAAAAAAACTAAACCAAGTCATGCTTTCAACAAACGGGATACAAACGTACGACTTTAACATTATGCATGCTCAAACTGCAGATTCAGGTGGGAGGTCAGACGACCTCAGGTTATGAATGGATTAGTTTTTTTTGTTTTTTTTCGCTGTTATCGACAGGGCTGTACTGTAGCAAATCAGTCCAGTTGAATCCTGCATGGTGCTCCGGCTCATGGGGTGAAAGCTGGAGAAATGCTAGAGGTCGATGGCTGAGGAAGGCTCATAAAATGCTGAAAGGACTCCAGAATCCCTTCCAACATCCCAGAAGCCCCCTTGTTATGTCATAATGACGAACCAGAAAGGATACGTTTTCAACCAAAAAAACTCATAAATTGAAAGACGCAGTGTGTTCGGCGTTGCTGAGAACCAGAATTGGCTTGTTGGAGTTTTTTTGTATTTTTTTTTATCTCTTATCTGTAGCATCTCAGTCAGGACACACATCAGTGTTTTTGATCATTTGCTTTGCATTAACAATACATTTGATTTCGGTGATGTGGTTGTGAACCGTGTGACACTCCGGAGCAAGGTTACAAAATCACCCCTCAACTCAAATTAAATAAGCATGAGGACTGGTTAATGAAAGGAAGATAAATTGGGGGTAAAATCAGTGCTCAAGAGTTTTTTTCCTTTGAGCTGAGCCTGTTCTGGCAGGGTGCTTGGACACGATACTGTAGGTCACAAAATCTGTTGCCACACAGACTTGGTCAAGAGCCATTATTCTGTCCAAAACCCAGCTCACGCAGTCTTAAATACAGCCCTGTCTATAGCTTATTTACAGTGAATTGGCTCACAGACTTGGAGATGAGGACATGTACTTACTGAATGCTAACTTCTGCTATCAAAAACTAAATGTTTGTAACAATACCACCAGATGTCTAACACCTTTTTGCGGGACTAGAGCTTCGTCTGTTTATATTCTGTGCATCTTTATGCTGTCTGCCTTTTTTTTTAACTGATGCAATGCTATATTAACAGATAAACTCACACGTGCTAAAGAAGAAGGCCTGAGCGTAAAGCAGATGCTGGATCAGACTCTAATGGAGATGGTTAACCTTTGACCCAGCCACGTTGCCTCATCTGCTCTGAATATGGCTGGCTCCTATGTACGGCTGCTTCACATAATGCTGGGCCTTATGTTTTCTATGTGTCCTCTGACCTTGACATCGGGAAGAAAAGAGCTCTTACACAAGGTAGCACAAACAGCCTCAATGGCCTACAGTTCACCGACACTGTTTCCGTCACACACTGTAATCAAAGGTCAGTTTACATTCACTGTATCTTTAATAGGTTTACCTGTATATGTTGGGAGAATTTGCACTTTTGTAGGGAAAAATACTGCACATAATCATCGTGAACAAAGCCATACGTTCAGCCAAGGTTATGTAAAAGGGACTTTTATTATGTGTACTTTTGTAAAGTTGCTTGTGTGTATTTTTTTCCCCTTTCTTCTGTATTATAAACATTCATTCAGTGTCGGTCATGTTGTACGCTTCCAGTTTGGCGAGGAGGGAATTCTTGGCGCAGTTGCTTGAATGTACCATTATGTACAGCTAGGTGAATGAAATGTTTGCACACTGTACGAACTGTTCTGTTCATTTTGATAAACTGATTTGTTTGATTTTGGCTCTCCCATTTTATCATGGAAATGTAAAGAACATAAATAAATGATTCGATCAAGTATCATTTGTCGGGCATGATTAAATGATTTTTTTTTTTTTTTTAAATATATATACTGGAAAGGGAACAGAAAGAGGGGAATGTGAACTCTGCTGTCATCACAGTGGCTATTTTTTAACATCAAATGATCTATATGTCTGTGCAAACTAAACTTTTCCACTGGAGTTGTTGTTGAATTTTAAATAACAAGGCCAACATAAATACTTCTGATAAAAATAGTTACACATGACCTCTTAGTATGTTGCGTTTCATCATCAGTGCCTTCAAGTGTGCCTTATGTCAGTCCAACCTGTAGAGTTTCTTTGTATATTTACTTAAGCAGTGGCGCACTACTCTTTCATACTTACAAGGCTCTAAAATGACGCGATGTCTCACTTATTTCAGCTTATCACAGGTTAAGGCCTCAGTGTGGACATGCGTTGTATGTTTTTCCTCTTGAATAGGTTTACAGCTATTTGAAAGGCACATTTCACAAGAAAAAACAAACAAGAAAATTAGAAATATCAGCAGAAATAATCAACAAGTGTTTTCATGAAAATATACACTTTAAATATTAGGGGACAGTTTAGCCGCCATCGCTCCTCCAGGCCGCAGGGGGCGGTGTGACACCTCCAGGCGGCCCCGCAGCGCTGAACGAGCAGAGGTGAAAGTTCGCGCTGTCGGCAGCTGTGCTGGGAAAGCGCACGACTTGAGAGTGAAATATGGACGAAAATGAGGATTTTGCCGTTTCTTTACAAGACAGCAAGGCCGCATACGTACTCAGCAATGTCGCCGAGGTGGTTGAGCGAATCCTGACCTTCGTACCGACCAAGTCGCTTTTCCGGATCGCAAGGTAACGGAAAATATTCGCGTGCTAAGCAGTGAAGTTAGCTAGCGTTAATGTCTGTCGGGTGGAAGTGAAACTACTTCTCAGAAATACACGGAACAACTCGAAAGCTAATACCGGAGCTGGATTTTACAGATATAGCACCTGTATCTGGTGTAAATTTTCATTCAAGGTGCTCAGTCGTGTTTGACAGGCGCACGAACTAAGTAGCTAGCAGTTAGCTAACTCATCCTGCCAAGTTTGTACCAAGCTAGCAGGAAAAGTTGAACATGTCTGTGTTTGTCCTCAGTGTGTGCAGGTTGTGGAGAAACTGTGCCCGTCGGGTGCTGAGGACTCAGCAGCAGCTGACCTGGGTGTCAGCTACTGGACCGTCCAACACCGAGGTCCATGCCCTCTGCAGCATCCTGGCTGAGGAGGTGGAGGTAAGTCATCGCACCTACATCCAGTGGAGAGTAACGGGAAGCTGCTTGTGACAGAAGATTATTAGCCATAACAACACTGAACTGCACATTTATAAACATTTAAATGTTTATTTAACATACATTTTCAGCCAGGAATGATTCAACCTATCAGCCCTGAGGTGAAAACCCTAAAAATGTGCACAGGAGTTGATGAAATATATTTATTCTCTCACTTATTTTAGTTTAGAATTACTTCAGTCATGTGTTGTATTGTTGGACCATGTTTTGTGTCCAAAAAGCACTGAACAAATGTTTAAAGGCTGTTTTTTAATGCATGTACTTTGCCTCTGATTTTTTTCTTTCCCAGAAAGTGTTTCTCCTGCCCAAAACTGTTCTGGCAATGGTAGACTGCGAGGCCTTCAATGGACAGGCTTACTGCTACAGAGAGAATAAAGGTTGGTATTAGGTAATAGTGCACATTGCTACTGAACTATTATGTAATGTTAAATGTTAAAGAGCACATGTTTCATTCATACATTTTGTGTGGTTAGAAAAACCTGAATGGGGCGATTGAAAGTAGGACTGCAGGATATGATAACAGCAAAATCAGATTGTGATTATTTTTGATGGATATTAAAATTGAGACATTTTTACATCAACATTTTTATTTTTTCTGAATCAGCTATTAAATTCACAGTGATTGTTAGTTGCAGCTGCAGCACCAAAAGACTTCATCATGATGCTGTTTTGTCAAGTCTTTGACCTTAATCGAAAAATTGGAACTTTTTGTAACACTTTGATAAATTGTGCAACCTTACTTGTAAGTCCATCTCCTTGAAATTGCTTTTTTGAATACTGAAAGATGTAAAACCATAAAGGCCTATGCTGCCCTTTTTTTTCAGGCTGGTTTACAGTAGGTGTTCTCTCGCCGTGTATCTCTGTTCCCTTTCGCTCAGTTTCAACTTGTGACTGTTCCTCTTTTTGACTACAGCTTGAGTGGCGTATGTTTTTTGTTGATGTCATTCTGACATTATTGTAATGACTGAACAACAGTAGCCATAGTGTGTCAAAGAGCATTACATCATGGCTGACTTAAAAACCAAAGAAGATTACTTATAGTTGGTGTTACAGTGTGATGTAAAATTGTACTTGCTGTGATTACCACAAGTTTAATATACTTTGCATGCTGATAAAGAATAGTGGTGTTGATTAGAACTAACAAGAGACCTACAAGCTAACCAGAATAGTGTACTAAGGCTGATGCTATATACTCATTTGCTAGTATTTGCAACACTGTTTTACAGGTGGAACTTTCTCTGAATTATCTCATTTTAATCTCTAGCTACCTCTCCTTCAGTTGTTATTAAAATGATACTCATATAAAATTGTGACCTTTCTCAAAACATGCTCTTTTTTTCCTCAACGACTCTGAAGCAAAAAGGAGTCGCCACAGTCCTGACACCGTTGAAGAACTGAACCTGCTCTTCCCCAAAGGCTGTGACATCATGGGCATCGCAACACCGGGCATCGTCTGTAAGTGTTCCTCTTTTCTGTCCTTTTAAATTTTGCACATTGACCATAAAATCCCCCTCGCACCCATAATAAAATCATGGGTGGCTACATACAGAGAATCGCTTAATTCACTATTGATTGAAAATGTCTCTTGAATGGGCTTTTAAGCTGTGAAGAAACAAATGTGTGGCTTGAGCGTGTTCATCTACTGGGACGCTCTTAAAAAATGAGAAGCTAACCAGGTTTCTTGGATATATCGAGGAAGAATATTTCACCTTCCAGCCAAGGCGGACTCCACATTAATCCCCACTGGTGCTGCCTCGTTGGAAAGCTCCACTGGTGGCTGGCACCTCCCCGCCGCTCCCTCTGATAGATTGCCGAGTCCGCCTGCTGCTGCGCTCCCCATTTCTCCCTATAATCACAAGCCCGCGGTGAAGCGACTCTCCATCAGCCACGTTCTCTCTCGGCAAGATGATGGCTTATCAGGGCGCTCGTCGTCTATCAGGTTTAATGGCGGCCTCAGCTGTTTGTGATAACACTCATTTTGTGTTATTGCAGCTGAGGGGTCACCTCAGGGTCACTCTGCGCATTAAATTCAAATAAATTGAATCTTTAATTGGATAAGGTTGGATCTTTAGATTACTTGTAATAAGTCTGTCATACAACATTTATTACAGCTAATTAATTATGCATGTTGGTAGTGGGGCTGCACAGAATTAAAACCATGACTTGTGATACACCTACACGTTGTATTTCAGCATTATTCTTCGTGATTAAATTACATAGTAATGCGCAGTATTTCTTACACCACTTGCACACCAGAGGTTCAGCTCAGCAAAAAATTAAACCCTAAATCCAAAAGCTCAAGTAGCAGTAGTTAATGAAGCTGCCAGTTTTTATGATCCTCTGAATTCTACAGTACAGAAATCACGCCCAGTGTGTTGTGGTTCCTGAGTGATATGATGTGTACACTGATCTTGTTTGTGCTATTGAGCAAAAATCCTATTAAGCGTCTTTAGTCAGTGTTGGTGAGGGTCTGCCGGTGACTAGAGTTTTTATCTATGGTTATTAGCATATACTGTCTCACTTTGAAAATCGATTCCCAACCCCCAGAGATAACTCACACAGCTGATTGGTGAGGCCGATGCATTACTGCCCTTAACTGCACTTACTTGAATGGCCACTAGATGCTGACTCCAAGGAACTGAAAATGAAAATAAAAATGGTGTAACCTCTCACTACAGTGTCAAACATGATTTTCTACTTAAATGTAGTAAAAGACCTCCTCACATCTGTTTTTCTCTCCTCTGGCCAAATTAGGATCTTTTGGCTGCAATATGGCAGCAAACAGTGAACCCAGATCAAGTCCTCGACCCTCTTTTGACGCGAGGGGGATGAAAGATGCTATGACTGCTTTCTTAGTAACACTGCAAACAATAAGAAAAGTGGTGGTTACACTGAGAGTCTCAAATAAAAAATAGAAGTAAATAAAAAGAAAATAAATAGGCAAAAATAAATAAACACCTCACTCACCAAGTCCTAGAGTGGATATTTATGTTATTAGTGTGCATGTCCAGTATATCACATGTACTGAGTGGTTCTTAGTCATGTTTCAGTAATATTCAGCAGGTTTTCTTTCCAAGTAAACATGAAACAACGGTTGATGTCAGTTATGTCATCACACTGTCGGGTGTAGAGGAGGAACCTACTCACTTTGACCATAACAAATAGTCGGGCTCATGGGCCTCCATGATACGTGTAAGGTGCTGCATGTAGCTTATATATGAGTGTACTTCATGCTTTCTCCTCCTTGCAGTAACTCCCAGTGGCTCCTCCTCCAGCCCTCCCCAGGAGTACCAGGAGGGGGAGGCTGGCTTTGCGATCATGTTCCCCAGCATGGACGGTGTCCACATCAAGCCCTTTCATTTCTGCAAAAAGTCCATCTCCCCAACAGCCCTGAAAGAAGCAGGTGAGTGTAGGCTCATAGCAGTTATTCAATAATCTCAACAGAGCAATACAAAACAAGTAAAAAGAAAAATCTTGCAGAATATATTTTCATATCACTCTTTTAATTGTTGTTCTTGCTTTTCAGGACTTGTTGACAACCCAGAGCTTCGTGTTGTACTGATATTTGTCTATGAGGCTTATAAATCTGGAGGAGCACGCTTCCTCAGCCAGATACTGGAGCCGCTGGCTAAGAGCAAAGCTCTCATCGCTGGAGGGCTGGTAGAAAGTGTCTTCTCTCCCACCAGACACTGGTGAGTTAATGTCCTCTCAACAATCGCAAGTGATTTCATGTAAATTCCTGAAGTTCAAATAATAATTAATGGATATTTTGCTAGGTTTGGATTTAATTAGAGTTTAATGATTTTTTTTTTTTTTTGCACTCTCTCCCTCTCCTCCTCACTCTGTAGCTGTAGCCAGGGTGCGTATGGAGTGGTGGGTCTGGCCCTGAGCGGCCCCAAGGTGCAGGGGGCCTCTGTGCTCCTGGACCAAGACATCAGCAACCCAAAGGCAGCCGAGGCCACGATTCGGCGGCTAAAGGCGGCCAAGATTCCCGAGAGGAACACCCTTGGATTCATGTTCGCCTGCGTGGGGAGAGGCCAGAACTACTACAACAACCAGACCAACGTAGAGGCCGACGCCTTCCGCAAAGTGTTCCCCAACACCCCGCTCTTCGGCCTGTTCGGCAACGGCGAGATCGGCTGCGACCGAATCATCAAAGACGACTACACGCTGTGCGACACTGACACGGACAGTCTGCAGCACGAGTACACTACAGTCATGACCCTGGTGCATCTAGGCTGACCGACTGACCCGCAGTGACAATAGACACACAGGACGACCTGTCACGCTCCTGTTTGTCTCAGCAGTTGGGAACAAGAAAACATTCTGTACAGCGTAACTCACATTACGACTCAGAATGTCGCCGTCATCATTCCTGCTCATAAAGTAGGAAAATGGTCCCTGTAGCCATCAGTGTAATGGCATCGTTTGGGAAACTGTGTCCCGCCCCGGACGCTGTGTGTAAACACAGTTTCTTATCAAAACCAGTGAGTTTCACAAAGTTCAGATTTAAAAAGATGAAGCGATCGCCTCTTTTTACGTTCAAATGTGATTGAGCACTCTTGTTAAATATATGTGTTTATATTTCCCCACACTTTCAAGGCATATCTTACCCTCTGACATTAACCTCATGGTCTGTTCGCTTTGCAGGTGAGTAAATTATATACTCTTGTGTGTCCCACAAGCTTTTTGTTGTAGTTGTTGATCCAGCGCAGGCACTTTTTATTCTCGTAAGTAAGAGGAGTGTTGTCCCTCTTCCACAAAATCAAGGTGATCTTGATTTGAATTCTCTTCCTTGTGATGTAGATTTTACACTCATGGTTTTTACACTTTTGTCTTACCAATGGAAAAAATAATAAACCATGTTAGCCTACAAATTAATACTTTTTTTTTTTGCAAGATATCTATGTACCGTGGCTCTAGGTACCAGGAACGCAGTCAGGATTTTACAGTGCCTCTTCTTTTTCTTTTTTTTGTCCGCTACAGGTCATATCTCCTATTACTTGCGTCCAACTGTTAATAGTTGGGCCAAATGGTCACTTAATTTAGCTTCTGCAGTTTAAAAGAAAGCTTCATTTGCAAAAAAAAAACAAACAGAACAGGACTGTCCTGTTGGCTGACTTCACTTTACTTGTGGCTCTCCTACAATTATTTAGGAAATAGTGGTTAGAAAATGAAGATAAACTGTTACAGGTCTGGAAAAATATGTGATTGAGTTGGTGGAGATGATGTTAATATGGCATCATGTGCTAAAAAAAAATAAAAAATAAACATGTTAAAGTTTATAAGTTAATGTTTCTTATAAATCTTGATAGTATAGTCTGAGACTACCTACCTAGTTGTGCGTCTGGAAAAAAAAAGGCAAAATGAAAAGATCATAGAATATTCCTCTGTCAGAATCCAGTAACACGTCCTGTCACTGATCGATGTCGAGAACATCCTGCAGACACAAAGGTGCAGTAACACGACTGCTGATTGTTATTTGCTGTTACGTGTTAAAGTTGAGCTTTTGCAAACATGCTGCAGCAATAACTGTTGCAAGAATGGATGTTCCAGTATTTCCCCCCCCTTTTTTTTCTCCAAATACACAGAGCTGGCCTAGTTTTTGAAGAGATCATTCAACTGTATTAAGTTAGTGTTTATGGCTGATTCAAACAAAGTTCTGGTGTTGATGCACTTTTTTTTTTCTACATGTGCCAAATCATTTCTGTACTGCTCTCTTTTTTGTTTTCCCTCCTCTCAATAAATGACAGAAATTCAGTCTGAAGGTGTGTGCTTTTGTTTTTTCTTCAGTCCACTAACGGCAGCGTCCTTCAGACCTCCCTCTGTGCCTGATACAAAAAAACCTATTAGGCGTTACACATCCCTCGCCCCTCCTCAGTTGTAACCACAAGCTCTACTACACTCGATTCACATCACCACTTTTTTAAAAAATGTTGTTTTATCCCCCCCCCCCCTTTATTTGCGCACACCCTGAAACTTTGAGCCTCTCAGCCTATAGCATCCTCAGCAGCCCACGTCCAGGCGTGTTTTTAAATTAAAAAAAAAAAAAGGAAAGCGGCGCTCCGGATTGATTGATGTGCGCTTTAACCATCGACTGGCTAATCCCGGTGAATGACAAACGGTTAAGCCAATTGCTGTGAAGGCAATTTATATTCCCATAGTATCTTTATTTTGGGAAACCATGAAAAAAAGAAAAAAAAAAAACCCGCTCATGACACGGGAGAGGGACGACCTACCAGGCGTAAAGCTAATAAAAAAAATCATCTGTGGCGATAATCCGCGCACAAATTGGCCTGAATCGTTGAGGGAGAGGGGGGGAGACAGAAAAAATCTTTCTCACATCCATCTCTTTCTTTTTCTTTCTCTCTCTCTCACACACACACAAACACACGACCAACATTTTTTTTTTTCTATGTCGTGACCGGAGCGATTGCAAATGTCACACGATTCGTTGTCTGCTGTCAGTCCTCCGGCACGAAAGCGTCAAATGTTTTGATGGCGTTTGGATGAAATTTTGTGCGCCTGCTGCTGCTGAAGGAGCTGAAGGAGCTGAAGGAGCGCGGGGTTCAGGGGGAAGAGAGAGGGAGAGAGAGAGAGAGAGAGAGAGAGAGAGAGAGAGAGGGGGAGAGAAGAGACGAGCGCTTTCGACTGGGGGGGCTCTTCAGCTTTTCAGCACCTGGACAGCTCCTTTTTTTTTTTTTCCTCGCAGGGTTCCCCGCTGCGCTCGCCGGGGAAACCCTCGACTGAGGAGCGGAACCTGGATCTGGATCTGGAGCAGCGCAGCCCTCAACGAGGAGGAGGAGGAGGCGGAGGAAGAGGAGGAGGAGGAGGAGGAGGAGGACGAGGGGGAGGAGGAGGAGGAGATCGCGCTGTAAAGGCTCGTTATTTCATCTGAATAACACTCGCAGAGCTAATATGATCTCGCCGGGGGACGATGCTTCTTGAGCTCTTTTGGTTTTGCACTGAAATCCAAGCAGCGCAAGAAGAAGAAGGAGCAGCAGCATCAGCAGCAGCAGCAGCAGCAGCAGCGGCGGCGGCGGTGGTGGTGGTGGTGTTGTTAGTGGTGGTGGTGGTGGTGCTCGTCCAATGCAAAAGTGCTAAGGATAGCTGCAGCCTACACACACTGCGAGCCTGCTGCTGCCTCACTTACTCTCATCACCACCGAGGGAGACATTACTATGAGCGAGGGGGCAGCGGGAGGCACGATCAGCCCGTCCACAATGTGAATCTCTGCACAGGTAAGGTCCTCTGCTCCGCTCCGGATACATCACTCATTTATGTACGGGCGAGGAAGCTCTCTGTAGTTTGTGCACCACAGATCTCGTTTTGCTTTTTTTATTTCTCCTCTGTGGAATCTGATGACAGCAAGTAAAGAATAAAAATAATAATATTCGGTTTTGATCACAGGCGCGATTATTAGTCGGATGGCAGGGAGGTGAAAAGTCCTGAGCCAGGTCTGTTAGAGAAGGATTGTTTCAAAGTCAAAGGTGGTGATAATAAAAAGTTCATATGTACACAGTTGGTTGATGTTGGAGGTGACTTCTGGAGCTCAGACTGTGTAGTCTAACTAGTCTGACATTTCCATTTAAATCAGCCTTTTTGGAAACATTTGTGTCTCATGGTGCTGAAGTTTTTTTTTTTTTTCTTTTTCTTTCTGATTTTGATATTTGCCATTTTACCCCAAATACAATCCCCTTAAAGGGGTTCCTCGTGGAAAGTGTGTGTGATGAAAGCAAGCAAGAAATCATAGGATGCAATAGAGGAGTTTTGCTGGGCTCATCGATTTTCTGTTTTAATCCCAAATCCCTAAAATCAGAAGTTTTGACGTGACAGTTGTAACTGATATCGAAATGCCGCTGATCAAAAGCTGCTGTTCGGATCTCCTGCCATGCTTTTAACTGATATTAAAATTTTGCGGATAAAAAGCAGTAGTTTGAATTTAAAAAACAAAACAAAACAAAACAAAAAAAAACAAGTTTGGATGAAAAGCAACAGTTTGAGTCTCCTGCCACGGTTTTGATTGATATCGAAACGTTGAGGATCAAAATGAACAGTTTGGATAAAAAGCAACAGTTTGGATCTCCTGCCACACTTTAAATGATTTTCAAATGTTGCAAAGTCCCTAAAATCTGAAGTTGGGATGTGACAGTTTGAACTGACATTGACTCCTTGCAGACTGTTTGGATCTCCTGCCACATTTTAGATTGATACTGAAATGTTGCAGATATAAAGCAACAGTCTGGATAAAAAGTATCTCCTGCCACATGATCTGATCATCACTATTGAAATGTTGTGGATAAAAAGACCTGAACCTCTAAAATAGTTTGGATCTCCTGCCACTCTGCCTAGTTAAGTTACCAGCCTCTCAGATAGTTATCAGCCCTTTTATGAACCCCATCTTACATTTCTTCCCTTGTGATGACAACTGTTTGTTCCAGGGTCAACATGAAAGCAGCGTCTATCCGGAGAGAAGGTGAACTGCAGCACTAAAAACAGCAGGAACTGAGCGGAAACATTGTGACAAGCGACGCCGCCATCTCTCCCTCTCCATCAGCCGGCATCATGGCAAACACTGAGTAAGTACAGTCCTCTCCCTCCCCAGTCTGAAACCTATACATGTGTATATTCACATAATCAGGAATGTTGATTTGGGGGGAACTCGCTGCAACTTTTCCTCTTCATATCAGTCAGTCCGCCACCGTCTCTCACCATTTCTCAGGCTCCTTCGCCTCCATTTCCACAATAATGACCTTTCTTCGCTCAGACACTGCCACCGTTGAGGTGTCTCCGACCGGCGTCACTCTGAATGCTAAACGCAGATGCGCGCCGAGATGCAGAAACACACCTGCACACTGCTGACAAGACAGAGCGCCCATTCTGCAGCCCTGAACAGAGGTCACTATGTTAATCCTCCTCTCTGCGGAACAGCATACAGTATATTGATCACAGATGAACATCCCCTCTCTCTCTCACACACACACACCCCTCCCCAAAGTTTCCTCCGAGCTTTCCATTTTTAATCTCTCTGAGTGTGTAGTGAGAACAGCTGATGCATGACGTGCTGCGTCTCCTGTGTGCGTCTGTGAACGTGTGAAGTAGACAAAGTAAAGAAGTTAAGGAAGAAAGGTGGAAAAAAGCGGTTATTTTCTGTCAACTCATGGCTCCCTCTAATTTGTCTCGTCTTAACTAGCGGCGTTTGTTCTCTTGACCTAGATGAATGGCCCGAAATCATCGCTCCGTTTGTGCTTTTATAAGAGGACCGGCTCTGCTGCTGCTCCCATACAGAGCTCAGCTCAGCGGGCCTCAGCAGAGATGTCATCTCACGCTGTGGCTGAGGTGGAGCGCATCCTAAAACAGATGACTGTGGCTCACAGTTGCTTTTTTTCCCCCCACTACCCACCAGATAAAAGGGTCATGTCGAGAACATATAGTCGAAATAATAACCAAACGCAAATGAGAAAAATGAATTCAATACATTTTTTTTTTTATCTTTATCCGTACGCACAAAGTTATTTTAACCCGTCTTTCTTAATCTAGATATCGTGACGCTGTATTTAGGATCCTCATGTGGTGACTTTTAAGCAAACTCAACTCTACTTTATACAAATGAGTGCTTTATTCTATGTAAGGAGTTTACTTATTCTCAACATTATACAGATTCATGTTCAAATTAAACAAAGTAGATAATACATCAGTCTTCTTTAAAACCAGTCTTACAGTTTTAGTGATGAAGGATTAAGTTAAAATTAGAAGAAAACTAATAAATGTTTAATAAAAGTACAGTAGGATTATCACAGCCCCACTTTTTGTCATTTCATCAAATTGCTAATGATAATGCATCCGTCTTTAAGTATCATTGTCCTGTTGTAGCTGTATGAGTTGATTTTTTTATGTTTTCTATATTGTTGGCTGGTTTATTCCAGTGGCTCCCAACATAAGAGTCACGGACCCTCAAACGATTACAGATTGAATCCGAGGGGTCGTGAGATCATGGAAAGAGGTTTGATGGAAGAAAACAGTTTTATAATTGACCATGTATGGGAGCCACTGGTTTGATCTGTGTATTTTAATCAGCTCATCAAATGTTTTTTCAGTTAACCAGTAACCATATCAGATGAATATAGTTGAGAATAAATACTTGTATGAATATTTCCCTGAGAAAGGAAAGTCTTGCTATACTTACGATACTATATTTTGGCCGCTGCTTGTTTGTAGCTCACCGTAATAATGACAAAATGATCAACTTGACTCTGGCTTCAGAAAGAAATGTGTTCACAAATCATATCTTAGGCGTCTGTATACAGTAAATTACACCTGAGGCTGGATTTTTCCCCCTTTAAGATTCTGAAGGGTCCTCTGCGCTGGTTGGGACCATTCATCTTTCTCCCCACGTCGCTGTCTACCCTGTTGTTTATTCAACGCCATGGGAGGGTGGAGAGGTTGGGCGGCTTTGCCTCTTTTGTTCAGGGTGGGAGTTGACAAGCACATGGTGTCTGCTGTGCCTGTTGGGAGGAATACAGTCTACAAGCGTGGCCCAATTGGCTCTTTTCATAAACACGCCGGCATAATGTTCGCAGTTTATTTACTATGAATGATAATGTACAGAAGGTGAGGAGATCCCCACGATGTGCATTAGTGCTGCTTTAAAGGCAACAATGGGCTGTAAAACATTTAGCCCGAGGAAGTGTTTCCTAACTGTACAGTCGGCATTTAAATTAAAGGGGTGTTTCTAAGTTTTTTGCGGTTCTGGAAGGAGCTTTCCAAAGTAAAACAAGCACAAACATAATCTAATCTACTTTCTTTCAAGTTAGTGTTGCAGTTGGAGTCCTGCGAGTGTGTCACAGTTCATTGTAGGAGTCATAGTACGTCAAGATATTACCTTCTTTTACAATCTTTGAGAGCTGCTGCTGCTTTGAGAGCTCCGTGTGACATCACTCACAGGTTTGTTGAACACTGTTTTAAAGTATCGAGATTACAGCCATCGCCATCTTGGGTATTTAGAGTCATAAGGGACATATTTGGATAATAGGGTTTTAGCTGTGGAGGATACTGAATGGATCTGACACACTATGGTGGCAATTTGTTAATCGATTTTTTGTCTGTTTTACTCTAAACGGGGACATAACTTAGAAGACCATAAAGTCATTAGGAAACTGTTTCCTGAGGTACTAAATCAAGTGAGAAGTAGGGTCATTTTTTCATAAGCTTACAGCAGATTGGACTTCTTTTTGCAACCAGGGGTGTGGACCCTGCTGATCGTCGGAGAGAAGGCAAGTTTAAGGAACTTCCATAATGGCTTTACTTTCCAGACCTGGAGGCTCCGTCCATGTTTTATATAAGTCAGCGTGATAGACTCAACGACTTCAGCATCTTTATCTCTGATGACATTTGGAGCCCGAGGTTCCTTGCCTTTAAATTGTTCCAGGAAATGCCATTATAATTATAATTATTCACTCTGTGTTTACTGAATTAAACCTTCACAATTTAATAAGATGATAGCTGTTGCTGCCAATTTTGCATAATGCTCGCGACGCAACAGGCGGCACCTGAATACTGATGCGCAGAAAGTGCTGCACGTCTCCTCTGTTTGCCCCTGTATGCAAAAAATACAGCACAGAATTAGTCAGTAAAGTCAATTTCACAAAGTCTACAGAAATCTGTCTTTTCAGTCATTAAGTCTTTCAAGACCCATATTCCCTGAAGCGTCTGTAGAAATTAAAATAATCTATTATTGGAAACTGACACAGTGTAAAAAGGTCCACGGACCTCTACATTATGAAGGAGGCTTATGTACATCTGCTGTCTTAGTCCTGCCCCACGAGGGTCTCCGTGTCTCCTGTGTCTTCTACAGCTTGTATCTGTAAAGGTCAGATAAGAGACTGGTCACACCAGGGCCAGAACAGTCCATTGTGCAGTCCACCAATTCATCATAGTTTAATCTGTAATATTATTAATGAGCTAATGTGCCGGGCAGACTTCATTAATATCCACTGGCGTGAAATTACCAAAGTTTCTCTGGAAGTTTTTGGGTGTTCTAAGAAATTACCCGAAGCAATTTGTGAATTCTGCAGAAGTGACAGGTGTTTTGTCCTACATCATGAACAGCAAGTTACGTTTTTTTTCCCCATGTTATTGCATTAAGAAGAATGGAGGGTGAGTCGTCTGAGGTTTATATTGACCCAAATTCACTGCTAAGAAAGGTGAGGTGAAGTTTTTCTGCAGATATCACTGTTTCAGCACGGCTTCAATCTGGAAGCTGATAAAGTCCCGCAGGTAACAGCTGACGGTTTCTTTTGCCTCATCTTCATCTTTTATGTGAAATCCATATTACGTTGTGTGCGAGTCAGCAGTGCAGATAAACATTACTCACTGTCTTAACTTTGCTCGAAGCAACGAAAGACATTTCTTTAGTTTATAACAAACAGGAGCGTACAGAGTCTGTCAGCCGTCGCATCTGAGACACAATTATTACATCAAACTGATTCAGCCACTGAGTCTGAAGTTAGAAGTTTTTAGAATAGTTTGCAGTGTTGGCTGTTTGCTGACAGTGTACACACTCATCTGTAACACTAATACGCAATGATGTCCAGCTTCTCCAAAGTTCTCCACAGCAGCTGGTGGGAGCAGGGAACATCTGCTTCGTGTCTCCACGTTCTGGCCAAATATTTCGGCGCGTTTTAGATCCTCAGGCGTTGTGCTCGGACCGCCTAATCTAACGTGCGTGTGTGTGTTGATCTTATAGTCTGCTGAGGACTTGGACAGAATGGAGTTTGTGTGCCTGGATGGAAATACATTTTCTTTACTCCCCCAGAAAGTGTATTTTAAAAAGCTGCTATTGGGCTTCTTTTTTTTTCAAGGTGACGTGCAGTGTGTTTGATTTGATATTTGAGAATTATGGCTCATGGTTTGTGTGTTATCGTTCTTCTAGATGCATATTTATTTTCCCTCTATATGTCAAAACATGAAAGTGGTTAGGATTTCAGATTTTATTTTATGGCAACAGTTTTAACTGTGATGAACACACACCATGTCCATCACCTGATGTACCAAAACACTGCTGATGTAATGGATCTTATTCAGAGGATAGCAGATCTTATTTTCATAATTCAGACTGTAAGTGGAATTTCTAATTTATGAACAGCGTGCAATAAAAGTTTAAAAAAGGGTATATTAACACACTCAGTTCACTTTAAAGCACTTGGGAATCAAATGGATGCAAAAGAAATCAGAAAGTCCATAAAGT
The DNA here is from genome assembly GCF_904848185.1 of Acanthopagrus latus. NCBI lineage: Eukaryota > Metazoa > Chordata > Actinopteri > Spariformes > Sparidae > Acanthopagrus > Acanthopagrus latus. Next base: position 27,924,247 of record NC_051042.1, read on the forward strand.
TTTCCTTTAATAGTGTGTTTTGCGGCATTTAATGCATTTATCAGCCAGCTGTAGAGTTTAAAAACTTATTTTACTTTAAAGTCACGTTAAAGAAGAATCTCCGGCCATGCTTTCAGCTAAATGCTAACATCCGCATGTTATTATACTCACAATGACACTATCGTGCTGATGTTTCGTAGTTTCAGTGTTTACCATGTTGACCATCTTTGCAAACAAAGCCAAATCCTTCCTTGTCCCCTCTCCGAGCCTGCTTTTAAATCTGTCTTATTTCATACGGGGTCACGAGGGTCACGAGCGAGACACTTCTAGTTGTCTGAGGAAGAACATTCTTCAGCGCCACTGGCTCCCAGTCACTTACATGACCTTCTGTTTTGGTCAGTGAAAATCCCTTGAGCAACTTTTGTCACATAATGACCTTTCCTACCCAGCCCACAACTCTAACAGTCCGCCATGTAATTTTATCTGCCGCCCCCGGGGAATCCTGCTCCCCTGAATATCACTTCTTTCCTGTGGGTGCTTTTGCTGCACTTGCAGTCTTTTTAGTCTTTCCATGAAATAATGTTGTTGAGAATTTTGCAATTGCCACTTTCTGTTGGTAAGATAAGAACACCGGGGTACACGGAAAGGTCAGTATTCTTGTTTAAAACAGCAAAAATGTATTTATATATTTGTACTCGGAGAGAAACAGACCCAGGTTTGTCCTTATGGTTCTTTTCATTGACATTGTTTCGACTTTAGGCTGTTAAAGTTATTCCCATGAATTATATCGATGCATTCTAACAACATCACTGCAACACTCGTCAGCTGAACAGCGACCTTTTAATGAAAGGAGTTGTTCAATGCATATTATAACTTTCATTATATTCATACTTTATGTCTCTTTTGGTGCAAATAAAATGGATATATATCATGTAAAAGGAAAACAGACATTCACTGTAATATCATAAGCACGACTAACCCTGTGAATGCTTCACATGACGGCTTTGCTGAACATTGCACAAACTCGACTGGCAGCCAGGCAGCACACCAGGTACATTACTGTCAGCTGTGAGCCGGTGGGGTCTGGACAGCTTGTGTCTGTCATGAGTAGTTATGTGCACGGTCCTGATTGTTTGGGAAGAGAGCCAACGCTGCTGCTGCTGCTGCTGCTGTGCTGCAGATGAGAGGTGGTATGGATGAGGTGTTGTGTGTAGGAGAAGTGTGGAGAAAACAACATCTATCAGGCCAACCCACTGTGGCACAATACTGTACATCCACAGTCTCAGAGTGGGAATTAATCCTTTGCCAAATAAAATAAGCGTTGAGGTATTTGTCATGGCAGATACACACACGCATGCACATCGACGACCAACACACTGCAACAACGCGCAGGTCCACTCCTGACACGCGTTATGCTCTGCGTTGCCATTTAAAGCCCTTGAAGACTAAAATCCTACACATTCATCGATAACCTTAAAGCGACGTTATGTAACTATTTTCTCTTAAAATAACAGCAAAATCATTTTGATGCTACGGTTTCTTGTAATAGGGCGAATGGTGTCCCTGTCTCAGCCACTGTGCACACCATCTGTTGTTTCTGCACTGTGTAACTTCAGTGAAAGGGTCGGATCACACGTTTACCTCAAGATAGAAGTTACAAACACATGACATTGTGATGATGTGATGAGTTTTGTTGTTGTAGTCAGCACCTTTATTTGTCTGACAACTGTTACGGACCTTGGATTTATATTTACGACAGCGGCGTTAACCTCGGAAACTGTGATGGGCCCCAAATTGCACACAAAATGCACTACATAATGTTGCTTTAATACGAAATATTATGTAAATTTTTTTTTTTTTTAAACATGGCTTTCTCAGCGTGATTTATACTTTTTTTTTTGCCCCTGCTGTGTTTCTGTTCATTATCTTATTTATTGGATTTTGAAGGTATACATCACTGAAATCACAACATTTTCAGGCGAGGAACAGACTGCTGCCCACAGAGAAAAAAAAAGTGATGTACTTTAATATCCATTTTCTTCACTCATATAACACATATTGCATTGAACATGAGTCAACAGCCTCTAGTGACCATGTTTCTGACTATACAGAATATGTATCTTGATCGAAAAGTAAGGCCCTTTTTGCCGAGGGGAAATAATCCCATCAAATTGGGATGAGGGCAGCTTCTCTTGAGACTAGACTGCAATAACACTTCCTCCCTGAAAGCAAAAGGTTTTCATTAATGAATGCCGGATGCTATACATGCAGAGTTATGATAGACGGCTCCGGGGAAACAGCCGCCACCTCGACTTTTGAAAAAGAAGCTTTTCAATCTTAACATCCTTATCAGCATATCGGGTTAGAGAATCAACAGTCTGGCAGTTATTATGTGTCGTAATTTGCCTTTGTGTCGTCCAAACTCTTTCTCAATCTGCTTCAGCTATTTTTCCGAAGTCCTTGAAAAAAAAACCCTGCCATTCAAAACAAACAGATCCGTCTGGCTGTTCGGTGCAGGAGTTTTGCAGTATTTCCACGGGACAGAAAGTGTGCACAGCTAAAGTTCTCTGCAGCCAGCGGGCACACGGTTACTCACCTGAAATAGTTTTTTGAGAATACACCTGCTTACAATGACTGTGACTCACTCATTTGGTTGCTGTGTTCATATGTTTGGTTTGGTAAGATGCTGCTGGTGCCTTTTTTTCTTGTAGTCATTCTCTGTTTGTTGCTCACAGACTCGACTTTTTTTCACTTGTCGTGCTCTGCTGTAGTGTTGGTTCAGGTTGCTGTCACATTATATTGTGGTGGGATGTTTTTTATTACCTGTAGTGCTGGTTTCACTATTGAACCAATAGCCATTTGTATTTGTTTTGTGTGATTAGAGCCTTTTTCATTTAGTTCATATAAATTAGACACACCTGATGCAACTCTTAAAGATTGATTTGTTTTGGAGCGTCAGATACTTTGCACAGTTTAACCTCCAGTTTATAGATTAGGGAAAATGTGATTTGATTAATCTTTATAAAACTGTTTCAAAGCTACCAATAAAAAATCACGGCAATGATTAATCGTTTCACTCATATAACAGTTATCAGAGAAAAAAAATGCTATGCTCAGAGATGTGGGAGGTTGACGGTGCAGTCAGACCGAACATCAATCCACATTCACCCTAAAGAAAAAGGGAGCAAGGTTGTTAATTGGTCGAGCCTCTTCAATTCAGTCTTCATTAATTGCTAGTATTGTTCTTGCCAATTTTAGGCGGTTCAGCAAAGTTCAACAAGATTCCAACATTTGCTGAGTAAATTTAGCCAAATCCTGTCTGACAGCACTTTGACACTGCTGTCCCTCAAAAGGGTGGCATGCTCCTTTAAGGCCTCGTTTCTTTGTCATTAATGTATTCATGGATCAGTTAGGTGCCGTTTGGTGCCTTGTACGACGAGCAAGAATGGCGATATTTCATCCTTTACGTTGTGGATATTTGATACGTCCTTCCATAGGAAATTTGTATTTGGCCGTTTACTTGCAAGCCTCCTGGTGTTTGGATCACACTGAGTCAGAGTTTAGATCAGATCGGCCATCATCATTATTTCCCCAAAGCTTGAAACCCACGATTCTCTGCCAAACACACACACACACACACACACACACACACACACACACACACACACACACACACACACACACACACACACACACACACACACTCACCCCAACACAGCCTCCAGTCACTCGCAGAGAACAGGATGCCCTCCAACAGCTCGGGTCGCTCCAGATTACATCAAAGGTCCTTTAGCGTTGACTTTATCACTGTACATTTTAATAAACTGTGGCTGGGATGTGGCTTGGGGTCATGGTGTGTATGTGTGCTTGTTCATGTGTGTGTTGGGGAGAGGTCAGTCTTTTATCTCGCTGCACATCCGTCCTTCCCGTCCCGCCTGTTCACCTACATCTCCCGTCTTAAAAAGCATGCCTGTCTGTCAGATTGCGTGTCTCTGCTCTGAAGGTTTTGGGTCACTCAGCGTCGTCTGTCATGGCAGTTTGAGGAAGTCTGAGGGAGGGAAGGTGAAGAATTTGGAAAAAGAAAAGTGGAAAATCAGCAAGGCAAATGGCTGCTGGGAATACCCTTTGTGTTCTGTCTTCACACAGCCGTTACTAGACTCCCTGTGTTTTATGAGCGACTGAGCCACGAGGTAAAATAGAGACACAAGACAATAATGAAAGCACCTAAGTGTTTGTGATTTTTACTGCCAACAGTGTTTTCTTGTCTCACCTTCTCACCTCTACGTTTCCGATTTTTTTCATTTATGGTCAACCTTCTGTCCTCCGCTACCATTTCTCCTCACGTTTTACCTCCTCTCCTCCTGAACCTTTGTGCCCCAATTTCACCACTCCTCTCTTTTACCTCGCTGCCCCCTTTCAGCTTTTATCTCATTCTCTCTGGTTCCTTTTTTTTTTAAAATATCCATCTTCCCCTCTTGTATTGTTCATAGCTCTTCATTTTCTTTATCGCCACTCCTCTGCTTGTTGTATAAGCCCTGAAATCCAGCCCCCCCTCCTTCTTTTTCTCCCTTCCCGTTTACCTTTTTCCCTGACTTCCTTTGACGTTTGAAGGAGAGTGGGGATCCACTCAGCTGACAAAGAGAGAGGCGATGACGTCACAGCAGACATGATACACCAGCATCTGCTCTGGTCTAAAAATACACACCACAGGGCACACACAGTCAGTCTACAGCTGCACTCAGCATTTGTTTCCACCTCCACGCTCTACTGAGATGGCCCAGCTTTTACACAACTGGGGCTTGTGGGCACGCTGGGTTACATGCCGTTGGTCCACAACTGAGCAGCTTCAGTGTATTTGGATATTAAGGTTTAAAGACTCTCGGCGGATAAGGGTGGAGGTTTAGTTATGTGAACACAGAGGGAAGCGGGCATGGTTATCAGATGAATATCCAACCTGTCATCTGTGAATTCATTTAAACGTTTTTATCAAGTTTGACTGTTCATGTGTTCATTGTAAACTCCATGAGTTTAAGTGGAAAATACTGATCAGAAAAGTGGGACACACAAGATTTAAATACATCCTACAGTCGTGAATGGCAATAACTTATTCGGTTTACCCTCAGAGGGACACATATGACCTGTCTGGTCTTTAGTTTTTAGTTTTTTAAATCTTAATCTTTTACTCTTTGAGTAAAATGAGTAAAACAGACAAATATAAATTCTATATGTTCTATCAGTTACTGCTGTCAGGTATTTAAACCAGCCAGTGTTTATGAACACAGCAAAGACTGTAGCTTATTTTAGCTTTTATACATGTAGGTGTTGTCTATATCTTTTACCTCAAAGTGGTGAAATTACTGTACATTATAGCTAGCTAACATTAGCTATAGCTGTGGACTAGCTGTTGCTAGCAGAACTAAGTGGCAGCTTGATAGTTCCAGTGCTAAATAGCATAAACTCGAGAGATAGAGGCTATTTGTATGGTTGGTAATTTATGGAAATTAGATCATAAACATTAAAAACATTAAATGACATTGTTGTAGCATTTATTTAAAGGCGCAACATGAAAGAATCCTGTCGAATTCATACTACCAACAAATAGACCGAGTGAAAAATATCACCACAGCTTACTGTGACGCTAATGCTCCTGTTAGCTAACTCTGCCTGGACTAGGAGCTTGGAGTGCTGGGGGAGTGTCGTTTAGGATCCGACGACAGGTACAAAGAGGCTAAGGGGCTAGCTGGTTAGCATGCTAACTTAAGTACATACCTCACAATACATAGACGTCTTTGACTCAATGTCAGCACTGTTATTTTCTCACATGATGATTAAAACAAATTATTAAAAACAAAATTCTGACTTAGTGCACCTTTAATTATTTTGAGCAAAATTATGAAGATACCAGCTATTCTCAGAATCTGGCAATGACAGCAGGTGAAACACTGGAAGCACTTAGAGTTGTTGAATGGAGCTTGTTTAGTGCTGGATGATCGTGGCTCAGTTGCAGCAATATGCACTCGACCTACAGTAATCGCTGTCTTTGAGCAAGGCAGCGTACCTGCAGCCCCTCTGCTCCTCAGCAGTGGACCATCGTGCGAGCGCTCGGTAGCTCCCTGCTGCTTGAGTGGGTGTTTGTGTGTAACCCTCTCTGACCCTGCATTTACTCCCCGAGGCCGTCACTGTAAATAAGAATGTGTTCTTAGAGAAGTTGCTGGGCTGAATAATTAGTCTTTTTTATCTCTGCTGCTTTTGTGCTCGCACATTTCTGCTTCTTCAAGAAAAACCCCGTCTGTCCTTTTCTTCCTCTGCTCCGTTATCTTGGCTGCATCTGCTGCTTTTATGATAATTGATGCATGTCATTATGGTGCGGTTTTGATATTTAAACTATTGAGATTTTTTTAACCTAAAAATGGTAAAACGGAATGACTTTTTCAACACATTTAACCAGAGACTGAAGCTTATGTAGCATCTTTCTGCCTGTAGGTCAGACGATGTGGATCAATTTAATGGCGTGTAATAATTCCTTACACATCTGACAAATGTAGTTTTCATTTCAAAGTAATGTATGTTTTTTTTTGTGTATTCTCTCTCCTTCTCGTGCATGTGTGCGTGTGTGTCTTCTGTCTGTGTGTTGCTGGTGGTGGCATGTAACTAGGGAAGTGGAGCAGGCAGGTCTGTCAGACTTGGAGATCATCTCCCAGCCAGTGGAGGATGAGAACCAGTGCTTGGCTCCTCCGGTCCAGCTGGTGAGTTTTGGCTACAGAGATCTGCCCCTCGCAGCTCTGGACCTCTCGCTGGCCGGCTCGCAGCTCCTCTCCAATGCAGACGAGGATGAAAACAGGGACGGGTGAGTGAAACTTTTGTAGCGTAGCGAGCCTTGTTTCCTGTGATGGGGACATTGGATAAGTTTGTTTTTTTGTTGTGTGAGTGACACACAGGTGATTATGTACTCGTTTCAGGAGCGACAGTGATCTTCTGCAGGGAGGTGTGATCGACACACCGGTGATATTTTCAAGTACTGTAGTTGACTTTTCTGAAATTGTTGTGAAGTGGCACAAACACACTCGCTGGTGGTGTTGAGTCAACAGATGCCTGCATCTTCTGAGCACTGGTTTGCTTTAGGACCTCAAAAACAACTCAACTTTAAAGCCCCAGTGAATGTAACGCTTCCAGCCTGCCAGTGAGCTCATCATGTGAATAGGTTTGTCAGAAAAACTGACCAGATTTTTACCTGCACAGCTCTTCAGTTATCCCGCTGGCTTCAGATCCCCCCTCTCTCTTTATGTTCACTTTTACTACATTGTGTTTTTAGAGATTTCACACGATAGTGGATCCAATCTTCTAAAGATGTATTAACTTGGAATTCAATATCAACAAATGAACAGCCTGACTTTGAAACATCTTCTTATTAGTACACAAGCATAAAGTGCATCCGGGCCAATACCCCTCTCTACAAAAACTGATTTGATTCAAACACATAATGTGGAGTGACACGATTAGCAGGATTTCCATTTCTCAGTTAACCTGGCCATATTGGTTGTCCTTGTCCAACTGTACAGTAACAGATCGACAAAGTGTGTTTTCTTGTGCGCGTGTTTGGTTTGCTCCAGGATTAATACAGTTATTTTGAATGGTAGTCAAACTTGTTCAGGCCATATTGTTCCTGACTCTTGATACTTTTTTCTCCTTACAGTTAAAGTGTTAAGAATTTAAGTTGAAAACATTCAAAATTTAATAAATTGTTAATAGAAGTTTTGACCTAATGATGTTTATGTATCGTTAGCACGCTAACCAGCTAGCCTCAGCCTGTCCCAGTCAAAAGCTCCAGTGTGAACACCGACACTCTTCTGGTGCTCCAAGCTCCCGGTCTGAGCTGCTAACTGCACAGCTAACTGAGCTAACTAGCTACGTAACTGCAGCTGCAATTAGCAGCAGTTAGTAGTAATTTTGGTGATATGCTGCCAATCTATTTATTTTGAGTATAAATTCAGCCATTTCTTACATATTGCACCTTTAATGTCACATATTCACTCAGCGGCTATGAACAGCTCAGATTAACATGACCATTTTGGACTTTATATTGCATTAATATCCACTTAAACAGCACCTATTGTTTTAATTCTTTGAACATAGTGACATTCCATCAACAAATTTAAGTGTTGCGTGTTGTGACGTTATTCTTACATCTGCTGTCGGGCCTGAATCATCACAGATGTTAGGACAGGGTCAAATGCAAATTCATTTAAGGTGTGTAATAACTGCAGCATCATCTGATTCTAAATTAAATATGAGATCGATAAGATCTTTTGCACATGTATGTTGTGGAAAAATGGTTCGTACACTAACGTCAAAGATTGTTGTTAAAGGGTAAGCACTTACAAACAAGATGTAAAAAATGATTCAGAATAAAACAGCTCTGTGACACATATTAGTACTCAGAGCTCGTCATGTTCATCCCGAGGTGATTACATTGGCCACAACATCAGACTCATGAGCCAGTGACAGCAGTGGCCTCTCAGCGGCCCTATCCAAACATACAACTCTATTATGAAGGCATCCATCTTTCAAATTCCCCTGATTATGAGTGTTCTGAAGACCTTGTTGATGCAAAGTAAACTTCGCTGATCTTCCCACTGTCAGCAGTATAGCATGATGAGATATTAGTTTATGAAAATATGGCATAAATAAATTAGAGGGACACACAGGTAAGCACAGGTTGTAAATTCAAAGACAGTATGGAAAGGGTCAGAAGTAGACATGCATCATGCACGGATGGTGAATCACACTGCTTCAGTGAAACCAAAAATGACTGGAGCTCTGCTGGACCTGGATGGGAAGGTGGTCAGTACTTTACCGCTGTTGATGGTGACCAATAATAGCAGCCAAATGAAGTTACCCAACACATGGCACTATTTATTATAGAAATGTCACATACATTTTGTGCACATGGTTGTGACAGTCAAGGCTGAATTATAATGCATTAAAAAATAACTTTCGAAACATTACAGCTATAGTAAAAGTAAACTTTTAGGTAAAGATTGTGCCTGGTATAGAAAGTGTAAATTCTTTGTATCTTTGTCAGTCAATAGGTGCACTTCAGCCTAGTGTTGTCACAAATTGTGTGAAAAATGACATTTTTTTCACAGTATCAATACTCCAGTACTAGCTGTATTTCTTCTCTCTCCCCCTGACAGCGAGTTGACACATTCACCACCGTGGGGCCCACATAGAGTCACCTCCTCCAGAAATACACAAGTACTTACATGCTGGTATTCTCAACACACAGTTCACATGTCTCCTTATATTTATCTTTAATAAGATCTTAAATTTAATTCCTTCAGCGTTTTGTCTAGGTCTTGTATCGAAGGTTAGAAATTCCAGTACCATGACAACAATAATACAACCTGTGATACAGCTGAATTCTCTCTTCTTTGGCTCTGGAAGTAAGAAAAATAACCCCAGTGATGTCATCAATATACCTAACCAAATTATGCCACACAATAGAGTAAAAAATACTAAACATTTTTTGTATCGTTTTAGAAAGCCTTTGTTATGTGGATTGTGAAAGTCACCAACATTTCCCAAGTAGGGCAGGTCTGTCAAAAGCATCATTAGTTGCATTATGGGAAATGTAGTGCCTAGTATTTATAGAGTTTGGCTGGACACATGCAAGGGACATAAAGTTAGGACCTTTTAGTTCCATGTGCTTTTATTTTGAAGGTTCCTATTTTCTGTCTCTTACAACCCATTTTTACATAAACACATTTAAACTGCATTTAACTGCTCTAAATGAAAAATATCACTTAAATCCTCCTTGTTTCAAAAATTTAGTAACAGTCGGGTTTTTATATAGTTTTTCTTTATAGTTTTATTTCTTCATGGTACTGTATATGTATAAACATGTCAACAGTACACATTTGTAAACAGGATGCCATCATGTTCTTGGCATGAACAATCTGTGCTCTGTTCAGAAGACCATGATAGAAACTCAATGGTGGCACAAGAACCTAAAGCTGTTATCTGCAAACATTTCATGCACACACACACACACACACACACACTGTCCCCATCACACTTGCATTAATGCCACATAGTATGCATGATCATCATCCATCATGTGTTAAGTCTCCTTCCCCAAGTCCTTGACTTGCTGTCCCTGTTGCTCAGTATTACGTCCATTTATCATTAAGTGACAACCTCTGGGTTGTACAGCGTCCATAAGTTAACTGAGATCAATTCATCATTTCAGACTAAATACCGCCCTCCTCCCACTGCCTGCTGACAACCGGAGCCTTTATTGTGAGCGACATTTTGCGACGCGTGTGCCAGAAGCCGATAATATCGCACTCTTAATTTTTTGTAAGTCTTTGGTGCTGCCTAACTGTACATGCCGTCGCATTCGATTATTTTATTTGGCGATCAAAAGCAGGCTGTTTAACGTTTGTAGTTCAACATACTTCCAGTTGATGCCGTCAACGTTTTTAAGTCGTTTTAAACCTACAAATTATCACAGGTTGTTCTTGACTGATTTGTAAGCCTGTTTTTAATGACGTGTAATTATTCAGGCGTCAGCACGTGGTGCTCAGGGGAATTCTGTTTGGATGCATGACGAGGAAGGTTTACCTCTGCCTACACTGCACCATGCAGGTCAAAGCTTAGTCAATAAATACATTTCAAGTTGAAGATGGTAAACAAAGTCAAAACAGCCAATAGAATAAAAAACAGTCATGGCTCAGGTTTTTGATTTAGTTAGTTCCTGTTTTATTTTGGTAAAAATAAATTCCCCACATTTCTTTTCTGTGTATACCTGTGGCTTATTAGTTAATCACTCCCTGTGTATTTACGGTTGTATTTTGCCTCCATTCTTCGTTAGTTTGTTTGTTTTGTCCAGTGTCTTCCGTGTTTCTTGGTCCTGTCTTCCCGCCGCGCTCTCGTGCATTTCCTGCCTGTGTCCTTGTGTTATTCTCACAGTCATATCAGTCAGAGACACATTAAACTTATGACCTGCTGATAACAGGTCTTGTTTTTCCACTTTACTGTGAGTGCGAAATGCTGCGATGGCATATGGATGTGATGTCACATCACAGCCGTCTTTTTGATTAGTCACAACCCTAACAGATTTTCTTGCCCCATCCTTAAAACCTGCCCACCGTCCAGTCTTTCCATTCCGTCCAGTAACCGTGACTCAAACCTGGCTCTGTGTGTGGGCTCTCACCAGGACGCACATAAACACCATAAGCTGTGGCACCGAATCCAATGCACGTACGCACAGGTACACAAGCGCCAAATCCATACACGCCGCCTCATCCAAGTGCTTCGTTTGACACCAAATCAGGTCTCACTCCATTGGTTCCCCTCAGTCATGGCCAGAAACAGATGGATTTAACAGACGCACCGTCAACAGAAGGCGGTGCCGACACTCACGCTGCGCTTGTGTCGCAGGCAGCACACAACTTCATGTTTTCTGTTTCGCATCGGGGGAGTGATGGCATGTATTTCCGTCCCTGTGCATAACAGATACAAGCGAGTGTTTTTGATGTGACTGTCCGAACTGTCTTGGCGTGATGAATTGTGCATGCAGCGCTTCCTATTGTAGCTCAACCTGTGAAATACCTGTAAGTCTGCTCAAGCTAAGAATTGGTCGGTAACTGGGTCACAGGCCTCCTGTTGTCGAGTAATCAAAAAAAAACAAAGAAAACGAGACCACCAATATGTTCAAATGAGCTTGGGTCCGAGGTTCTTCCTCTGGTCCCGTAGAACCCCCGCTGCAAGGAGCACTAATAACAGCTTCACCAGTCACTGCGGTGAAGGTTATTTTACCAGAGAGCTCAATTTACTCAAACTGTGCTTAGTGCGATGGGGTCACTATTTCATATTGAAGTCATTAGCATGAAATGTCTGCCTGTAAAAATGCTGCCAGTGGGAGTTGTAAAAGTCATCATTCTTTCTTTTAGCTCTAATGAAATCCCATTTAAATCCACCAGACAAGAGCTACAGTAATGTGTGCGTTACATCTCCGCTATGCTTTAAATGCTACACTAATCTCCCACATTAATCACTATCACCGGGCCTCGTGTCTGGCCATGTATTGGGAAGTTTCAGAAGGATGCTCCGACACCTCTTGCTCTGCGATAACAGAGGTGAAGCATCAAGAACCCCTGCTGCTCACAGGTCTCGCATCGAGTCAGGTGTTTCTGCCAAAAACAGCGCGTGTCAGCATCGAGAGGGAAGCTCCTCTGACATTAAGGCCACGTCATTAGAACCAGTCAGATGTAGGCAGAGAGCGTCCCGGTGAAGGTGTCAGTCAGGACCCGATGCTATTCTATTCTGTGGATTTCAGCACCGCTGGGCTTTCGGTGATTACGTCTGTGCATCGGTCTCCTCATTACCGTATCGATCCACCTCTCAAACAGACAGCGGCCATTAGCCTCCCTTAATGACATTCACGAGCACCACGCCCGTGCACCATCATCATGTTGTGCAATGGGCTCCCGTGGCTCCTTAAAGGTGCACTGTGTATGTAGGAGGCTGGGACAGCTAAAATTATCCTTTATAATTTATTTGTGGTACTTTATAGTGGATGGATGTATTTTTTGTTTTGTGCAGACTGCACCTTTAATGTGTCACTCTTTTGCGAGTGTATTTGTAGGTAATGTGAATTTGTGGTCAGTCAGGACAAGCGGGGAGTGGAGCCAGATAGTTTTTTGACCTCTTGCTCTCACTCTCTCTCCCTTAGGACATGATTTGCATTTAATTTTGTGACATTTTTTGTATTATTCCTACTTGAAAGCAAACGTTTCAAGTTTGCCTACTGGTCTCTGTGGATTCTTTGGATGTGGACACGAGGGAGACTGTCACGAGAGTCAGACTCAGGCTTCATCTACAGTGTAGTTTTGGGAAAGAAATGTTAATCAGAAGAGAAAGATCTTCATGGACTGATTCTTTTTTTATGCCTAGACAAACTGAATAAACAAACTGATCTTAAAGGACAACGCAATGTCATACCGTTTTACTTTGTTTATATGTGGCGGACCCTGCCACCTTCTAGCTTCAAGCCATGTTCTGGGGACCCGCATGTTTACTCATTCGTGTAAAAGATCAATATTTCTGAGTTAATTAATATTGTTACTATTAAAATTCTGAGTTTGATTTTTTGTTCCTCCAAAACTACATAGTGCCCCTTAAAGTCAGGGCTTTGACATGAGCTACCTGTGACTTGATTTTGCCGGATCATGACAGGTTGTAAGCACCATCAGGCTTGTGTTTGTACTTGCCGTCAGAGTGCAGATAGGAACTGCCGGAGAAACGATTGCTAAACTCACCTAAAGGGAAATGGGGCGGAGGAAATGAACCTTTTTATGGGCGTGTTGAATGATGAAGTGTTGTAGAGAGAAGGCGAGACAGCGATCCACAGCCATCAAAATAAAAATGCATGTGGGAGAGGAATCTATTGACTGCTCCGCTGACTCTACCTGGGAAAGTGGATTGCCCCAACACCACCACCACAACCGCCCCACACACACGCACACACCCCTCTACTCCCAGTCTGTATTAGCTGGCTCATTGGCTTTGAGGCAGTGAGGGAGCATGATGGAAAAAAAAAAAAAAAAATTAACTGCGCATGGGGAATGTTTAGGCATGCTCGGTAGTGATGTTTGGCAAAAAAAGAAAACTGAGAAGCGCTCCTGAAAGTGAAACAGGGGTGTTTCATCAACATGGCGACGGCTCATTGGACCAGTCCTGGAAGTTAACTTCCCCGGTAGTGTCACTGTCAGCAAAACTTCCCTCCGTCTACTCATTCCCAGGAAGAAATGAACAGCTAAAAACTGACACCAAATTGAATATACTGGCTCGAAGTGTATGTTAAAGTTATTGAACTAATCAGTTTCATCGACAAGTCCCCGAAATTGAAAACTGCAGGAAGAAAAATCATATATTTAGACAACACACTAGCTGTGTCTCCCTTCCAACACACACACGTTTTGCAGCTTAGACGGTAACCGAACAGATCCTCGCGTTATTACGGTTTGCCAACGCTGTAAAGGCTGCAGCGCGTCTCATAGCAGGAAGCAAGCAAAGGAGGATTAATCAAGAGAAGAGGCTCCTGTGTCAAGCTGCCACCGTGTGATGAAGCACCCACTGTCAGCCATGTTTGCATATCATAGCCTGTAGCATTGTGAAGGTGGAGCTGACCTTACCGCTATCTCTCGTATAGTGCACTGCCCTCACTTCACATGACGGCAAAGTGGTCACTCGCATAGAAAATAGAAAAAAAAAACAACCCTCTTATCACTCTCTCTTTCTTTCTCACTCTCTCTCTCTCTCTCGCTCTCTCTCTCTCTCTCACGCACACACACACACACACACACACACACACACACACACACACACACATACACACACACACACACACACATATTTATGCATGCATGAACAGAAACACAGCACATAGAGTATTTATACACAGAGAGAGGAGGAACAGGCCTGAAAAGCTTTCTCACTGCACTACATAGTGGTTGTTAATCTAATCCTCTGTAATCATGGTTCACTTCATATTCCAGTTTATACCGGGCTGTCACATCTCATTAGGAACAATAGTGTTCCTTCATTGATGCTACTGCACATTTAGATCAGCTCCTCTTCTTCCTCTCCCTTTCACCACCTTTTCTTCACATTTCTATATTTCTCCTGATTTGCCCCCCCACCCCACGTTATCACTTCTTCTCTTATTCCAGTTTCACACTCACTGTCTCATCTTTTTTCCGTCCTTTTCTGCCCTCGATTTCACACAAAGCATCCCTTCCCCATACCGAATACCAATCTGCACTGTATAAAACTAAAAGCCAAGAAGCAGCCCCGTGTTTTCTCATCGCTCCACGCGGTCATCAGCTCATCACGCTGACCGAAAACTACCGTGAGCACCTTTCGGGAGCCTCCAGGACGTCTTTTAGGTTTGTCGTCCTGTGGCGAGGGTGAAGGAAGGTGGACAGGTTGGAGGTTTCCAGCCCCCGTTTCGCTGTATTGTTGCCGAGCACAGTATTCCTATCAGGAGAGACGTGGGCGACATTGTGGGAGGTGGTTGTTCTAGCTAGCATCAGGGGGCAGTTGCAGTGTTAGCAGTTTTGGCGTCATGGTAAGTGGAGTGTAGTTATTAATAGAGTTGGGCCCATCCATCTTCCTGTCTAGGAAAAATGCTGGGAGGACCAAGGTGGCGTGGGCTTGTGTTCAGCACTTTCATGGCCACCCACTCTCCTCCTAGTCATCAAGCTGCTTTTGTTTGTTTGCTCACTTCTTTTTTTTTTTTATTTAGGTTGAAGAGTTTTTGGTGCATTTCAGCTTGTATTTGTGTAGGCTGCTGCTGCTGGTGGAATTATTTTTTTTTTTTAAATAGAAAAATAAAGCCAGTTTTAACAAAGAATGACATCATTTGAAGGGCCTGGCATCGTCTGCGGCTCACATTGATGGTTTATACTGGCAATTAAACAAATCTTTAAATAGAGCAGCAGCTGATCAGAAGCGATATTTCATTGAGTTTATGTTAAATGATTATTTTGTGAGTTAGAAATTGTCACGTATGGTTAATTTCAGAAAAACAGACAGGTCAAACTAAGGGAAAAACACACAGAACTGGGAATTCTGAATATAGGCAATGACAACCAAAGCCATGGCTGTCAATGAGTAATGTGACACTAAACTCTGAGCCAGAGCCAATTAAAAAACCACACAACAGCCACTTTTCAGCAAAACACCTGACACTCTGCAAGCTGCAGCAGTACAGTGGCAGAAAATATCCTGCTGTCATCGCCTGTGGCAGGATACGCACATAAAAAAAGGTGTGGAGAAGGTCAGGGTGGAGAGTACGATGCCGACAGTGCGATAAGGGATGAGGAGAATTACCTGGGCCTATTATTGTCTGACGACGGTGGGGATAACACCTGGATGAAAGCACGCGGTGTAGAAATATCTTCAGATTGAAGTTGCCCCACAGGCTCACCAGACCAACCCTTCCACTGCCATCACAAGTGCACACCTGAGCAGTGGAATGATGTCACCTACCATCCCGGTGATGGGTGTATGGTTGCCAGACGCGGAGACAGAAGCATATGTTGCTGATACGGCTGTTTCCAAATGTGCAAGGCGTCCAGGGTTGGGCCCGGGCACCAGATGGTTCGTCTAAATCTGTAGCAAGCAAAAGGGGGTGAAAAGAGGAAAAAAACAACTTCTTTCTGTCACCCACCAGCTTTAGGCCAAGGGTCCAAATGTTCCATTTTGGAAATAACCACTGGCCCATTTGCAAGTTTCATAATGTGGTTAAAGATGGAAAATACACATTAACTTTGCATAATGGTCACAGCCATCTCTGGGGAATTCTGTGGCAAGCGTAGAAACTCGACTTTTGTAACCCGGACATGAGCTAAATTATAGCATTTTTGCATAACAAAGACATTTCATGGACACACAACATGATGTCCTCTGATTAAAGGGACACTGAGGAGTCTCTTGTCTTATGTAGGCATGTTCGTGGCATGTGGAGTTACTTTCAACATTGTATCTCTCTGTCGGTACGGAACACTATAAAAGCCCGACTGTTCACGGGTTCAAAAGTTAATTATTTTGTCATCTTGAGACAGAAAGCTTTGTTTTCTCAAGAAAAGAGTTGTGTTTATGTCATGGTCCTCTATTGTGAATCGGATGGAGTTTTTTTTTCCTCATTATTCAGATATCTTTATATATCTATCTGCCTGTTGTTAAGATAAATTAACCTGCTATCGCAAGTAAAACAAGCTTTGTTAACTTGTGATAATGACATGATTAACTCATGGTCTCAAGAGAACGGCATTAAAAAAATTATTTGCCTCGTCGGCTTCCATACAAAACCAAAATAGACTTGTGTAACCTTTCTCTGTGGGTCCACCGCTGCATTTTTACTTTACACGCTTTACAACTTTGTTAGAGGAGGGGAACCAAAGTCAACTGTTTGAAGCATTTTGAAATAATGCATTCTCTGAAGGCTCTCACCTGGTCGAGCCAATTTGGCCTGATTTAATTAGAGAGCGCAGGAAGTTGTCTGAGAGAGCGACCAGAGAGTGACCGGCCTCCCTGTTATCTCCCAGGCTTCTTAATTCCTCCGCCACAGGGAGGGCTGCTGGCCCATGTCAGCGTAGGAGCTAAATGTTCAATCATTTGTCAAAGAGATGTTTTTTCCTGTCTGTCTTCAGACGTCAGAGATTCCCTAAATTATGAAAAATACTGAAATAGTGCTTCTTTCTATAAATATACCAATAGTTCAGATAGACCTAAAACTAAAATGCAGCTCTATATTGAATAATGTACACTATGTCCTTTTCAACAGTAATCGGTTTTGTATTTTGCATGCCCCGACATCTCATACTGTGTGTCCACAGGCTGCAAAACCTCAGTATTGATAATATGGCAGTGGTCACAAAGAAAGACCTGCAGAGCACCATGCGTAGCTCAGTTAACGCCCGTCCTCACACCCGGCCCCTAAACTGCCTTCAGAGAGGAGGTGCAGAGTGCTGACAGAGTGGTTGATATTCACACACACAAGATGTGTGAGGCTGCTGTTCCGGCTATTAAGGAAGAAGGATCAAGTGCCGGAGCAGAAACCTGTTAGTGGAGTCCAGTGCAGATGTGAATAGATAGATTTGTCTTTTCCTCTGTGTTAAAAGATAGACGATTAATGATAACAGGATTAATCCTATCACCCCATCGTATCCTCAGACATGACGCGTGGGTGTTGTAAAAGGTAACATCAAGACATACTCCCATCTGGAAAGTTTTAGGACTTGAAGATAGAAACTTCCTTTTATCAGCGTGCCTCTCCCTGAGCAACTCACGCTGTTCACACCTTGTTATTACCGGCCACCGCTGGGATAATCTTTATAAATAGCATATGATTGCAGAATCCACATGCAAGGGAAAACAGTTTGGTATCGGAAGCGTTCTGGTTTCTGTTTGTAGTCCAGGAAGGTTTGACCAGGGATGATGAGTGTTTACAGGCAAGGTTATTGTATGAAAATGTAGATATTATATCAGCTATGTTAAACTTATCTGCATTTACGTGTCCTCGTATGCCACTGCCTACACTGGATACCTACAAAACACTGGTGTATTTTCCCCAGATGCTAAATTGTTGTCCAGTTGTCCATGTTTTTTGGATTAAATGTTCAGTTGAGCAGGACACACTGAGGATTGTACTCTTTGTTCGGCTGCTCTGCCCTAACATACACCACTAATCACACATGTTAAGACCAGTTACATGAACTGATTCCCAAAAAGACTCTGACATGTATTGTTAGTTATGCTAAATCGATTTGTACTGTAGAGAAGAATACTGTTACGGACAGTGTAGTAGGGAACTGATCATAGTGACTGTAGATGAAGTCAATGACCAAGCATCAGCTAAGAAAAATAAAGCCCATCTTTGTTCAGCTCTGATCACAGGAGGAATAGTTGCACCATGCACGTTAGTCTTTCTCTGTTAATGAAGTCGAAATACTTTAATTTTTTGTGTGTGCTGTATGTTTAAACACGCTTCAGAGCGGCTTCCCTTCCAGTTCGACTCACGTCTGTCACCTCAGCTGACATCCAGAACCAACTGCAGTCTATAGGGTACTGATCACGGCTGGCTCTGATTGGCTGTGCACATATGAATGCACACATATGGTATATACACACACAGAATACAGAATACACCGTTGCAGACAGACAGACACACACACACACACACACACACACACACACATGCATTCACACACACAGACACACACTGACCTTCCTGTCCCCTTGTAACATACAAATGAGTCTTTTCCCAGCGTTCCCACAGGACTGCGAGGGAGAGCCGAACACCAGTTGCCCTTGTTCATTGTGTTGTGTGTGCGGGAAACTGCTCACGGTAAACTTAACTCACTTAACCCTATAAGTTCCTTCTTATATTGCACATCACATTTCATATGATACAGTTCAATGTGGGGAGTTGAAGCTAATTTGGCTGTAGTTTGACATAGTTCAAATAATGTTATCGGCTGTCTGTATGAATGTCTATACGAGGTACCAGGGAACTAGAGTCTCCAGTCAGATTCCATCTTTCTTCGTGAATGAGATCTGTATATATAAATGGGCCCTGGGTGCCTTTCAGTTTAATTAGAGTGTCCATTACAAGTGAGAGGAGGATGTGTTAAGATGCACAGAGCAGCAGAGTGCATCCAGGCAACTTTCAAAATAAAACAGACTGTGCAGACTCGTACAACAGCACAACAATGTCAGTAATAACAATAAAAAAAATCAGTTAAACAGGCAAGAAAAAGAAACCATTAAAAGATTAAAGTCAAAAGTCAAAAGGAAACTTTATAGTACATAGACACCCGGAAACAGGTCAGCTCTGCCGATCGCTGCTGCAGTCAGGCTGATAAACAGGAGTGAAGATAAATCAACTTTAACCCCAAATGTTAGAAAGTAATCTACCTCATGTCATTAAGTGGTTTTTGTTCAGAGCAGGATCTGAAGTGACTCCAGGTGTTTATTCTAGCCCCCCTAAGCAGCTGAGCAGCGGCTCTCGACCCACCGCTCCACCTGGCCCTCCAGACACTCAGCAAACATCTTTTATTTTGGTTTGATCGAGAGCCCCCTAGCAGCAGAAGTTACATATCGTACATATTGCACTGCATAGCTCACTCACCCAAGGTAGAAGCACACAAATCAAGGATAAATGAAGGAATAAATAGGAACTGAACAAGTTAACAACATCAGGCAGGAATGACGTTCTTCTTCTGAAACGCTCCCGGTGGGGTATGAAGCTGCGCGGAGGACAGAACAAAACTGCGTCACACATGCAAAGTCACAGAGACGTGCCCGGTGCAATGAAGGCATTAACCTTGTAAACTGCATTTTATGCGGGCATTGTAATCACATACAGATTGACAATAGCTTCAATCAAACTTTGGATTACCCTCCAAATGCTAACATTTGAAGTGTCATACACAGTAGAGTATCAGCTATTGCTGCTAGAATGACTTGGAGTGAAACTAAGAAGCTGTTACGTAACTGTCACACATAAACAAAGGAACAATTTGAATAAATAATACGCTTGCCTGACAATACTGTTGATGTATGAAGGTAGATACTGTTTAGTAATAATTCACTTGTCTTATTTCCTTTTAGCTATTGCCAAGTTTAAAAAAAGGAAAACAAAAACTGCTCGATCTTTGAGCCTCAGAGATTTATATCTGACTCCAGGGTCAGTCATTTATTCCTTTGGTTCTGTTTCCCCTGAAAGTGCTGCAGGAGTTTTGTGGCTTGCCTCTTCCCTGCTGATGTTTTGTGATCAATGGTGCACAGGCATTGGTAATGGGGAACCTTTCAAATGTAAAATTAATTACCTGCAATCTGACAGCATCAGGGAAACTCAGCATGTATTTTATGCTTAGTTGGTACTCCTCCTTTTCCACGCTTGCTTTAGCATGAAGCATTGTGTACGTGTCTGTGAGTGTGTGCATTGGTTGAAATGTGGAGCCTGCTGGAGACAGGAGATGATAGTCTGCGGATGGCAAAGTCAGCCTCACCTGACAGGCAGCATCCTGTGATGTTGCCCGGAGGGACGCTGGACCTGTCCCTTCTCTTCTTTCCTGATAAAACACAAGTCCACGAGCACTGAAGTGTTTCTTGTCGTTTGGCTGTAAGTACAGTGGTTTTTACATTGAAAAACGTTTGCCCTGAAGCCACTGCCGGGAGCGCTTGCACCAGAGGTTGATGGTGTATTTAATGCCAGACACATAAGAATAAACAAACAAACAAACAAACAAAAAAACTGAAGGGCAATAATCTATATCCAAGTTTGTTTTTTTTATTTTGAAATTGTCCTCAAGGAAATCAGGTGACATGTGGCCAGAAGGTATCCCGTGTTTTTATGTTTCTGCTTATATTTGAATAATGTAACATAACTTGATAAGTAATTTGTATGCTATAATGATGGTATAAGTTTGCTTTTGTGTTGCTTCCTGACCTCTAGTGGTCAGATATTACCTAAGAGACCTAAACTAAACTAAACCGTAAATTTCAAGGAGACATATTCTCATTTTCAAGATTCAGAAATTTATTTTTGATCACTACTAGCCAGTAAGTTATACAAGAGAATGACCAGGCGACGTAGTGTTTTTCATGAAGCGATAACACACAGAACAAAAGAAAAAAGAAAATGAAAAAGCACAATATGTCTCCTCTAATGACCTTGATTAAATACATCTTGTTTTATCCCTTTTTCTGTTTCTCGTTTAGGGTGTAAATTAGTTTCATGGTGTCACATTTCTTGCGGAGCAATACAACATAAAAAGTGTCAAGACGATCTCACTGAACTTCTTCATTCACGACCGCAGCTCTCATCCTCAGGAATAGTTGTCATCACCAGATTCAAAGCACCCGAAAAGTGAAATCGCCAATAATAGAACTCGAGTCAAAGAAAAAGTAGGGAGTAAAAGTTGAAAATTAAAGCGGTCATTGAAGTTGATTCATTACACTTAATTGAGTCTGTAAGGGTTGTATATGTTCTTTTGAGCTTACAAAAAACGCATCAATCCAACGTATCATGAGTCTTCAAAGGACTCAGTCTGCAGCAGCACCAGCTGTACAGTGAGCTTTTCCCCCATTGATAGATAAGATAATGAAAATTTGATTCCAATACCTCTTTTAATTGGATAACTATTGTACAGAGAGTGGACATAAAATTTAATTTAAGGAAGGCATCAAATTAGCAGTGTTTGTCCCTTTCAGAGCTAAATAAAGGCACTGACATTGATATTATTTTCATTTTCTCATATTTCCTTAAAGTCCCTGATAATACACAAACAAGTCAAGAGCAAAAGGCAAAGTAGAAACAAAAGCATCATACTTCCCAGTGAAGAAACCTTCAAACTTAAGTATTTGAGTGAAATTATTTATTTCCGTATTGTGTTCGATCAGAATGAGGATGAATGAATGTTACGCAACACAACCTCCTGCACTGAGCTGGAGTACTTTATCTGATGAGACCATCAAGTGCTCTGAGTCTTGACAGTCCCAGTGTTTGGTGGCTCGCTGGACACGCTGTTATCGATTACTTTGCCTGATTTAATCTCCCTCCTCTGTTTCCCCGTCCAGCCCCACTCAATCTCGCCGACAGTGGGAAACAGTGACAGCTATATCAAGCTGCTCAGCGAACGCTGGCAGCAGACAGGAGGCAGAGAGAGACGGAGAGGACGGACGGGGGAATGAAAGCGGGAGCGACAGAAATGCAAAGAGAGAGCAAATGCAGGGAGACCCATGGTGCTCCATGTTTGTGTGCAAACGCTCTTGGGATTTGACTACATTTGCAACATGGCTTTAATTTTGTAAATCAATATGAGGCTGGGAAAAATGTTGATGTGAAAATCCATGAGGCCAAAGTGAGTTTGAAAACGGGCAGTTTGAGAGGTGACCTTGTCCGCTGTTCGTGCTTGTCTACTAGTGACTTGGGCCAGGTGGTTCTGTCAGGCCGTCAGGGCTGAGTGGGTCAGAGAAACAACATTTGCTACTGTTCTGTTGCTTTAATAAGACTCATTAATATACTGCATGTGTCACCAGCAGCGTCTGACTGCGTCCCCTCTAGGCTGGGCTAGTTTTGGCATGACATGAAGTAAGGACACACATTCACTGGATTTAGCCTATTTGTCTAACGCATCAAAGCTGAGTCTTTGCACTGCCTGTGAACTTGGACCCCTTGTACTTCTGTGTGTGTGTCTGATGAGTTGGCTTGTACGGTGGAGTTATCCTGTTAAAAGACGGCGCATGTTAATATCCCAAGGTGATGGATTTGATCTTGGCCTGGATGTTGCCTTTGAGGTGCTGGCTACTAAATGTTGTGCTTATTTTTATTTTTATTTTTTTTGGGGGGGGGGGATTGTGCTTTTGTTTTCCTTTTGAACCAAAGACAGACAAACTCACACGTCTGTTTTGACCCAATTAATGGTTGTTTATCGGATCAAGCTCTGCTCAGTGAGGAATGGTAAAGGAATAGTTTGACATTTGGGGGAAGTATGCTCATTTACTTTCTTGACAAGACAGCTGAGCTCACTGAGATGCGTCACTGGAAATGTGTTGCAGCAAAATCTTTGTTATTCCATCGATTCTACTGTTTGCCAGTGGTGAGTTTTTCATCAGTTTTTAAATAGTTTTAATATTTTCATTTTTCACCTCAAGGCCCGGGATTGTACTGCTTTTTCCATTAATTACAAATGACGGTCGGTTGCACATGCAGACAGGCGCACCATGCTGCTTTGTACACTTTCCCAAGATGTTTTCAAACAGCCACCGTTGTCTTTACGAGTCTCCATACCATGCTCATGTTTCTTTCCTGGATATGAAGCTGTCTCCAGTCACCCATTAGCTTTGCATAGACTGGGAACAGCTAGTCTGACTCAGTCAAAAGCTAACCTCCTGTCGTCACCCTGAGGTTGCCGTAAACAAATGAAAGAAATCCCACAACTTGCCACTTTTACACTATCAGAGCCAGACGAGCTGTTTCCAGTCTTTCATGTGTGTATATATTTATATATATATATATATATATATATATATATATATATATATATATATATATACGTTGATGACAATACGTTTTATTTTATCATCTCAACAGCTTTTAAAGTTGTGATTACCTGCATGGAGATGCTACACCCACTCAAGCACATAGACATCCGTTAATTGAAATACGCTCGGCAAGGCTAACGACACTAATCACCATTGTCTCAAATTATACCAAGAGTCAGAGTTAGGGGGGCAGTGAAAGACAGGGTTTATTCCTAGAAGCAAATTACCTCCAGGTTCCCCCCGAGAGATTATTTTGATTCCTTTGGCCCATCCCATGACCCAGAGACAACTGACCTGGTGCCCCCTCTCTTTGTCGATGGCCCTAATGGGGAATCTCAGTGTCCCTAAATCTTTGGCTTTTGCCCTATTTTGGGGTTAGGGAGGTAAATAAAAATGACTCCTGAAGCGGATTTCCTCACCACGTGATATATTCAGTAGCATTCATTACGATTAGCTGCACTATGCCATGATTCCTGGAGCCAGTAAAGCCTGAGGAGATCACGGCTCTATAAAGTTTGTGAGATGAGTATTTCACTTTTACCACTTCCTTTTTACTACTCCCACTCATGGAGTTTTATTGTTCTGGTAATTTTTTTTCTATTTCTTTTTTTTTTAACTTCCCCGCAGCAGTTGAATGAAGCATGAAATCATTTGATATAAGATGCACTTTGATGGACTTTCTAATCATATGGTGGAAGTTTGCTAAACCATAACCTCTGGAAATGGAGGTTTGTTTGAACCAGTGAAATGTTTGGATGACTCAGACGCACAGATCTTCTTTTCTTCTTCTTTTCCTTCAGCATGAAGTAAAAATTAAATGTACTCCAGAACTGCCTGCAGTCTCACTTGCACTAACATGACTCACCAAGGGAAATACTATTGTTGGTGAGACGTTGTTGATTTTCATTATTCCATTTATTATATTTCATATAATCAGATCTGATAAAAAAAGGCTTTTGTTAAATTAGACTCTGCTGTGCGCTTCTATAAGTAGCCACAAATCCATAAAGGTTAGAGAAGGTTATTACTGGAGGTTTACTGGTGCAAATCCCCGGAGTCTCGTGTAAAATGTGGGTGGAGAGGGTGAATGAGTAACTCTCCTCACCTTCAGCAACTATCAAGGTGGCCTTCAGCAAGGCACCAAATTCAACCTGCTCCAGTAGAGCGAATCAGTGGCTGTCGGTGAATACTGGAATGGAAAACAATGCAAAGCTGAAGGAGGTCATTCCCTCAGTTCATGTTAAGATGGTGATGTTTTATTTTCCGCGCTTAATGGCCCCATGAAAAAAAACTGAAATGTTTCCCAGTGACGTTGGCTTCCTTTTATTACATTTATGCAGTTAAATATAAAGAGCTCTGACACTGTAGATTTCTTTGTTGAAACTTTACATTTCTGTCTGATGAAACTTTGAGTTCTTTTAAGTTCCATTTTGTAACTAATGTTGTGACACTCCCGTGCTTTTGACTGACTGATTTTATTAAAAGGTACAAAAACCACTTGTTTAGGTTTAGAAAAAGATCGTGTTTTAGGATATATCTGTTTTAGTCACAAAAAACAGAGCTGGAAATTAACCCGCGGTCTTTAGGTAAAATTATCCAGTGGTGTCTTGCTTACAAATGTTGAAACACACAGTCACCCTCCTCACCCAAACTTTCTGATTTGAGCGTGGAGTGAGGATCTGTTTTTTTAACAAACCAGTGACCACAGCCTGTTTCATGTCCTTTAGTATCTAAAAGGAGGCTGTGGGGGGAAAAAAACAAACTCACAGTCACCCACTGATTCTTTCAAAATGATAGGCAGACAAACTGATTGGACCCAAAATCAAAAGGTGAACTTGGAGTCACTGGACAAGGGGGAAAAGAAATCTATGGAAACAGACCGAAAGGAAAATCTCAAACACACTCAACTGATTGCAGTCAGCTGAAAGAGAACATCACAGGTGCAGCCAATGGCTCCTGATGACCTGTGACAGTCTCTGCTCACAGCAGGATCTGTGGTGAATCTCTGATCTCTGCGGTCTCGAAATGCGGCCACTGAATCGGCCACCTTCTAGCCTGTAACTCCACCATTACCCTCGTCTACCTCCCAGTATGAAAGTCAGGTGATAAACACGTAACGTGAAGGTGATATGACACATTTTGTAGAAATGCCAAGATGGTATGTGGACTGTACAAAGTTGACGGTATCAGTGGTTTAACTGCCAACAATTTGACCTGGCACATTGGCTGAAAATGTATAAATGTGAAATAAATATTAAGAGTTAAGTGTGGACACTGAGTAGATAAAGGATTGTAGCTGTGACCAGTGGTCAGTTGGTCCTTGCTCACAAAGTAAAGTCTACTCATTAGAGCTACACAATCTACCAAAATCACTCACAGTACTGAGGTGAAATCAAGTGAAATTTCAGCTCAAGTATGTGTCCAACATTTCTTTGGATAATTCTGTTGTGATGTCACATGATGATGCAGATTCATGCAAAATTATTTGGTGTCTTTTACTGTTAAATACCTCAGAACATTTCATCGGCTTGTCCCTTTGAATTTGTATATACACAGTATATAGGTTGGCATGCTGGTTCTCAAGACGACACGATACCTGGCATCCTCAGAGTCTCGCCGAGACTCTGGAGGAGCAGATTCTCCACCATCTGGAGCTCGCGCATTTGTGCCACCCCACCCAAAGCCAAGAAGATGATTGCTATCAGCATGATTACGCCTTTATTAGATTAGCTATGCATTGTTTACAGGCTTGTGGCTCTGCCCATGCCAGCCTTCCAACAAACACTTTCCTCTGACAAAACCAATGGGAGGGTGGAGCGATCAACCCAGCAGCCGCGGAGAACATTTCCCTTATTACTACATGAATGTGTTACTCTGGGAGAAAGTTATAAGTCGAGCTTGAGAAAAATTATCTCAATTTGATTCTCCAGTGATGCATTTCTCTTCAGAAATCGTCTTTTATTAGGGTCAGACACATTTCTATAACAGGTCACGGCAGCTATTAAAGCCCAAAATCTTTCAAAATTGATGTCAAACATGAGAAATACGTATTTTGTGGTAATTTGAAACAGGAACTTATAAGATTGTTTGAATACAGTGGTTGGAATATTTATTTTCATGTTGATTATCGTTGATCTGTTGTGAAGGTCGTGTGAAAATTCAGCAGTTCCTCTTGATCAAATAGCCAAGGAGCCACACACGAAATAGGAAAAAAGACACATGTGTGGCCTCTTCCACTCACTGAGCTCAAGTTAATTTGTCAGAGATGTGAGGCGGTGACACATAAATAAAAAGTCTCTCCCTTGGGATAACTTTTGCAGTTGAATCAACCGCAGTAAATGCTCAGGGTCTGTTGTCATGTTCTTACAGTGGACGCTGGCCAGAAAATCATCCACCCCACATCATCCTATGTACAGAACGGACTTTCACATGATCTGCTGCGGAAGGAAGTCTATATATTACCATTAAAATACCATATCATTGTCATTTCAGAGCTTAATTTTCTGAAGTTAGATACACAACAATGGACTTTTACTGTGGCTGATGAATTTGCATCATCTCATTCAAATAGGGCTCTTATAAAAGTCAAGGAGAGAACTTGTCCTCATCCAGCAGTTTGTGATGTGCTTTAATAGGCTGTAACTGATATTAAAACAGATAAAATATCCCCAAATCTTCCGTAATGAGTGCAGCAACACCAGGTCTGAAGCCGCAGAGGAAAATAGAGCCATTTTGCCACCGTTGCAGCTCATATTAGCACCACGCCAAGGAATGAAGACATGATCAGAGGAGAGAAGTGCTCTGCCAATGTCTGTCTCCTCCATGCCAGTGCATGGGGAGAAGGGAAAGGTAGTGGGCAGAGCCAACTTTCCACTCCAGCTGGAGAGCTGGTGAGAGGCATTGTTTCTCTCATCCCCTACTGTCAGCCCTTGTAGTGGCTGGTCTGTACGACTAGCCACTATTTCAAAATAGCATTGAGTCATCTTGCCAGACGCTTTAATGGCCTAAATGCTGCATTCTTACGCTACTTGGCAGGAAAAAGTCTTAAAAATGTTCACCTGTTTCCTCTGGAGCCTAATATTTTTTATTTTCTATTTTTATTTTCTAACTAATGTGGCTGATGTCAAAATGTCAGGGTCAGGCTAACATGTAGATGTGAATCTAATTTAGTTTCTTTACACCTCAGATTCTGGCTTCAGCCCCCCCCCCCCCGGTTTTGCAGAGATCCTCCCTTCCAAGCAGCATCCTCTACAGTGACTCCCTTCATGGCCATGTAAAAAGGAGTCCATCAATATTCCAGTCACACCACACCCACGCCACTCGTTCACAGAGCCTCACTGTCCCTTGTCTGTCAATGCTGCCTCTGACCACACTTCCTTTTCTTTATCTCTGGCTTTATACCCCCAAACTTTACTCGGGCGGAGGACCTCCACTTTCATAAGTGTGAACTACTGCCCTCTGTTGGCCGTGTCAGGGAGTTCAAATATGAAGCTCAGAACCACTGAAATATTGTTCAGCCAACTGCACTCAAGCTGGGAATCAGTGCACGAGTAGATTCATCCATTTGTCAGTTTAAACATGCTGTGCTGCTATATAATTATTATTAGTTTAAGTTTCACATGTCTGTATGTTTTTGTTTAAAGGCAAAACACTGAATGATTTTATTTGAGGATGTCAAGGATGGACCATCTTTCAGTGTGTAGGATTTAATTGGCTCTGTTAGCAGATATGGAATACAATGTTCATTATAATGTTTTGTGTAGTGTATAATCACCTGATACTGAGAATCATTTTTGTTTTCGTTGCCTTAGAATGAGCTTTTCTATCTACAGAGTGAGCAGGTCCTCCATGTTGCACCACCATGCCTCTACAGTAGCCCAGAATGGACAAACCAAACACTGGCTCTGTCTATCAGGGCTGTCAAGCAATGTCACTATACTGAAACTGATCTGCCTGATATTCAAGAATCCCTATTTTTTTTATGTTTGCTCTCTTCAGGTCCAACTGGCTGAAGCCCTGCTGTGGCCGTCGAGTGGCCCTGTGGCAGGTCTGTCTGCTCAGCGCCGGCTTCAACTGTATCCTGGTGGCCTGTGTCATCCTGGTGGTGCTCTTCCTGTCCTTGGAGCTGCTCATAGACACCAAACTCCTACAATGTAAATACTGAGCACAGCTGCTGATTTGTGTGTTTTTCTCCTAATTTAACCTTTATTTATTTATTTCATCAAGAGGAAGGTTTGCTGAGCATGCACATTCACCTAACAAACACCTGGGAGGCATCTGGTGCAACACGCACCGACAGCTCCAGTGGAGCAGCGGAGACAGAAATGTGTCCTTGAGCATCCACCCGCTGCATCTTTACTGCCTCCACTGGTGCTGTCTACCTGTCGACAGGGTCAGATTAAGAGACTTTTGCTATTTTGCTCTTGTGCCCGTGATGAAGACACCATGTTTAGAGGCGTGGTCCACATGATGAATGTAAAAAAAAGAATGCATACTAGTGAAAAGGTCCTGTTTCAAATCTCAGTTGTGTTTCTAAGGGTAGTTTGTTATATATCCCCTTGTGCAAACCCAAACTAACTATACTGAACCCCACTGAACCACTCCTGATGAGCGGGTCGGCACCTTCCATGTCAGCCTCTGCCATCTGTGTATGAATGTGTGTGTGTGAATGGGTGAATGTAAAGTTCAGTAAAGCAATCTGAGTGGTCAGCAGGCTGGAAAAACACTGAATGAATGATTTAAAAAAGTAATGCTGCTTTAATAAAATTACTCCAATTCAGATGAAAAATATTCAGCTTTTTGCATTTTTTTTACTGCATTTATTCTGCAAACATTGTTATATATTAAACCCATTTTCTAACCCTTTTGGCAAAAGCCCTCTAAAAAACAAGCAGTGTCTTTAACAAACAATGAGATGCTTTATAGTCCATTTCCACACTCACATCCAACATTCTCACATCCGGTCGTATATAACCACTCTCTCATCACCTTCATCCTGGGCAGTCCTGCCAGTCACAGACGAGCGGGCGGTGCTGGTGATGGTAAATGGTCGTGATGGAGAGTGATGGAGAAAGGTGATAATGAACCGAGTCTCTTGTCAACGGCAGCCGGCACCGGCCCCATCGATTACTGGCCAGCGTCCAGCTCTGATGATACCTGGGTCTCGTTGCAGGGACTGCAGGATTCGAGTCACTTCCG
Organism: Acanthopagrus latus; assembly: GCF_904848185.1. Classification (NCBI taxonomy): domain Eukaryota; kingdom Metazoa; phylum Chordata; class Actinopteri; order Spariformes; family Sparidae; genus Acanthopagrus; species Acanthopagrus latus. The sequence goes on from NC_051042.1 coordinate 27,954,043, forward strand.
ATCTGTTGTAATCTACTGCTTTGTCCGCTGCCAGTCCCGCAAGACAAATAGCGGAGTAGGCAATAAGGCGGGAGTGAGTGACAGAATGTGTGGAGAGATTAGTGGCATACATGGGTTTAGTGCTGTGGATTAATGGATGAAAAAAAGGAAAAAAAGCTGGTGGACAGAAGGCCAAGGAGAAAAAACCAGTATGGTGAATGTTCATAATTAATTTAGGCAGTGTTAGACCTTCCTCCAGACGTGAAGACTTGTATTTGCACTGAATGGCACAAGATACAAACTAGAACACACAAAAGAATTTAGACAACTGTTTTTGTTTTTTTTTTTTTATCTTTATCTCTCAACTGATCTCATCTCACAATAAGACCTGCTTCTACCGTTCCTCACGTGCTCGTCTTGGTTAACATTCACTCCGGTCTCTTCTCTCAACAGTTTCCAATGCTTTCCAATTCGCCAGCATTATCCACTGGATCAGCCTTATCATCCTGTCGCTCTTCTTTTCAGAGGTAAGATGTGTTTATTGTTGTCCATAAAAACTTACCTCTGGTATCACCGCTGATAAAAAATCTTTCTGCCTATCCACAGTCACAGGAGTGCTTCATGGGTACAACAAATCTGATCAGACTTTTACTTGTATTTAGGTTTTTGTTTTCCGTTTAGTTTCAGTTGGGTTTGTTTGTTTGAGTTTAATTTTTATTATTTAAAAATATTGAGTTAAATCTTATTTTCTAGGCATCATATTCAGGGACAAGTTTTAAGAGGTTCAGGATAAGTCTTACAATACAAACACAACACACTGTGAAGACATCTGACTCACAGCCATGATGCCCAAATCTAAAGTCAAGTTTTTATCATTAAGAAGGAGACTTACTGTTTTTTTCAAATTTTCCTTTTGCTCATTTGGGTTCTTACACATAAATGGGCCATAAAAACAATAAAAGCCAAAGTCCACTTCAATGGAAGCTTTTTTTTCCCTCCACAGAAAACACTGAAGGCTAAAGCGCCTGAAAAAACTTATCAGTAGTCTCGTAGTCCTGACATCATACTATGTCATTCATATCTAGTGGCTAGTTTGGCATGTTAGAATAAGCTTAGTACACCTGCTCTGCCAAGCTGGCTCAAGCATGTGTGAACTGACCAATCAGAGCAGAGAGAGCATTCAGGAGTGCAGGGCCTTATAACAGGAGCTAAAACAGAACATTTCAGACAGAGGGTAAATAAAGTGCTACAGAAATGGAAAGTATGAGAAATTATGAGTATGAGTATTTTTTTATTCATGAAGCATGTAAGCCTAATCTAGTAGTAACCCAAAATAAAATTATAGACCTAGAATTAGCACAACATGTCCGCTTTAAGTGATTTCTTCACACCTGGTTTGAATTTTTGTTTTGGTTAAATCATAATAACCTCGACTCTGTCACGTTACATTTCTTTTTAATTCATAATTGAATTACGACAAACTGAACTTTCTAGATTATATCCTGTCTGCAGCAATGCAAACCCAGGTACAGGCCTGAGGGAACTAGAGTACGTGGCTACTGTGTAATTTCAATCATTGTCTCATTACGTTTTAGCTTCAGCTCCAGAAATGCTACCTTGAGGCTGGATGGCCTGTAAAAAAAAAAATAAATAAATAAAATAAAATAAAAAAATCAATCGTTTGAACCATAATTGTGATTAGTCTTAATAAAATTTGAGCCATTGTTTGATAAAATAATGTCTTATCATCACTTGCGGTGAGGTGAAAAACAAAATGGAGAGGGGAGGATTTGGCCCAAAGGCCTCCACTCCAGTGCAAACCAATTACCCTGACAGCCTCAGCCCCAATGCCCTAAACCAAACATTAATTACCAGTGAGCCAGCAGGAGCAATAATTAAAGCTGAGCTTAATGAGCAGTGGGGATGGGGTTACAGTGATACGATCCATCCAAACACCTCGCCCACTGACATCACAGAGGAGGCGTCATCTGGGAATGGTGTTAGATAGATGGAGCATATGAGCAGCCACTCCCTCTGCACCAATCCGAAAACAGGATTCCAACATGCGGGGCGGAGTTCCGGCGCTTCTCACTTGACACCAGCACTGTTGTCCAACATGCGCTCTGGATGATGGATTAGCAGGACCGCTCGTACATGACACCTCAGCGCTAATTGGAGTGTTAATCAATGGCCCCGCTTCAACAAAGCCTCCCACACAACCGAAGGCATTTACAGAGCACAATGTGGAATTTGATAGGTGATCGGATTACAAGTGTTGTCCTTTTGTAGGTCAAAGATCAGGGGAAAAAAAATCTCCTTATAGCCTCATCAACGAGCTATAAGTGCTGTTAAAGGAATTCTTTTCTGTCTTTTTGTGCTGCAAATTAGTTTCTCTGCGTGCATTTACTACTTTGCAGGTGGAATATATTTTACACTAATCAAATACATTTATTCTTTTTATTGTGGACTACTTTGAGGGTGTCTAGCCTCTTATAATCCTAGCTTAGTTATTATTCTATTTGAAAAAAAAAAGATATTTGAGGGAGAAAACAGGCCTTTTCTCAGTTTTTTATTCTGTTCACACATCTTCACGAAGGTTGTTGGATGTGATGACAACTCAAAAGACTAAGAATATCACAAGAGCTTTTGATATGTATTAGCATACCCCTTCACCTTTCTATTTTAACGCTTTCATTCATCTCTCTCTGTCTGTCTGTCTGTCGTAGACTGTCTTCAGAATTGTTGTGCTCGGGATCTGGGACTACATCGAGAACAAAGTTGAGGTTAGTGCCGGTGCTGTGTGTTTGTTGGCAGATTTTGATGACCAGTGTCAGATACAATTTTCAATTTAGCCACCTGTTCTAATATTATACATCTGTATTTTATTTTTTGTCCCACGAGTTCACCCTAAATAGTTCAACATTTTGGGAAATACACTCATTCGCGTTCTTGCTCGAGTTAGATGAAAGGTTTGATACCACTCACAGCTCTGTAAGTTAACTCTGAGGCTGCAGCAGTATGATTGTTTAGCTTAGCTTAGCATAGATTCTTGTGGCATTGTAAGCTAACAAAATGTAACTTTCAGTGGCTCTATATTTACCATTCAGGCCTTCATGTGGTTCTAACCTTCTCGTTTAACTCTATATGAGAAAGCAAATGAAAAAATCATAATACAACATTTCCCTTTTGTGCATGCACAAATGAATTAACTTTCCATGTAATCCTATTGGAAACAACAACAATTTCACATATTTGATTTGGATTTTCCAGGTGTTTGACGGTGCTGTCATCGTGCTGTCCCTGGCCCCCATGGTGGCCTCCACGGTGGCCAATGGGCCCAGCAGCCCCTGGGATGCCATCAGCCTCATCATCACTCTACGCATCTGGAGGGTCAAGAGGATCATCGATGGTGAGGCGGGCCAAAAAAACCTCCATCAAAGTTGTCTTGTCTGCATGTGAGACCGATGCATTCTGTGGAGCGACTCCAGGAAATACTCAGTCTTTGTTAACTCAAAGGGCTACACGGATGCATAAAGATCAGCTTGCCTTGAAAGAGCCAAACGACCCCATTCTCTCCATGATTATACAAATTATTTACTATTCAGAGCAATATAGCTATTGATCATCCTTCATGGTAAATTGCTGCCACTCTGCTACTCTAACTTCTATTGATTGTAAGGGCCTGGTTAAGTAGATTCAGAGAGGCCATAATGAATATAGTGGTTGTTGTCCCCTATGCTAATGCTGACTGGTTCGATATCTGTGCGGAGGTCACCCTCACCACGGGCCTCTGACTGCATACACAATCAGCTGCGGGGAGACAGTGGACGACAAAAGGGTCGTGTCTCCACGGAGCAAGTTTTACTTGGGGGAAATGCATTAATTTGCTTTCTAGAGGTGGATTGTGACGGAGCTAGCTTACATTGAAAAAAGAAAGAAGAAGAAAGAGGAAGAAAAATTCAACAGTGTCTGCAAGTTACGTCTTATGAAACAAGAGGGTTTGTGCTACAGTAACTGTTTGTATGGAGCTTTTCATCTAACACATCTAACTAAGCATTTCTCTGCAGATTTTAAACTATTCCTTTATATCTCAACTCAAAAATGATCTTTCGTTATGTCTCATGTATTGATTATCAATGGGGGACACATCCATTTCAAAGAGATGGTTATTTTATTATTATTTAACCAGTGCAGAGCCCATTCAAAACATGCTGTTCAGCACAGATTAGTGTTTACAGGTCCAGTTTTCAGCCTCCTCAACTGTCGATAATAACAGATAACACTGAACACGTTTGACATTTGGGTTTTCAAAATCTGGATGATTTTGTGGTACTTTCCAAGCTGGACCATGACAACCGAGGACAGCGTAAACCTTGTGTCCCTCGAGGCTAATGTCACCAGAAACTTAATATCTCACCTCCAGTTTTCACTGAAGAATAGAAAACCCACACCGACTGCGTCTCTCGACTCATTCAGACTTGTTAAACCCTTCTCACTGAACTGTGTTACTACGGGAACTTGTTGCACCACATTGATCTCATTCTCAGCATTTTGTTTACATCTGCTTCCCCATGAGACCGGGTGAGAGGAATCACTCGAGGTGGTACATTCCTCCCTCCAGCTCAATGGCTTTATCATTAGTGTGTGATTTGCCATTATTGTGAACGTCGCTGTAAGCCCAGCTTCAGTCTGCATAGCCATGAAGCCACAACTCTGCAGCCACGCCCCTTCTGCTTGCTGTTTATTCAAAATGTATTAATATTGACTGTGTTGTGTGTCCAAATCGCACTAAATTCGACACTGGGTGCTCCCTTACACATCTGTGTAAGAGAGATTCCTTACTTCATAGTTAGATGAAAAAAAATCTGGTTTCCAAGTAGTTATTTTCCTTTTGCTTTCTATTTTTGTATATACAGGAAGTTTCTTCATAGAAATGTCTGTCCTGGGGCTGGTTTTAGTCTGTATTCTTAGTCATGCATGAGCACATTGTCTTAAAGGATCTTAATCTATTGGACTAAGAGGACACGTCATATCAGCATGACTAATAATTTCAGGAATCGATACATTACAGCTTCCAACATCATTGATTTACTCCGGTGTACCTCGTTCAGCAGGAGGAGCGTGTTCGCTGCCTATTAACATGCAGCTGCAGTGTTGCTTTCCAGGGAATGAAGTGATGATTGTCCCGCCGCACACCTCGACCTGTTGGGTTTGATATTTGTGAGTGATTGAGTTTCTTTGCTAGGCGGGTGGCAAAACACCACAGAGGATAAAAAAAAAAAAAAAATCACACTCAAACCAATAAATGTACAGCTGAGGGACCGGCTCGGTTATTGTAGGAGATAGATTGAGCCTCTCGCAGAATTATCTTGATGTATAATAGTGGCAACGTTTCTGTCAGTCAGATGGGAAATACAGAAGTGTGTACTGCAGCAGAATTTCTAAAAGGACAAGAAAAGATGAACGATGGAAAATATCAACCTCTGGAAAACAGGGGATTGAAAAGAAAATTGTCTCAAAGATGAAACAGTTTTTTTCTTTTGAGCAGCGGAAGACTTGACTCCAGGTGAGAGTGCGGCAGGGCCTTGTGTGAGCCTCTGTGGGGAAGATGTGGGATCAGTGGTGGTGTGAATTACACTGTTATGCAGCAGCTGTCTCACCACACATACACACACACACACACACACACTCACAAACAAGCACACACGCTTGTAAACACATACTGATACAGTGCTATATACAGGAGCACACATGTATTATAAGTGCCAAAAAATCAACCTGTAATCGAGCTTTTCACGCCTGTTCGGACCCCTTCTGATGCCCCCACTTCTTCAAAATGTGTGTGTGTGCGCCAGCGTGACTATAAATAGACACAAGGAAGCATGTGGCGTTGGCTGTGTGCTGAGGCGAAGGCTCATCATTCTCCTCTCAGTGTTTTTGACAAAGCCAGCAGTTCAGATCCACCATCACACCACCAACCACAACAGAAAATATTGGAACGAGACGAGTATAATTACTGACGGCGCTTCACCTCTTTATTCTGGCCATAGCAACAGTTTCCATCAGGATACACAGTATGTGTGATATCATGTGGCTGGCTTACAAATGTGATCACAGAGAGGCGTGAGGTGCTGACTGTCTGCCACCTGTGATGACAACAGGTATCCAAATTTACCCCTCGCCGTCCTTTTTTTAGGTTCTACTTCCCATCCGGCTCCAGTAAAGTGTGTCATGTATAAATAAAATGCTCAGGCAGATTGTGAGAGGTGAACGTGCTGATTGATCTGCCCCGCTGATATTTTGACGCACTCATTATACCTTCTTATACCTCACCAGGAAAAATATGAATGGTAATAAAAAAAAAAAAAGAGTAAACAAGCAATCAGCTATGAGTCAAGAACAACTTCTGGTGAGTGATGATGAGAGTCGAGGTCACAGGGAAGAAACGAGCGTGATTCAAGTCCAGCCAAAGTGTGCTGGCAACACTTCAGTGCAACGCTGCAGAAGGAAGAAGGTCATGTGAGACACACCACTCGTACATTACTGAAGGGTGTGGACGTCGTCATCTGGCAGCGAGAAAATGAAAATCAGATGACCACGTGACCACCACGATTATACAACCAGGAAGAGAATACTGTGTCAAAATGTTATCACTGATCAAGGCTTGTCATTTTCGGTTTTCACTGATGTGCTAAAGTTAGATTAAACTTATTTTCTTTGTATTTTACAGTAGCTCACATACATCCAAAGGTTACTGTGTACTGCTCCAAGAGGATGCTGTTACTTTGCCATTACTTTACTTGCAAGTGAATTAGCTGTCCCCATCACAAGGACAGTTCAGACATGCTTCTGACTAATTAGAAATAAAATAAGAAACTGGGATTCCCTGCAAATTAGCTGCTATTTTTGCAGCCAAAAATGAAAATTCAGTCATTATCGACTCACCCTCATGCTGATGGAAAGTCAGTTGAAGATTTATAGTCCACAAAAACATTTTTGGTGCTTCACAGCAAAACAGCGCTGCAGTATTCTCCTAAACAACGAAAATAGGTTATTTGTAACATGCAAAAAACAAAACAAACAAACAAACAAAAAAATACAACAGAAAAAACCCAATAAAAACTTGTCTTTCCACGGCATGAGGTCAAGTTGTTAATGAATGATATTCTTTGATTTTTAGGTGAACGTGTCCTCTAAAGTAACTAAAACAACAATAAAGTGTTCACATGTTGATATAAAAAAAGTTCACATTTTTTTCCCTAAAATATCAAATTATCAATATCAGCACACAATAAAATTCTCACTTTTTAAAAATGTTTTTTGAAACATCAGTGACTCCACCATTGTTTCATTATCTAAAGACTATCAAAGGACTGTGACCATCATCTATCCAGATGTTTTAAACCCCAGATGTCGCCTTTTTGGATGATTTGATGAAACTTTGTGACACCTTCGAGTCAGCATGAAAGAAGATCCCTGTGGAACACTTTCAGCACCTTGCTACCTTCAGTACTGGTATAGGATTACTGGTGGTAACCAGTAATTAATGAGGTCTGCATATGTGATGACAGACATATATGGAGCAAAGGAATAATGGTGCACCAGCACTGACCTTTGACCTCAATGTGCTCAATGTCTATTAACATAATGACCTTAACCAGCTGTCTTACCTAAAAAAAACTTTTTCTCTTGATGCCTCCTCAACAATCGTTTTCAAACCATTTATTACATTTCATGATCTAAACAATTATTGTCATGTTTGTTTTAAAACTCTTCTCTACTCTCTTCTCCCCCCATGAAAGCCTATGTGCTACAAGTCAAAGTGGAGATGGAGCTGGAGATCCAGCAGTGTGAGAAGACCAAGGCTGTGAGAGAGGAGCAGCTGGAGCGTCTCACTCAGATCTGCCAGGAACAAGCTGTGAGTACCAACCCACCTCAGATTTAACCGCAATATCCCCCCCATACGTGTCCATAAAATTAGCTCGGAAGATAACAGAAATAGAGATCGATAAGCTTCTCTGCTCAAAACGTCGGTACGATCGCAAGAGTTGAATACAGGCTTCTTGCACAAAACACAACAAACTGTCCACAGCATCAGTTCTGTGCGATGGTCGACACTACAAGACATTTGCAGCCACAGTTTAACCGAGAGACTGGGTGCATCGTACTCAAAGAATAGAGAGTGAGAAGAATGCAACTTATTAAACCGGCTTTTACATACGTCACCCTGTATAGGCTTATATTTTGTGCCAATAGTAACAACCATCACCCACTGCTTTATCCAGTCTTTGAAACAGGTTGCACGTCTCCATATTACACTTGTGGCCATGTGAGAAACAGTCATTTCATGTGCCACCAGAGGAGGGCAGCAATACCTCACAAACAGGGCCGGTCAGAGCTCCCACTGCGATGAGCTCATACAGGAAAATGCAGACTACAATAAATATTGATCAAGATTTAACCCTCAACTGACCAGCTTAGATTGAAATCTGACACCGGACATAAAGTATATAATAAATCACTGAATAGATTATCGTCAAGGGAATGATTTCTTTTCCGGTCTCTGTTTTAATGATCACTTTAGGTAACATCTTATACAAAGAATTCATATATAGCCTCTGTCAAAATGTTATTTAAAGGTATATTCTGAATATAGGTTACTATACGTATCCCATGCTTGTTTATCTGTAAAAGTAGTTGCCGCAATGTGTTTTCATTATTTTGAATTAACTTCCTTTGAAGAAACTCCTGCGATGTTTTCTTGTTGATGAACAAGATCCTCAAGGCCAAAAACCCTGAAATAAATACAGACAGAAATCACAGCTGTACATCAGTGAAGCGCACTAGTTCCAAAGTGCCCGGTACATAATTAGATAATGCACTTGGATTAATGCTGAAAACAGTTCACCAGTAATTAATCTTGATGTCTTCAATATGTGCTGTCAGGTCTGGAGTAAATCTCAACCATTGATTTCAGAGCAGACCGTTTCAACGATTTGTACGGAGCGTCTTCTTTTTTTTTTCTTTTTTTTTTTGCTCTCTCTATGCTTACGTTGTGTATCTGGGAGGATTTCACTCCATCCTTCCTCGTTATCTCTTTTCCTCCTTTCTCTCCACATCCATTTCTGCTTTTCACTTCATGCACTCCGACTCACTCCTCCAGTTTGAGATCAGGCAGCTGAGGGCACATCTGGCCCAGCAGGACCTGGACCTGGCAGCAGAGCGTGAGGCAGCCATGCAGATTCACCACGTGTGGGGCAAACAGGGCCGGAGTTTTCAGGTTGTAGAGGGCTTGACTCCCGGGGAGTCTGACGACGAGGGCGGCCAGAGAAACCCCAGAGAGCCTCATGCCGCTGCAGGTGCAGTATGGTTTCTAAAGCAGACTTATAAGGGACAGGAGACAGGTTCCTAAACTCTAATGATGAAGCCACTCATTTCACAAAACTTCCTTGAGTCTTAAATATGGAAACCCTTAAGAAATAGAACTTTTCACATCTGAAAATCACAATTTGATGCTTTTGAAATTAAGAATAGTGACTGGGTTGTGTGTTAGTGTTTCCACATGTAAAAGTAACTGGACTTTTAAAAAATGTATGCAAAATAAAGCACACTCGCTGTACAGTAAAATCCATTACAATCCCTAATAAAAAAATCGGCTCCAATGTAATCTGAAGCGAGGTTAATAAAGTAGCTTCTAGGAATAGTAAAACTTGATTCCCAAACTGAAACGGATGCATCTGAGACAAAAGCCTGATGCATTTAAACTATAGCTTGTCTGAACACACACCATGCCAGGTGCAGTGTTTGCTTGAGAAAGCAGCATGACAAACCAGGGGAGAGGTGCAGCATCAAGTATGTACATAATCGTGTGGAACAAAAAGTCTCTAACGGTGTAACATCAGGTGAACTGGGTGCCAGAGCAGTGTACAGTTAATCTGGAGCAGTAGCCCTGGAGCATCTTCGAGGCCAGCCTCTCAGCCCCCGCACGCTCACACACAACACCCATCTGACCGCAGGCGCTCTGGGATCAATACGAGGGCAAAAAAGCTTTTAGGATCGAGTGAATCCTGGAGAAAACAAGCATGTTCTCCGACACTACGTCAGCTCGCATGGGCTTCTGTCGTGCCCCAACTGTCTCTCTTACCCCCCCACCCCCCTTGGCGAGGCCGGCCTAGCCAGCCCAGACCACTCGGGCCATTTCAGGTACAGAGTGCTCTGTGGATTGGGCCTTGTTAGGAGAGAGTGGGCTCCTGTCAACATCTGTTCCCCTTCACCTGCATACCACAATAGGGCACCAGGAGGCTCCATGGCGGCCGCAGTATTACCCCAAGGGCATAGTGGGAAATCTGGCTCTCCGAAACAAGTGGGGCTTTTTACAGAAACATGGACACTGGGATGCACGCTTAGGCCACAGGGCTCAAGTCAAGTCAGGACGACTCACAATCAAGTCAGCTGAACACTGCACACGCGGCTTCCCTCACACTCACCTGCAGAGTGCCATCAAACTATCAAAAAGTCTTCATAAGAATGAATTACCCCAATGAAAATAAGTAAGTTATCAGATAACACACTTGGATTAAAACTGAAAACAGTTCAGTAGTTATTCATCTTGATGTCTTCAATATGTGCTGTCAGGCCGGGAGTAAATCTCCACATCGATTTCAGAGCAGACCGTGTCAATGATTTTAAGGAGCTTTTTTTCTTCTTCTTGTTACGCTGTGTATCTGGGATGATTTCACGACATCCTTCCTTATAATCTCTCTTCTCTCCTTCTCTCCCTTCCCTCCAAATACATTTCTGCTCTTCTAGCCGGAGGAGTTTACTTAAAGACGATTGTAGTGACAAAGCAGGCGGTACAGGATGGCAACAAAAGAATGAAGGCCTTGCAACGCATATTTGCTGGAAAGAAACATATTGGCTCCATGGAGCACTGAGCTGAGTGCACAGACTGCCAACATGCTGATGTTAAGCTTTTATAATCTTTAACATATTCACCATCTTAATTTAATGCAGACCGTGGGCCAAAATCAGCCCTTTAACAACCTTACTCTGGCACTTTGATCAGTTTGTCAGCGGGCTAATTGACCCGTTCATTAGTTTTGACTCCTGTCAACCCCCACAAAAACTCTTATTTCATCAAAAAGTTTTAACCCAGGCTGTTTAAACAGAGGGAATTTATGAGAATCAAACTAACCTCCCCAATTTAAGATTAGAAAGGTGCATTGGTCTTTTTATTTTCAATTGTAAAATGTCCTCAAAGAAGAAGAGGGAAAAAAGGGGCATTGTTTATGACATTATGATTCCGAGCTTTTCTGGTCAGACATAGGGAATGTAAAATTCGGGCTCCTCAGCACTTTTTCAAATCGGGCCCTTCTAAAAAAGTATAGTTGAATGGGCCTGATTTAGTGTGTCAGCATGCTGATGCTTGATAAGCAGCACCAGGCACAAACTACACCAGAGGCTGACTGTCTCTGGTGGTGTGGTAGCACCACATGTTTCACCTGAACCTACGCTGGCTGCTAAAACACACTAAAGATTTGAAAGGTCGTCACCAGAGCCAATGTTTGATTTGTCTGTAAATGTGGTGTATCTGATGTCGCAGTGTTAGTGTTCCCGAACCTAAAATAATTCATTTTGTCACAGGAGCATCATCTCAATGTCCACATCTGGAGCAACCAGTTGTTGCTGAACAGATGAAGTACAGGATTCTCACTCAGAAGACCTGCATATGTATCCTGTTTGGAACATTATACTGTATTATTTTAAGTTCACTTTTTCTTTTTCTTTTTATCAGTATCTGTTTGGTTAGATTTAGGTTTAGGACAATTAAATGCAATAAATCCTTTCACAACTTGAAAGCTATGACATTATAAGCATGTGATTGGTTAGTTATGATGGCCTTGTGAGTGACATTAATAATAAACATGGCAATTAAAACATCTTGCTTGCAGATAGAAAAGGCTCATTCTAAGATAACAAAAACACTGATAAAAACATAATGAACATCCATTTTCATTTTGCATATATTACATTATAACTGGACCATTAAACCAAAGTGCTGGACAAGATTTTAACTCAATGATGATACAATATGGAGTCATCCTAAGAGTAGAAATATCTGACATATCTGAGTATTGCTGCTAACATGGATAAAAAGCCTATATGGCCAGTATAGGACATGAGGGAAAAAAGAGGAGATATACATCTTCTAAATTATGCTCTACAATCAAAGTTTATTTCTTTTTAACCGAAATAGTAATGGCCTGTTCACTTTGTTTATCTGTATTATTGTGACATTAGCTGCAGTGGTTGCAAACCTTCCTGGGTCGACTTTCATACCTCTCCACTTGTGGTATGGAACTCGTACTTCACCCGTCAAAATAACAGTTTAGATTTGAACTAAAAGGACCTCAGCGTGTCACCTCTCTTCTCCCACCGACAGCTGACAGCCTGGTAAAGTCGACTGTCACAGACAGATGAGGGGAGTCTTTTATGTATGCGCAGCCCATTCTTTTTTCCTTAAGACTCATGCGTTATTAATTGCGGGGTGATTGTCTCAGTCTTGTTTTAGTGAGTGCAATGCTTCCTCTCCAGGGGTGGCTCAGGGATTAATATTTTAGACTGAAAAATAAATGAAATTACCCATCAGAGCCTGCAGCCTGTCCCGGGGGACAGGGGCTAGCACTCAGGGTACTCTGGGTTCGCACTCAGCCAGCGGACAGTGAGCTGAAGGCCAATCAAGCGGACAGAAGAGCATAGCAGATCTCGGCCATTCACCAGGCACGCTGAGGCCCGCTAGACTGGAGGGATCTGCGCCTGAACAAAGAGATCCCACTCTCTCTCTCCCCCCCATTTCTCTCGTCCCTGAAACCAACCCCACCCTGTCCCCGTCCCAGTTTATTTCTGGTGCACCAGGGTGCAGCTAATGCACAGCGTGGCAGTGCGTGATCCTGACCACTCGCCAATAAAAGCACCTGTGGCCTGGGGCAGAAGTCCTCTCCGTCAATATTGTGTTGTAAACATGAGAGATAGTTTTAATCTGGACTCATTTGCCATGTTAACACTGAAGGGGACCAAAATGTTTACGGACAAAAAGGTGTGAAACAATTCACTGCCTCACGGTGTACCGGTAGTACATGAGTCACCCTATAGTAAACTGTAATTGACAGGACACTTCCTGATGTCTAGTTACAGTTCATGGTGCATTCTGTATTAATACCATAACAATTTTAGAAAAAATAATAACACGAATTTAAGTCCAAATGTTAAATTAATTACTTTTGTATTTTGTTTATGCATAATACAACATTTCTCTGAAAGACAATGCAGTCCAAAACTAATGAGAATAAATATTATTAAGAGTGACAACATGCATATCAGACACTATTCATATTCATACGGAGTACATCACAGAGATTAGATAGCAGAGCACATGTAAAAGGAAATTAATGTGTGGATGCATTTTTGGACAAGACTCCCCCCCCCTTCAAGTTCTGATGCAGCAGCGTAGTTCATAATCAGATAATGAGCAAATAGAAGAGGAACTTAGAGGTTTTTATGATGTTTAAAAAATTATTGTCTGCATGAAAGCTTTTATCTTGTCATATAATTTGACTGGACTCCAAATTGGATGCAGTCAGACGTTTATTCAAGAGCAGAAAGAGTAGAAGGTACAAAAGGCATCCATGTTTAGATTTATGGTCATTTTGCCATGTAACAGAATAATTTAATGCTTACTTTAGTTTAAATAGTTGATTTTTAAACACCCACTATGAGAGCAAATGTAGGTGTTGCAACTTTTTTTCTTTTCTGAAATATTAAATTTATTCTTCCTTTATTTGGAACTCAGATCCAGTTGTACGTGATGACATGAACAACTACATCAGCCAATACTACAGTGAGGCAAGCAGTGGTGAGTGTCAGTGAATGCTGAACTTATTATAAACACGGTGCACAGATAAGAACTCAACTGAACTCTTATCACATACATGCAGAAATTTCCACTACATGACTGTATGTTTAAATACGTAATTACTATTTATTTATATCCATTTATTATTTTTGTGAAAAAAAGTGTTGACAATAATTTTGATGCCCATTGTTTTATCCTGTTTTCTTGTCACTACTTTTATCTCATTTTCTGCACAATGCAGCTCAGGGAGATGCCTCACTATTCTGTTGTTTTGCGCAGTGACAATAAAGATTTGTGTCTTGAAACATGTGAATGCATTTCGGAAAAGCAGTTTAAACTCTTAGTTACAGGTCCAACGTCCAAGGTTTGCTCATAGATTTGGCGGTAAAGAAAAACCTCTGAAGAGGCAGATTTTTGTTGCAGTCCTACATAGAATCTGAGGAGAGCTGGAGAGCTGATATTTGATGTATATTTTCAAAATGTAAAGTCAAAACTATATACAGTTTTGTAATTACAACAACCTTTGTATCATGTTAGTTAACACAATCTATTGTCATACTGAGCCAAAATTAGAAAATCTGTTTTAAACTTTTTCTACAGGGCTGACATAAAGCAAACTGGTTTTGCGAAGTGATCTGTTTTATCTGTGTTGTCCAACCATCTCTAAAATATATATAATGTCTTTCAAGATGCTGGAGCTTCTGGCTTAGGTGCCCGGATCATCACTACGGCAGCCATTGACGTTCACCTCCCCACCAGTACAAACCCCATCCAGTCGAACCCGATGCTGGCCATGGAGCGGGTGGGCAGCGCCGTGAGTGATGCCTCGACCAGCATATCACGGTCCAGTGGCAGCCTGACGGCCCGTCCTCACAGCCTGAGTAGCCACACCCCGGGTTCATCCATGACAGACTGCAGCAGCAGCACAGCTCAGGACCTCAGTCTGAGCTACAGCTCCCATCGCTGCTGCCCTCCATCCTTCTCAGGCCAGGAGCCCTGCAGGGACCCCAGCATGGTGGTGCAGGAGCTACTCTCCTCCCTTTCTGAGGACTCCTGCCTTGCTCAAAAGGGCCTGGCGGTGGACCCTGTCAACCTTAAGCTTCCCAGCCCAACTGGCTCAGAAAAGGCCAGCCCTGAGCTGGACAACAGAATAAACATCTTCAACCGCAGGAACCAGGAGGAGAGGCGAGGCCGGGGCCGGGGTTGCGTGCTGCTGCAGACCAAGCCGCTGATCCACCTGCAGGGCAGCAGCACCGAGCCGTCCCTGGAGGAGAAGTACCGGCTCCTGGGACCGGCGGACACGCCTCTGGGTCACATGCCTGATACATAAGCTACATTTACACAGAAACAGAAGTCTCTTCTATTTTTACTGCCACCCTGTTCGGACGTTTGTCTGAACTCTTGTGGCAGGTCAGAGACCACACAAGACTTAGGATTTTACTGTCGCTGTGTAAATCCAATCTTAGCCAATTGAGAGCAAGCTTGAGCCTTAGCTTCCAGCTAACACTGATGCTCCTCAAATTGACATGTGCAGAAGTCAATAGTAGACAAATGACAACCAGAAGTCGTAGGCCCTTTGCCATATTGTCCAGCCTCCCCTTGTTCCTCCTTGATGGATTTTCAGAAATGCCCTGTTATAGCACAACAAAGACTGTAACATCCCGGTAAAAGGGGCGTCTAATGTGTTTCCCGACACATTCTTCATCAGGAATTCTCACTTTGAATAGGTCCTAAATGCACTGAACTTTACACGACTTAAAACCAGCAAGGGGCCATTCAAGCCTATACTGAACAAAAACTTTAACTTCTGAACAGTGTTGCAAACAAGACACTGTTCTCTGTTCTTGGAGGAGTGTTTTCTAATGCTTTTTTTGTTGGTTTTTTTTGTTTAGATGTTTCTTTTAATTTGTACGATCAAAACGTTGATCATGCTGTTCCTTGTTCAAACAGCCACAGGGTACGTAAGACTGGCTTTACTATACAAAACAGCCAATTTGGTTCTTTTTTTTTTTTTTTTTTTTTACCTTTGACCTTTCTGTCACCTATTTTGTTTGATTTGAAACCATGGACCATCAACGAAGTTTATTGAATAGTATTTTTTTTGTTTTACTTGTTGAAAAAAAAAAAAAAAAAAAACATTCGTAGGGTGTGTTTGTGTGGATGAAATTGAAAAAGGTAAGTTGAGTGGATTCTTCACATGAAACTAGATCGGAGTGCTTGTAGCATGAACCTTTAAAAAGATATGTGCCCTACATGGCAAGCAAATTCTTTGCACTTTAATGTTTACAGACACTTTTTTTGTAAACTTGATATGGAGGAAGTTATTGCCAAATGCAGGTGTTGTCATTTGAATGAAAATAGCAAAAATAAAAGTTAGTATTTCCTTAAGTGCTCAAGAGTCTTGTTAATCTGTCATACTGAAGAAACAGCGGCCGGTTAAAATGTGAAGAAAGGCGTCTCAATCACACCTAAATTAGAGAGACTTAAAGTGGGCTCTGATCATCTACACACTGAACTGTACAGAGTTATTTCATTAGCAGCATCTCTGTATGTGCATATGATTTGGAAAAAACCTGAATAATTTAAGGTTATTAACATTGGAGGACCTGTCACAACAACTGCTAATTGGTCGAGTCGTTGTAAGTGTGTCATGAGAGGACTCCGCCTCCCCTAATTACTCTCTTCATATCATTAATTCACAAGATAAACTGCTGTACCATTTTGTTGCTTGTCAAATGTTTACAAGTATCCAGAGAATGTTTTAATTGTTAATAACTATTACGGCTGCAATTAAGCCATCAACACAAGTGTTGTAAGTTTGGAGTAACTGCGCGGTTAATTTTCAGAGCCGGGTATGAAGATTTGTTTAATTCACTCGTAAATGACGCTGTATGTGTGGGGGACTGATACAGATACTGTTCTCTTACACAGAAGAATATCTGTTATCGTTATAACATTACACACATTCTGTCAGAACTGATCTGGAGCCTTGATACTGTAGTCAAATTACACCAGCCATGAGACGTACAGGTTTGTGATTGAAACATTAGATCAAACTACAGCTTTTTCTATAACGGTGCAGCCTAAAAACATGACTTAACACCATGAACCTGTGACAAAAAGAGGCAGAAAAAGAGGATGTTTATTCACAAAAGGCTTTAAAAAGAAACATTTCAGACATTTTCAGTTTTATTTCAACAGACATTACAATGCTTAATTAACTTTATAGACCACTTTCAGATTATCTTGGAACAGTAACTAATCCAATGCTGATGTCCATTTTTTCTGGCAATGACGCTCCTGGTTTTTCTCTTATAGGGAGTGTAGTGGGTCTATTTGTGAGAAGGCACAGGACAACATCTGACATGGCAGCCAGGAATGTGCCCCACTTAGAGTGACCATAAAGAGTATGGAATATTTTCCATGTTAAAATGAAACCAATTTATTCATTTATTTATTCCAGTTTAAAGTTCCTCTCTTTTTTGTTGTTGCATTCATCTAATATTTAGACAAAAAACATGTCACCTACCAACTACAGTCACTGAGCTACTCCAGACCGCTCTTGGGATGTGTATTTAAACCACACTGGTTCTGCATCCATCATAATTTATCTTATCACAAATAAGTGCTGATGGTCAGTAACCAATGTTTTTTATGAAAGAGCCTCCATACTGCTATTTTACAGATAACGAGGCCACGTGTGAAGACTGTGCCTAATAACAGCAAGGTGAACTAATCAAGAATGTTTTGTTACAATACAAAAATCAGAACATGGACGCGTGATACTCTTCTTCTGAGGACCACAACGCTATATGAGGACCGTGGCTTAAATGCCTTTCGTGAGCAGTAGTCTCAGTTTCCTACTGTATAATCACAATAAATGCAATGTCAAAGCAAATGCAAACATTTTGTTGCAAACGATAGCTTTATTAAAGGTATTAGTATTAAAAAACTATTATTCTAAGTAAAAATAAATGATTTACGTGTAAAAAATAAGGCACCTATTTTGAATGCGACAGAATCATTTTTAAAAAATGTGAAGCTGGGTTGTTGTCTTGGAGGTCCACTTGTCACCAGTAGGGGGCTGTTGTAAACATTTAGATAAAGTATAATTTAATTAAACTTGCAATCACATCATCGAAGGTTGGGTCATCAGGGGATCGGCCTAAAACCGACTAATGAAATAAAACACATTCTAAAACCTTTTGGAGTTGCAGTGAATCATAAGGAAAATGGCAAAAAAAACAGCAAATATTGATGATGTGACACTTCTCTTCCTAAAACCTTGAAATTAAAAAACCTGTTCTGTTTTGTCTTCAGCATGAGCCAACTATGTTGTCAGTTGATGACACAGATCTGCAACCTTCTGGCCATTACTAGACCCATCACATCAATCTAGTTTACAAAAAAAAAACAATGCTTATCGCATGCCAAGTAGAAACAAGTAAATAAATAATGATCTGCTTGGCTCTCGACACACACAAAGGAATCCTGTTGAATATGGGTGCCAAACTCTGGCTCGGCCTCTGTCTGTCACAGCTGCCTCGGTATTAATGTCTGGAGTGGAGGTTGCTGCGCCTCTAATCTGAACCCCTTCCAGCTCAACCAGCCATGTAAAAGAAGAGATCACTCATATGGTTCAACTTCCAGCTCCAGCCAGAGCAGCGCCGCTCAGTGATGAAGACGCCAGTGGGAAGTCATTGTTCACTAACCGTCTTTTCTTTTGCAACTACAGGTCAAACGAGAGGCGCGCCTAAATGATTCATATGAACCCAATTTGTCAATACGTATCATACCAGGACAACCTGAGCTAAGTGTTCAATTTTGACAGGCAGGGACACGGAGCAGACCTATAGCAGACACGCGCAGAGGTAAATTGCTTTTGGGACGTCTCCGACGAACCACGAGCTACGGTCCCTGTCATACTCACAGGAAGCTAAGTGAATTAACAGTGACCATTAGACTCTTAATAATTAAAATGTTTTAATAATGGCACAGAGGGAGTCACTTTAGCTGCATTAACATTACATGATCATTGTTTTCATTCTCATTAACAGAGGGAACACGGACCAGTGATACATTGAGGTTCTTCTGAGGCTGAAAACCACGTGGAGTGAACAGTAACCAGGTGCCATCAAGCTGCGAGACATAGACACACTTCTGTGGGTGACATGAAGGCCTCTGACATTAGATTTATCTACAGACTCTTAGGTACAATAAGATAATGACTTCCTTCCTTCCTTCTGTATGTATGAAGAGCGTTAAATCTTTCATTACCAGTAAGAGAAGAAATGATTTTAACTCACTGACGATGGACACTTACTGGAGCTTAGTTAAAACCTAATGTTTGAAGGATGACTTTGTTTGAATAATGTTTCAATTCACATATTATTGTAGAGGTTTTATTCTTAAAAAGCACAGTGGTGCCAGTTTGGTGGGTCACATTTCCTCTAATAGAGTCCAATATTTCCTGTTGGGCTGCACAGAAAAAATAAAAGACATTCACAGTTGAATTTAAAAAGCCACCGTGAATCATATACACTGGAGTTTTTATGACTTTGAGAAGCTATGACTTACTGTATTTAAAGCCAAGGTAAGATGGTATAACATTATACTCGCCACTGTCAATGATTTTACCACAGAATCCGATGGAGCTGATGAAAGATGAGTCTTTAAACTACTAACCACTTTCAAGACTGAGCCCGTTTAAAATCCACCTTGTATTCACTCAATGGATTCTTCATGAAGCTATTTCCTATAAAGCACATGTCCATCATTTCTAGAGTGAATTTAAAGTGGCTACAATCAATATTCAAATAACAAAGGATCACGTGACTGCATGTACGCGAAAGGGGATGATTGTAATGATAAACTCACAGACACTTTGCACTTTCTGTGCGGATGTTTACGGCTTCTTTCAGCTCATTGTGTTGGTTTCGCTGTCTCTTGGTTCACTCTCACAGCTCTCATAGTGTTATTCCATGCAGGAGCAGGCAGACATGTTTCACAGAAGGAGCTCTGAAACAAACTGGATCTACATGTCGAGAGTCTTGTATCGATGTCTTTAGCACGGCCAGGTTTGTAACTGATATAGAGATAGCTGCATGTGACAGCAAATGAAAAATATTGCCCCTTTTCGTAAATTAGCCCCCCAAAAATATTTTCCTTATCCTCTTTCTGTTGCATGTAGGCGTCGCTGAAAAACTGTATGCGTGTATGTGTGGTTGATGTTATTGATTCATCTATTTCTAAAGCGACGCCCACCACTGATACCAGAAACAGATCTGAAAAGGAGAGTGAATATTGGCCTTCGAACCATCAGATGGTCAGAAATCTGTTGATCCATATCTCATTTACCGGTTTGCCATATCAATTTAGAATATAAGCAATATATTATATAGTATTATATATAATATATGTCAGTATTTACAGCTACCCCAGGTCGAGGAACAGTTATTTCAGGGTTCATGTTTTAATGCCGTCATTGCACCTTAACAGAACATTTTAGCTGGTTTGGTGTAGCTGACAATATTCATCCATGTTAGCTGAGAGCAGCTGCAACTTATCGAAAACTGAAAATATTACTGCAAAAGTCAATTAACAATGTTCACATCTGGTTTCCTCTCACCATTGTACCTTATTGTGTATTGTGATCGAAGCAAAAACTACTGGAGCATCTAGTATTATTGGTCAAAAATGAGCTGGTATTAACACGCAGCGTTAAATGGTTTCAGTCATCCATCCGAGAGGAATGTACTGATTCACATCTAAGTGGTTTTGTTTGTGAGCGTCCTTTCTTTTCAAGTGCGTTGAAAAGATTTTAAATGTCGCCTTATGGCACTGAACAGCTGGTTATATGTTAAAAAGGCTCAATCTCATCGAGGACAAACACATGCGGCGAGTGCGGCTGCGTTACTGCTGCGGTCTGACAGATTCAGAACACCTCTCACACAGGGCCCTTCTTTCAGGAGGCTCTGAAGCAGGAGAGAAAAATACAAATAAATTATACATCGTTCTTTAAAAAGCTTCTCAGGTTCTCTTTTTGAAACATATTTCTTAAGTGCACAGGATCCAGAGGTTCGCCTGGTGGAAGAAATCCACTCGGGAGACGGTTGTCATGGCTACAGAAGACTTTTTTTTCCCCCCTTCTTCTTTTGCATTTACATAAAAATACAGTTTGCTTGTGGTGACCTTCCCTCAGATGCTTGTCATGGTTTGTGGGATAAAAGTGGGTCAACAACAGGAGAAAAAAAAAAAGAAAAAAGAAAAAGGAGAGAACTAGAAACAAGTCCCTCTGAGTGACCAAGCTCAATCACTTCAGTCCTCTTGAGACAGAATATTAATTATTAAATCTGTTTTTAGTGATTGTAGTCACAGTTTTTAATTTGCCAAACAAAAAAGGACACCGACAAACTATGAGCAGAAATAAAAATAGGAATCAATTCTCAAGTCTAATTTACTTAATTTCAATTCTTTGGGCTTTTCTACGATTTCCCACTGAAAGGAAATTAAAAAAAAGGAACATTCCAGCTAACTTCTCTTGTTGCTCCTGCATATGTTATAAGCAATCAGGAGAAGAAGATGTACGCCAGTTAGTCATGTCACAAACACGGAGACACGACTGAGATGCTCCTCTGGGAGGTGGGACACTACATCACGCTGTGCTCCACAGAACTGAATGAAATAATCTGCGGAACATCAAAATTAATTTAGCAATCCGACGTGTAAGTATGTAGTTATGCATGACTTGCTCATGAGGGGTGAATTAGCAGACATTTTTGAGTAAAAAGCCCGACTCTTCAGGGAGACGGCTGCTACAGATTCAACATTTTTCCAAATCTCACTGAAGCTGCGTACATCGCCATGTGCAGTGAGAAATGCATAAACATCTCGCCCAAACATATACAGCAACTTACGCACGTAGTTTTAAAGAGATAGAAGTAAATGATTTACAAACCTACAAACAAATCTTTAAGTGTTTTTCCTCACTCTCTGACTCTCTGACATGGCCTGTGTTTATTTCCAATTTCCTTATTGAATTAAATAAGAATTTTGAGATTTGGGGTCCGTGAAAAGCTTCTGCTATATTCATAGAGGATAAACTGCATAATCATGAGGGGAAATACAAAAACAACATAGATTACAAACACAAATGTCAGTGTAACGGCTGAAGAACAGAATTATACTCATTACATTAAAAGTCTACCTACGTTCACAGGAAGTTGAGTTTTTTGTCTCTTTACCAGCTTGTCAAAGACTGACGCTTTGGGATTGCAGCTCAGGTCGGCAGCCATCCTGAGGTGTCGGTATTTAATGAGTTTGGAATGAGACTCAAAAATCAACTGTCTTATAAATTGGACCTTTAACATTTTGATTTAATTCCTTCAACCTTATTTAAACTCGAGAAACCAAATGAAGAGACGTAAGAAAGTCAGTGTCTTTCTGTCAAGTCTGTTCTTCAGACTCACTTTAATCATATAGCTTTTTCTTAATTGATGCTATTTATTGTTATTTCTTTATTGGGTTCATATCTTTAGTTTTGGGTTATTGTGTTAACTATATGTTTTTTATTTATCTATTTTCTTTAAAGATTCT
Source organism: Acanthopagrus latus (assembly GCF_904848185.1). Classification (NCBI taxonomy): domain Eukaryota; kingdom Metazoa; phylum Chordata; class Actinopteri; order Spariformes; family Sparidae; genus Acanthopagrus; species Acanthopagrus latus. The sequence continues at coordinate 27,976,529 of NC_051042.1, forward strand.
ATAAAAATAAAGGTTATCATTTATTATTATTATTATTATTATTATTATTATTATTATTATTATTATTATTATTATTATTATTATTGTTGTTGTTATCATCATCATCATCATCATTATTTACAATAACATTAAGAAAAAAAGAAACATGTATAACAACAATGAGACATACCTAGAAAGAAAAGGCACTACCACAATTAGCTAATTAATTCAAACTCTCATATTATGTGGGATAAATCCCAATAATTAAAATATAAAATAAACACACTTATGCAAAAGCTGTAAACTTGTCATCACTGATGATCACAGAGTGTGTAACATTTCCATCTAATTCATAAAATCTAATCCCCACTGACTCAAATCCCTGAAATGTTTTCAGCAAAAGTTGCCGTCAGACAACTTAAAGCACCAGTCTGGGATGTTTGTGCCAATGAGAGATTTTCTTTAAATATGATGTTCTAGCGTTATATTATCTTTGATAGAATTTCAAGTTGCCAACTAGTTTACAACAGAGCATGCTGAAGCAGACACTGACGTCAGCCGTCCTGAATCCAGTAGCCTCCAACTTCGTCTGACTCGGTAGCCTCCTCGGCTAAATCACAATCACTGTCCGGGCCAGAGCTCGGGGTGTCTGCCAGCGCGTGCTGGGGGCCCTGCAACATTTCCATTTGGCGTCTGGGGAGTCGCACATCAATTGCTCTCAGCTAAATGCACTCACATATGAATATTTCAGTACAATTTAATGTTTCAGCTACAGCCCCAAAGGAGCAGAGCATCAATTTGTGAACACAGTTCTCCTGGAGTTAAAAGCCAGGCCGGATAATACAGTATGAAAGGCGCTGTCAATCTAGAGGGCCTTTTTTTCACTTGAGAGACAGAAAAAAAAAGAAAGAAAGAAAACACACACCCCTTTGCCTTCAGTATCCAGCCGCATACAAACAGCTTTTCAAAGTTTCCCCTGGTAGGTAGCTGACTGAGGCAGCAGCAGGCAGCTTTTGGTTCACCAGAGTCACAGGTCGATTTGCCAAGCTCGGTCAGTTTTCCCTGAGCTCTGGTAGTCTGCCATTTGGTCTCCACATGCTCACACACACACACTCACACACACACAGATGCAGGCAGCTGGTGAAGGAAGCAGGTCAGGGAGTCGTGCACCTGCTGTCCTGTTAATAAAATACCCCAAAGTGATGCTGAAACCTCTTCCTTCACACAGCAAAGCTTCCCTCAGGTGTGAGAACATGAGTGCTTTACAAAACACGTGGATTGTGACACAACTGAACTAATCAGCTGGTTCAGACGCAGGAGCGCATGGCAGAAAGCTTAAGTTGTACACATAACATTAAGTCAGTGGTTGTGTTGTACAGCTGAGAAAGTGCTCAGTGATTTTTCTTCAGGGATGAGCTGCAACTAATGCTGAACATCATTACTGACCCATCTACTGATGATTTCCCCAATTAATCAAATCATTGTTTGGTCTATAAAATGTCAGAAAGTGTTTGTTTGGTACAACCAATATGTCCTCTAATGGTCTGAGCTCTACTTAAACCATCAAAATAAAGTTTCAAGTAAAATGATTCATAAGTTGATCTGTTGCTGATGAAAAGAAATGATCAGCTCAAACAATAAGACAAATAAATAATATACAACTTATGCACTCTTGCATTAGGTTACACTGTAAAAGGTGTTCCTGTTTTTTTGTCTACCCTTGACACAGACAGGAATACGAGATTTATTGTCTCAGATCATGCTGTTTAATTTGAAACTACTCAAGCGAAAAAACTATAGACTATAAACTGAAAATGCAACTAGATGACAGTCCAGCTGTTGGAGTTGCGTTCAGGGGCGTCAGGCGGGAGGGGAGAGCGTTGTTGTGACTGCTCCAAACAGAGATGCTTCTTTCCTCATTTAAGTGACACAGCCTCTTGTTAAAGCCGCTGATAAGCAACGAGACCGCCGCTCTGCGCTGATGAGGGCAGCTGATAAGAAAATACAAGACGTGCATTTGTAAAATAAAACAGGCGGCTGACAGTTACACTAATAAGGTAATAATGGCACAGGTTCTTCAGCCCCACAATGCAGAGCCGCCCCGGGGCACCAATCAAAAATTAATACTAATTATCATGTGAATACTGCATTAACTCTGAAGAATGATGAATTATAAATCTGCAACATGGTTCCCCTCTCAGAATGGCCCTGCTCGGATGGTGATGTGATTTTTTATTTTTTATTTTTTTCCTTCTCTCTCTCGCTGAGACATTTCTGAGGAGCTGTCATAAAATAAATAACTGTACATGCAGAAATACCACCACTGCTGCAATACACATATAAATAAATAAAGTGAAATATACTGTTATTATGTCTTACTTTACTTTTTTGTCTTGAAAGCAATTTTAAAATAATATGAGGAGTTTACGCATTCTTAATATCTCATAAACCGAGTACTTATATTAGCCTCACTTTTGGCTGACTCTGCACATCTGAGTGGACTCGGAGCACTCAAAGTTATTGGTTCAGGTAAATCATTTAGAGCTCTAAACCAGCTACTAACCGCATTTAAAGAGGGTGAAGCATTACTCAAGTGTCTGTGAGAGTAAGCAAACACAAACCCAATTAACTTATTTACATGTGTATAAATACAGTCGTGCTCTCAGGGATGTTGGAGTTGTTTTAAATGGTGCTAGTGTGTGCTCAGAAAAAAGCACATACCTTTAATAGATCATGATCATTGTGATTACACGGTTGTTAATCAATAAAATATGCAGCAATAGTGATAAAAAAAAAAGCCAGATCAAGACGGTTTACTGCAAGAAATCTTTGTTAAGAGTTTTTCTCATTTATATTAATATTTGTGCCAATACCCAAAGATTTTTATGTTTTTACCAGCTTGATACAGTTGTTATAAAGTATACATCATGCATTATATTCATTTATTGTAATTTGACAGTTTTTAGATCAGATTGGTTTATTAATCGAAAATAAATATCTATTTTCACACAGGAAGTTGATAAAAATAATTAAATATGATGAATTATCATAGAATCTCCAGTCAAAAATGTATTTTTTCCTCTTGTTCCTGCAGTTTGATATTTGAGCTTCACAGTGAAGAATGATGCATGTAGAGTTCAACACTCGAAGACTGTTTCACATTGATTGCTGACAGTGTAAATGTTCTCTGAGGTCATCGATAATCTAATTTTAAGAGGACGACTGTATGATTTGTGACATCGCATGTAATCTGGAAGCTAATCCTGGTCCAAGATTCATCCCACACAAATGTGTGATGTGGAAACTTGAAGCTTCCAGTGCACAAACACCGAGAATTGACTTAAACTGAAATTTAAAAAAAAATATATTTGCATGTTCAGATTCTGGACATTTTTATGAGTCAAAAGGAGTTGGAGCCATTTTAAGGATAGTCATGTCGTAATTATACTTTTGGTTTTTGGTTTCAGTCACTTATCAAAAATAGATTTATTATAGATCCTTTGGTGAGACAAAAACAAAGCATGGATGTGATTAATGATTCACAGGAGCAACAACCTGCATGTCAGTGGAGACAAAGCCAACATCTACAGCAGCCTTACGAGCTCTCACTGTATTTCAGCAGAGATGGTGATAAAACTTTCTGTGTCTCTCTCTCCTCTTCACACAAATTAGTTTACTACAGCATTCAGCAGCCGTCTCTGCTCTTCAGACCTACAACTGAAGAACACAAAAGCGTTATAGGTCAGGTGAGGAGAGGTTTGAGTCTTCAGACCACATGCACTAAAGCTGCATGTACTTTTGCTGCTTCAGGTACAAATACACACCGAACCGCACATGTTTTCCTTCACATCATTACCTCGACAGGCCGTTAATAAACCAACAAACATGTGCACTGAACACATTTCTCAGAGTGATTCAAACTTGGCCTCAAAAAGGTTTTACAACTCGAGTTCAAGCTCTTCATTTGTCACTTGGCATCGGCCTCCCTGCGAGGGAAAGATCGCTCTCCACAGCGGCAGCAGCATTCAGCATGATGGACACGATGCTGACTACAACAAGAAAGCGTCTCTGGCTCAAGTTTAAAAGGAAATACGGAGATTCAAACCAAATGTAGCAAATGCAAAGTTGAGCATGCTTTCCTTTTTTTTTCATCAAAGCAAAAAGAAAAGTTACTTCCATACACCAACACTTTAGCTGTAGCTCAGGAGTGTTCGGTTCTGCTCGATCCACTGTGGAAGTGGGTAAACTGTGAATACATTAAAAACATACAGTGTGCAGGGTGGCTTTTGATTTCTAATCAAGAACATCACTTTGTGTTGGAAAGTGGTTGGGACATCAGGACTGAGATAATGTTACTGACAACCAACAGTAAGTACAAAAAACATGTCATAAGTTATGTTTCAGCAAATTCATACAGACTTAGTTAACATCTCTTGGTGCAAGCTCCTTTAGAAGATTTTTTTTTAACTAATGATACTTTAAAAAAGTGATGGAGAGAGAATCCTCAGTGTGATGACAACCTACTGTATGTATCTTCATTACATGGCTAGACAAAGATGCTCTAAGCTCTAAGCATCATTTATGCAAGAAGTTGTGTAATTCATTTGATGTGGTCATCAAGATCAGACAGTCAGAACTCACTTTTCATCCACAAGTAAGATTTGATATGCTGTTTTTAAATTCATTTTAGTTACAGTAAGACACTGGGATTAGAATGGTTATGGAAAAAAATATATATTTTGAGGAAGATTAGAAGAAAAGTCTGTTTAAGAATACTATGCAAGAGTGATAGTTATGTAATAAAAGTGTATTATTCTGTACAAGAAAAGCAATTTCATAGGTGCAGCCTCATATGAAGCCCCAGTGACGACCCCTGACCTTCTTGTTGCACAAGCAGAACAGCAGCAAGATCTCACACAACACGTCGCTCAGCCAGCACGCCACGTAATAAACAGGCACTCTGCCGACAAACATTCAGTGTTACGAGACGAGTTTGATGGTGTTTTTTTTTTTTGATTTGTTTTTTATTTTATGTGGAAAAAAAAAATAAATAAAAGATGCTCCAGTGGACGTAACCAAATTGGCACGACTTCAGCCGAATCAAGCTTGGGGGAGTTCAAAAGGAATTGGCACAGTAAATTACTCATGGGTCTGACAATGAAGGCAAAGTGCCATAGAACCCTAAAACATTCAAGAGACGAGTCGCTGTGAAAAGTTCGGTATAATGCAGCCCTCCCCCCCGCCGCTCCACCTCCTCTGAATTCCAAACAAGAACATTTCGCTCTTGCCAAAGTTTAAGTGGATGATTTCAGTCGCACATATATATTTCATGAGGTTAATGGGCCCCATCAAACTGTGATTAGAGATTCTTCAGGGAGGCTTTTACGCTGGAGTGACAGCTAGGACGTCTGGGCTTGATCTGGCAGTCATTAACAGGTCACAAACAACAGGGCTGCATGGGATATTTTGTTGTCGCTGTTTACTGAATAAACTATATGTGCATGACAGACTGACCTTTGACATGTAGAATAGGCCCAAACAGTGAGTGTGCATATATTCAATATTTGATTCATTCTGTGAAGGATACACATTGTGGAATATAATCATGACCAAAAACAAAGTGGCAAAATGTGGTTTAATAGACGATCAGAAGAACCACATGTGATTCAAGCTGATGTATAATTAACCAGGCTACACAAACGCTCTATTATATTACTGAGTTTTCATAATATCTGGGTTTTTCTGAGAGTCAAAGAGAAGCTACGAGCGTCATAGAGAACTCTCATGTGGTCGGTCTCCCGCCCCTTTATATTTTCATTGTTGTTTGCGCCACTTACTGCATTTACGACAACAAGAGGCTTACCAGTGCGCACGATCCCAACAGAGGCGTCTCGGGATTTGACCTCAGTGATGTCTGAAATAGTAGCCACATCCAGCTTAGCAGACACTCTGGGGACGACATTCTGTAAAAGGGGAACCCACAACATGTTAAGGCTTACAAAGCTCTCGAGCGACAGTGACTATAAATGTTAGAAGTAATGGTTATAATGAGCTCTCTAAGGGGCCGGGTGGAAAAGGTTACGTTAAAGCATATAAAGAAACAATTCTCAGCCTGGTTTTAAAAATAATCCTCAACAAATTTCTATGACATTCAAGTTTCACAATGAGAAATAAAAAGTGGTTTGAATATGACACGACTCTCTCTGACACAACGGCGAACCTCTCACAGTTTGAAAGCAACTGCTGCGGGTGAGTCAGTCACATCGAATTAACCGCACGCTGCACCTTGTTCTAATTCTAAACAGAGTAAAGTCTGGCCTAGGAATAAAGATCAATATGAGCTGTAATAAAATACCTAAGATTTAGTTTAATGCATCCTAATTCAATTGAAATGCCATTAGACCTACGAGCTGACGGCTCTATTGAACAATCACAGATTACAGAGTGAGGTCACTTATTAAAAAAGAAAACTAAAAACTTTTGGATGCATTAGACATAATCGTTGAAGTTGCAAAATCCAATATGCATAAAAACAATATCTGATTTTATTATGTGTGCATGCCCAAACACTTCACTGCATAAATGAATTAGAGAGAATTCGTCTACTGAGAGGGAGTCGGGATACGCTAAAATTGGAGTCGGAGCTAGTGAAATTCAGTACCGGACAACTTTCACGGGTTTCTGTAAACTCATGATGTACAACAAAGTTTTCAGTCTTTGGAAATGCGTTTTTAAATGTTAAAAAAGTGCAATATGTACCAAATTAACCCACTAAACAGGTGGCAGTGTATCATCAGAGTAACTGCTAACTACTGCTAACTGTAGCAGTGCTCAGTTAGCCGTGCAGCTAGCTGTCATATTTGCTGACTCAACCCTAACTGGGGGCTAGAAACTGGCCTGGGCTAACTGGTTAGCATGCTAGCTTCAGTAGATAACTCATCTACACATTACAAAGGCATCTGTGACCTATCATAACCATTATATCTTAATGTTATAGTAAACTCTGAAATGTTTTAACTAAATTCTTACATATTGCACCTTTTAATATGATTCTATACAAATGATGAGAAAGAATAAAACTTAATCGTATGTCTCAAAAGGCGGTACTGACAGTAAAATGCATTAAAAAAAAACACAGAAATACAAACAACACCTATGGGGAATACCAAATATCAACAACTTGGACTGTGAACAAACGCCTCTTCAGGGGATAATCAAACTGAAATGCACATTTACAACTCTTCAATTACATAAAATGTAAAAAGAAAAAAAATAAATAATAAACTGGTTGTGTATAGGTGCTCACATTTCAAGAGGTGCAGTTCAGTTATAAACCAAATATAAACAAACTAAAGAAAGCCTACAAGCATACAGTCTGTTTGTAAAGTAAGTAACACTTGTACAAAAAAGGACGGCCTTGATGCAGGCAGTCTAGAAAGAAAGAAATCACAATAGAGACCTAAACAGACCAGAGTTTCTGGCAGGCAGGAAATGGATCAGACAGATTCAGAATGAGAGTGAGTCCTACCTGTCTTCCAACTTCTCCCTTAAACCTTCACAAAAGGGCGTTGTCACACCCTGATTGGCTGAGAGGGCGAATGCCTCAAGCTGCTTCCACTCATTAATTAGGAGTCAGTCTCCACAGTCTGCACACAGGTGAGTTGAATCCACTGCAATCAGTCCAGAGGGATTCTGATATTCAGCACAAAACAAACAAACACGGCAAGTCTCACACAATAGGACAAGTTGAAAACATGCACACTAAATTAAATGTCTTAAACTCTGTGGTGTTGATTGCCATGTTATGTTTTTCACACCTGAAAAACGGAACATTCAGAATATGCACATCATGAGTGAGAGATGAAAGAAATCACCTTTTTTTTTCCATCGGCAGGTGTACAGATGTGTGTGAACTTAGACATACTTGTTATTTACACACCTTACTTGAATGATCTGATTTTAAATGGAAAGTATTAAAGGTCAATATCTGGCAGTGAAGAGTATCAAAGTGTATACTGTAGATTATAGATCGACTGACTATTAGCTACATCAGATTTGATATTCAGTGTTTCTCAGACTGGAATCAGTGTTTCTAATGCAGCGTGCAATCTGCAAAGTAACAAGTAATTAAAATATAAAGTACTATATTCGCCTCTATTACGAGTACAAAAGTAGCAAAAAATTGAAATATTCAAATGAAGTTGGCTATAAAGTACAGTACTTGAGTAAATGTACTTAGTTACGTCTCATTTCTGCCTTTACAAAGTTGCTAGCAGCTATCAGTCATGATGTATCAGCGCTCCTCCTCCTCCTGACCTCGCTGCCAGTCAGTGTAACACGAGTCAGTTTGTCGCTGTGCTCTGCAATGACCCGCATGCTCCGGGCTGTTTGGAAAGTTTTAGACGTATGTCAGTATATAAAAACAAGATTAGGGGTGATCACATCATCCAATACAAAACACTGCCGACACTTTACTTTCACTGCAGCCAACAAACCTGCAGTGAGGTCAGTGGCCACGCTCCCTTTAAGGCTGAATCTAGTATCAATAAAACCAGCTGTGTCAAAGGCCGACAACATTTTCTAACAGAAGATCTGATGTCAGGAAGACTAAACCGCACTGAGTGACCCCGTCCTCAAACACGCTCACACAACAGCAGGAAAATAGAGAAGCCTCCTGGCAAAGCAAACAAGGTTACAAAAGATATATCTTTAAGGTGAGGCTGTGCACCGACGGTTATTGATTGTGTTGAGACATTTTCAGAAGAAGTTTGTGAGAATTGAATTAAATAAGCAGAGATTTTATTAACATTTTCTACCTGACACCAGAGGCAGACTGATGTGTAGCCTCCAGTGCTGCAGTGGGCCGATAATATACTTACATGTGCCGTCTGGAATGTGGGAAATCAATCAGAAGAATAAGTATTACATCTTTGTTTGCAGAAATAAAGGAAATTTGCAAGCTTTGTGAGGGCAGCCACAGCTCACCTGCAAGAAAAGAGACAAAAGCACATCAACCAATCCTGACTGGACCGTGATTTGACCCTGCAGTGACACGTGCACGCTGGGGAGCAGCATCACCACAGGTTCTTCAGGTCAGCACTGTTTCATGCATGAGCAGTAAGCCCATATCTTTGTGGCTTTAAAAATGAGAATAGTTACTTAAGATTGGATACTTTCGGCTTTGGTGGAGTGAATGTTAAACCTATTGGGGCAACATGGCACGAGAGGGATGAGACAGCAAAACCTCTCTGTTTCATGTTGTGGTCGACAGCCGGGCGTTTTGCTGGTCTACATCAACGTCATGGGAGCTGCAGGAGAAGCTTGATTTTGCTCTGTGAGGTTCTGCAGGATGAAGGAGGGAAGGAGATGAGAGGTAAACGGTGTTTGGACAGAGTAGCAAACAGCCACATCGTGCTTCTACAGTCTCAACATTCAAACACACCTTTCAATCAATCATTTAAAAAAAAAAAATAAAAAAAAAAAAGATATAAATATGCTTTAAACTCAACCTGCAACTATCCGGCTCACTCGTCCTTTACATGAGATCTGTATGTTTCATTTGATTTAGTTAGGAGGCTCTTATGATTATAAACAGATAGATACATGGATTAAATTTAAGTCTCTACTAAATCTATGCTCAGCATTTCAAAGAACAAACCCTCCTCTTCCTCCTCCTCCTCCTCCTCTTCTTCTTCGGTGTTGGTTGTAGTTCTGGTTCTCCTCCAATAGATGGCGTTGTTCTCGAGTAGATGAGCATGCAGAGGAGAGCTGTCGACCATCCTCACGTCCTGCTGAAAATGACAAATTACTGCGAGAAGTTCTTCATTTTGGCTAACATGTTTTTAATTAAAGGACCAAAGCTCCAAATTTAGAGTCTAACGATGCGGCTCGTGGGTTTTGAGGGGACGTAATTTCTCCATCGTGACGATTTATTTAGACGTTTGACCAGGATGACGTGAGGAGCTTAGATAAAATAAGGAGATATGATGATCTTCAATGCAGCACAGTTTATCTGAACATGTTATCAATTGGAATATGGACCAAATAAATTCACGTCAGTCATCATTTTTAGACGAGTTGTGCAGGAAAATCACCTCTCAGCTCGTTTAAATAAACCATTTCAGATTTTTTTTGTGGTATTTTTAGATGCTTATTGCCTCATTTTTAGTATCCCGATGATGATGATGATCATCATCGCCATCATGAATGATGTGCATCCTAAAAAAAGAAAAAAAAACTTAACTCAAACATTTATTTTCCTTCATCTCTATTTAAAGTGGCAAAATACGACCGTGTGCAGTGTTTCTCAGATTTCCTCACGCACGAATTTATCCCCTTTATCAATTTAATTTCACAGGTTTAGAGAGGAGGGGGAGGAGAAGTGCGGTGTCGACGTCATGACGTCAGAGCGGCAGCGTGCAGGGACCCTGCATCCTCTCCTTGCCCGTCCCCTCGCCTCCCCCCTGTCTCCCCCCCTGAAGTCCGGAGAGACACACGTTATCAGGGAGGCAGCCGAAGGGCCAGTCATCTCCTCACATCTTTTCTGCATCGACCACAATCCCCTCTATCCTTCCTGTATGGTGGATATTATTTTCAGCTCTTCTTTCTTGGGTGATATGGGGGATCATTCCAAAAGTAAGTACGCGTTTCAAACCGGCCGGTGCAGCTTCAAGTGGCAGATTTTCTTTCTTTCTTTCTTTCTTTCTTTTTTTTTTTTGGTTTTTCGTCGCAGTGGCATTATGGAGCTGCACGATAGAATCCAGCAGTGCACCGACTGCTCACGTTAATTCTAAATAACACACACTGTGCTGTGGTGTTTCCTTGGCTTTGCATTTTGCAGTTGTTTTTTTTTTTAAATGTTTTTTTTTTTTTTTTTTTTAATTTCCTCTTTACGCATACTGGCAAAGTCTTCATCTGTTACATAACATCAAGACTTGTCCAGTCTGCAAAACAGAAGAGATCACTCGCGCTCAGAGGGTTTAAACATATATACATATATATATTTTTAGATGTCGCAGTTGTTTGTGATAATGTGTTTGTGTGGCTCTGTCTGTCAGTCGGTCGCTCGGTTACAATGCAGTGAAACTCTTTGCAGAGAAGCCAGGATTCGCGATGTGTGTAGGATGTGGAAGTCAGATCCATGACCAGTACATACTGAGAGTCTCTCCCGACCTGGAGTGGCACGCAGCCTGCCTGAAGTGCGCAGAGTGCAGCCAGTACCTGGATGAGACCTGCACTTGTTTCGTCCGGGACGGCAAAACCTATTGCAAAAGAGATTATGTAAGGTAGGAGTTTGGAGATACGTTACCCGTATAATGTCACTGAATCATGTTGGATCACCTTTATATGCAACGTGTTTGAGTGCAGTGAGACGTTTTCTTATAATCTGGACGTTAAAGAAAAGTGCGCTAAAAAAAAAAAAGCAGAATAACACAAGTTAACCGCGCAGTTTGATATCAAGTTTACATTAAAAAAAGAAAAAATACATATTATTTTCAATTCCACTAATAATTGATAAAAGCTCCAGCACACACCTCTCAGTCATCAGCCGAAACTTTCCTTCGTCTTTATGTTTTAAATTCATCCTGGATTTTTTTAACCAACTCGTCTTCTTCTCTCGTCTTCCAGGCTGTTTGGAATAAAATGCGCAAAATGCAACCTGGGCTTCAGCAGCAGCGACCTGGTGATGAGAGCCCGGGATAACGTGTACCACATCGAGTGCTTTCGGTGCTCGGTGTGCAGCAGGCAGCTGCTGCCGGGAGACGAGTTCTCTCTGCGGGAAGACGAGCTGCTGTGCCGGGCGGACCACAGCCTGCTGCTGGAGAGGAGCTCCGCAGGAAGCCCCATCAGCCCCGGACACATCCACTCCAACAGACCGCTGCACCTGACAGGTCCGCTGAACACCGTTATCAGAAATGATTGCTATTATTATTACTACACCGTTTCTATTTTACTCCAAGCAGGGGAATAGTTTATGATAGTGCCATTTTAAAAAGGCCTTCCGTTTAAAGAAACCTATCAAAGAAATTATATTTCTTTACTCCTAAATAACAAAAGTTGTCTTACAATAGTACAAATAAAAATCTTGGGTAAAAAATGCGAAATTAAAAACTTATACGAGATTCTGACCTGAATTATTTTAGTATTTCGAATTTGCTCCTTTTTATTCTTATGGTTTTTTTTTACATCCTGTTTGTTGTGGTTGTCGATCTTGGTGTGTGTGTGTGTGTGTGTGTGTGTGCTGCGACCCTTTCTTTAGGCTAATTTCATAATTGATCTCATTAGCCTAACCTGCTCTGTTGCCATTATCTGAATAATCTGGTATTTGAGTCAGTGTGTGTGTGTGTGTGTGTGTGTGTGTGTGTGTGTGTGTGTGTGTGTGGAGCTGTCATTCCTTGAGGGCGCATGCCAGCAGAGAGAGAGAGAACAAAAGCAAAATGTGTGAATAATATTCACCAACTTCCTGCTCGGTTCAGTTCAGCTCGGTTCAGTTCAGCTCGGTTCAGGAGGAGTTCGGCGGCTCGGTTCGGTGACGCGCGGGTTCTGACAGCGGCACCATCTCATGTTGCAACTGGGGATTTTGATCAGAGAGGAGGCGGGTTAGATTTAATGTTTAACCGCGACACAATTAAGGATTATTATCGTGAACCAACACGACACAGAGAGACGTGATTGGTCGAATTGCAAAACGCAGCCTTAAAAAAAAAGACGAAATAAAATATGATAATAACCTTTTAAAATTGTAGTTATAAAGTCTGGCTATCGAAATGCGCATAAACGGCTTTATTTCTCTCATGGAACAGAATTATGTTTGTGTGTTTTCACGCAGGATGTCAATATAAATTCTGTCCTCACACATTTTTTTTTCCTCCTCTCATTTGTCCGAGTCTCTGATTTAAGACGCTGCAGACATTAATCTCATAAGATCTCATGTCAGATTGATAAATATAATCGGCCTTTTCCTATAAAAATAAATAGATAAATAAAAACAGTGCAGATTGAGATGGATGAGCTGCAGAGTCGCTCTATCAGCATGTGAAGGCTCTCTGAGGCCTCTGTAGCTTTTCAGGTTCATCGGACGGATCCTGACCGTGTTGTCTTCTTCTTCTTCTTCTTCTTCTTCTTCTTCTTCTTCTTCTTCTTCTTCTTCTTCTTCTTCTTCTTCTTCTTCTTCTCGGACTCTGCAGACCAGGTGGCGGTGCGGCAGGCCCCGCATCGGAACCACGTCCACAAGCAGTCGGAGAAGACGACGCGGGTCCGGACGGTGCTGAACGAGAAGCAGCTCCATACGTTGCGGACCTGCTACAACGCCAACCCGAGGCCGGACGCGCTGATGAAGGAGCAGCTGGTGGAGATGACCGGCCTGAGCCCCAGGGTGATCCGGGTCTGGTTCCAGAACAAGCGCTGCAAAGACAAGAAGAAGTCGATCCTCATGAAGCAGCTCCAGCAGCAGCAGCACAGTGATAAGACTGTAAGCATCTTCGTAAGTTTGGCCGCTTGATTACTCTCACTGATTTGTTTGTTTCTTTCCTTTTGAAATCATGATGGATGTGAACTCAGCTGTCCCAGATTTTTTTTTTTTTAATTACCTGAGGCTGACATGAATCTTTGGTTAAATGTGCAGAGTATGTATTTATATTTATAGATATATATTCAACGATTCAAAAGCTTTATTGTCCATTTATGCAGGCAGTAATGGGGATTTTTCTCTCGCTGGTGCATCTGCTCATATATAAAAGATAATATTTATAAGAACATGAAATGCACATAAAATGCAACATGCGATAAAATGTCATGTAGTAAAAACAAAACAAAAAACAAGCCGTGTGAACTTTACAGCTTAATGATATTTTAAATGAAAATATAATCATTTTTTTCTGTTTGTGCTGCTGGCTCCAGGTTATAGTCTGCTCCCTCTGATGGGAGTCACACATGTATGAGCCTTTTAATCTGACTCTTGTCTGAACTTTATCTTTTGTACTTTACTCACACCAAGACGCAGCAGAGCCATTTCCAGTTCCAGTTGGCTCCTGTGTTGTTCTGTAGTCAAACTTTAGGTGAATGAATAATGAATCAGCTGCTTTGGCTTCAGTTGCTTCGACCTGGAAGAGAAAAAAAATAGAAAAACATCTCTCACATCTGAAATGTGGTTCAATCTCTGTTATTATGTTTCCATGATTCCAGATTTAACATGATTCTCCCTGTTTTTGAAAAAGCATCAGTGCTCAGTGTTGCAGGACACACACAAATGCATCCACATGCTTTATTTTTTTGTATCTTGTGTCAGAACCTGCAGGGCCTCACCGGGACGCCTCTGGTGGCCGGGAGTCCCATCCGGCATGAGAGCACCGTGCAGGGGAACCCGGTGGAGGTTCAGACCTACCAGCCTCCGTGGAAAGCCCTGAGCGAGTTCGCCCTGCAGAGCGACCTGGACCAGCCGGCCTTCCAACAACTGGTGTGTGTGTTCAGGACAGACTGAGACAGATGATGTACACAAACACACACACAACACACACACACATACACACCATCACCATATCTATCTATCTATCTATCTATCTATCTATCTATCTATCTATCTATCTATCTATCTATCTATCTATCTATCTATCTTTCTTTAAATCATAGACAGAGCTGAACTGTTTTTACCAGCCAAGTTTTTCAAAATAAAAGCACACATTTTTTTGCCCCCATGTTCTGACACATTGCTTCTTGTGTGTGTTTGTATCCAGGTGTCTTTCTCGGAGTCGGGCTCTCTTGGGAACTCCTCGGGCAGCGACGTGACTTCTTTGTCCTCCCAGTTACCGGACACCCCCAACAGTATGGTACCCAGCCCGGTGGAGACGTGAAACGGGGCCCCCCTCCTCAGACCCATCGGTTCCTCCCCCCCATGACACCCACTGACCCACCGACCCAACGACCCTCCGAACCACCTCCTGCAAGGACAATTGCAGCATGATCCCAGTCTCCCCCATCTATCCCTCCCTCCCTCCTCCTCCTCCTCCTCCCCTACTTGCATGTGACCAGCTCATCACATCGCCCCAACTACAAAGAGGAGAGTGTTTTTTTTGTTTTGTTTTGTTTTTGTTTTTTTTTTATTTCATTTTTTTTTTTATTATTTTTTTTTTATTTCCTGACATGTAGGACGAGGAACGACGAAAGCACCAATTTTTTTTTTCTGCCTTTGTGGAGCTTTCATTGACAAGAAAAAAAAAGAACAAAAAACTGAGCAGAACAATTGTTGCATGACTTGACCCGGAGAGAGAAGATGTACAGAAGAACCTCCCAATGGATATACTACTACAACCGAACCTCTCCCCCCCTCTCAGAACAAAAATATTGGAGGGGAAAAAAAAAACAAAAAAACATTTCCACGTTTCCGGTACTGACGGGGGAACATCTCTGCGATTTCATTGTGATCATACTGTGTCTTGTTTTCTTCAACATGAGAACATGTTTTTGATACATTTATTGCGTTTGTTGAGTCCGGTCGGACTCTTTGTCTTAAAAAGGTCAGAGCATGATAATCTGCAAACTATTCGTGTTGTAAAAAAGAAAAAAAAAAAAAAAGAAAAAACAAAACAAAAAAAACAAAACTTTATCTTAAGGGCAGGAAACAGGCTGTTTGAGCTCCTCGAACAAAAAAAGTAAATTATTGTTATATTATTTATTGGTAGGAAAGCGATTCGTAAAGGGATTATTAACTGATAAAAAAAAAAATAAAAGCTGGATACATAACTTTGTACAGGCGCAGTTTTTTATTTTCAATTTATTTATGTGGTTTTTTTTTTTTTGCATTTGCATTTGCAAGCCAATTTCTTAATTTATTTGAAAACCTTACTATGACTTACACTTTTTTTTTTTTCTTTTTTTTATTGCAACAGCAAGACGAGAAATGATTTCACTGAATTAAAGATGGATTTATGGTGACGAATTGAAATTCACTGTCCACGTAACAAATTGTTTCTTGCTCGATAAATCCCGGAATTGTTGGGGAAAAGAAGGAAATATTTGTTTTGAAAGGAATATTCACCCCAGTCGCTCTGAATATGTTGCTCGTCCTGTTCAACCTATATCGAGTTAATCTTCACGAGGCTCTTGTTTGCCTTTATCACCGCCCTCCATCTGCCTCGGTTGTGCAGCAGGACTCTCGGCCAGTGGTCATTTACTATCTCGGGGGCAAAAATCTGCTGTAAATTGCGCTCCGTCCAGTTCCTCTGGTTGAGTCACAAGCCCCCTGGTCTAGACAGCGCGGAGGGATCGGCGACCTCTTATCTAGTCCTGGCATCACCTGCAAGCGATACACTGACTGAAGCCACAACAAACTAACTAAACACACCCCCTCCTCTCTCTCTCCTACACACACACACACACACACACACACACACACCCTCCCCGAAGCTCCCCCCTCCTATGTGAGGGGAGCAGGGAGCAGCTCGTAAAGGGTCACTTCTCCTCCTCGGTTTATTTTTCCTTCAGTGAATTGCGTTATTGCGCGCAGGGTCAGCCGGAGATGACAGCTCGGGCTAAATGAACTAAAACGCAGCTGACCTCCCTTCACACGAGACGGAGCTGCCATGTAGGCGCTGAGAAATCTGCGGCGTAACCTCTTTTTTTTTGTTTCTATCTTTTTTGACACGTAATTTATTTCTTTTATTGTATATTTCATGGTTTTTTTTTTTTTTTTTAGTCAGAAAATCACGCGTGGGAAAAAAAAAAACCGTGCCAGTCAGATGAGATCATTTCAGATTAAAAAGCAGAAAAAGTGAAAACATGACTTTAATTGCAAGAAAATTCATCTTCATTTGTTAAACAGACAGAATTACACCGGAGCACTGATTTATCCCTGTTTGCTGGATTGAACAAAGCTGGACTCAATAACACACAAAATAATTTATGGACATTTTGTTTTATATATACATATTTATTTAAGCAAAACAATCCAACAGATTTTTATTTCTTTTAATCGTTTGTTTGTTTGTTTGTTTGTTTGTTTGTTTCCACACCGACGGCGTCTCAATCGGAAGTTTGAATGACAAAGGGGCAGATAATAGATTTGTAATTGAGCTATTTCAAATAAGATAAGTCAACAATGCGAGCAGATTAAGATAACACAGATAAGTGAAGAATAACAATGGCGTTTACGGACAGGAATGCAGGGGGGGCTTATTACCTCTCCCCGAGAAGAGAAAATCATTGTGGGGCCCATTTATGTTCGCAAGAAAACCAGCTCGTTTTGTTTTTTTTTTTTTTTACTTTTTTTTCGTCCCAGCACGGACACTGTTGTAACTCATCCCCCTATAGGCTCACAGGAGGCAGACTGAAGCGATTTTTATTAGCCCGTATGTAAAAAAAAAAAAAAAAAAAAGCTTTTGAACTCTGAGAGGGTTTTGATAGTTAAAAAAAGGAGGATTTAAAAGCGTTTGTTGAGAGATAAAATATGGGGAAATAAAAGGAAAATAATAATTAGTCAGGAAAAGCTCGTAAAATGTCTCCAAAATTCAGAAATTAAAACAGCAAAAAAAAAAAAAAAAAAAATGGCAGATAGGAATTAAATGTATGATTGCACAGACTAAAAATAAAGGTAATTCTTTATTTTTAGTCTGTGTCGCTCACACTGATCCGAGATCTCGTCATCTGACAGCCATGAAATGACTCGTGAGCACCTGAAGGCCTGCACGCGATCCTCCATCAGCTCCGGCGAGGGGCGTTTCCCGTCCGCGCGCTAAAACAAGGACCAAAACAAACAGCGCTGATCTGCGCGAGTCTGCAGCCTCATCAGCTCGCTGTGCTCAGTACACACGCAGGTTTCACTTTGAATCCTCACTGCACTGACCTGCACGCAGATGCAGGACGTCTCAAACACACCCGAATTATTTATTTTAAAAACAAACAAACTTAAACTCCAGAACAGTGCGACAGTTCCTCCTCCGTCACATTATTAAGGATTAACTCGGAACTGTGTCGAGTTACCGCGGCGCAACTGGACGCTGTCAGAGGGAATGACACCGTATCATTAATGATTAAGAGGACGAGTCCATTTAAAGGTGTGATGTAATTCTCTAATTGGCGGAGGGGTGGATGTAATTAGATCATCCGGCGTCGCTCGCGAGGACTTGCAGCGCCCGCCCACGAGCGCGAGTCACTAAACGGCCACCGGCCACTGACTGACAGACACATGGACGTGGATTATAGGTGTGGATTTTAAATATATATATATATATATATATATATATATATATATATATATATATATATATATATATATATATATATATATATATATATAGTGGGGTTAAAAAAAATAAAACTAGTAGGACTGACTTTGAAACATGCCACACTTTGCTTTTCACTGTTTGTTATTCTTTTCAAAATAATGAAAAAAATAACCAATACATTTCTCACATTTTGATGCCAGTTTAAAAGAAAAAAAGTCACATTTATAATCTGTATACCAACACGCCAAATTATGTTTAGAGCTTAACCTCACAGCAAAACAACACATTTTAATATTTTTATTTATTTAATTTGACCTAAAGAAAATACAGTTTCTGATGCTCTTCAGTTGTATTACAGCTGTGGGCATAAACACTCAGCTGCCAGTTTATTGGGTTCACCTGGCCAAAATAAATACAGTCCAATACAACAGTCCTGCAATAAATCCTTTATTTGTTAAAGCAATAATGTTCAGGCTGTGTTGAATTTTCTGCCATAACTTTCTCAATCTAATAATTGTTTCAAGTATTTTTTTTTTTAATCAGTGAGAATTAATCAAATATCAGAAACATGTCTCGCGTGTCTCAGTAAAATTGTGGATCTGTTTTAGAGCCAGTTGCCAGATGTTTGTCACTATTGTTCACCAAACAGTAATGAATTGATGAATTGGTAATTTGCAAAGCCAATTACCACAATTCAATTTAGCAGTTGAGCTGGGAGGTCTGCTGTCTATTAATCGTACCATCACAGAGGAGAAAATGGGACAAAAGACTGTACAAAAAATGAAATCTTTTGTCTTACATCAGACATTCTATTCTGAAAGGGAATCTGGCAGATAATGAATAGGAGCCATGTGAACTGGTACTGATCCAACATTTATTTTTTTCAGATATATTGAGTCATGACATTTAGATTGTTCTGAAAAAAATGACACCCTGCAATATAATTCACATGTATTTGAATGTTGAATTTTTAAGTAGAATTAATGAGGAGGATTATATTTCTATTATAAATAAATAAATAAATTCAAAAATAAATGAACAAACATATACATGGACAACAACAACAACAACAACAATAATAATAATAATAATAATAATAATAATAATAATAATAATAATAATAATAATGATAATACAATTACAATATAATAGAATCAACATGATTTCATTTATTTCTAAAATTATTATTACCATTGTTTGTGCTTACACGCGATTCATTCTATCAAATTCTTGAGCTGGCAGCAGAATGCACTCACATGATGATTCATATTATATGACATATAACAATTTAAACTTTTTTACATTTTAACCTCTAGAAAATCATACAATCACACTGTTGTATGCAAAGACAGAGGTTTTATCAATCATTGATAGGAACTGAAAAAATACACTAAAATAACACAATAGCAATATGTTTTGGATTTATTGTCTTCCATAGAAATTTGCCTCCTGAACCCTTTTGTATCATACAAAGAAACCGTCCTGAGACTTTTGAATTAGCGTTACTGCCAAAAATCGTGTAAAAATAAGTCTGTGGCGGCTCTGTGAAAGTTTCGACACTCGGGTCCACTGTGACCTCGCTGCTCCAGTGGGGGGCCACCAGCAGAGGAACTTCAAGTCCAAAACTCTCCTGGGAAGCATTCTGACAGGCTGACTTAATGCAGAGGCCGAACTGGGAGCGTTTTATTTTTCTGCAAGAAAACGAAAGAAAGAATGGGGGGGGGGGGGGGGGGTTTCGAGAGCGAGTGTAGTGCAGTTGAGTTGAGAAACAACAACGTGTGGGGCTAAGGCTCTTCACAACTTATATAAAATTAAATCACATTATTAGAGGGATATAAAAAAAATAAAACTGTGTCCCAGCACGCTGGTTCTCCACCTTTGAAAGGATAGTGAGAAATTACACAATTAAGTAAGCACTGCAAAACAGGATCCATCAAAAAGACATAACAAATCTCTTTCTTCTCCTTCGCCTTCCTCTCTTATAATCCACACAGTGCAGCTTTAACCCCCCTGTCAACATCATTATAACCATGTGTTGTGTTTGCGCTGTGTTTTCTCCTCCTCTTGTCAGGTGTTCTTAATGGGAAATTTAAGGACCAATTCATCTTCGATGGGTAATGGCCAATTTAACATCTGGTGACAAGAATTTAATCCTCTCTGCTTGTGGGTTACACTGATAATGAAAGGGCAGCATCAACATCTATGTGCAGTGGTACCCAGGCTACTTGTGTACTATCGATCCTGGGGAGTGAATGTTGCTTTTATGGGAAACTGACACAATGAGTAAATATCCAAGTATTATCCTTTAAACTTTTAAAAGCACTGGGGACCAACAGGGGAAGCTGTATTTTAGAGAGCTGCATTAAAAACAACAAATATTGATTTGTTTTTTTTCCTTTTTCTAAACAAGACTTTCTCTTTAAGTGTTGTGTTGACATAGTTTTTAATCATTATTTTACCAACATCTTTCAATTTTTTAACGCCACATCTTTGTCCAAATTTAAACAAAACAAAGAGGAAATTCTGCACAGCTTTAAACTTGAAGAGGCACTATGTAGAAATTCAAACTCCGAAATGTAATATTCATGTGTGTTTGAGGTTATAATATAAATCTCAGAAACATGTTTTTTTTTTTTTTCATAACTGAATAAACAAGCTGTTGAGGTCCGCAGAACACTGTTTGAACCTAGACAGGTGGCAGGGTCCGCCACAGATAAACAAAGTAAAACAGTATGAAATTGTTTATTCAGCATGAAAACAAAGCGTGTTTGTTTATTAACTTTAAAGTCAGTGAATGAAGATCCTTCTCTTCTGGTTACAACATCTTCCCTAAAAACTTCATACTGCACCTTTAACGTTCAATACCTGCAGGCCAGCACAACATGCCCTCTTATCCTTTTGTACTTCAGGTGAACCTTAAGGGAGGAAACTGCAACAGTAGCAGATTGGCTGTTCTATCAAAACACACAAACTGAGTGTGTGTGTATGTGTATTAAAGCATCTGTGTGCTCTTATTTTGTGAGTTCCAGGGCATGTCGCTCACGCTGTGTGCATGTGTGTGAGCATGGATGGTGAGCAGACCTCGAGCTCACCTGGAACACACACAGAGAGCCACAATCAGCCTCTCCGGTCCCGCCGCTGAGACAGTGTCAGAGCTCCGTAAATCACAGCGCCCCACCCACGCATAAATCTGCAGCAAAAACAACACACCAACGCCCATTAGGAGAGGAGAGGAGGGTCGGAGCCGTCCCACTCGACAATGACTCGCTATAAAACACAATGAGGGTTCACCTGTACTTGCCTCCCCCCCCACACCCCCGCCTCCCTTCAGTCTTTGACAGGACCAAACTGTCATTAGCCCAGCGAGGAAGACAAACACGTGTCGCTGGAAGCAAACAATGAGGCATCGAGTGTGAGTCACTCGAGATGAGGAACGGCATCAAAAGGTTTCGGGGAGACTCTCTGGCGTTCATCAGGGTCATATCAGTGTCAGTTCAGGAGTTCAAGAATGTTTTCAGGAAGTCTTTGTGTTTTAGATTTAGTGCTAAAGTTCAATTAACCTCGTGACTCGAGAGTTCGGATGGAACAGAGGCAAACTTTAATTATAGCATACAGAGCCGAAACTGAGATGTAGATGCCGCTGATATACTGCTGCTGTCAGATGAAAACGCTGTGAGTCAGAAGAGTCGCTGATTCACACGATCGGGGAAAATTACCTCCTGTTCGTATTGACAGGCTTTCATTCCTGATGAGCCATATCCCGTAAAGCATACAGCACACAAACATCCATTGTTGTATGCTCATTGATAAAAAGGAGTTATGCAATTTTACTTGTGCACTTTACCCCCTTATGAAAATAGCACAAGAAATGTGCTTCACTTTCTTCTGTAAGTTGTTTACTCACATGCAACTGGCTATTATCATATGTGACCTAAATTTGAAAATGTTAAAAGGAAGTAACTGCATATGTGAACTGGACAAGCTGTTAGGATTGTTTTCATATAGTAATGACAATTTCCACCTGTGGAAACAAAACAATGCGCATTAAATGTTGCGTCTTCACATGTGAATTCCACATTTTCATCTATTTTTGTATGCAATCAGCTATTGTCACATGTGAACCAAAATTTTAACATGTGAAAAGAAAATGTGATGTTAACTGGACATTTTCTTAAGGGATTCGGTCACATGTGATAGAAAATCTCTACATGTGAATGTTACCTTTTCACATGTAAATTACACACAATAATAGAATATTTGCTTGTTTTTTCACACGTCAATTCAATTTTCGCACGACAGACAAATTCCTGTGAAATTTGCATCTTTGCTTGTAAATTATCCATTTTCACTTGCAAGTGGCTATTATCACATGTGAACTAAAATTTTAACATGTGAAAAGAAAATGTTTGCATGTCTGAACTGGACATTTTCCCAAAGGATAACGCTTTTTGCTTTTTTCACACTTGAATGAAAATGTCCACATGCACACATGAATTACATACAATCGTGTGTGATTGGCTTTTCTCACATGTGGATTAGAATTTCCACATGTGCAAACAAAACATGGCCCACGAAAATACACGAAATGTATCACATGAATCGCACATGCTCACATTTTTTCGCATGTGATTGGCTGTATGTACATGTGAGCTAAAATCCTATCAAGTGAAAAGAAAAGGTTACATATGCATTGTAAATGTTCAGGTTAACTTTCAACTGAAAATTGAAAAATGAATCAAAACCTTTCCAACAACACAATAATCACATCACTCGTGTCCCGTGACACAGCAGCAGTCTGAATCTACACACATGCTGCAAGAGATGGTCCGGCAACACTGACGACATACATAGAGCGACAGAAATGGTCCAGAGTCAGTGAGAGATAAAGAGATTCAAAAAAAAAAAAGGGGGAAGAAAGAAGGTAAAAAAGGGAAAGGGGGGTCTCTGCCTGCCAACTGCAGCGATCCCCTCGTCCCAAGGCGTTCCTGCCACTTTAAGAAATGAAGCAATATCATTAATGGAGGCCTCTGAGGGCTGACATCTTGCTCCAATTCACCAGTCCCCGTCCATCACACCATTACGGTGGGCCCAGCAGAATTAAAATCCAATCACTCCTCTGGCTAGTTTGATTAAGGAGGGCAACCGCACAAAGAAGGGGCTCTGACCCATTGTTGCCTCTGCCAGGGAGTCCCCAGAGGCTGGAGCAGGTTTCTGGTCCCAGGCAGCACCCAGACAAGGCCTGGTCACTGTTGAAGCTTCACACTAATGCAGTTTGACGCCCCACTGTTGAATGTTGTGAAGTCCTTTCGATGGCTCAGAAGGGATTTATATACAGTGATGGCTGAATATAAACTACAATTAAATTTTAGCTCATGGTGGGTGATGAACAAGAAAAGAGCGGTTGTCTTTTTTTTTTTTTTCTTTTTTTTTTTTTAAGAAAATAGCAAGTTCCAAAAATACATTTTAATGACGTCTACATCAGGCACACGTCATGTGAACCAAAAATAAAAGTTACGGCTGCATTTAGAAGGTCACATGACACAAAATAACACTAATTTAAAATGTGTATTGCTATAGTTGATTCTGTAGGATTGTGTGGGTGGTCTAGACTGAAATATCCCAACAAGCATTTGATGAATGCCCGTGGAAATTCGTTCAGGCGTTCATGGTCCCCAGAGGATAAATCCCATTCACTTTTTTAACAACCAGCTTTTTCCTGTAAGACCACCAACATCAGTGACATGACATCTATATCTACTGGATGAATTGGCACAAATATTGGCACACATATGCATTGTGCCCAGACAATTTATCCTGATTACATTAATAACATTTGTGTAGTATCCTGAAATATCTCAACCACTAGTAAATTGAATGCTATGATGTTTAATAAAGATATACACACTGGATATCCTTGGACCTCACGTCTTAGCATTACCACAAACTTGGCTTTTACACTAAAACGGTGACCACGCAACATTTCAACATTTTGCCTGCATAAGATGAGCATGTTAGCGTTGTCATTGGCATTTAGCTCAAAGCACAAACGTGCCTCACAGTACAGCCTCACAGAACATCCACTGTGGATAAAAGGTGTTACATGGTATCATGTCATCTCCTAACTGTAGATGGAGCTGTCATATTTTCCCTGCATAGCCTCTTCTTGATCTCACAGATGTCTGCTTGGCAAAGAAACTGTAAGTTGAAACTTTGCACCAGTTGAATCCTTTTGAGAGCTTGACCTCTAATTTCTCATGCTGCTTTTTGCTCACCTGTGCCCGACCGGGGATGGATTTGCACAGTTTCTTTGCTAATGACACACATTTACAGACACAATATCTCTTTAACTTTCTTAAAAAAAATAACTTTTAATTTTAGTGTCTTGCTCAAAGGTGTATCCAGCTCAGCTGCTACAGGAAGATGGACTAGAGTTTTCTGCCTCCCTGATCCAAATGTGTTGATTTAGTTGCTGACTTCTCTAAATTTGAGGCTACCATTACCCCACCGAAGGGGTCACATCGGTCAGATTGTGTCTGGGAACAAACCCCAGCATCACAGGTACAGACCCCGGAGAGCAGAGCCTTCCCCAAATTAAAACCAGAAGGCCAGGGTGAGCCTCCTCGAACACAGTGACATAAATTACGGGGATTTACAAGATTTTTAAAACACTTTTAACAATACTCCCCTTTTAATGTGCTCTCTGTTTAATAATGCACTTTAGGTTTTAAGAGCATGATAAACAAACCAATAATTCACTTTTTTATCATCTGAGGGTGAAGCCCTTCAGGACCGCGTTCTACAGCAGCGTTCAAAGGGGCCTCGACCAGATCAAATGAAGGGCTGTCGCAAGATGTTTTGGACAACAGTTGAGACGTAACTGGTGATCTCTCGCTGCTCTCTTGAGGATGAAAGCACACCGAGGTTCATCTTCCCAAGAACTGGCGAACATTTAGACGAGACACTGATACTAAAAAAGAATGAACACAAGGTTTTGTAACAGAGGTCACTGGGCCGTGTCATGGGATGAGACAGACAGAGTCTTGGGTCATGTGGATGGCACAGCGGTTCAACATCAGAAAAGGATGTCGCAATTTTATGCGAAAGAAGAAAATGTTTTTCTTCATGGAATGATGAATAATAACGACGGCGAGGAATTAAAACAATTACATTCACACAATCGCTTTCAGGGAAAAAGAAGTTTCCTTGGCTTATTATATTCAAGAACACATGCCTCCATCTCTCGTCCTGCACCCGTTTGCTGGTGTGTCAGGGAAATCTGTCAGTGTGTGAGATCTGGGAAAGCTCACAGTAGCATTTGGCCGAGTTTTCAGCGTGTGAAGCTTCACAGGCTAAGTCAGTGATTCTCCTGGCTGCCAAAACATATAAAGAAGACTCGACAAGAGGAGGGTTTCATAAATCTCAGAACAATGAAATTTAGCGTTATTAATCGTTCAGCAGGCAATGAATGTTATGGTGCGAAAGACGAAGGACAAACGCGTAACAAATGTCTTCCTATAGCGACGCATACTTCATTGACATAAACGTAGAACGATGCAGGGTGGAAGACAACTGACATCTGTGTTAGAGCGAGGACCTGGAACTGAACAAAGACTGACACGCATTCTCACTGTTTGTCTGCGCACACACTCCCTCACACGCACCAACACGTATACTTACTCCAGCCCACTACCAGCCACCACAAATCACTGGACCATCTCATATAATCCTCCACCAGCCAGCGCAGCAGCATTTAACATCCAAACAAATTGTCCTTCGTCAAGTGCTCGCTGCAGGAAAAGACATAAAGCAAAAGCAGATAGCTGGGCAGGGCCATGGGGTTGGATCTGGAGCGGTGGCAGCCTCAGTGTTGCTCCAAGAAACAGGACAATAATGTCTTGGCTGCTCTCAGCCTGTCAGCCTGCATTACGCTGCTCCTCGCAGCTTTTTTTTGCGAAAGAGATTTCAGGGATAGCAGAGGCACTGAGGAGCCACTCGATAAGACAAATGGGCATCTTTGGTTTCTGCCCTATGTTTTCCTCTCTCATCTTATTTCTGTATTGGTTTATCAGAGTTGAATAAAGTAAACCCACACAGATGTTTAGATTCAGTATAGCAGAATTTTACAAACAACTCCTTTCTGGAGCAGATAAATGATATAAAGCAGGCATATAGAGGAATATCTGAAGTGTTACTCTTTGGATGGCAATGTGGACTCAGTCCACAAATTTAACCAATTAACAACATTATAGGATGGATTTCAACAGAATTTGCCTCAGATATCCATGTGTAAAGATGATAACTCCTAATGTCATTGGTGACCCCCTGGTTTTTCACCCAGTACCATCAGATCAAATACATATTCTGATACTTTAGTTTATGACCAAATGCCTGCAAAACCAATCAAAGTTTCGGAAGTCTCAGCTGTACCTCCTGTTTTAGTGCTATCAAAGTAATGGTAGCAGGCTAACATGCTAACATAAGAGGGAAACAAAAGGCACAACAATGTAAACTGTTATTATTTTGTTCAGGTTAACCAATCATCCAAACATAGATAGAGATATGTAGTCAATCAAAATAGACACAGACAGAAATAAAAAATACACATTTCTTTATGTTGCAAACTCTACATAGCTTTGGTTTAAATGTTTCTCTTGTCCCAGAGCTGTGCTGGTCTGCCACTTGGTTGGGGTTAGGAAAACATCATGTTTTGGTCGCTACAGGACCAAAGTCATTGGAAATGGCCTGACTTCCCATCCAAAATATGATTATATTATTATTTTTGTTGCCACAAACACGACTGGAAATTGTTCCAGTGGTTTGAAACATACAAATGTTGAACCACAGCCTTGAACAGAAGTCACTGGGTTACGCAGCCTTTTTTGCCTCTAACACCGCCACTGTTCCCTGATCGAATTAAACGGTTTCACTTCCTCCTTTAGAGAGCTTGAACATCTTTTATCAGATCTGATAAGCAACCTTGACAAATATCATCCCTGCGAGATTTCCCCAACCCACACACACACGCACGTAAATATTGCTAACAATGGACTTGACTTCAACTCTTACCAAACGGGGACTTCTGTTTCTGATCATCAAAAACTTTTTTTTTAAAGAAACTGCCAAGAGGGGACTTACATCCTCGAGTAATGTCTACCGATAAAAGACGGGGCTTCCATTTACTGCAATGGAGCTGTCTGTACACATTCTTTCACCTCATGATAGATTGTTTTTATTTCTTTCTGAGGTTGATAATTAGCTTTGATGTCATCAACATTTAAACATTTATCTATGATACTGATATCATGAAAACAATCACAGCCACTATAATGGTGATGTCATGCTGCTCATGCAAAGAGTAAGTCAATCAAACAACATATGAAAGGAAGGAAGTGACACATGATTGAACTAAACCTGTTTCACTTCCTCCTCTAGACACCTTGAAAATCCTTTATCAGATCTGATAAGCGACCTTGACAAATATCAGCCCTGCAAGATTCCCCCCAACACACACACATACACACACACACACACACACACACACACACACACACACACACACACACACACAGACAAACACCAGATCTCGATCTCACTCTTCAAGCACAATGTGGAAGTGGGCACGGTCAGGTTTACTGATAAGAACGAGGGCACGGCCGCATATCTGAGAGATCTGAGAGATGCCGAAGGCTCTTGTGAAAAGGAAGCTAAGCTTAAGCTGCTGTAGGAACTTATCTTTACAGTTTCCTATACCACCTACTGACAGATCCACAGACTGTGTAAATTCCTCTGCTCCCTGAAGTGACTGCTGCGCAGACAATGAGACGACACTCTGTGTACTGATGTGTACTATAACACAGAGAACAGAGGAGATTTTACAAGAGATGTGGGAGACAAAGCCAAACACAAGTTTCACGTGTTGCCAGTTGTGTTTGAAAACGGACAATCCTTGAAGTAAACCAATGAAGCATGCTTTATTCCCTCTGTATATAAGCCGGCTCTGTGATTCAGCACAGATTCCTACAGCAGACATTAATATCTCATTTATTTGTTACATTTGTCAGCCCTGATTTTATTTTATATACTTAGTAACAGGTGACATATTCTACTTTAAGCATCTCAATTAAAAAGTGATACAGTTTGTGTCCGAAACAGTGCTTGACAAAAATTCCCAGAGGATGATTCAATATGTGAGGAACACCAGGGGTGGAAACACGGCTCGATGTTATTGTAAAAATGACGGAGAATAAGTCACTCCTGAGATTGCTTTTGTACTATTGGGAAGAGTTATTTATATCCGAAGAGCAGGGGGCATTTATCATCCGGGGTAGTGGTTCCCCTTCAAAGTTCTCCCTTTTTATGACGTGCATTATTTCTCGTGCACACACATAAACAAAGCCAGGGCTGCCGGCACTGAATCAGCAGACTGTGTCACCGTGTGGCCCCTGGGTCAGGCCAGCTTTCTTGTGCCGCCAGTGCTTACATTAGCATGTGAAAGGGTAAAGCTGTTCCAAATATTCCCTCTAAACATTTACCCTGCCCAAACGCCGCATGGAAAAATTCCAGGGAGCGGGATGAGCCGAGGGTGCAACAGGAGGATTTGAACTAACAATAACATTTTGGCTAATAAAGCAATTAACAAGATGGTTAAAATAAATGTTGAACTATTACTCCAAATACTGATTTTTTTTTCTTTTAAGATAAAAAAAGACATTTGAATCGTCATGACTGCTGATGTTTAAGTTTGATTTGATTCAGTGAAAGCATTGTTTGTAGCAAAAAAAAACCCCCAAAAC
The DNA here is from genome assembly GCF_904848185.1 of Acanthopagrus latus. Lineage (NCBI taxonomy): Eukaryota > Metazoa > Chordata > Actinopteri > Spariformes > Sparidae > Acanthopagrus > Acanthopagrus latus. The sequence goes on from NC_051042.1 coordinate 28,005,519, forward strand.
ATTTAACATTGCACAGTAGTTTATACGTTTGAATTTTATTTTCCAGGTTTGTCATTTTAAAATGGGTTTAAACTATGTTCCACGTCTTTTGCCAAGACAGCCATCATCAGCGAAGTCGAGCCCGTCCGTAATGTGGCAGGCAGGCAGGCACCAGGAGTCTGTGTTTACATTGGAAGTGCCTGGAAATGAATTTCCCCACACTACTCTCATTTGTCTTATCAATCTGCGAACGTGTAGCCGCGATGACGGAGGAACACATTCAAAACAGTCAAAAGAGAATTTCTCTTATGCTCAACATTGCCTCCATTCCAGTTTATGCATGGCGGAGGTGGAGAAACAGCATCCCCTGTCATGCGAGCACCCAAGTTTAGCTGCTGCTGCCCTGCTGCACATTTTTTAAATTAGCAGAGTGCGTCTGCTGGGGGTGACCACGGCGGAGCGTATAAATATTCAAAAGGCACATGTTGTATTCCCAGTCTGCTCGTTCTGTTAACTTTTCCACACTGCGAGCTGAATCATCTGTCATTCAGCCTAATTTAATCATCAGCCACTCTCATTCAATTATCCAATATAATATGCAAATGAGGCGAACAATGGCCAGCTCATGCTAATTATGTACATCAGAATAATTAAATTGGATAGAAGTGGTGGAGGGGAACTGAACTATCATAAAATGGGGAGCAGATTCTTTAATTAAGGCAGCAAAAATTTTATTAGAATCTGTAATCTGCCCGTAAATTGTTGAATGGTGGCCATGCACAGGGGGGACATTACTCTTATTGGAAAGCGCTCCCTGAAGACTCGCTCGGGGAAGCACCGAGGGACGCTGCTCTTATCAAGGGCAAATCTGACCTAAAGCACGGTTCCCATTTATTACAGCAATGATATTGGACTGTGAACAACTAACCTAAGAAGACTGCAAACACTGAGCAGCTAATATGCTGAAGAAATCTAGAGGCAAGTGGTCACTAACCAAAGTTTATTAAATGGAGCATCTCAAATCTTTTGCTCTGTTTTCCTTTGTTCAAGATGGAGCTGTACGAAAAACAGCACTCCCCCAAACCTATTGGATAATCTGGGCTCTATCTAAACTAGATTTTCTCTCCACAGTAAGCAGAACTAAATGATGTAAATTGTGTGTGCTGTGCCAAGGCGGCAGAGCATGCCTGGCAGCCAGTTAGACAGAGAAACATCAACCCTAATCCTCTCCTCTGCTACTGCATGCATGCAGGCACTGCTGCCTCCCTACAACAGGCCAGCCATGTCCAGCGGCACAACACAAAACAGTCTGCCATGGCACACACAATGGCTCACTCTGAGGACCAGCAGACAGCGAGCAGCAGGACCCTGAACGAGGTGCTGAAGCCACTGAAATATTTACAGAGGCGTGTTTTGTTGCTTTTGTGCCGAGTGATTGAAGGGGGAGACCTCTGAGGAGGGCTCCCTCCCCGCTGACAGTCTATCTGGCCTCTTGGTTAAAAAGACAGCCGCTGAAAAAAAACAAAGAAACGCAAAATAATAAAAAATAAATTAAATACAATTTTCATGTCTGAGGAATCAGAATATTTGCCTGTGTGTGGTTTCTTGAAGTGGACAAATGTGTTTGAAGTTTGAAGGTATTGATAAGAAAGCTTGGATCACATATAATCCATCACCTTCAGTGCAGGCAGACAACAACACCTCTGGTGTATCCCGTCCCCGCCAGACAGTATTTGTTAAACATGTCAGGGTGACAGAACAGCAGTAGGTCGGGAGCACTGTAGATTAAAGTGGGAGTAAATTGGAGTGAGGATGTAGACATGTAAACTGACACATGACACAATACACAGCAGTGATAGCCTGTCTGCTATCTCTTCCTTTTCCAATATATCTGCAGTAAATGTGCAGAGCGGAGAAGCACCAGTGTTTACGTTGAGCATACTCTTCACCATCTTCACCGTGATATGCATGTGTGTATAACCTGAAATATAAACATATTCATAGTAAATCAGTTCAGTTCACGCTATTCCCAAATTGCGTGTTATTAAACTGAATCCTCGATTATAAGATGGACCTTCAACTGACAGGAGAACATAAATCTGGGCCTTTGCTTCACAATTAAACCTCACGCAGATATCAAACAATAACTTTCAAATGGAAATTTGGAGCAAACATCAAAAATCACAGGTACTTTTTTCATGGATAAAGAACACCGAGAAGGAGTTTATGACATATGAACATATTCTGCTTTTAATTACAATAATTTGTTTCTTCCACAAAAAGTTCAATTACATGGTAAATATCTTAAAATCCAGAACAAGCAAATATTGCTAATTCCAATTTCCTCCTTTTCTGTTTAGTATCTGTGCGCTGGAGGCTCATATGTAAGCTGTGTTCTGTGTCACGATGGGCTTTCGGCTGAAACTGAGCACAGAGGAACTTTCCCCCCTTCAGCAGACGACTGTGAAAACAGCCTGAGAGCGTCAAACGCTGCGTCATACATCACTCTGCACAGCAAAGGCCAAACATCTCAGTGAGGAAACAAAAAGCACACAGCACATCTTGGCTTGAGGGGGACTTTAAGCTGGGGGATTTAAATCCTACATGCTCTTTTCGATGTTTAGTGGATAATGAGAGCAGTGGGACCGCAGAGAAAACAGGCAAATGTGAGCTGGTGTTTTTATTAGATTTTTCTTTCTGCATTTACAGCGTTCCAGTCAGCTCTAAGCTTTACAAATGGACACTTATCAGACAACCTTGTGGAGATGCTTGCTTGCAATGACTTATCACTTAAAATATGAAAATGCAATCGTTATCTACTCATTCCCATGCTGATGGATAATCTGGGGAAGTTTTGTTGTCTGCAAAACATTTCATGAGCTTCGCCGCAAAAAACCGCTGCAGCATTCTCCTAAACAATTAAAGTAGACAGAGAAACATGATGGGGCTCTGAAACATTGAAAAAAAACAAAAAAAAAACCAGGAAAAATCATTAAATGGCTTAGTTAACCCCTGATTTATGGTAGCGCCTGTGCACCTACTTCAGAAGGGGTTGATGCTAACGCTTTTAGCTTTAGCTTATTGAAGAGATCGGCTTTAAAAAGGGAAACCAACATCTTTACAAACCAATTTGAGACTTGGATGAGCTGTATGGAGCAATTTTATGTCCTTTTTTCAGTTGTTTTTTTAGCATTGCACTTTGTCACATGGTGTACAGCAGTGTTAGTGTTGGCTAAGAACTTTTTAGAAGGTTCATTTTGCTGAGTATTTTTGCAGGTACGTGCTGCTGTCTTAACAGTTCTCTCACAATAGTGACTTACTGGTGAAAACGATCATTTGACCTCCTATCTTACAGTGTTACCGCCATGTAAATACAAACTGTGCTGAAGCCTCATGAATCTTCTTATCCAGACAAAACATAGTATTAAGAAATCCTTCATGAGTCAGTCCAACTGATTTAGCGCTGGACAAATTGTGCTTACTCTCCTGACGAGTTTAACTGCGGTAGTCAGCATTAGTCAGAAGAGTTGTGCGTATTAGACTGAACAACCGTAGTCTGGTTTAAGTGTTTTGATGAATGTAACCTGAATCACCGACTGCTCTGTCTACACTTTGCAGCAGGGAGTCTGTCTTTGTACGGACGCTATTTAGATCTGACTTCCATCAGGGAGGAAATCACAGTAGATCACCTCAGATGTAATCACACTAAAACACTGATTTATGAGCTACTTCCCTGCTCGTGTTTCCTTCTGTTTGTTTGTTTCTGGTTTTAGAGCCCATCTTGTGGATTTGTACCTTTATCTTCAAAGCAAACGTTTCATGACGGGGCTTGTTTTTGCTTTTTTTTTTTTTTTTAAAAAGGTTTCTCATGAAGTACCTGAGGCACATAAAAGACTTTACAAACTCACACCGCCTGAACTAAAACAATACTTGAACAAATACATGAAAGCAGCAGGTTGACTTAGCTCTGCCGGCGCACTAACAACACTATCTCAGCCCTGCCTTGTCTGTCTCCATGATGGATTGGCGGGGGTCAAAGGTCACACCCGTTTGTTCTCGCAGAGGAAACGTCCTTTCCTGGTGACAGGTTAGAGGTAGAATAAGAATGCTTTTCCCGATTACAAGCACATCAGGCTGGAGCACAAGGTGATGGTGCTACTGCAGTTTGTGAGCTGCGTGAATCATTGAAATGCATGTTGACGAGAATATGATGTTCCTGCATCGTGTACACTGTAATGTGTATGTGGTGTGTGTTAAATGACATCAGAGCAGCCAGACTGCTATCGATGTTAAGTTATTATAGTGTTTTTAAGAAAGTGCAAACATAGATTTGTTCCACTTGAATTAATTTGTACTCGCTTTATTTTCAAGACTTTAAATTAAGTCTCATGTTAGTTTTTGGTTACCTGTGGTGCTATTTTTGTGACCCAGCGTGCCAAGATATTGAAATTCAACCAGGTGTGAAAATCTGAAGTTGAAGAGCACCACAAGAAAACCAAAAGTAGCGTTGTAAATCTGCTAACAAACGTTCTGTCACCCTGCCGGAGAAGGACCACGACATTGCCAGCCTCTCTCACTGACTGGAATTCAAACAGCTTGAAAACACTTTTGAACCTTAAAACTGTGCTTTTTAAATCATTACTGAAAATACATAGTTATGTTTACAGTGATATATTGTGAGGGACACATTGTGATTATGCTCTGGTTACTAGCGGCTACAAGAAATTCTTGGTTGGGGTTAAGAAAAGAACGTGTATTGACTTAAATTAGTGGTCGCCACAAACACAGCTGAAAACTGTTGCAAGTTCTCCTTAAAAATATCCAGCGCTGTCAGGTTATAGACATCTAACTTTATTCATGGAACTGGGCTGTAGCATTCTTGATGATTTTCTTTTGATCACATTATTGGTCTGTAGTAATAACTTGCATAGTTTGCTCTCAATTATTAATATCATATAGTGTGTATTGATCCAACCTAGTATTTTTAATATGTCTCTACAGTTTAATCTGTATGTTTGTGGGCTTGTGGCACTTGACAGTTTTCACCTTCTGGCAAACAACCCTTATCTTATCGCTTATATGGGGCTGTAGATTGACATGAAGGCAGCACTGCAAGATGTGTCGTGCGAAAAAAAAACCCACAAAACCGACTAAGGAAAGTCATTCTTGTATTGTTTCCCCACCTCAAAGGCGAGCCTGCATTGGCTTATGAAAGCGCCATGACAGCAAAGAACCAAGTCCAGAAAAGTATGAATGTAATACTAGTTTTAAGTTATTGTAAGTAACGTGATAACTGAAAAGTAATAATAAGTTTGTCAGCAGCAGATCTGTGCAGGAACTGATGGTTCTGTGAATTCAGTCCATAGCATTATGCAGCAAGTTGCTCCCTTTGTGAGAAAGTATAACTTCTGCAAGTCATCAGCATGTAACTGAGTCTAACTGACTAACTGAGTGCAGAGATGACTGGCGGCCTGTCAGCCGAGCAATAGAAAGACTCTGGATGTTGGATATCTGAGGTCCAGCTGTCAGAGTTCTCACACTGACAAGAAATCCTTGTTCTGGGATGAAGGTAAGGAAAGCAGGCTGGAAAAGTGATGATTTGATTCGACGCAATTATCGCTAATAAAGCAATCATGCAATTAGCCTCCAATCTCCAGTTCAACCGGATAAATGTTAAAGTTGTTCGCAGCAGGTACACAAACAAACTCAAATCTGTCTGATCTCTCGGAGTGTTGCAAGTTAAAGCCCTGTCGGGATTCGTAATGAGTCAGCAAACATTTTCATTACAAATTTGCACTTCTTTCCGCTCCTAAATGAGAGCCGCACTTCCTCCTATAAATACCATGAGCAGGTATCTCTTACTCAGCGGCATGCTAAGCACAGGATGGAGACCTGTATGCCAATACCTCCACAGTGTAAGGGCCTGATTGTGTGCGGGGTTGCCTGGTCACACTTAATGCAGCTCTGAGACACCTGAGCATCGAGGACGGCTATTGTACATCAGCCAACGCCGCTCCAAGGCTCTCCTGTCCTCTGAAAACCAAGGGAGGAGGAAGCAAGGCTCACTTCTACTTCGTCCCACTAAAATCAATGCATCTCCCGGACACCGGAGGGTCAGGACTGTCAAATGGCACTGCAGAGACACCATTAGGTCTCCTAGAGGCCACAGGTTACTTCTTGATGTACTCGTCTAAGACAGCACTAAAGACAAGTGTGCCTCTGTGCAAAAGGTAATGTTTTAAGGAAAGATACACACCAGGGCAGGAAGACTAAATCTAGAGGAAACGTGTAACATTGATCCTCTCCTCTCCTCTGCAGCATTCCCAGACATTAAAACTCTCTCATATTATCCACGACTATAGGTTACATTTACTGGCTACTGTGCAAACTCTGGTTATGGTGGGACTGTGAAATGAGCGAGGGGAACAAACGGCAGGTTTCTCACACATATTCAGTGACAGGCATGCAGCCGATCAAACAGCTGGCTGTCATTAGAGCGCAGCAGCTGGGGTTGACAGGGGCTCTGGCTGCAGTGCACAGCGAGAGCTGACACTGACACAGACAGGAATCAGTCACATGGATGCGAGATACATCGAGCTGCCAGTACAGTTTCTGTTGTGTTGATTCATCAGTTGATTAATGGAGTTATATATTATATGGACATGACATCTGACTTTATCCCAGACTTCTTGCTGCACCAGTACATTACCTAAAATCACTCAAATCTAGCTTTTCCTGCCTGGCTTGTTGCAAATGACTTTCAGTGGACAGCAAATAATACTTACAACCGTATGACAAATGACATACTAGCTAAAAATTGATATGCAATATGTGAATTAATAAAATGTTCTCAACATCAACCAAGCATTCACTTTCATCCGCCATGTTTCTGCATAAATGGCATCAAAGTTGAAGGGTCATGCACCACCAGTCTCCTCAGCTTTCCGAGTTTGCGTCTCAATGTCTGTATGCCTATTCTTATTTTTCTTTCTCTTCAGAAAAATGTCTCTGCTCTTTGATATATATGTATATATATATATATATATATATATATATATATATATATATATATATATATATATATATATATGTATATATATAAAAAAAATTTATTCATTCACTTGCTCTCTTGCTGAGAGTTGATACTGCTCTCAGGTCTGTACACCAAAGCTATATCCAGTAGCTCGTTAGCTTAGCTGAAAGAGCAGAATCTTTAGAAACAGACAACACAGACAACCGAGAGAGACGACAAAGGTCTTGTTTGTCACGTCAAGTTACAAACTGCTGCAGCTGATTTTGAGTCTCATTCCAAACTCGCTAAATAATGACCCTCTGGGATTGGAGGATGGGTCGAACACCATCCCAAAGTGCCAGTTTTTGACGAGTTAGGACCTTTCTTACAAATAGCACCTTTAACAATCAGTTATTGTCACCAATGTCACACATTTTTACTTGAAAAAGACTTATGATACTGTAAACCGTAAACTGTGAATCAATAGGTGACACATATGTCTGGAAGTGAGCTCAAGTTGAGCAGTTGAGAGGTTTCCACCTCTCTGTTTGCCTCCTAGATTACTATCATCACCTCTTCTGCAGAGCAGACATGCTATTTCCACCAACGAAAAAAAGAAATTCACCAGGCGACAGAGCGCTTCTGCCAGTTTGAAGTAGAAAAGAGACCAGCCTCGGGAAAGATTTGCAGAAGTTGAACTCGTATATATGTATGTATATATATATATATATATATATATATATATATATATATATATATATATATATATATATATATATATATATATATATATATACATATATATATTGGACTCGCTTAACACACAGACAACAACAGATGCGCATCACAGCCATCTCTAGAAAACAAATCCGCCCACAGTAGCTGTTCTGACATCCAATATGCTGAGCTTTAAGGGAGAGCCCACCATGACAATGCATTATTGTGATATCACAAATTTGTCTGGCAGTGACAGGTCCGGAGAACATTCCCTCCCCCCACCCACTGCAGTACAAATCACTTGTAATTGGCCCATTACTCTGTCACCAGGCCTGCCTGGCTGAGCCCTGGGAGGAGCCGGTGCAGGGGATCCGTCTCACCTTGTCTGAGTGGCTCAGGTATGTCGACCCTGGAGAGACTGCAGCCCACTCCTCTTAAAGGGATGTCCTGTGGGGAAAGCTGTCGATCATCGGACCTCCCACCGTGTCAGAATTCTTCTACTTGGCTCTGGAGGCCGAGCAGCATTCGATCATCACCGCTGAGAGCATTTTAAAATGGCTTTCCCCACTTCTGCGAGCCAATCCCACTCCTCTTTCACGTCTTTGTTGGAGCTGTCAGTCAGTGCCGACTTTACATTTAGCAGTAATTACAATTTCAAACTGCTCGGTGTGTCAGATGTCACTTGGACTTAAGCTTGTTGTTATGACATTCTCCCCCTAAATGGCTTCACTAAGGCATCTATTGTCATTTTGTCTGTCTTTGGCTCAAGAGGAACAAGGTGCATTTACCTGCAGTCATACTAGACGTTAAGGACTACAAGAGCACTTTGCTTTACACACATCCAGTCAACTTTTAAAATTTCACAGTGTCGTGGTTTTGACACAAATATTAATAATTTTCTGTGGTGTGTTTTCTGATTTGGTTCAGCGTTTGCATCAGTGATACCTGCCTGTTATCTTCTGTACACACATAAATGGTAATTGTCATATGATGTTTATGTGAAACTAAACCTCCTTTTTTACATCCTAGTTCAAATGAGTAGAAAATTTGATTTATTCGTAATTGCTGGACCCTCCAAGTAGCCACCTGTCTTTAATTTAGGCTTTAATCACTGTTCTGGGGACCTTATTCTCCTCTGAGGACAGCTTATCTATTCAGTTATGAACAAAATACATAGCTTAGAGTTTGTTTTTGTGTTCATGTTGTAAATATGATCTGTTTTGAGTTTGAATGTTTTCCACAAACTACAGAGTGTACCTGTAAAATATATTTCTTTTGTCCTAAGATTTCTTTTCTTTTCATTTTTTGTAAATGACTGTGCGTTTTATCCTTGTAGATAATTTGTTTTGTATTCCGCTCGCATCTCGAACACGGAGCAGTGCAGCTTTACTTCCTGCTTTTTACTTCTTGGAGTTTTAAATTTGAATACCGGTCTTTTAAATAAAAGATGAACACATAAATCCCAGAGCGTCAAATTCAGTGATATTACTTGAATGAAAAACAAGCTGAAATGTTTGCTGGCAGAGAGAAAGCCTCATGACTCACGACTTCAGCGACGGCTCACATCTGCTCTGAATGCAGCCTTTGCAGAGTTGCTGCATTTCCTTTATTGTGGACTGGAGCAGAACTGAAAATCATCCTTTTTTTTTTTTTTTTCCAAGTCTCTCATATAATGGATGCCTCACCTCTGCTCGCTCCATTAAACGGAGAATAATTTGATCTTTGAATAAATTTTAATGATGTTTAAAATGTTCCCCCCAAGCAGACAATTACTTAATTGTACCGCTTTGAGAGGGGACAATAGCTATATCTTTGTGTTACCTAATAGCGTCTAAGTGACTGGCCAAGATCATTTCCACCGCGGGGCACCAACACAAGTCTCGGCCCCTGCCAGCGCCCAGTGAAGAGTGGGCTCAATTAAAAGCCCTTCATAAATATTAAACACTATCTATCAGCAAGTTATTCATATAAATGATGTACCCACTTGTAAGCACAGACTATCAACATCTAAATGTCCTCTGTAAATACAGCTCAGTCATGGAATCCTCGCTCCGCTGTAACTCCAGAGCCGGCCAGTTTTTTAAAACGGGCACGGCGCCAGCTTAGCACTCCGCCATGCTAGCTAACAGAGAGGCGGCAGCACTAATGTTTGGCTCCCGCTCGTATGGTAAGTGATCAGTTTCGTCAGAGCGGGGAGATCCCTGCACAGGGCTGATTCATCTGTCGGCAGAGCGAAGGGGGCCGGCTGAAAGACACACAACGCTTGGAGGGAAAAATAAGACTGGTGAATTTATTCATAGTTACACTGAGCTGTTTGATATTTCACGGCTCAACCTGTTGAAGTTCCGTGTCACAATTCTGCAGTGATGGAGCAGATCTAATTACCCTGTAAATATAAACTACAAACCATTTAGCATAAACAAAACGTGGCAGTGCTTACAGATCCTGTGTAAATGAACTGACAATACATCTTTTGAGCCTTGTCAAAAGTGTCACTTTTAAGATGTTTGATTATACAAAAGTAAAGTAAATTATATAAAATCTACATTTGAGACCAGGCTTTACATTGTCCTTATTCTGACGAAATAAAATGTTCCAAAGCATTTTGTACCTTCTCAGAGATGATTAGTCTCAGAGAGAATCCCGCAGCATTGTACCATGAATAATAGCACATGTCTCTATATTATTCATCAGCTCTGGGCTAAAGTTGGTCACTTGGAGTCACCGTGACAGATGCTTTCTGGTCGGGTGCCAAGCGCAGGCAAGTGAGAAGTCTCGGAAGTGTTTGCAGCGGGGTGTAAAGGAGCCCTGCAGGTCATGTTGGCCCTGTTCAGATAACCATGGCTAAACACTGGGGCTAACTAGGAAAGCTTCACAATGAGAAACCGCCAGGTCCCGGAGTTAACCCTTTAGTGTCTCAGCGGAGGGCGACATTGAGGTGTGTGGTTATTGTAGATTGTCTGTTAGATAGAGATGGGCGGGGGGCACGGCACATGGAGAAGCAAATATAAGTGCATTTGAGGAAGAGTTACTGTATGGTTTATTTTGCGAAAACAATTCTGTGAAAGTCTGTGGTGGTTTCTTGATCAGTGTTAGTGAAGTGAGGTGAAAGCAGCACAACAAAGAGAGGCTGTGAAACTTTTAGGTTTTGTGTAAGTGTCAGTTTGAGTTATGTCATACATAAAAACATATAAATTCACGCTAGAACTGTTGACTTTTGGGCGTAGGTTTGAATTATTATTGCAATAAGACAGTGCTACATGTTAAAGCAAAACTCTCGCCAAAATGTAATCTAGGCTTTTCTTGTGAATTTCCTGACTCAAACCTTCGTGTAAAAGCATAATTACAACCAAAGAGGCACTTTTAAGATTGACTGTATTCTTGTTTTTGGGTCAAACTCATTTTCGGTGGGAGTGCTACGGGCAACAGCATCAAAATCGGCATTTTTAAAACACTAAGAAGGCTCGACAGAATATGAAACTTTGCTCGTAGTATCGCCAGGGTCTCTACACGACTGTATGACTGTGGTGCAATATTTTTGCCAGATTTTAAATTTTGAAAATTAAAATCCAAACCTTGTTGGTCAATGTTTGATTGACACCTGTCAGATCCTGTCAGTGCAAGATGATACAGCACAACAAGTGTTTGCATACTACAGCTCTGTCGACATCCATGGATAACATACATTGTATGTTTCATAGTTTTATGGAGTTCGGACACTCTTGTTTCATCCGACTTGCTGTGAGGTTCTGTAAGTCAGCGGCCCGCACAGACTCGAAGTGAAGCGGTCAAAGCGTCTGATTTAGGTTTTCCTTAATTTGAACCACATGTGTCAAAACGCCCCTGAATGATTCTGACAAGTCTACACTGTTTAGTCTGCGCGGTTCCGTTTACATGAAAATGTGACAAATTCAACATCGCCGCTGTCTTTCGATCGAGAGATAGGCTTTAAAAATAACACATTATTGCAATATGCCACAAATTAAGTTTTCATAGAAAACAGAGAACTTCAGTCACTACGGTCACCATTAACATCTGTGACGAGCTGGAGGGGGAAGCTTTGGGCTCTTTTCAGGTATTAATGCAGTCCGATTTTTGTAACCAGTAAAGGTGGAGACAAATGTTTGGTCATATTGTTCTTACAACTTTCATCAGCTGTTTTCTGAGTATTTTCAGACGGCATTTCATGAAATTAAATGAAATTATCGAGAAAACATGTCTTTAGCCAAACACAAGCGCCTCTTTCTTCTGCTCGTACGGTTGCGGAGGATTCATTTGTGCCTGTGAACACGGTTGCTAATTCCAGAGACCCTGTATTCAATTATTCATGCCAAGTACATAACTTTTCAATTAACTAATTGCCAGGCTCTGGAGATTTCACTGCGCCCCCGGCAGGTTACGAAGCAGCCGTGGAGGGGATTTCTTCACCTGTATTCTTAATACACAGTGACTTCAAGAGAAAAGAATCGAGTAAATATTTAAGAGTACAAAATGAGCTTTTATAATTATACATCTACAGACTTAAGAATCACTTTTGTCATTGATGGGCTTTCACTCTGACAGACATTTAAAGGTTAATATTTTGAATTTTTGAATAGTCAGGTGTCTGTCGTAAAACCGACAGCGTTATTAGTTGATGTAAATAATCTTGTTGTCCATTCTGGCTGCAAAGAAAACCCTCCCTGAAGCACTTTCAGCGTGATTGCATGTAAAAATCAATTAAAGGCTAATACCGGGCTTTAGCAGACTGACAATTTAAGTGTTCTGTTCTTTTTTAGTTTTTATCTTTTTTGAAGTGTTTCCCTGCTGCACCTCAGCATGGACAAACTCTCTGTGGAGAAACAAAAAAGGGATTTTATACTAAATAAAACCCCCAAATCCCGGACGACAGTTGTAAAAGTTCTCAATCACAAATAAAAAAGATATTCCACAAGAGAAAGAACAACATTTTTTCTTCCGTCTCTAGAATAATGCTGACAACATTAAGCTGAGCGATGTTGTCCTGAGATCCAGCAGTGATCAGACCAGCAGCTGCATGTCTCAAACATGAACTCACAGGGCCTGAAGAAACCGTGATGTGTGAGGAAATGCACAGCAGACTGCTGCAAGAAACTCGTTTCACTCACTTGCCAAACTCCGCCATGTTACGGACAATCTAATCTGTCTGACCTGATGACCTGTCCACGGAGATAAGGAGCAACAGGGAAGTTCCCGGGACCAGCGACGCACTGAGAGCTGAGCCACACTCAGTAGCAGTTGTCTCTGTGGTGTTTTGTATTTGTGAATGGCAGATATTCATGTTTATCCGCAAGGAGCTGCAACACCAAAACATGTATGTAACCTTTCACTTTATTAAACATGAAAACTGCAAAAGAAAGTCACATGCACAGAGGAATTTATCCACACAATATTTTAGGCTTCTATAAAATGCATATAAACACTTAAATTTGAACATATGAAGATTGTGTCTTTCAGGACAACATTAATCAAAAGTAGTCATCATGACATAAAGATTTTTAAACTGTTAGACAGACTGAAGACTCAGGTTTTCTTTGTGCCAGAGTGCTAACCGTGTCTATGTAACTATTCATGGCTCCAGCCTCAATACGTGTGCAACAAAAAATGCCATTTCAACCATAAATGGAATTTGAAAGGGGGCGACTTGCGATATTTTAAAGCAAGCCCCTGTTTATTCCTTGTCATAAACATCTCAACATCCATGATAACTTTCTCCAGCTGGTCCTCATTCTCAAACCAATCCTCAGTGGAATAACAGTGGACATTATAAACCGCACAACATACGAGCTTAAAGAAGCCACGCATGGACTTGTGGTCGCTTCAGATCGAGCAGATTTGAATATAGTTAGAGTGAGGCGGCCTCCGCCTTCAGGCAGGTAAATAATGTAATGGGAAACTGTCACAACTGATTTGAGGGGGCACACAGCCAACAGCAGGAGACGATATGACATTTCTTCTCAGATCGCAGCCTCCCGATTGCAATCTGTTAAGTTGGGGAGCGTGTAAGGAGCAGCGGGGCACGAGAAGGAGGAGGAGGACCAGGAGGAGGAAAGAGGAACGTGGAGAACAGAGCAGAGATGACAGGAGGAGAAAGAGCAGGGGGGTGGGGGGAGGCTGAGGAGGTGACAGGGTGAGCGCTGTACAGTGATAATACTGGCTCCTTTCAGCCAGTGCACAGGGGTAAGGTGAGACTCCCTCCAAACTGTGCTTTCTGGGCAGTGGCCCAAGCTCGGGGCTGCCTGATTGATTCTCCCAGTAAAAGGCCCGTTTGTGCAGCTGTGCCAAAGCTGATTTCTCCCGGAGAACCCACATTAACCAACACGTAGAGACCCCCGGTGAGAGCAAATGAGGGTGACAGCACTTTCCTGCTCTGGCAATGTATACGTTTGAAAAACAGATGCAACTATACCGTATGAATTAAAGTGTAACGATAAGCCAGATACTTTGTTTTTATGACAGATTATATTCAGTGTCTTTTTTATCATTGACCATGTGATGTAACAACACGAGTTAAAATAACAAATCATGGCCGCAAGATGATTTTAATGGCTACATTTACATGCAGAGGGAAACAGGATGTTGTCAAATTCCATGCAAGTGTGAACCCATCATGACTTCATCCATTGGTTTGTGTGCTTCTGTTTGGCTTTATTGTTCTCGCCATTTTGTTTTTTTGTTTTTTGGAGCCAGATGTTACCATATTTGGATGAAAGGGTGGAGCTGGAGGACCTGATGCACCGTTGTAGCGACTTGAATCATATCCTGCTTTATCATGTATTTTACTCTAAATGGGACCATGATTTACAAAAAGAACATCATGTTGTGTTGAAGAAGACTTGGAACTAGCAGTTGAGACCATGAAGTCATTAACTGTTAACTGAGGTAATAAATCAAGTGAGTCATTTTCTCATAAGATTATATATATTCTGACTTCTTTTTGAAACCAGTGGAGCTGCACCTGCTGGCCTTTTTGACAGAACACAGATGTAAGGCACTTATGCATCAGCTTCACTTCACAGACCCAGAAGCTCTGTTCATATCTTATACAGTCAGTGACTCCATGTCGTGTTTTAGTTTTCACGGTCCTCACCCTGCAGTTTCAATGAATACAGCTGTATATTGTGTGGGTGCAAAAATGTTTCAGATGTGGAGCAGATTGTCTCTTATTCATTAATTAGTAACAGGTTGTCTATCGTGGGAAACAAAAGGATCTGTAAAATCATCTCCGCAGTGATTTTCATTCGCCGTAAAATGTGCTGTTCACCTCATGCACGTTTGAGCCCGAGTATATGGAGAGAACTGAAATGAGAAGCAAAGCAAAAAAGCAAATTTGACCAATAGCAACATTTTACAATCAGAATTGTCAACAAAATGTCACATTATTATATTATGTTAGTGTTGTTTGAGTTTGAGTGTTTCCTATAAAATTGATAAAGCAAGGCAGGATGATTACATTTTCATTTGGAGTTACATTCTGGGTACAGATGGGAATGATGTAAGACTGGCTGAACACTGCAGCTGACTACAAATGACCGCTGAGGCTCTAAACATGGCTCCTTTTGACTGGGGAATCGTTCATTTATTGGCTTGTGGAGCTGCAGCCTCTGAGTGCTGCGCTCATCCCTGTGTGAATCAAACCCTCTCTGATTAGCCATTCAGAGTAGATGGGATAAGGCAAGGCCCCAGGTGGCCCCCTCTGTTAAATGGCAGATTAAAGAGTGCACAACTAATTTCTTTAGCCTAATCTTATTAAAGGAAAAACAGCTGTCAACTGTCACCGTATGAATACAAACGGTCTGAGACCGGAGCAGGAGAGTGTGTCTGCACCATGTTGGTGCGGCGCACACACACTGCTTCATGCACATCCATCACCTGTGAATGTCAATATTACACATGTCATTTATAAACCACTATGGCCTCTTTCATTTCTAATTCAAAACCCAACCAGAATAAATGTTGGCAGTTGTAGGGTTTCTGCAAATCACTGAGATGTTGAAACTTTAAGGTTGATATTTTGCACTTTTCCAATTTCTTGTTGTTACAGTTCTGTGCTTTAAAGCTGGAAAAAAAGGGGTTGGAAAAAAATCCAGTTTGGACTAATCTAGTTTAGTTCCCACAATGGCTGGAAATGGTCCCGTCTGTCAACTGTCTCATCAAAAATATTTGATTTTTGTGCTGGGAAAATATCCTGATATCTCGTTGAAGATATCCAGTGTTTTCATACTTGCAAGTGTTGAAACGGCAACTCAAACAATGGTCCCCTCCTTCGCTATCACACCACCACCAGCCCCTTTAAAAGGTCAGCTCACATACATGTAATCCGATCGCGATATGACACAAAACGTTAATATACAAATGAAATGTACAGATTTTGTACAGAACAATGCTAACATTGTATTTGGGTGTGTGGCTGCAAATCGTTTTTTGTTTTCTTCAGTCCATGACCATCACATTATTGTATAACAAGGGATACAATTACAAATTTAAGGCATATTATCCTGAAAACATATGAAGAAATACAAAATTATAAATTGATTTATTTATAGCAAATTAAGGATAACTGTAGTCCTGCGATCCTGAGTATATAAAAAAAAATCTTCAACCATGATCAGACTATTTAAATTGGAAGAAACACAACTTTATACATCCTCCATCTGTACCTCCTCCCCGTCATCACTCCCTCACACTCACCGCCCAGACTCAGAATTTCTTGGCCCCCTGCCCTCAGACATGATCTGACACCAGGTGCTCGTGACCCCATGGGTCTTTTGGGGACCCCTCCATTTTAAAGCCTCATCACCTCTGAATCCCCTCCCACGTAATCCTACCACCCCCATACGCTCACATGCACACTGAGGCAGCTCCAGCGCCGCGTCTCCATAATGCATAAAGAACCGGTCCTGAGAGTCACAGCGTTTGAGAAATGGCTGGTTTGAGTCTCAGTGGCTTATGACACCCGAGTACCGCAGCCCACACACTCCAGTGCCGCGCCATCACGGCCTTTTGATTGCTCCTCCTCTCTGTAATTGCCAGTGATTAACCCTGGCATGAGAGCAGGCCAGAGAGAGTCTCTCTCCCCTCTCTGCTGACAATCCTTGTCAGTGGGTTTGAGGGGCAATTTGGCTGCTGACATGCCTTCCCCAGTCTCCTGTTACTGGGGAAGTATGCTGCGCTTGACCCCGCCGTGCTAGACTATCTGAGGTGGCTGAATTCCTTTCTCTCCCTCTTTCACTTCTTCTCTCCATTTCCCCCTCTTTCCCTCTCTGTTTGTCTGTCTCTCTACGCTTGTTGCCTCTCCTCCCCACCCTCCTCCTTCCTTCCTTCTTCTTTTTTTTTTTTTTTTTTTAGCTCCAGCCTCCATCTCTTTTCTCAACGCTTCTTTCTCTTTCTGCTAGAGTTCACATCGGACAACCAGACTCCCTGGCTTTTAATGCCTGGGCTGCCTGTGTCTGCCTGCTTGCAAGACTGCACGGGGGCAACAAACAATGGGCATATTGTTAATCTGTCCATAAGAAAGCCTTATCTTGTTGTAGACATGGTATTAAATTTCGGAGCGGCCCCATGCGGCCAGCCGGGGGGGTGGGGGGAGTGGAGAGAGAGGGAGAGAGAGAGAGAGAGAGAGAGAGAGAGAGAGAGAGAGAGAGAGAGAGAGAGAGAGAGAGAGAGAGATGTGGATAATAAGCTGTGTAATCTCCTCACCTACTCTAAACAGCTTAACCTTGTCAGTGGCTGCTGGCCCAGTGGCACCCTGGCAAGGGATCACATAGGGTTAAAATCTACTGTATGCAACCTCCAATGTACGGCGTGGAGACCGAAGTTGGCAACACTTAATTATGTGCATATACTCCGAGCTGATCAGAAAAAAAACAGTGTGTTTATGTTTGCAAGTACATAAAAATAGTGATCTAAAAATGACCAAACACACAAACAGATATCTTTGTGTCATTGTCCATCTTACTGTAAAGGGTTTAAAGGTTAAGATGCAGGAATTTGGCGACTTAGACGAGCTTTCTTAACTCTGTATGAAGTCCAATCTGAATTCCA
Source organism: Acanthopagrus latus (assembly GCF_904848185.1). NCBI lineage: Eukaryota > Metazoa > Chordata > Actinopteri > Spariformes > Sparidae > Acanthopagrus > Acanthopagrus latus. Next base: position 28,023,289 of record NC_051042.1, read on the forward strand.
GAGCAGATGGTTTATCTGGGTGGGAGAAAAGAAGATTAGGAGGGCTACAAATTACAATTTTGACTTGAAGACAGTGTCCTTACTTCCATAACGATTCTGCTCATTTGGCAGTTGTTCAGTCGCAGGATGTGGAAGAAGAGTATCCTCACACACTTCAAAGTCTCCGGCGAATGTGAAAACTGATATCAAGCTTGAAGTGGTTACAGTCGATTCAAGCAATTTGAGTTCAAGAAAAAAGACAAAAAAAAAATCCCCTCATGTGGCGAGGGATCACGGGGGATTAGATAACCCAGGGGTGTGCACCCAAAGTTCAGATCCCGCAGTTCAAACTGTGTTAACAGGAAATAAAAAGGTGGATCAGGAGATCAGAGAAGTGACCAGAGGACACAACGGGTCAGTCTTTTTTCATACAGAGGCAGACAGCTTCACATGAACAGATGTTTGAGTGTTGAAGAATTAAAAAGTGGAGAAGACTGGGTGAGATTCAACCACAGTCAATTAAAAAAAGATTTGGTCACAGCATACCTACTTCTTTTTACCCAACCTGCCACTTTTATCTGAATCATGTGAAAAAAGAAAAAAGTATACTAACAACATTTAATTTTTCCATTATTGCTGGCTAAACTGACACAGATTTAAACCACCTCCAAAGTCCTTTGGCAGTGAGCAGTGCTCCTGTGCCTTTGTGCCATTACATGGCAAAGGAGACCAGTTTAACCAGTTGGTTGACTGGTTTGTCTGGTGTCACAACCGTCCTCACTACATTTAAAACTGCACATTTTTTAGACAGAGTCAGACATATGTGGAGATAAATGCACTTTTGTTGCAGCATATTAGCTGCACGTCATAGTGGTGCAGTGGTGTGTATTAGTCATTCCTGACTGTCTAAATTGTCCTGATGCAACACAAATCCACATGTGTCCACTAATAAAAATCCAGTTAAACTGATTTTCTGCAAATACTGCCTCAGGTGTGAATTTGGCACTTAGTGCTGCTGTGGCTTTTTCTATCAGCGTCTCCCTGGAGGCGTGGTGAGTCGTGGTCTTGTACGCTGACAGGAGGTTGGTGGCGAGCCCAGATTGTGGGGACAGGCTCGCACACCACCAACGTCCAGCTCCACTGCTCTCCAGCAGCACCTACTGGAGCCTGCGTGAACCTACAGACTACATACAGCAAACACGTACTGTACAGACGGCGAGCAAAATCTGCATCACATTATGCATCATAAAGGTGTGTTTGCTCACTCGTGCTAATCCAAAGCCACACATGGAGGCACCTATAAATCCTGTCTTATTTGTTCTTTGATTAGGTGTGTGTGTGTGTGTGTGTGTGTGTGTGTGTGTGTGTGTGTGTGTGAGTGAGAGAGAGAGAGAGGGAGAGAGAGAGAGAGAGGCTGCTGTTGCATGTAGGAAGAAGAGGATTATGGTAAAGTGTGGATACTTGAGCTGTATAAACTGTGCTTCAGCATCTGTTCTAACCCAGCATGAATAATCACCGCTGAACGCACAATAACGCGGTGAAGCCCAACAGAGCATAGACATGAATAAACCCATTTTACAAAATGTATATATAAAATAAAATATATAAAATCAATACAATAAAATTAATGTATCTGTCCCTAGTATACAAGATTTTATGGTAATCTACTACATCAACAGACATTCATAACAGTTTGAGGGCCTTTCATATGTTCCTTTTATATGTATATGCAGTAAATAAATATAGCATCTGCTTATTATCTCTCTCCCCTGACTAAAGGTCCAATCTGCTGGGTCAGTACAAAGAAAGAACCAACATTACCAAAACAAAAATCAATCATCATCCATTTGAAGGATGTGGACAGTGAGGAAGAGACAATATAGTGTGTGTGTGTGTGTGTGTGTGTGTGTGTGTGTGTGTGTGTGTGTGTGTGTGTGTGTGTGTGTGTGGATATGAATGCGGGGCACTCAGGGAGATGGTGAATGCCGCTAATGTGTGTAAGCTTGTCTTTATTTATAAGGGACGTGCAGGGTCAATGTCTTGGAGACTGTCCATGCACATTACATGCATATTCCTGCTGCACGTTCGGCAGACGGTTATTTATGTGGACGAGAGCAGCTGCTTCTGCCTCAACATCAGTCATCGATGTCGACGTGCAGACAGTTAGAGGTGCACCACCAACAAAAAGACACAGCGGATGTCCGTAGTGCATAACTGCAGGTGGTACACTCATGTTAAAAACCAGGCTCTGAATAGACTCAAACATGGCTGAACATAACAGGCGGCACAGGAACAATCCTATTTCTTCTCACACAGTGGGGGGTGGGGTGCTGATTAGTTAGCATTTAACTTTAGCCTCAGTCTTTTTTATGATATCATGCATGTAGCCATTAAGTAAGCTACGCCCTCGCTTAACTAGGTTCTTTTACTAGGGTGTTTACTGTTTATCTATTGTCTACTTTCTATATTTAGCTAAGAGTTAATTGTTTACTGAGGTTGGTTTACTTTCTATATCTAGGTTGTCACAACCTGGCTCAACAGCCGTGACAAAAAAGGGAAGCCACACGTCTACTGATCATAATAATATAAATTTAATAAAGTAAACAGGAAATACTGGTATGTCCATCTGTAGATCAGTGTGCATGCAATGTTGTTGCAAGTGGGTGAATGGTGGTGTGTACAAGATACAAACAAATTCAGTCAGGTGGCCAGCCAGGTGAGAGAGAGAGAATGCAAGCCAAGGCTGGCTTTATAGCCTCTCACTGCAGCCTCCTCAGGTGTGCTGCATCGGGGATAATGTTGCAGCTCCACCTCTCCAGCTCCGGCAACACCAATTACATCCTCCCACACCCACACATCCTAAACCAGCACTAGAGGCCGTCACACTCCCCCCCAGAAGACAGGGTTCCTACCCTGACTGTAAACAAAAACACATGAACATATACCAGATTACAATGTTTGCAACAGTAGCCAAGTATAACCACAGGCCCACTACCAACACCCCTTTCACCACTCGACCCTTGTTCCTCTTCCAGACTCAGCCTCCAACCTCAGCAACCTTGGTACCTAGGAGCAATTTAAGAGAAAGAAAGATAGATGCTGCAGAGGACAAGGCAGAGAACAGTGAAGATGACATGTTAGTAGTTATGACCACAACTACAAAGGTGCACGGGACAAAGCGTCTGCCATAACGTTATCTTTGCCCTTAATGTGCTGGATGTCCAGGTTGTAAGGCTGCAGAAACAAAGCCCACCGCATGAGCCTCTGATTTGGGTTCTGCAGGGAGTTCAAAAAAATTAGAGGGTTATGGTCAGTCAAAACTACAGTTGGCATTCCAGAGTCAAGATAAACATGGAAATGCTGCAAAGCCAAGATTAAGGCTAGTGCTTCTTTCTCTACCACTGAATAATTCAGCTGATAAGAGGTAAACTTCTTGGAAAAGAAGCTAACAGGACGTTCAACTCCGTGTTGGTCAGTTTGAAGGAGTACAGCTCCTGCTCCAATATGGCTGGCATCCACATGCAGCTTGAAAGGCTGATCCAAGCGGGGAGCTAACAACACAGGGGCAGAGCACAACAAAGCTTTAACATTGTAAAAGGCTTGTTGACATGAGTCTGACCAAATGAACTTCGACTTCGCCTTCAACAAGTCCGTCAGAGGAGCCACCACAGATGAAAAGTTCCGGCAAAAACAGCGGTAATAACCAACCATCCCCAGAAACCTCATGAGTTCCTTTTTGGTGGTAGGAACAGGAAAATCATCAATGGCTGAAACTTTGGCAAGATCAGGTCGCACATGACCCTGACCCACAACCTTACCGAGATATGTCACTGTGGCTTTTGCAAATTCACATTTTGCCAAGTTTACTGTCAGATTTCCATCAGCTAGTCGTTCAAACAAAGCACCAATACGAGTCAGATGCTCCTCCCAGGTATTACTGTATATCACCACATCATCTAGATATACAGCACAACCTTCCAGTCCATTAACCACCCTGTTCATAAGTCGTTGAAAAGTAGCTGGAGCATTACGCAAGCCAAATCCCATTACTGTATATGAAAACAGGCCGGAGGGCGTTATGAAAGCAGATATTTCTTGAGCTCTAGGGGTCAACGGCACCTGCCAGTACCCCTTTAACAGGTCGAACTTGCTCACATACTTCGCAGCACCAACTTGGTCGATACAGTCCTCCACACGAGGCAATGGATAGGAATCAGGCTTTGTCACAGCATTTACTTTTCGAAAATCTGTACAACACCGTGGTGACTTATCAGATTTTTCAACGAGCAAACATGGAGAAGCCCAGCTAGAAGAAGAATGTACAGCAATGTTGTTATCCAGCATGTATTTAACTTCAGCATCAATGATCTTTCGCTTCTCCTCAGACACTCTATAGAACCTCTGACGAATTGGTTTTGCGTCACCCACGTCAATATCATGTTCAGTCAAATTAGTTCTGGAAGGTGTGTCTCCAAATAAAGATGGATAGTTCTTTATCAAGTCAGCCAACTCAGTACGCTGATCATCTTTCAAGTGAGCCAACACCACATCTAATTTCTGAAGTGATTCAGAGTTTTTCAAACGGCCGCGCAACAGTGCATCATCAGGCACTGCCACATCTTCCCCCCCACTAAAGGCTGACTGCACCACTGTACATGCAGCCAAACCAGAATGAACAACTGAGGAAGAGGAACCTGCACAATCAGACTTGGCTTTTGATGAAGTACGCACATAATATGGTTTTAACAAATTTACATGGCAAAGCTGATTTCTTTTCCTGCGGTCTGGAGTGGCAATGACATAGTTTTGTTCAGACAGCTGACGCACTACAGTGTATGGACCAACAAACTTTGCCTGAAATGGTGACCCCACAATTGGTAACAAAGCAAGTACTTGATCCCCCTCACTGAATTGACGTGCTTCTGAGCGCCGATCATACCACTGCTTCATCTTAGCCTGAGACCTTTCCAGTTTTTCCTTTGCCAACTGGCCCGCCATATATAGCCTGTGTCGAAATCCATTCACGTACTCTATCAAGTTTGATGGGGGATCCTCTGCAATCCACTCATCCCGCAGCACTGCCAACGGTCCCCGCACCTTGTGACCAAAAACTAGATCATTAGGACTGAACCCTGTACTCTCCTGACACACCTCCCTGGCTGCTAAAAGCAACCATGGCAAACCTTCCTCCCAATCCCTATTCATTTCAGTGCAGTATGCTCGCAGTAATGACTTTAGAGTTTGATGGAACCGTTCTAATGCACCTTGACTCTGTGCGTGGTATGCTGATGCTTGATTGTGCTTGATGTTCAACTGTTTCAGAACCTGTGAAAACAAATGTGATGAAAAGTTTGACCCCTGGTCCGATTGAATGATCCTTGGTATTCCAAATATGGCAATAAACTGAGTTAACGCCTTAACTACAGATTTGGCTGTGATGGTACGCAAGGGATAAGCGGCCGGATAACGTGTGACTTGACACATTACAGTCAACAAATACTCAGACCCAGACTTTGACTTGGGCAAGGGCCCCACACAATCTACCATTAAATGTTGAAATGGTTTTTCCACTGCAGGTATTGGACAAAGTGGGGCAGGCTTAATAGTCTGGTTAGGCTTACCTGTTACCTGACATGTATGGCAAGTCTTAACATATGCTGCCACATCACGCTTGAGACGAGGCCAAAAAAAATAACGCAAGATGTGATTGTACGTTTTCCTAACTCCCAAATGCCCTGTCTGGTCATGAGAACATTTCAATACTTCATTTCGATACTTAGTTGGTACCACCACTTGAACAACTGCGTCACCCACACAATCAAAACCCTGGGGAACCCACTTACGGACCAATACGTCATTCTTCAGGAAATAGCCGGAGGTTGCACTTTTAGCTTCATTGCTAGGCCGCACCTGATCAAACAGCCCCCTTACTGCAGCATCAGCTCGCTGTTCACTGGCAAGCTCCTGCTGGGAAACAGAAAGAGATTCAGGTACATGAAATTCTGTTTCCAAATCACAATCCATCTGAACTGAAGAATCTGCCCCAGGTCTAGTCATTGCTCGGGTCACAGCACAAGCTGTGAACACCTCTGGGAACTCCTGTTTACAATCCCCCGTTTCTTTCCACAATGGTTTTGGCTTATTTGGTGGATAGCCATCAGCCCAGACACGGTTGCCAGCCAAATCATTCCCCAAAATCACATCTATCCCATCTATAGGCAAAGCAGGGCGCACGCCAATGTGGACATCACCATCCACAAGGCCACAAGACAGATTGGCTTTGTGCAGAGGAACACATATAGTGGTCAAACCCATTCCCCGTACCAATACACACCCTCCAGTATCTGTGTCTGGGGAAAAATCCAAGACAGAATCCAACACAAACGAATCCTTTGCCCCTGTATCTCGCAAAATTTTCACTGGCACCTTAGTACCACTACCAGTGAGAGATACAAACCCATCTGACACAAAAGCTCCAAAACCATCATAGTCTCCAGTCTCAGGCTTAACTGACTCAAGCACCCCCTTAGAAACCTCTGGTGCTATCCTAACTGGAGCACTGAGAGCAGCTGGTTTAGCCTGTCTCCCCACTGTACGATTTCCTCTGCTTCTCAGCACAGGACACTCAGCTTTCCAGTGTCCCTTTTCATGGCAATAATTACACATCTCACCAGATCCGACCGAACGTGGACCACGATTCATTTTTGCAGATTCAGACCAAGGTAACTTAGACGGACCACCAACTTTAGCGGAAGCACTGTCTAACCCACAGTATTTTCCAAACTTCTCCTTGTGTGCAAACACATATTCGTCTGCAAGCGTGGCTGCTTCAGAAGCAGTTCTTACCCCACGGTCAGCAATATGAGTAGCAACCTCTGGTGGGATGCAATTTTTAAATTGTTCCAATACAAGTAGGTCACACAGATTTTTAAAAGTTGAAACCTCCATTGCTGAACACCACCTGTTGAAATGTTTGATTAAGTCCCTTGCAAACTCCACATGTGTTTGTCTTTCTGACTTCCTCCAGGATCTAAAACGTTGCCGATAGGCCTCTGGTACCAACTCATATGCTTTCAACACTGCCTCTTTCACAATATCATATGTACGGCTGTCACTTGTACTGAGTGCTGAATATGCTTCTTGGGCTTTTCCTGTCAAAACGGCCTGCAACATTACCACCTGGTCGGCTTCAGGCCACCCTCTCAAATTAGCCACGCGCTCAAAAAGGGAGAAAAAGGTGTCTGGATCCCTTTCATCAAATTTTGGGACTAGGTGCAGGTTCCTTACCACATCAAAAGTTTTTAATTTTTGTGAACCGGATGCCAACTCCTCTGAAAACTCCAAATCACCAGACAATTTACCTGCTTTAATAAGATCCAAACGATACTGCTGAAACTCCAACTTTTCTTTCTCAAAAGACTGCCTTAAGCGTTCCTTTTCTATACCTAGTTTGTCCTTTTCCATTTGTAACAACAACAGTTCTTTTTGTTGCTCAAAGGTTAGAGCTACCACAGGAGAGACCACAGAATCACCACCACTAGTACTTGGACCCTGCATTGTAACTGATAACACACCCTTTTCTATTAAAGCAGCCCTCAATGATGCCTTAATTTCCTTTTTCAAATGTTTTTGTCCAACATCAATCTCAAAATGTTCCACGAGCTTCAAAAGTTGTTCTTTTGTACAGCTGTTCAACAATTCCTCAGATGGAGACTCAAGAAAACCAGCCACAGTAGCCATCACAAGATAGTGGTGATCTCTGAGGTGCCAAATGACCTAGAGCCCTCCCGCTAACTACCTGTCCAAAAACTGGCTAATCTCAACCCTAGTCTTCATGCAGTTACTTACAGTGGGTACTTATGCACTACAAACCACCGGAGTGAGAAAGGCAACTGCACATACAGCAACCCCCTCAAGTCCAGGGATGTGCCCCCGAGACAACTGCTCTAACCGCTTTCACTGCAACACTACAAAGATTTATGAATGAATCCCAAAGGGGAAGCATTCCTTCATCCTACCAGGGAAAGCTCAAAGTCTAACATGCGCACCCCAAATAATCCACTCTGTCCAATGGCCTTTATTTTCCAAAAACTGTCTCCAGTCCCACACAAGACAGCACTAAAGCTCTCCCCCTAGCACTTTGCACTACTAACAACCAAACAACTCCAGCACTAAAACCTCAGCCCACCAAATTCAGTTAACAGCACTAACAAAAACAGTAGACTATGAGGTCTCCCTACTCTAGTACTTAACAGATTTTAATATTTGACTACAAGACTCCACATAAACCATCATGATAGTAACTCACTCTTTACTTCTACAAGCAAGCCCCAAATTTTACTAGGAAAAGATGACAGAGAGTACTAGTCCCAAACTAACGAAATACAAGCTTCTAAATCTACATAGAGTCAAATAAAACTTACCAAACAAAAAGAAAACAAAAGAATCGGACGAGCCCCCATTTGTCACAACCTGGCTCAACAGCCGTGACAAAAAAGGGAAGCCACACGTCTACTGATCATAATAATATAAATTTAATAAAGTAAACAGGAAATACTGGTATGTCCATCTGTAGATCAGTGTGCATGCAATGTTGTTGCAAGTGGGTGAATGGTGGTGTGTACAAGATACAAACAAATTCAGTCAGGTGGCCAGCCAGGTGAGAGAGAGAGAATGCAAGCCAAGGCTGGCTTTATAGCCTCTCACTGCAGCCTCCTCAGGTGTGCTGCATCGGGGATAATGTTGCAGCTCCACCTCTCCAGCTCCGGCAACACCAATTACATCCTCCCACACCCACACATCCTAAACCAGCACTAGAGGCCGTCACAAGGTTTTTACCTCTTTTTCTACTTGTAAGCTGTTTGAAATCAAATTTCCTTGCAGGAGTCATCCCAAAAGGATCAATAAAGGGAAGTCTAAGTCTTATTTTAAAACAAATGAGATGGTGTTTTCCACTGGCTCATGGAGCATGTTGGCTGTAAATTTAGCTAGCTACAGCTGATAAAAACTGTGTTTAAGACAGGAAATGGATGGAAAGTCCAAGTGTCTGTACAAATATCCACATGATATGTTTGGCAGCCTTGTTGCCTGTATCAGTGCCAACACTTTCCTCTCCACCTGCTGGTGACAAGTCAGCTAATAAGCATTTAATGTGAATGTGATATGCCAAGTTTGGTACAAATGTAAACCTTGGACGTATTTGTGGTTTGCAGAAATGATAACCGCTAAAATTATACAAGGGTGGCTCAAAAATTGGGACCAATTGTTTCAGAGATTACTTAGAATTTCATCTGCATGAAAACATCTGCATCAATATCTTAAGTCTTACATGTTTTTAGGAGTATGATCAACTATACAAGCCCCAGAGATCTCTTGAAAGGCCATTATTTTCCTCCAGGTGTCTCTTTTTGCTACCGTTGTCCTTTTGGTTAATAACTTGACTTACCTAAAGTGATGCTGATCAATATGGTCTGGAGGTGAAGCTGCTGAAGTTACTGTCTGCCCTCCCTGGGATTAGCACACCTCCCGCCAGCATCGAGTAAAGACTCGAGAGTGACGGGACAGAAGGGGTTGACGTGTATGTATCATATATGATACGAGTCTGACCTTGGCGATGGAGAACACGACATCAGTGCTGAGTGGCTCATTTTGTGGAAAAGGGAGTCTCGATGGAGAAGGAACGGGTGGAAAGATTTTAACAAATCGTGTGTGTGAGATGAGTTGTGAGAACGTTGTGACTTCTGTGTCCTTCCTGTGGTCCATTACTGTAAAGCCCAGGCCCTGAAGGAGACAGACCCCAGCGGACCACCATGGAGGCTGTGGGTTTTTACAGCTTCCTGGTGTTTCTGAGTGTGTGTGTGAGAGAGAGTGTGTGTAGTGTAGTCTGTTTGAATTCTTACATTAGTTGCTCCTAATTCAATTCTACAAATGCAGTAGAATTCTCATTTAAACAAGTTAAAATATCTGTGTTGTTTGCCTCAGGTCTTCAAAAGGAACCAGTGTTAAATGACAAATGATGCAGACTTTATGAGTGTGTGCAGGTTTGTGTGTGTGTGTGTGTGTGTGTGTGTGTGTGTGTGTGCAGGTTTGTGTGTGTGTGTGAGTGTGTTTGGTGCTCTAGGGTGGTGTGTGAGTGTGAGAGATTCCTCCTCTTGTGCTATCGCTGGTGTTGAGAAGCGTGAGTCAGTGAGGAATCCCATCACAACTGCCTTCAACTCGTACAGACTAAGCTTGGACACACACACACACACACACACACACACACACAGGAAGCAGAGGTGCTGGGGAAGCCCTCTTTAGACCAGGAGCAGAGCCCACTTGCTTATCTCACACACACTCACAGAAATGTAAAGACGACTTGCAGGACAGAACCCAGACAAACCCGATGCAACTTTTTAAGATTCCACAGAGCAAAAACTTTCTGAGTCGTTAATCCGTTGTTTATTTTTCTCTTTACGGCTACCTATTGCACCGGGATTCATATATCCGCTGCGGACAGCTACCACGCCCTAATCAAAGTGTTTTCTTGTTTTGCAACTCAAACCAATACTTTCTCCCTAATGCCCGCAAAAAACCTTACTTCATATTCCACAATCATGTAGATTATGATATTGATCGGCCCTCTCTGTAAAAGCATTATAAATATAAAGAGCATTTCTCCATTAACGGAGAGTAGGAAGCTGGCTAATGCTAATGAGCCTCAGAGTGCCCATTCCAGTCCATTAAGGGCTCTTAGCGCTGGGAAATGATTGTGTTTTCGCAGGGAGAAAAACTAACACGGCCACGCGGACCCACAACTTGCACGCGGGGAGGTTAATGATAAATGGTACTAATGGACTTTCTGTACGTTTGAGGGGAGAAAAAATAGGAGATTGGAAAAACGGGGGGGGAATGTATTTGTTGCTGTAAACTTGAAAGACTCAATTCATTTTAGGGGGTCTAATTTGATTTCATTGCATGACATGAAAAGAGGGGAAGGAGTTTTACGAAGCTCAGTGAAGTTATGCTGATGTCACGTCATGCATTTCTGAAAAAAAGTTGTAATGAGGTTCACTTCATTTGGTATGTGACCTTCAGGACCTCGTGTCATGTAAGTTGTCATGCTGAGAAGTTACAGCGAAGCGAACCGACACGCGAGGATACGAGGGCAAGAGGACCTTGAATGATGAGCAGTGGGACGATGCATCACATATGGTTGACAAAACTCTGGACTAATGAAGTCAATCAAATCGAGTACAGTGAGTCATGAGACAAAATCTTCAGAGAAGAACATTTGTGAATATAAACAATCATTATTAGATATTTGTGTTCAATCATTTGCATCTAAATGCCACAGGCAATCCTTTTCATAATCTTGGAAATGTATGTAAAATGATCTATCTGGAATTTGTCTGAAGGAGTTTGAACACTGAATTATGTATTTATTTTTTCATGCAAAAGTTAGCCTGCAGATGACCTGTAACTTCCCCCTTTTAGCTGGAAAACACAATGGGTCCGCATCATGTAGTCTTACGTGGTCCAAGTACAAATTAGATAACAATATCACTGAAAAGAAAGAGCACACATGTTTATCTAAGGGAACATTCAGGCGCCTGGCAACAAAATGCAATTTTGTGACCTCAGTATACCTTGGCTTGAGAGTAACTCGATTATAATTCTTCATTTCCTTATTTGCACAAACGTAATGCACATAAAATAGTCCTAAACAAGTGATTAGGCGGAAAAACAGCAACAGCAAAATGCATAAAATTGCATTATTCCCCAGTTAAGGGCTTCAAAAAACCTGATACAAACTATATATTGCTGGATTTGAAATTGAGTACATGATGCATTGTGCATTCTGCCATTTAAGTTGCTCAGGAAAAAAGAGGAAGAAGAGAGAGTGGGTTACTTGTCCACACGATCCCTCTTTGGCTGTTGTAGGCTCTAGAGCGGGCATCTAAGGATCTGTTAGGCATTCAGCAGACATTTTTGTCCAAAGTGACAGTGCTGCCATGCAAGGTGCCGACCAGCACGTCAGGAGCAGTTTGGGATTCAGTATTTTGCCCAAGGACAGCTTGATGTGCAGACCAGGGGAATCAAACCAGCGGCCTTCCGATAACAACACACCGGCTCTACCCCTGAGCCACAGCCACCCCAGAAGTGTAAAGTATTGGCTTTTGCTGTGAAACGAGGAGGATTGTGTTTTTGACTAATTATGTTACTGAAATGGACTCAGTGGACTTTTGCCAACAAGAGAGGACAGTAGTTGTTGGAGTTTGATCCACTACTGAAACACCAGGGCACTTTTTTAGTGAGCTGGCAAAATGTTGTACATGCTAGTTTGTGAGCTTGTTTGTATGTCGATTGTACCTTTTAAAATAGCATCTAATCTTTATCATCCATCAGTTGAGGAGTAGTTTTTATTTAATTTTCCCAGGTCTTAAAAAAAAACAAAAAAAACATGCTGTCTGGCCTACGGAGAATCAATTAAAACAACCATGCATTGTTCGATGGACAGCCTTCTTGTGAAAAAGGTCTGGCAAAGGTCAGCACATTAAACAAAGGAACAGAGCGAACAGTGTGTAATGAATGGTGTGTTTAAAGGGGGTGGGGGGGCGCTTAATACGGAGTCAAAGGAATGCACATGGGGCTGTGTAAAAAAGAAGGGGACGGGTGGTGGAGGTGGTGGGGTCAGAGTCAACTACCTGTCTACTGAATCAACAGGAGACGGAGCGGGTGAGAGAGAAAGAGGAATACAATGAGCACATAAGAACCAAGGAGGGGTGGGGGGAGTCGGGGAAGAGAGACCGGTAAAGGGTGAGAGCGAGCATGTGAGAGAAAAGAGATGAAGCTTGTGTGTGTGTGTGTGTGTGTGTGTGTGTGTGTGTGTGTGAGGGGGGGGATGTGAGGAGGAGGTAACTACCTGTCTGGAGAATCAGTGTTCCCCTCCGACCTGAAACGTTACTCCATCTGCATTGTTCAGTGACGGACAGAACAAGACACAGTCAAGAACAGCGAGCCAAGCCAGGGGATCAAATTATTCTCACAGAGGAGAGATTTACCCTGAACACCCCCACCACCCATCCCCACCCACCAACCCACCCCTGCCCTCATCTACCCACATTCTCCCTTCTCCTTCCTCCCTGCCTCCCTCTCTCTCCCAATCCTCTCCCTCCCTCCTCCGCCACGTCTAAAACTGAAGTGAAATCTGAAACAGAGTGATCCCCAAAACATTCCTGCTAAATCTCAAAAGCCAACGCATACGCCCCGTCCACCCGCCACCCCCCTTCAACCACACACACACACAGACAAAAACACAAAAACATACCGACACACACTTGCGTACACGCTCGAACATGCTCATATAAAACACTGCATCTGCACACACACACACACACACACGCTGTTGAGAAGTGAGATTGAGAAATTGAGAAGAAGCAGGTCTGTGTGTGAGCGGCGGCAGGGAGGTCTGCTCTAATCCAGGGAGTCCAGGAGGAGGAGGAGGAGGAGGAGGAGGAGGAGGAGACCCTCAGCAGAAGGACATTCATCAGACACCTACGTGACAAGAATACATCCAAGTATTTATTTTTGTATTTCTGTAGTCAAATACGAACGCGGATGCAAACACAAATTCACGTGACATACCTGTCTTATTTGATTCTTCTGACCTCACACCTTAGAAGTAAAAGTTGCTCATACTTTCTAGTTTTAACCCTCCTGTTCCTTCACTGCCATTTTATCTGGTTCTGTGCTGCATTCTGCTTCTTTAGATCGTCAATAAACAGATTGTGGTCGATCAGGAATCGTTTGAGATCATAACGCGCCGAGCTCTGCAGATCCGTGGTCGTTAGGTATCTGCTCGGGCATGCGGTCATGATGAAGATGAACTGTTCCCACAGATAAATATCTGAAACCCGGTGATGGCGGTAATGTTTGTAACCACAGACGATGGTCGAGTCAGATTGAAATCAAACCTGCGTAATCTACGAAGAGAATCCTGCAGATGAAACCGTTTTCCGCGTGTCTGCCACACAGTTGTTAAACAGCGAACTTAAAGTAATGAACTACTGCTCTGTGGACAATGGAAACAAGCAGACACCGAAAAACGTTATCAGCAAGTCTACACCTCCTCCATTGTTCCTTCTCTGCGTACACAGAGGTGATGTTTGTACAGGAAGCATCCATCTTAAACTAGTTCAACAACATAGCTATTACTCAGTAAAGCTTCTGTGCATTTCAATCTCATTCTAAAGTAAGTAAGATCTCTTAATCACTACAACAATGAAATAAGAAAAGAAAAGAATAACACCCTGGAAGCTTTCATGCTGCATGATTGCTGCAGTCTTGTGAGATGACCTAGCTAAGCCCAGGAATTAACAGGCTAGCTGCCCAAACTGCCTGCAGACCGACTCAAACTTGTGATGTGTGAGTTAAACACCACCCATTTTAACGATTTTAGAGGCAGCGGCTTTGTGCAGGACCTTTCACTGTGGGCAGCAACTAAGCCTTTATGATCTGTTTGCATTGCTGACATACTTACCTGCTTCCAGCACATGCAGCCTGAAGGCCCTCTGGAAGGACTCACAAACGATTTTGCAGGGTGGTAATGAGGCTCAAATGCTCTGGTTAAGTAAAACAGAAGCTATAATCACACTCAGTTGTACCAATTATATTTAAATGAATTATATGATGATTAAATGGATGAATTTTGTGAAATGCGTGAGATCAATGGCTGAAAAAGAGGATTGATCAGTTACAAAATCTGCACTGATATGATTTATAGATGTGAAAAACAATTTATCAACCAAAATGAATCTGACCATAATCACAAATAAAATGATAAAATAAAAATCTTTCTTTCTGTCAGAGTGAAAATGGTAAATGACAGGAACAAATGAAAACATTTAAAGTGCAAATTCGATTTTATATCAAAGGCCAAAAGTCTCGTATTCCTCCGTGAGCGTCTGTGCCAGTGATGTTTCGCAACACCTGGACTCGGCCACGGTGAAGAAACAGATCTGAAAGTTCAGAAAAATGAACATCACAATTCTGCCCAGCCAAACTTCAAACACGCAGCATGACAGTCAGTGTGGGCGCTTTGTTCCGACGCCTTTGCGAGTCTCAACACATTTCGGTTGGAAACATGGGAAAGTTTCCCCTCAATTGCGTCTAAGCAGCTTTCTGTCCATCACTTCAACCGCTCAGAGGTTTCATCGTGCGGCAGTAGCCAGAAGAATGATATGTTGGCATGCAGGGGAATACTTGGGTTTCAACTGGCAGGAGTCCACTCATGCAATCGACCACCGATTGAACTGTGCTCCTGTGATTTCATGACCAGACATGTTCCTTAGTGAGAGAACAATCGTGTAAGTGTTTACTTCACTGAAACATGTGTGTGTGTGAGCACACACGAGTGTGTGTGTGTGTCTGTACAATTTGTTTTATTGACCGATCAAAACTAATCTCATGTTAAATGTGCTTTAAAAACACATCCACCACCTGTATACTATAGAAAAAAGAGCGAGCCGGCAGTCTTAGAGCCACAGGTCATGACAATAGTGACCCTTTGGCCTAAAATGAAGGAGAAAAAATACAAATAAGGACAAATAAAGCTTCTACAAGATATCAAAGACTGTGTTCAGACTAACAGCTCAAATCAATTTTTAGGAAGTCTGGAAAGCAAAAAGCAAAAAACAACTCACATGAAATGCGATTCTTTTAAATAGGATCCAAACCACATTTGAAGGTGGTTTGATATTTGATTCAAAATCTGATTTCGGCAAATGCGTCTCCGTCCAGACGCTCGGGCCGCTCACATCTGAGTGTCTTTCTGCAAGCTTGGTATGGACCAAACACAGTTAGAGTTTTGTTATTTTGTAAGTCAAGCTAGCTGCTGCTTTTCACACAATGTTGCCTATGAGAGCAGAGCAAATACTTTCCACTGGTTTAGTATTTAAGAACAAATCAGACAGAGGCAAAGCCACTGAGGACAGATACACATATAACAGACAATATCTCTGTTAATGACAGGCTGAGGAGAGAGACAGACTGAGACAGACTGAGACAGACGGTTTGCCTCGCTGACCACTGGCTAGATTAGAGGCTCAGTTCTTGGGCAGCAGACCAAAGACAAACAAGAGAGGTGGGCAGGGTGGGACGGGAAGAGGACCATCCCAAAGACGAGCGACACAGGCCAGCCAGTTGTATCCCATGATTACCCCTTTGTGTCTAGGCGGTCTCGGCCCTAATCAAAAGACTAAGACAGGGCTAATAGCTAGAAATGATGGCTTAGAAAAGGGTGGAACGGGGTCAGTGGGTGGGCCAGACGAGGTCATAGCACTGCCCTTCCTCACCCCTCCAATTAGTAGACACTGAGGGAGGTAGGAAGAAGAGGAGGGTGAGGATGGAGAAGAACAGAGGAGGAAGGGAAATGAGAGATATAGAACAGGAGGAGGAGAACATCAGGAGAAACAGGAGTTCCTGGAGATGCTCCTGCTGTAAGATCTCAGGCAACAGATGGGGGAACAACTGGGGAGGGGGTCCGTCAGAGAGCGGTGGGAGTGGCACAGGGCGGTCAGGCCCGCTACTGTTACAGCACATTTGACACAGAAACGCCAGGGTGTGATGGAAACTGACACACCGTCACACGCACTTCAACATAACTAAACAAATGCTTAGTCAAGCTGTGAGAAACGCCCTTAGGTGTTTCATTCGGCGGCACCGAGGTCCCGCTGTTAAATTCACAATATCTGAATTATAAATGCACCCGCAGCCGCCACGCCTGCGTCAAAATGTTTACGTAAACAGTTCAATGAGGTGGAAAGGCTAATGGGTTCCTGAACAGTGATTGCAGTCCTGTACGTAGAGATTTTAAGGGTTGATTTAGTATGTGCTGCCAAGGCCTCTTTAATTCAATTGATATCAAATGAAACCTATTCATATCCTATTGATCCGGTTGTTGCTTGGATACACAAGAACCTGGGCTGATAGATACCAGCAATCTAAATATAGCTGAATTTGATCATCAGCATCCAAGAATCGTTCCCTGAAAAATCCACGAGAAGTGTGGAAATTTTAAGGAATGTGAGAAAAAGAATTCCCAGATCCTCCATCCAAGCTTTGTGGAAATCTGTTTGGTAGTTTTTGTGCTGACAAACCAACCAAACAACCAACATGGTCGAAAACATTAACTCATTAGTAGAGAAAAAAATAATAATAATACAGTTCTGCAGGTGACAAAAATATGACCATCTATGACATATTTTGATATATGATTTAGTTTGATTGGGACAATAGATGTTTGATACATGGAGAGCTGGGCAACAGATGAGTTCCAACCAACATGTGGATTGTCAACAAGCTTGTCCTGAGAGAGACCTGGCTGACAGTCAACACTCTAACAGATTAGGATCCCTTCTTCATTCTGCCTTAATGATTAACTCTGGGTAACAATAGTCCCATTGCAAAACGCACAAAAGCATTGGGGGGGTGGTGATTTGTGTTGCTGCTGGTGAAATGTGGCCTGATCTCAAACTTTCTGCCGTCCGTCTCATGTCGGGACCTGAAGCTGCTCCTCTTCTTCACCCTCAACCATTTCCACAAGTATATCTACATAATTCAACAAACCAAAAACAATCAAATTTGCCACTGAAATCAACGCATAATAAAAAGGTTAAGACAACACAAAAAAGGCACATAAAAGTGACCGACTAACTTTGCAAGTTGGGTTTGTTCACATCTTCCTCTATCGAGAGCACCAGCAATGTCAGAGACAAATCACAAGTCCATTGCAGGTCAGAATCCATCGTTTTGAGACACGAGCCATGAGGTGACCGTGAAGCTTCCAGACAGGCACCGCTGGGCTGCAGTAGGGAGGCGGGGGAGGGCTCCGCAACCATCAAATTAGCCTCCAAACACCATCCCAGTGGACAGAGCTGCCAGCCGCAGCCCCCGACAGCTCCCAGCATCCTGTAAACACTGTCCATCTTGGCTACCTTTTATTTGAAAGGTGTGACAAACAATGGCAGCCCTGCATTGTAAACATGTGAGCTCATGACTTGGTTCGAGTTGCACAACTGCCGAATTTGTCCTGAACATTTTGAGCGGAGTAGAACCAAAATGCACTTTGACATTAAATAAACCATTACCGGTCACCGAGGGAGCTGCACTGGGAGGTCAGGGGCTTTGCCAAACTGGGAGACGGGTAGAAGCAAATGGAGGGTCAGACAGCGGTGGGGTGGGAACGGGTTTGGAAACGGAGGGGTGCTGGCTGCATTCTCTACTCGCATTGCTTTTCGAGTAGGAAAAAAAAAAAGATCAGATAATCCAGAGAAAACAAACTTTAAGTTAGGGTGGCTCCAGGACATGAGACGGAGAAAAAAAAAGGTTGCGTTTTTCTTTTTCTTTTTTTTTTTTTGCTGATTTGCCAGAAGTCAGCTCGCACAGCAGGAGGTCGTGTTTCTTTACGTGATGGTCAGGAGCCAGCTTTGACTCAACATCCCCTCCCTCTGCACCAAACTTGAACCATTCCAAGAAAAATTGCAGCCCTGACACCAGATTAACATTTATATACACACACACACTTATTTGCTGTGTCAGGATTAGTGGACAAAGTGCTGTTCACCGGGCCTCCACACTGCTTAGGAGCCGTGAGCCCGTGGCAGCTCGGAGGTAAACAGACGAGGCTTCGATCGGCCAAGAAGAACACAAGTTGCTAAAGCTCGCATCTCCGAACACGAGGAGGAGTTGTCAGCCTGCCACGGCTGTACGATCCATTTAAGGAGTTCCAGTTGAAGCAAAACCAGCAGACTCTTTTTTTATAGCTTCACAGGCCTAATCATGGATGAAAGACTGTTTCTAATTTTCTTTTATTTGTTTACGTAGGATCCCCATTACATGTTACCGCACAAACAGCTTTTCCCACTGGGATCCACACAAGAGACAACAAAAGATATTTAAACATCTCATTTCGGACCATTTACAAAATCAATCCAATCACCAGAATTAATCTTGACAATGTAGGTTTCTGCAAACCAAGGATATGTTGAAACTTAGCATTTTATTTTGGTTTAGTTTTTCAGTTTATGTTCTAGTTTATGCTCCAGTACCGTCTGTATAGGATAAGATCATGCTCTGTCTGAAAATACCTGCCTTGATCGCCACCGACTTGTCTTAATATGTCCAGAGGTCTCATTAAAAACACCCACTTTATACAAACATGCTTGTAATTGTCCCGAGGTTAACTTAAAAGCATCCAGTGGTTCCACAGTCTCAAACTATGGCCACTGGCTTGGCAGCCTTCTAAACTGTAACTCCACCACCGTCCCCTCCACCTCCTGATATGACAGTCTGGTCATAAACATGTAATGTGTGTATTGTTGAAATGTCAAAGTGGTAGGTAACCCATGAGATGTACAAATCTATCAACATTGTATCCCGGTGAGCCTACAAGGATGAATAATTTTGTCTCAGTTTCCTTTTCAAACTGATTTAACTGGTAATTTAGGATAAATACAGTGGTAGGACACAGAAACTACGGTGGTCATATGGAGAAAATTCAACTTATGAATTAATTTACCAGCAGGAGGTAATGTTCCTGCACAAGTCCGTACCAAGTGTCCTGGAATAAAACCTGAAGCGGAGACAAATATACTGTGAATCATTGTGAAGAAGCTCCATAGTCGAGTCTATAGAAAAAGGGACAGTATTGTAACAGTGACAGCAGCCGGTTTATTGACTGCAGTGGATATGTGATCTGAGCGCTCTGCAGGGGGACGTCCTGCCCTTTGACCCTGCAGCCCTCAGGCATGGCCCTTGTGCACGTTGGCAGATGTGACTTACTGGAGCAGACTTTCCTGCAGTGTGACAGCTTGTTACCCCCCCTTGCCCCTGCCCTCCACATCTCCTCCTCCTCCTCCTCCTCCTCCTCCTCCTCTGCAGACCCAAACACACAAACTCCTCCTCCGGTGCCTCCTCCCCTGTTGCGGCTCCTCCTCTTCACTCCACCCCCTCAATCTCTCGTCTCTGGGGAGACGTATTAACGGGCCCCGGCTCCTCCGCCCTCACCAATGATTGGCACCATCAAGCACCTATCCACTCCGCCCATTTTTGCGTGGATGATGGGTCTACTGCTTTCTTGGAGACTGTAAATGAACAGCTGGAGAAAGGGTGGAGAGTGAGGGATCGTGTATGTCTCTGGTCTTTGAAGTAACTGGGGAGGGAAGAGAAGCAGCACAGTGACAATAGTAACAACCTTCACGCTCATCACTGGTTGTTCTCAGATCCCAGCCGGTCACTAAAGTTGACCTATTTCCTTCTTGTTAAGATGCTGTGCTTATGCTCTGGTTAGGATTAGCCACAAATGAAAGGTTTGGTGAGGGTTTGGTAAACATCATGGTTTGGCTTAAAATACCTGTAAAAGTTGCTGCGATGAACAGAGATGATCCGACTTCCCATGAAAAATATCCAGTTTGTCGTCACAAAAGCGACTGGAAATGTCCCCAGGTCCTCACCTCTTAATGTGAAAGGTGCCTTAAATGCATATTTTTTTATTAGTTAATTAATTTTAGGGCACTTAGCAGACGCTTTAGTCCAAAGCGACTTACAGTAATTCATACATACATTCATACACTCGCTGGGACATTTCTCTGCTATGTTTGTGGCGCCACAACCAGATATTTTTCAAAACAGCTTTTCTCACCCCTTATCAAGTTGTTTTTGTGCCTCAACAAACACAGACAAGCACAATGTGTCAGCAAAAAAGTATACATAAAGTTGCAACATACAGAAATGTACACTGCCAACATTTATTCTTGGGTTGGACAGAAAATGTCATAAGCATCGTTTAAATCTTTAATTAAAATGTTCCTTCAGAGTAAATTATTTATGAATAGTGTCTTGTTGGATTTTATCTTTACACTTACATTGACCTTGTGGAGTGCTATTTAAATATATTTTTTTATTACATTGTCATGTCCTGTCCAGCTGATATTCACATTTCTTTGTGTTGTCGATACTCAAGCAAAGTTCTGTTTCACTGAACTCCAAGGTCTTAAAAAATAAGGGAAACACCTCTCAACCATGTGGTATATTTGTGTTTTTTTTAATGTTGTTGATTAATATATTTATCATCAAGATAACGACAAGCTTCTCTCCTTCCAGCCAAGCTATGCCTCTACAAGCCACGAGATATCGTCTTCCTTGCCGTGCGCATACCTTGTGCAGCTCTGCCGCGGCTAAGTGGAAGGAAAACAGTGAGTGCTTGCCAGAGAGAGGTGTCACTTGTTCTCAGTATTAGCAGTGGAGTAGATAAGAAAACAGATGGGACAGGGGAGGTCAGAGGGCCATGCTTCGGCTGACAGGTTTGTTTATTTGGCCTGTCTCTGATATCCTGCTTTCCCCCCTCCACGCCCCTCTCCGACTCTGCCTACGGCCTGACCTGGAAGTGACCACGCAGAGATGGATCAAGGCCACTTTTCACCAGAGAGTCAACACGACCCACCCCACTCACCACTCAGGCCAACTCAAAACACATGGGGCAAGTGTGGGCTTATTACCCTTCTCTGACAAGAATAACAATTGACTAATTTGTACTGGCACGGTTACGATACTGTAGGGGGAATTTCAACCAAAACAAACATGGCTGACACCAACAGCAAGTACACACATCAGATAAAAAGTAATTGAAGCTGATTTAAAAAAACTGCTGACAGGTTACAGCGTAAGTATTTAATGTATTTATGTTATTCAGGTTGTGTTTTATTATTATTGCAGGAAAAAAAGAGCCTCCTCTGAGGAATATGACGTCAATAGCGGGCTAATACTGCAGCGCTCCCCTTCTCCTCCAGTCTGTGTGAGGTCTGAGGTCCAATTGTGCCTGAGGTAGGCCAGAGCTGATAACCCCCGCCTGGGCACCGGCAGATAAGAGCGTTCAGTGAGATCCCACTAACACCGAGCTAAAGAGGCTCTGTAGGCCAGAGGAAGATAAACTGGATCCAACAGATTCCACAAGATTCTCCTAGTTGTGCGTGACTCATTTCCTTCAATGACAGATGGTTGAAGTCAGGGGGAAACAAAAAAGATGTTTGAGAGGAGGCTCCCGCAACTAATCCCAACACGAGTTCTGCACAAAAGAAGTTTATTGTGCACATTAGTCTCAGACAGACTGATTTTGTCATCTTAGTCACACCTTGATCCACGTTAGACACATTTAGAGGACGTTCCTTTGCATTTATTGTCATATCCTAAATTATCATGATCACCAAACATCATTATGATGAATGGTCGGTGGTTGGAATTCCACCATGACGCCAGATGAAAATCCCTAAATTGCGTAATCTGACATCTTGACTAAGAGTCAGCGTCAAACAGTGTGTTTACAAGGACTCTTTTGACGTATGTGCATTCTTTCCTTATGATAAATGACATTCTGCAGGCACAACAAACCTCAGACATTGCAGAAATGCATATCTAATTTGTTATATCAAGAGGTGCATTATGTGGGAATTGGCAACCTGTTGAATTCATACTCCAAACCAATAGGGTGCAGAGTATCACCAGATTAATGCTAATGGCCGCCAAGGGCAGCTGCCACCAGCTAGTTAGCTCAGTTAGCTGTCCAGAGTAGGAGCTCGGTGCAGCAGGGGAGTGTTGGTGTTTACATGACTGCCTCAGGATCTTTGAACCAGGATGGGTCAGGGCTAGCCGGTTAGCATGCTAACTTCCGTAAATATCTTTGCAGCAATACATAGGCCTCCCAACATTAAAACTGTCAATTTTTCACACTTTGTCAATCATTTTTGTTCATTTTTGGCTGTTTTCAAATAAAATTCTTACATATTGCACCTTTAAAGGTCAAGAAGAGATTCCCCCCCCTTTCCAAAAGTTGGATCTACATACTGTGGAAAGCAAACATCCTCCCTGATTCAGTGTTTTTCTTGCTGTTACCTCAATGTTGTTCCGTCGCTGTCTGTAGATCTCAACCTTTCAAGCATACTAACATCTTTCCCAGAGGCATCAGTATAGTATTGTAAATGTATTATACAACCTCTGTATAAACAACATGGACAAATATTTTGTTTATTGTACAATTTGACAAGAAAACAGCCAACATAACCGCAACCAAGTCGGGAAAGTAAACAATAAAGGCAGCTGCAAACAAATCATGAAACTGAACTCGTTCCATAAAAAGGTTGGGAGTGCAGTGCTGACCTCACAGGGACAACGAACTAAAAGTTAAACAATTTCAGTAAAGTGCAGTACGCTATTCTACAGTCTGTGTTCAAAGTAATAACAAAAAACGGAGGACACCCAGGCCCCCTCTTCATTTATTGTAAATCCGTGTCTGATGGCTCCCAAGATAAGTGGAATGGCACGGACAGTTTTATAGAGGGGCACGACGCAGATCCTTAACTCACACTTCTTCAAATGTCCCACAGTGGACGGCTTGTAATCCCTCCACTTCTAAACATACGAGGGGAAATCGAAAACAAAGCAGCGCTGAAAACAACCAAAACATCTGCAGGGCAGCCACACCGAGATATCAAGCACACCCACATTCAGCCAAACAGATGGTTCGTCTCTGCCATCACTCTCACACACATATCCTGCTCTGAAACACACTAACACACTCGCATCCACACATCAGGGCCTCGTCTGGGAGGGTCATGCTGCAGATCCAGCCCACCGGCAAGCAGGACGAGGGCGTGTCTTAGAAAAATCAGGATGAAATCAGAACATCAGTGGTCGGTTTAAACCTTAATGTGTCGACATGGAAACATATAAGCACAGAGACCTGGTCTGAGATATCTAGTCTTATAATTTGGTGCTGTATAAATTAAATCAATAGACTTTACATACAGTATAAACAACACACATCATTGAAAAACTATATTTTTGGAAAATACTAATAAAAACTGCTAAAGACAAAGACAAGAGTTTGTGCGTGTAAGAGATAAATGTGTGAAGGAAAGGGGGGGGGGGGGGGGTGTTTCCTGTGTGTGTGTGTGTGTGTGTGTGTGTGTGTGTGTGTGTGTGTGAATTTCTCCCCCTCCCTCCCTGCGACGTGCTCAGTGTGAAGCGGCAGACCTGTTCAGACAGCGAGGGCCGACTCCTGTTTAGACTGGGCCGGCGCCAGTCGACCCCTCACTCCGCCTCAGCAGCGACAGGTGAGAGCCTTCAGCTGACTATCATCACACTCACCGCTGACAACCCAGCGACACACCACAGTCAATCCGTCACTGCCGTCACACACACAACTTGGATTTTCCAGTGTAGTGTTAAGGAATTATAATTACTCTAAATTTTTCTTTTGTTTCTGTGAATTACAAGTGGTTACATGAAGGTCAAGGGTTATGAAACCAGGATCGCATAACTTTTAAACAAAAGAAAGAAAAATTAAGAAACAAAGAAAAAAAACCTCTGACCTCTGATAAGAAACATTACAACTTCATATGCGAAATTCTTCCAGGAAAAAACATACTAAACATGCTTTCATCTTAGATCTCAGGACTTCTCAGGATGCTGTGATATAGTTTGATGGGATGTTTTTGTGTTTACGCCTGATGCTTGAAACGTTATGGTACATGCATTATGTCGACGTGCAAATGTCAGATCCCAAAGTTTCCAAACAAGGCAGACGAAACAAAGATAGAAACCTTTCGGGTCCAGTGTGTGTGCAGCATGTAAAATAGTGTCTCAGATGTTATGTGAAATGTTCATTGCAAATCTGCATGAAAGAACTTTTACATGCAAAACCGTGTGTGTGTATGTGTGTGTATCTCTGTGTCCATTCATGCAGATTTAGGGTGTATTTGTGGACTCTGTATTCTGCAGCTGTAGTCTAATCAAATCAGCAGGACCGGGCGCTCTCTCTTGTTTTTCCCCTTTCTCTCTCCTTAATAGTAATTACAGAATATATGAGTACAATCCCTGTCACACAGCAAGAAAAATATAATTTATTTTGAATTATCTACGTCTCTCTCACTCTCTCGCGCACTCTGCTTCTGGACAAACACAGTAATTCAAATACATGATCCCCCAACACATGGATCCACTCTATGATTTTTCTTTCTGTCTTAGTTGTACTTTTAGAGGAGGAGATTGAAAAAGTCCAGGTTTTAATATATGGAAAGAGGAAGATGCAAAAGTCAAGTGACTATTAATAGTTCATAATTTCATAGCAATGTTGAGAAAATTAAACAAAATAAATGATTTGATTGCAGTTTCCTGTGCTGTTTCACACTATTTTTGAGGAAATACAAGCATAAAATTGATAAGACAATATTAAAGTTACTTATTTTGGTGCTCTGTGTCTTATTAGTTAACAATGAAATGGTCTTTTGCATTCAGTAAGTTAGGTTTTTGCCTTATTTGCCTCAGTCACGAGAATTGGTGGGGAAATTAGGAACCAAAGTTTTAGTTTTTTGTTTCGCAGGGTGATATGTAGTGTGCCCCCTCCTGAAGGTGAATAATACGCTGTTCCCCCACGACAGCTTTACAGTCCTCAAGGTTAAATGAGGACCAATTGCGGGACAATATATCACATCAAGACCAATCCCAGTTAAACGGCCTGATAGGTTATAAATATTAGTGATCAGCTGCGGCAAAAAGAGGGGGAAAACACAGGGCTTCAAAGCAGCACTAATAATCAATTAATCAAAACTGTCCCTGCATTCACCCCTTTGTGGGATTGTTGCAGACAACCCTTGTCATAAAAAGAGATCAGTGAGGAATCGGGCTTTCTGAGCTGCTGACCAGGCACTGACAGAGGACATATATCTGCTTAAAAGGCACCGTGAATACATGGATTCACTCCATTATATCACTCACAATGTAAAGTGACCCAGTCATGTGGTGAAGAATGTTTCAGTCGCGCGGTTTGTTATCATTAGGAAATTGATAAGTGCAGCGGTATGGCATGTAAAATATAACTTGGCCAGTATAGAGACAGAAAACAAAGTATTTATTAGCGTGGATGATGATAGAACGCCGTGTCCCACGTAACGTCGTTTGTTTTAACAATAGAGATGTATTGTAGACACAAACGGAGGCTGAAGAGTGGAGGCTCTTACTCGCTGCTAAACAAAGCCCTGCTCAGATTCAGCGATAAAAATAAGACATGAGACAGGACCCTCTGAGGAACAGTGAGTGGGAACAATAAGGCATTTGGTCACAGTCGCAGGTTACATTTAAAAGTTCTATTTAAAAGGGCTAATCCAGCCTCACCTGAGCGGCAGCCTGGTTCCCCCCTTAACTCCCTGCTGTGCACTCTCTTAAGGTGTCCCGGACACACACAAATAACGTGGCAGCGAGTCTTTTTCCACATGCACAAAGTACATTTAAGCACAGGCACAAACATGTTCACGCGCAAACACACATGGATCCGTCATATGCATTGCGAACACACACACACACACACACACACACACACACACACACACACACACACTCAAATGTCCACTGTGACCCACCTCCCTCCAGTCCCCATTTACAGCCTCTAAAAGCCTTTTCCATTTAACAGTGGGCCTGGGGCTGTGAGTGACAGGGAACAGAATGGACCTTATGTTGTCACTTTCTCAGCACTGTGGCCTGGAGGGAGGACTGGCACAGTGGTCTGCTCCTGGTGGTGTGCAGGGTGGTGGGTGGGGAGGAGAAGCGTGAGGGGAGGGAGGGGAGGTGGGGGGGTCCACCACAGACCTGCAAGGGCACAAACATAAACTTGGCCACAGTCTCAAATTTACTTAGAAAGTGTAGCCTGGAGGGAGGCCTGGCACAGCTTCCTGCCCTTCTGTGTTCGGGATGAATGGAAGCGAACGGAGCCGAGTGACATTTGACCAGACATAAGGAGAGGTTAATGGGAAAAACCAATGGCAGCACCCTCAGCAGAATACTGTCCAGAGGTTGTTTGATTGATTCCGGGGTTTCAGTCAGGAATTATGCTGTACGGTAAAAACCAACCCAGTCGCCGGAATAAGCGTTGGCACTGCACGCTTCTGCTAACCACAGACATGGTGACTCATTCAAACACTTCTGTGTGTTGCAACTTTATGTTCAGTTTTCAATTTCATGTTGTCACAACACTGGGCTCAAGGTTTGCTCATAGTTTATGTGCAAAAGCCACTCGGTTGGGGTTGGGATGTCTCGTTGACAGCGTCTTCATAAAAACATATCCATTGGTTTCATGCTTACAACATCTAGAATGGCTGGGTTTTTTTTGTTGTCTCGCCCAGCTGTAATACCACCAACATCCCCCTGCATCTCCAGTGACACCCCCGAGGGGGAGGGCATGACCTGTCGCAAGTGCCCTGGCCCCTTCATGAGTGGCCCCCTTCTTCTTGTGAGTTTCATATGTAAAAGATGCTTTAAAGTAATGAGTACTGTGTGCATATAATGCTTCTATCTGATACATTGGGCAGCTAATGCTCATTAGAAATAAATGAATGATGTAAATAACAAAAGCAGCCAGCCAGATGCTTTTAAACGTCTGTCCATCAATAATCTCTGTTTTTAGTGGCCACCCCAAGATTTCCAGTGGCCCCCTTCTGGCCCACCTTATTGAAAGTTTCTTGGGGCGCCCCTGTGCTCCACCCAACATGAGGTTCAGCTAAATGACAACTAATTTCAGCTAAAATGACAACATTTTATTATGCTGACAGGGCTAAATTTGAACTCAGAGCCTGGCCCGGAGTCATTAATATTATCAGTTAACTGGGAGACATTTATAAACTGTTTGCTACACGGACTCACTGTCGCTCGAAACATCGCCCAGTTTCAAACCTCCAGCCACAGCTTTACAGTTCCTTGCAAAAAAAGACATAAAACATGAAACAGACTTGTCATTCTTTGAAAGACTACTTTTTGGCATTTTGCCTTCATTTGTCCCAGTGGAGATTCTTCCAAGAAATACAGAGGGGTATGACACTAAACAAAGGCCACATAAAAGGTTGTCAAAGCCATTCATACCGCTGAATAGATTATTCTGGCAAAGACAGCCATCAGGATCAATGGAAAAAAGTTTCAGGAAACATCTCAGATAGATACTGGCCCATTGTTCGGCCCCCATCTACGCTGTGAATGCCCTCACCTATTAAAAAAATATGAATCACTCTTTCAGGGTCTGGTTACTGACTTCCTTTCCTGTGGATCTGTGCAACCAGCCGTCATGGGTCCAAACGTTGGCTCAGCCTTCAGGTATGCGGCGAGAAAAGGAGACGTGTGACGTTGACAGATGGCCAGGTGTTGACAGTGACTGGCAGGTAGGCTACCTGTTCCACAGTTCACTTGGAGATTCATTAAGCATTTTGGACAGGCCCCTTTGGAAAAGGCCTCGCCGCGGTGTAACCCGATCCCCAGCCTGAGGGACACTGTAATGTTTTTACACGAATTGCCCCAAACTATGGGTGAGCGCTCTGTCACAGGCCAGGGGAGACAGGGAGGAGCAGGAAAAGGGGGGAGGATAGGTTTGTGTAGTTTGACATCCCTCCCTTCTTATCTCTCTTCTTCTCTAATGACAAATGGCTCATCCCGCAACTCACTCTCCATTCATAATAGGTTCTCAACTTTTTTTTTTTTTTTTGGTCTCCCCTTCGTCCCCATGTTGTGACAGGCATCTAAATTGATTAAGCTGTGCCCCAGGATCTGACACTACAGCGTGTTGCCTTCTATTTGTTGATTACTATTGATTTTCTTTGATACTTCATTTAAAAATCAATAGCCAGAGCAGGAGAAAAATAGGCGCAGTTTACACATACTTTAACATACTATTGTGCAACAGCCGAGGCCGTAGTTTTGGCAGTAGCCGTGATGGCAGCAGCCAATTACGAGGAAAGCTCTTAACAGGTGAAAGAGAGAGGCCCCCGGATCGATTCTGAGCTTTCTTCTCCAATCACAGAAAGTGGCCATAAATTAAAGCGCATCTGTTTTGTTTTGAAGACAGCCATGAAGCATGGCTGCAACTTTTTTTCATTTTTTTATTTATTTATTTCTTGGTATCCTTCACTCTTTGCACAGCGCTGCCACTTCAGGAATAACTGCTCCATCCTCCATCATTACGTGACAGACAGAAAGGACAAGT
Source organism: Acanthopagrus latus (assembly GCF_904848185.1). NCBI lineage: Eukaryota > Metazoa > Chordata > Actinopteri > Spariformes > Sparidae > Acanthopagrus > Acanthopagrus latus. Next base: position 28,052,321 of record NC_051042.1, read on the forward strand.
GTCAAATAACAGGCAAACAGCGTGCCTACAGAATGATATATCAGTGAAATCTGACCTGTCTCACTGCATTTGAATTTACAATGGGAGTGTAAAGTAATTTACAGTAAGTTATGTTATTGTGCTCCTCACATCAGCCACTCTAGCTGTATTGCTTCAAACCCATTATGTATGGAGCGTTTCTGCATTTTTTTCCATAAAAACCAGAGTAACAAGTTGTCTAGAAGTCTTCACTGAAATTCACTGACATATTTAAGGATTGCTTTTATTAGAAGTAAGAGGAATACTTGTAGCACTATGTTCCATTTCTATTTTATTAAACAACACAGAGGGGCAATAAAGATGAAGGGGACTGACGGATTGCAAGCAACAAAACTGAAATGCATTCAGTTGTTGGATGCAGTTAAGATCCACTTGACTTCTGCCTTCCTCAAACTTGACCTGCACTAAGAGGTTTATGTCAATTATTTACTTTTCTCACTGAGGAGGAAGAAATATGACTACTTCTTCATATTAAACATACGGGATCTCAACTGGAGAACAGAAAACACATTTTAAAAAATGTGCATTCAATCATTTTTTAAATTCATTTTGGGAACTTAAGACAGCACCCCAATTTCAGCTCTACTTTGAATATACAGTGTGTGGATTCTGTCCAGAGCGTCTGACCAAATTACTCTGAGTGTGTTAATGACACTGTAATTACTTCCTGTATAAGACTCTTAGCTGTTTTTTTTTATTTTTACGAACACTATTTTTATTTAGACTTTAAAGGTCCAGTGTGTAGGATTTAGTGGCATTTACGGTTACGTTGAAGATTGTGACCAACTGAATACCCCCCGTCTCACCCTCCAGCACAGTATTTTGTTTGTTCATCCTGGGATCTTAGCAACATGGTGGACATAAGAAAAGGCTCATCAAGGTAACAAGTTATAAACTAATGAAAGCAATTACATTTCAATTAATAAATCATAAATGTTATGTTGCATTTGTGCCAATAGATCCCCCTGAATCAGACACAACTGCGACAAAAGTGTTGAATACTATATTCTTCTGCATGTGCTACATCTTTAAAGTACCAACCAAAACAGTGAATGTTCAACAACATTATAATCAGTTCATTACATTCAATTATTGACACACATACATTTTTTACATTACTCGCCTCCTGCAAAACTAGGTGGCTTATAAATAACTCCAAAGCCTCCACAGCCACACATCATATTTTATGTACCACCTCAAGTCCAGTTAGTTTGCTATGTAGAAACATAAATGAGAACTGAATGTAATGACCTGCACATTGTCCTGGACCAACTGAATATAATGCAAGATGCTCAAGATGTTATGTCGTGTATTTTAAAAACGACACGTTATGAACTGCCAAACAGCCGCCAGCTAATGTTTTGAGCCTATTAACTGACCATTAACATCCAGTTTAATGAGCTCCGGCGAGCTGCACACACTCCTGTAGTCCTGTCACCTCAATGAATGTGGTGCTCACACACCCACCAACTGTCAGTACAAAAAAGAAAACAGGCTATTGCAGTATTTACTCTTAGTAGCAGCTAAAGTTAGCATGCCAGCAAACGTAGCACACACAGCCTGTAAACTCTGTTTGTCGTTTGTCCTCACTTGCACTAATCTTTTTCTGTCATTCCTCTGTCCTTCTCACCTATTCTCACCCCCCGTACACCCCCGTGTCACCCCTTGCCCAAACTCAAGCATGCAGAACAGAGCAGGCAGGTCTTCTCTAGCAGACCAGAACGCTCTGTTCTCAGAGTTCTCACCTTTCACCCGAGGTGAACGTGAGGCGGCATCGCTCGGGCCCCCCGAGCCCTGCGGAGACCAGAACACAACACCGACCTGCCGAGCCGGGCTGTATGGAGAGTCGGTGGCACGCTGAAAGACACAAGCTTGTAGAGAGAACACAGGTGGAACAAACAAGTGACTGACATCATAGAGGAGACACAGAGATGACATGGAGACATCAAAAGCTGGTCTGAATGTAAGGCTGTCGAGTTTAGGCCTCTTATTCAGGCAGCAGGTGTCAGTGTCTTTGTGGGACACACAGATCCCTCTAGGTGTGGGGACAGTCTGTCAATATAGGTTGTAGATTGTCTGTTATATATTTGTGTGTGTGCAGTTTGACACTCTTGATTATTTCTAGACAGTCTGGAAAATCTTCTGGCTGTCCAACTACAGAAGCTTTTCAAAATAAAGGAGTCAAAGTTGCACTCCTCAGATTTTTGGATCACAGAACATTTGCTTTGACATTGAAAAGAACAAATCCGAGAATATCACAAGTTTAGTCTATTTTGAATGTTTTATGATGATTGCTGACTTCTTTCACACATTTCTTTTGTGTTAAAGGTGAAAAATTGACTAAACTTCTCATCAGAATATGAAGAATTTGTTGACGTTATGACGATTATGTACGTTTACGCATGGTTTTACAGAGATATCCATTGAAGTTATCATGCTAACCAGCTAGCCCCAGCCTGTCCCACGCCACAGCTCCTGTGCCAACACCAACACCCTGGTGTTCGGAGCTCCCATTCTGGACCGCTAGCTGCACAGCTAACTAGCAAATGGCAGCTACAGTTAGCAGCAGTTAGCGATTACTCTAGGGATATTCTGCCCCCTATTAGTTTAAATATTGCAACTTTGATCAGACTCTTGAGTACATTAATAAGGCTATCGCTGTCTAGTCATTTAAAGAAGTGGAACGTGATCACCAAACTTTTAAGACTCTTTATATAAATTTATATTAAAAAATCATTAAATCAGCATAAAAACTTAATAAAATGTGTGTGAGTGCACATCGCCTGCTGGCCTCTACACTGGCGTGAGGGCATGTGTGTTCCAGCGGCAGCGACCTTGTCCCTGCCCCCTCCAGCAGGAGTGACAGATGCTCAGTAATCTGTGTGAAAGGCGATCCACCACTTAATGGGATTGTTTCTGTTACACCTTAAAGAAGAGGCAGCCAGCCGACCAGAGCTGAGCAGTCGTCCTCCATAACTGCTGTCCTGGGACCTCAGGTGGACACAGCGGGTGAAGAAACGCCACGCGAGCATCGGGGAGAAGGCGGGAGGAGGGAGGGAGGAGGGAGGGAGGGGAGGCTTCACACCTCCGAATCATAAAACAGCGCAGAGCTCCCCTCCCTGCAGAGTGTATTGTTTTAAAACAGATGGCTGACATATTGACAAGGAGCAGAGAGTTGATATGGTTGAAAAGTGTGAAAACCCTTGAACATATGGAAGACTGTCACAGTTAATGGATATGTTTTTGAGGTGCTGTCAAACAGGTGTCTCTAAAGGCTACGCCCAGAAAAAAGTTACTAGAGTATTCAGATAAAAAGTTACTTTTCACCCTCAGTATAATGCAGGTCCACGTCGCTGCACGAAATAGCGAAGTGATGGGGAACATGATTCACCCGATTACAAGACCATTAAACCATGAAGCTGTTATTCTGAGTTAAAAAAAGGGACACACTGTTGTTTTAAATCCTTAAAAACACTTTAATTCATATTCAAAACATATTGAGAATGGTATTGATCTGCTCGTCTAACTCTGGGCAAGAAAGCAAATAAGCTTTTATCCCAGATCCATTCATTTAAAAGATGTCCACTCGTCACCATAGTTACCCAAGAAACCCAGCGTAGGACAGAGAAGAGGACAGTAAAGAGACAAACCTACACACAAAGACAGGGAGAGGCAAAAGATACTGAGGAGAGAGATAACAGCATCTTTATCTCGCCCTGCTCAGAGTAACATGAGAAGGAGTTTCCTTCCTCCCTTCCACCTATGGCAGCAGTAAAACTGTCCGTGTCATAACGCCCAGCGTGTCAAAATGATATGTTTAACCATCTCCTGCCTATTATCCAGGACAATAGTCTCCCTGGATGGATTTCCTCCCAGTGTGAAATGACAGATTCCCCTTCTTTTCTTGCCGAGTACCCACTCGGCTCAACGCTCCACTTCAAAAGAGCGTGACTATGTGTCACCTGTGTAGAATGTAAAGACACGTTAGATAGAGTTTCACAGCACACCTCTATTCATGCTTATGATTGCTTTGTTTGGCGGAGAGATTTCAGGCTCCATAGGGGACGGAAAGGTGGGACCTCGGCTTTATAAATGAGCCGTTGCTTTGTCAACACAGGAGTGGGGTTATCTCAAGCGGCAGCTGAAAGATTGATGGAGAGAGATGATTATCAGTGAGACCACAGTATGGTGATCGGACCGTGGAGATACTGTATGTACAGGAGAATAAATGAATTAAGAACACAGCAGCTGTCACAGTGTCAAGAAAGTGAGGTTCAAGTAATCTAAGGCAGCACCTGATGAGTTTGAATTAATCTGAGCTAAAGCTGCAACGATTAGTCAATTAATCAGTCAGTTGATCGACAGAGATAAATTCTGTTTTAAGTATAAGTTTTGGTAATTTTCCCAGGAAATTTGGACAAATATGTTCTCCTCCCCACTTCTCAAATGTATAGATGATTTAGATAAAGAGACTGTTTGACTTTCTCGAACTTCATGTGCCACTGTACGTATTCAATGGGGTTGCGATCAGGTGAGTGTGGAGGAGGGTCCATGTCAGTGTATGAATTTATGAATAACTGTAAGCTGCTTTGGATAAAAGCATCTGCTTAATGCCCTAATATGTAAATAATGGTTAGTTTCACCTGTAATTTCAATGCAACTCGTGCGCTTTTAGTTTACAACGTTTCTGCTGCCTCTCTGTTTGGTACCCTTACAAATTGTAATCTGTCATTTTACAAATTGTAAAGGTACCATAAGGCAATAGATAGCCCCCCTTGTTTGGTTGGATGATTCTTCCATCCAACCAAAATTCTCCCACATTAGCACAAATTGTTATTTTATCATAATTTGCTGAACTTAACATCCACTCATCTTCTTTTTATACCATCTGTTATTCTCCTTTGATAAATCCACTCTGTTCAGATCAGGCTTCATCTTTTTCCAAACTCACTTGAGAAAATAAATCTTATCTTTCGTATCTTTCCCTTTTGTTAGCGTTGTGTATATTCCAACATGGTCACAGAACAGAATATACAGTCTGAGCCACTGAGGCGGCTTCATGACGTCCTCATGCCAGAAGAAGACAAATAGCGTATCTGAATACAGTGGCAGAAAACACTTCACCGCTCCAGGTTCTTGTGAGTAATTCACATGTTTGAAATCTGCTGTGACAGACAGGGAGACAGGCGCACTGTTGAATGAGTGAAGACCCGAGGGTCACAATGGAGGGCCGTGGGGGCCACAGATCAGGGGTCCCGTTCCTTCTCCAGCCTTTTCAATTAAGCCCCGGCACACTGGTAACAATTTATGAACATGACCTTCCAACTCTCCAGCTCCCGCACTCAGCCCTCGGAGCCAACCTCTCCTCCACCCCCCAACTACATCAAACCAACCCCCAGTACCCCCCTGACCCCCCGACCCGCAGCACATACCCCATCTTGACAAGACAAACCTCATGTCACGCATGCAAAACTATATATGTATTATGTATGTACTCATACGGGGCACCCACACACACACACACACACACACACACACACACACACACACACACACACACACACACACACACACACACACACACACACACACACTCGATCAGGTCTGCTGTGTTCACATTGAGGGGTCAGTGGTTATTCTTCAGCACAGGCTCAAAGGTGAGTAATAAAAAAATCCAATACAGTAAATGCACAGGGTCACCAGCATATCAATATATAATACAGATAGGGGACAGATGACAAGCCATAAGACGATGGAAAGCGATTGAATTCTCTGTTTCTCCCTATCTCGCTATCTCTGGATGCATCAATCTGCAGCTGTTGATAATTGAATTAAGAAGAAGACGTGATTAACAAGTTCTTCAAAAAAGCCGGAATTGCCTGCAATCTGACGCCCGGAGACCTTGATGGGCTGCTTTGGGAGCGAAAACTATTTGTGACATCTCCACAGTTCAGCCAGCTGTCTTCATTTTAATTAAAAATCTTTCATGGCCGCAAGAATTATGGAAGGTACGGCGAGGGCTGCTGGCAGCCGCCTCAATGAAATACCACATAACAAATTGTGTGTAAGCAACAGCTACATCAATCGGATGTGACGGAGGATGCGATTTCCCAAAAAGGGGGCATGCCGAGGCGACCAAGGCGGCCAACGCGCGGTAATGCCGGACAACTTTATTGAAACTATGAAACTTTATATGAGATTACGGGGGCCTGCCGTCATTAACCTGAGCTCATTGCATTACCAATACCTTTATTGCAGAGCTGCTTGACTTTGGAAGGACTGTTATAGATGTGTGTTTCATATCTTGACTTTTATTCAACCTGAAACATGAAGTCAAAACATCTATAAGAAACAGAACATCAAATAAAAACTGGATTTTGGTGCTGCCACTGAAACGCTGTGAAAGATTTTACTATACTAAATGCAATATATTTATCTTTTTATTTTATCTTGAAAGCATTTATTTAAGAGGAACTGTTTTGAGTCTCGGAGCCTTTTTCACATATTGAAGCTTAGAGGTCAGTGTGCAGGTAGAGGTGCTGATTAAGTTTGATCCTTAAAGCTCTTTTCTTGGACCACACGGTGGAAATCCTTTTACTGTAATACCGCTCGAGCTGAGATTGCAGAGAAGACAAGAATAATGAGGATTTAAAGGCCTGCATCAAAGACGTTTGTTTCCCAAACAATCTAAAAAAATCTGGTTCTGAGACGTGTGAATACGCAGAGAAATGTTTAAGCAGTCTTTTTATTTACTCCTCCGTTAACCAGAAAGGAAAAATGTGGTAGGCTCATCGTGTGAGCGCTACTTTCTGCGTATTATATTTCAAAAAGCAGACACCAGGAGAAGATCCGCAGCTAGGGTTACAAGCGTAATCATATGAATAACATTAACGCCGGGCGCGGCGAGCGTCAGACACATGAGGTCGTTCATCACAGAATTAATTGTCAAATTAGTCCTGATCTCATTGCTTATTATGTCATGTCTGTAAGCGGCCGATGAATATAAAAAAAGACAATATGCTATATCTGCACTCCGAGACACCTGTGTTTAATGACTATGTATGCGGGGGCCATATTTGCAAATCATTTTAAATACCAATGAATGAGACATAACTGACTGACCTCGCTGCTAACAGTTGCACCACATCTTACCGCAGATAACATCACCTCCTTCAACAAGCAAGAGATATATCGCAGAATAAGTCTGATTTACTTGGGAGTGTAAGAAAGTGAGGGCCAGTTTTTTTTTGTTGTTGTTGTCTTTTTTTTTATAGCTGGTTAGTTCTAGATTTTTATTATGCAAAACAAATTTTACCCCGTGGAACTGAACTGTTCCAGCCATCTTTATTCAAGTTCACTCTCCCAAGACCTCCATCACACTCCCTGCTGCTCCTTAATAGACTGAGGTCCTCTCAGTGACACCATAACTCACTCACACGTCTCCGCCGAGGCTATTGTTCTCCTCCCTTTATCACTGCTGTGCCGGGGACCCTCCACCTCCTGCCGCAGAGAAGTAGCTACTAACAATTTGTCACGAATGAAAGTTTTTAAAGCCACAGCTCTTGATTTGCCTTCTCTCTGACACCGTCGCAGCTCGGCCTTCCAATGCTTAACAAAAAGCTCTATCGTCATCCTACGCTTTCACGCAAACAGCCAGATATCACAGCGACGCACCGGAGATCAAACGCGGGCCTCGGTCATAATAGGGTCCGGTGCAGTGCGTGTCATTTATGTGACCCTGGCAGGGCACTGGAAGGGGAAGTAATGAATTAGAGTGGAGCTTGGGAGGCATTAGAGATTAGGCAGCAAAGTGGGCTCCACTGAGGAACGACTGCGAGGTCAGGGGTTAGGCATATACCGCCAACAGTTGTCAGACAACCTCAGCATGTTTATTAAGCGGAGATCTGCTTATTGTGGAATTGGAAAGGGAATGAGTGGACGAGCTTCTGCTGCAAATACATGCCTCCGTTTTAAATTTGGCTTATGTGTCGAAATGTCCGAGCGGTTCATTTCAGGCTGACGTGTCCAGTGCGTCGCTGATTATGGGACATTTTCACACAATTTCTGGGTGGTGCCAGATTGGATGAACACAAAAGAAAATCATGATCATAGGATTTTTCATCTTGCTCTCAAAAAATGGATGTGTCCGCTAATGCCAGATGCTAGAAAATACCTGCTTTGATACCTACATCATATATTTATAGTTAAACCTGCAATTGCCTAGAGATGTGGCACATAACATTCTGTAATATACATCTTAGCGTGCGCATTTTACTTTATTTGTACTTTCTGGTTAAATGATTCATTGCATTTTGTAGCCTCGGTACATTGGCAATAATGTTGACTCTTATCTCATTTAAATAACAAGCCAATGTGTAACGTTTTACAGATTAAATAATTCAAATTAAAAGAGAATTATTATGCTTTTTTGATATATAAAGTTAAGAAAACCAAACATCTGGGCGCTCCCCTCTCCCACAGGAAACACCGATCCTGAAGCGCCTGAAACATCTTGTCAGTAGTCTCGCCTTTAATTCTGTGAATTTGTGACATCACACTGCATCACCATGCCACACATTTGCATAACATGCGACTGTATTCAGAGTAGTCGTGAAGATAACTAGAAGCTGAAAACTGGACGGAGAGTGAGCAGTGATCACTCAGCCGCAACAAAAGATGTGAAGAAGAGGTGCAGAAACCCTCGGAGGGGTTTCGTCTGGGCCATGTGCAGTGAAGAGGTCCAGTTCTCGGGGGGAAAAGACTAATGAACACTGACAGTACAGCAACACTGCGATAGATTTTATCATCAACATAAACACAATCATTTATTTCCCTTTTTATAAAGCAGGAACTAGGAAAATATGTGGCAAACGGGTGACAAAAGGAAACATTTTTTCTCAATCTCAGTTAAAGTTCTTGCACTAAGAACAACCAAATACTTTACATGCACTAACTTTGTAGCCCAACTAGTGCCTGGTGTTTTTTTCTACTATATCCATCAAACTGTTTCTCTTCCTCTAAACCTAAATAAATGCAAGATTCATTGCTTTCCAGATCTGATCCTTCCACCTTTGGATGTAAAGAAGCACTCTCAGGATCCTGACGAGGTATAAATTGTGCAATACCCCGTGAGAAAGACCTCATTCTCCCTCCCCGGGCCGCCTGCCCCTTTAGGTGCGATAAGTAAAACATCCCCATAAATCTGCAGTCATCAAAGAAGTTCAGCTTCCAGGCATCGTAACCACAGACTCTGATCTGAGACACCGAGGGGTCAGGAGCACGGGGCGTCCTGACTCACACACAGGCCGTCAATAACAAACTCCTTCCCCGAGCGTCCAGCTCTGCACGCCGGGCTCTTCTGACACATCGTTTTGTTATTCTTACAGTGAAACATGACAGAGCGCAGCCATCTGACGAAGTCGTAAATGACGAAACGACCCAGACGTTGGGAATCTGAGTAACCTTCAGAAGTCGCTGTGATGTCATTTCCTGCTGCAGTGACGCTAACTGATGACATGTGTTTACTGTTAATCACTAGATATAGACTTTATGAGTGTTTGTGTTTTGTTTAAATCAGGTGACTGGAAGGTCACACACCGTACGGTATACCTGGGGGTCTGTCGTGACTGTGGAAGGATATGTTGATACAAATGGAAATAGTTTTTTAAAGACATAATATGTAACATTTCTGAGATGAAATGCACCAAAATGATTAAACTTTTTTTTTTGCATTTGTTTAGTTGAGTACTTACATTATTCAAAATGTTAGCAACAATGTTAAAATCCTGAGAAATCAGATATTTTAGTGAAATGATGTGTTTTATTTGGTCGCCTGTTATTATTAATTCATCTCAGGAGAGTTAGAGCGAACGTCAAGAGGAATAAAACTTTATATACATCTTATTTCGAGTCCAACAACAGACAACAACTCCCATGATCCCATGCTAGTTACATCTTTTGTTTTGATGGAGAGACCCCTGGTGTCAGAAATCACATACTGTGCATTTAAACAGAAGGTTTAGATCCTTGATGTCGTTTGACTGCACTGTTCCTTTTTTTAATAATTTTTCTGAGGTATAAGAAAAACAAGTGAGTGTGATGGTGGCTCCTCCTGTTTTATTTGAAACGTAGCCTTCACGACAAATAGCTTGTGACAAATGACACAAAAACAAGGCATTTCTACACAGAGACTGAGAAATAAATATCATGTATCATTGACCAATCCAATTATATGTCTGAGCCACTGGCGTCTTCTCTGTGTCAGGTTTTTTTTTTTTTTTTTTTGGAAAAGCTGTTCAAATCTGTGGCTCACATTGTCCTGAGAGAAGCCTGGATGGTGTGACTCGTCTCCAGGCCGCGGCTGAGCAGCCATGGATGATGTCAATTAAACAGAGTGGCTTAGCGACTGTGACCTAAAGATGATCGCCGGTGTCAGCTGCCGGCCAAGGTCACGCCACAGTGTTAACAAGATTTGATCCTCGGAGCTCTCCGTTGCACTTTCCCCACGTCTCTCTGTTTATCCTTTCTATGTGTCCTGTCTCTCGTAACGATATTTCACTGTCAGGGTTTTGCTGCTCTTCATTTTTACTATACTCTCTCTCTCTCTCTGTCTTTCTCTCTTCCTCCTCCCTCACTCTGTCGTTGTCTCCCCCCTCTCTCCTCACCGTCGGCGGGACAGTTTTAATCAACAAGATGCCGGGTGACATTCATTGTCTCACCCGTTCCATTTTGTTCCGCAGGTTTTTGATTTGTGGCCTGCTGTCTCTCCTCTAATGAGCATAAACATAAAAGTGCATTTATCACCGCGGTCATTTCATGTTCAATGAATGTAGTTAAATACTCATTTAAATATGTTCTCAGCTATAACAAGAGTACTGGGACCAGCCCCTGTGTCAGTGTGTGTGCCAGAAACAATGTCAGTGTAGCATCTTGCATTTATTGCACAGGAAACAAATGGTTTGTCTTTGGTAAAGACGCGTCTGTTGAGAAAACATAATTTAAAAATCAAAGCGTAATGTAACACTCTGCTGATTATCGCTGTGTGTCAATACCTATCAAGGAAAAATTATTTTGCTTTGGCTTAGTGTCCCTTTCACTGTCAGGACACGTGTTTATAAGAGGAAAAACAGAAATAGGCCCCTAAATAACCCTCTTCTCACAGCAGACTTGCCATAAACAGGCTTTAATAATGTCAACAATGACTTTTCTTGTCAAGTGTCCCATAAGCCTTAGCAGTATGACAATGGATCTTAAAGCTGAAGCAGCTGAACGGGATTCAACCATCCTTGACAGTATGAGTGAGGAAAATGGATGATGAATGGAAGCATTATTTGTTATATTTTTAGGATATATTAATTATTTTATCTACTTTTATTTAAGCATTTTGAGTCCAGTACTTAGTGCACCTGAAATTTCATTTTTATTTTCGTACAGTGACAAATTAATTCTCTATGTATCTAATGGGATTCAACCATCCTTGATTTTATCATTATTAACATCACACACTTAGATCCATCTTTAAGTGTCGCACCTTCGTGTATCCGCTGTTAGGTTTTTGTTTTTGTTAGGTTTGCGATTGGTTAGTTTAGACAGAAATCATGTTTTGGGTTAAATTGACTTCTTTGCTAAGGTTAGGGGATCTTCGTTCTAACACGTTTAACATAATGGAAAGATGGTGGTCAACTGTCAGCTGGAAACAAACAGCAGTCTCTTGTGTCAAACTCCAACGTGTAGTTTAACCTGCTCTCTCCCTTAACAAGATTAAAATGTATAAAAACAAACCACTCGTGTAGAATAAAATAATAAAAACATAGCTACAAATAAAAATAAATTCTAAAAAATCACATTACAAAGCAGGTAAACGCAGGTGTAAACAATAAAGAAAGTGAGGGCTGTATTACATTTAGCTTCACTATATTTTGCTGCTTCTGGCATATTGCACTTAGATAAAAAGACCCACTGAATCAATTTCAATTTCATCTTTTCCTGCCTTAAATAGTCTCATTCCATTTTCCATAACTAATTAATAATTAGAGTCTCATTGCAATTTTAAGAGAAAATAATGGATTAGATTTTAAATGATTAATAAAGATTGTATTCTTCTTCTTCTTCTTCTACTTCTTGTTTTTCTTCTTCTTTGAATTATTATCCCATCAGGTAGGATGATACTTAGGTCTCAACTGTGGCTTAAATGTCTAATTTTAGCATCAGAAATTTGAGTGTTCGGTACTTTTTTCCCAGCGAGTGTTTCCATGAATCACAATAGACAAGTACCTGCAGTCACTGATCCACCATCAGGAAATCCATTGATTTTCATCAGACATACAAACAGCCATACATCCATCTCTGGTAAGTGATGCTTAGATCATCACTCAGGCTCAGTAAAATGATTACTCAGCTCAATAAAGACACTTTTATAATAAGAGAAGGAAAAAAAATAGATCCTAATAAAGCTGTGGCCTGAGATTACGATTACATTCAGTATTATAAAGGCACTTTGCCTCACAAATATATGAAGGTTATGATACACGTATACAGTGATAAGTTGTCCACATCGTACGCACACATACTGTACACCACCTTTTGTTGGTGAGAGAGTGGAGCAGCATCAGTATTATCTTCATCATCAGCAGCAGCAGCATTAGAGGCATCGTCAGGCTGTGCAGGTCTCACTCAGATGATGTGATTATCTGCTCCGCTGGTCACTGTCTCCTGACTGGTTGGCTGGCTGGAACACATTAGCGACCGGGATGTTTCTGCCTGGCCACCCCGAGCCCCGATCAGACCTGTGTGTGTGTGTGTGTGTGTGTGTGTGTGTGTGTGTGTGTGTGTGTGTGTGTGTGTGTGTGTGTGTGTGTGTCTATAAATGGTCGCACCGACCGGCTGGAACACGTTAACAACCTGAATATTTCTGCCCAGCAGGGTCAGGGCCATACATGGCTTCGTTAGGGCAGTGTAGAGGGAGGATATGTTACACAGCAGTCTGATTATGTATGTAAGGATGCTTGTCTATGTGTGTGTGTGTGTGTATGTTTTATTTGTAGATCACGTGCAAAGTGGGATTATTTAATTTCTTTATGAGGTAGCAAGAGTAAGGGACCAACTGAAGGGCCTCACGCATCAGTACGAACCCAAACACGTATGTGCATGCATGCGTGCCTGGCCTATGAGAAGGCCCCCTGCGGACTAAACAACGGCACTAATATCCTCTCAGTTAGTGAGGCAGTGAGATGAGACAGAGACCAGTCAGACGTGATGGGCTGAGACCTGCCGCAGCTCCCTGCTGGGCCACCAGAGGCTCACATCCAGACACAGCAACACTGTACAAACAGCCTTTCACACACCTGCACGCTTCACTGAAGCCACCGCAAGTGTGACTATCTCAGCCCAAAGCCCACTAAACATGAATACCCGATTAAAAATATGAAGAAGGCTGCAAGAGTCCAAGATTGTTGGCTCATTCTGCAGCAAGCAGCGGTGTTTCAAGTCTTGCACATTTTTAAGTGTGATCTAAAGATATTTCATCATTCAGGATCCAATCAGAAGGTAAATCTGATTGCAAAGGCAACACAGGCACTTCAAATGTCAAGAAACGAGGAAGGGAATATTAAGCCTTTATTTTCGTGGCTAAATCACTGAAAGGGCTTTTTAACGATTTCCCTATCAATGCTCTAGCCACGACAATGAAAGCTTTTTAATATTTTCTTCCTCACTTCTTGATATTTTCTTTTTTGTACTGACTTTAGACACAATTTTTGCCTTCATTGTATTAAACAGAGCAACCAGTCACTTTCGCTCCAAAACTGTAATCCTATCAATTTACAGTGTGAATATTCAGATGTTTTAATATTTACATTTACTACAGTAATGTTTAATATCTCTGAAAACTACATTCATCCTGGATTGGTCACATGCTGACTCAGGGAATGTGTCAAGGATGGAGTCCATCCAGGAAATTTGCGTGAAACAAACACAATTATTAAACTTAAGTTAACATATAATTTGCACAATGAGGGTCAGCAATATCAGGAAAGAAAGCAGTGCATGGAGGTGTTAAAGGTACAAAGGTTCAAAAGCCAGTGAAGCAGTGTGGAACTAAGCTGTGCTATTTTATACTTCAACTCCAATATATTTATCTGATGACACATAAGCACAATCCCACTGACTTAGAGGTCCTCTCTAACAGTTTAATGCCACATGCACACAATACTTATCTGACTGCCATGTTTTGAAAAAGAAGCAGACTTCAGTGCCAACAGAGCACGTACGTATGGCTCATCGCAAGCTTTACTCTGCAAGTTTGAACATTTTGTTGTGAATGTTAATGTAAACGCAAAAACAGTTTCCATACTTTAAAAACCGGCACTATTTATTGTTTCCTTTTGAATTAACCTTCTGCTGTAAGCGGTAAAATCTGTGTTTTTCCTTATATTTTTACAGTTAAATCATAATTAATACTGTGAGATATAATACAGTTGCATTGTGTTTAACACAGAGATGGACTGTAATTAGATTTACAGAATTGTCGTTTTAAAATAATTTAGAGTTGAATAGGTTTATATTATAGCTGCTATCTTTAAAGCAAATTACCGTAAATAGGTTACAATAGATCTGTTTCTTTAATAGTAAATAACAGTAAACAATACATGGTACTTTGTATGGATGATCTTGGCAACCACAGCTGACGGGTAATTCACATTTTTTTTACAGTGTAAAGGTGTGAATTTCTGACAAAGTAGTGTCTTTGGAATCAACACAACGTTGAGACATTCACTGTGGCAGCTCCAAATATCATGGTGTCAAACATAAGAGCATTGTTACTTCGCGTGTGCTTTAAAAAGGAGGTGTTGCTGCTCCGTCCTAACACTCTTCACTGGAGCTGTGGCAGACGATTACTGAAAATCTCACTCGTTCCTCAAAATTGATTTAGCGCGCATGTGGGGAAGGGGGCTCGGAAAGGACAGCAACGAAAGAGTTTGCACGTGAGAAGAAAACACAAAACAGTGAGAGAGAGAGAGAGAGAGAGAGAGAGAGAGAGAGAGAGAGAGAGAGAGAGAGAGAGAGAGAGAGAGAGAGAGAGAGAGAGAGAGAGAGAGGAAATGATGAAAAGGAAGGTGATCGACAAACGGATACCGATCACTATCTATCACGGCCCGGCAGGCGCGTTAGCCAGCTCACTGTGAATGAGCACTGTGTTAGCTTCTGCAGCCAATTCAGCGCCAGTCAATGACTTCTGGATGGCCTCCACTTAACCATTTTCACGCCTCTTACTGGGGCCGTTGCTAAGCCGCAGCCGACGCCAATATAGTCGTCGCCTCTCTCTCTTCTCCCATCAACTGCTCCCACACTATAGACCCCTACATTGTTGAATTCATGGCATGGTCTCTCTCTGAGGCCTGCGCTGTCAACAGATGCCAAGAAACCTGTTGCCTGAGGTGAAAAGTCCACACTTGTGTTTTTGTCTATTTGGGTTCCTTCGCACAGCTCCTTGGCTTCGGTAGATCGTTCCCCCCCAGCTTTGGGTTTGTAGCGCATATAAGAGCATCGGGCGGCATACACAGACCAACACACATTACACAATACATCCCTCTATTCCTGCCCTCCCAGCACCTCTCCCTGCAGATACCAAACCACCCTGCACTCGAGCATCCAGGACGCGTTTGACAGCAGATGGTATGAATTATTTGCTGGAATCTCATCCAAAGGCTTCTTGGCATCTTGGGTCTTTTTATTTTTTTTTTATTTTAGGTGAAATATTCATGGGGCCGGCACTAGCCAGCGCAAACGGGCACCTCACTGCGCCGTCTGTTGTGTATTTGTGAGGAAATGAAGGCTGACCACAAGCACAGGGAGTGGATCTCCCTGCTAGATGAGGTCTGACTGCTCTCCCATGTGCTATCAGCACTGACGTGTCGGCTATGGTTATGTTAGATGTCAGAAAGGTTTAGATCAGGCAACGACCAGAAGCCTTCCGCGCACACAAATGGTAAGAGATAGGGCGTCTCAATGTGCCGCAGTCTGCCAAGACTCATATCATCTCCACTGCTGGATGAAACCTCAGATCTACCACCTCATATTTACAAAAGGGAGGCTGTGAGAATTTGGGCTTTTTTATGCAGGCTATTCTGAATTATTGCATTAGGTCAGAAAGTATTCTCAACATGAGGTGCACAATTGTTAACAGAATATGGCTAAAATTGTCAACTGATATCTTGTAGTTCTATCTGTTAGACTGATGCAATTACTGGACATCTGTGGTCTTTAAAGTGGAAAAAGTCTACATTATAGAACACATTTCCACCTCAAAAGGAGCATTATTAACAAACTGGCCATCCAATTAAAACAAAGAGGGGAAAGCATATGACCAGACTGACCACTAACTGTAGCTGCCAATGGTTATTTAGTAAGTTAGTTAGCTCAGTTAGCCGTGCAGGTGGAGATGCACCTGGGGAGTGTTGGTGCTCACACCATTAGCCTGGTAGCTTAGGGGGCTAGCTAGTTAGCAAACACACCAGCGTTCATTATAAAGACAGTCGTCACAACATCAACAATGTTATTTCTTCACATTCTGTAAATTATTTATTGAATTTTTAGATATTTTCAACTAAAATTCTAACATATTGCACCTTTTAAGGAGCTTGTCACATGGTACATACTAAGCTGGTGTGAACTGCCAATTCTAAATTCTAAAACCAACATAAAACTATACGTTGAATGTGATCCGTGTCTACTATCTGATATATGTAATATCATATATTTAAGCCTTTAAAGTTTAAATGTTTTCCAGTCATACCCATGTTTCTATTAAAATAAACAGCAGATTTGACCTCATGTGATTTATAAGCATGTTTCAGGCCTCATCCTCAGCCAGTACCACTATGCTCAGTTGTCTTTTGTGCTAAAGAGCCTACAACCCTTCTCAACACATTTACTTGTATCGTTTCCATTTGCAGGCCACTAATTAACCACTGTTACAGCTCATTAGTCTGAAATGTGTCTCTAACCTCAAATTAAAGACACACTAAAGAGCAATAAGGACAACTATAGTTAATTAAGGAAACTAAACAGTAAATGACTTAATTGCTTAAAGTGCTCATGTGTTTACCTGTAAAAGAAACCTCATCGTGGTACAGCATGTGTGCATCATGCTAATATTCATTTAATATTGAAGCAAATTTGCATTTATGGATTTCAACTTTACAACCTTTACAACAACATCTTAGACAAGCATGGATACGTCAGAGGTGTTGTGGAGGCTGGCTGTCTGAGCTGCGTGTGTTTAGTTTTGAAATACTTATCCTCCTGATGACAGATGAGACCAGAGTTTTTCCATGACAACTCCAGACTCAGGCCACCTAACAATAGCTCCCCCCCCCAGTCTCATGTCTGCTAACGGGCCACGACAGGACTTAATGAGGACGGGGGGGAGACAGGGCTCCCTCAG
The DNA here is from genome assembly GCF_904848185.1 of Acanthopagrus latus. Classification (NCBI taxonomy): domain Eukaryota; kingdom Metazoa; phylum Chordata; class Actinopteri; order Spariformes; family Sparidae; genus Acanthopagrus; species Acanthopagrus latus. The sequence goes on from NC_051042.1 coordinate 28,069,803, forward strand.
CACCAGGACTGCTGTTGGTATGACAGAAAAAGCTAAAACGGAAGATTTTGTTGTATTTTTTCGGAACAACCACCAGTTGTGGACATGCGCTGACCTCTATTATATTTGCATTAAGTACGGAACATATTTGTGTGGTCAACTCCAATAAAAGCTGGAAAAATAAAATAAAAAGGTAACTTTCTCGCTCTGAATTTGTCAAAGCCCCAGTTTGCCTTGAGTTTGACTGAAATCACACTGCAAATCTTCTCGATACCAACTGATTATATGTAGTTTTATTTTTTCGTGTGTCACCTGTGTGTCAAAAATGTTAGAATATCAACTGGACAGAAAACATTCTTTTCTTTTGCTTATTGATGAAGTGGATTCTGTTTGGGTGGCATGCTTGAAGTCCTCCATCGGTGGGCTGACTGCCACCCAATCTGGTGTCTCAGCCCACACTGACAGAAAGAGCCAGACCAGTCTCCTTAGATTAGTATCAATCCCTGAAGGCTATTAAAAAGTCATTTGTCTCAATACGAATGGCAGCCAGTGATACGCAGCCCAAGTGTTGCTTGTTATATTTTAACCCTGTAGGTTCTCCTCCGCCGGCCTCAGTGCTGCTTGTGTTACACCAGAGTCTCCAGGTAGGAAACGCAGAGTGGGTGTTCTCAGCCAAGTTTACCTTGAGGTGCTACAAATCACTTGGATTGTTACAGTGAAGGTAGAGACACTTTAAACCACAAGAATAAAAAGTATACAGAAAAACACAATACAACAGTGACAGTGTCTCAGCTGATGTCCCAAAATATTATTTGCTAGTAATTATAAATATGCATCGCACACTGTTTGACCTTTCAGTTGAACAGTGATCATAACAATGTAATTAGTATACAGAGAATAAAATGGCAATTGAAACTACTTGGTACCACCAGAACTTAAATGCATTACAGCAGTTGTGGCAAAAAGGCTTATACGGTCCAATATTTGAGAAACTGACACTTTGGGATGGCTGCAGTCCAGACAATCTCAAAGCCCCAGTATTTGATGAGTTGGGAACAAGACAAAAATATCTACTTTTCCTATAAATCGAACATTTAAAGCACATTTTCTAGTATTCTATGGGACGAAGGTGGCTAAACAGACAGGAAATGATGATGTGCATTACTCGTTGAATTTCCAAATGTTGACTCAAGCTGTAGAGAGTTTGAGCCCATGGATTTTAAGGGAGAACCACTTTAGTAGGACATAAGCAATAACCTGATATGAAATAATGTCAGGGGTATTAACTTGCCTCATGTAATGACTCGAGTAAATTGAATTGTTCAGCTCTCTTCCCTCATTCTGCCTCATAAAGAGCTGAGCAGCTGACCGACCCTCGATCTTGGTGATGATTCCCTTTTGTTTCACATATTACAGTCAGAGATTGAACTGTGTTGCAGTGAGGACCATGTGGCATTTTACCAGAGTGAGTAACGCAACAAAAGATGGTTTATTACCAACGTGACGTCTCAAAGTAGTGCCACTGAGCAAGTGTGGGCCTTTGTTGTGACGGAGACCGGAGAGACCGAGAAGCCAAATGGAGAGAGTAGTGGAGAGAGTGACAGATGACAACAGCGATAGAGGAAAGAAAAAGAGATAAGGATAGAGACAAAGGGAGGGTGAGAGCGAGAGTTGTAGAGAGCGGGCAGGTTGGAGTGTGCTGGCCGGGCCCCAGCGGAGCCATCGATCCAGGCTGGCCTTACATCAGAGACAGGAAACCTGAGCTGCATGCTTCATCACCTTCCCCACGGAGTCCTCCCTCTCTCCTCTCCTCTAAATCGCTCCTCTCCTCTCCTCTCTCCTCTCCTCTCCTCTCCTCTCCTCTCCATGTGATCCAGGGCCTGTCAGCCTCCACTACAGGCTGCTGTCAATTCATCATTCCATGGCCGAGGCTGGCTGCACCCCGGTGCTAAGTGCACACAGCCGTCCATTCACAACCACTCATTCATTATACTGCCGGTGCGTGTGAGTGTGTGTGTTAGTGCGTGTGTGTGCACTTGTGGCTTCCAGTGTGTGAACATGTGTGCACATCAGTGTGGATATTATGCACAACCTGTCCTGCCTGTCTGCTTAAGCTATTGTTTTGAATGGGGGGAGGAGGGTATTATGGGGGCCAGTGCCATGCGACTTGAGGGTAACAAGGTTAGGTTATCGAATTTGTTTAGGCGTCACCGTCTCCTGTGGGAGTCAGCTCAACCCCCACACTCCGCTCTGCCTCAGCCCTCATCTCTCACTCGGCTCAGCCCTAAAATATCTCAGCCGGCCGGTGTTCAGGGGGTCTGTTGTGTAGCGGCTCGGGTGTTTGCTTATATATGTTTCATGACACTGTAGGACTCCATTTACTATACAGTTTCAGAGATGTTATCATTTACTCTCTGTAATTAGCCGCAGCAAATAGCAAAGGGCTAAAGCCATTACGGAGTATCTTAAGTTTCACTGCTGAGTCTGGCGGCAGCGGCCGTTTTGAAAGTGATTATACATCAGGTTAAGAAAACGTAAATTCAACCTTGTGAAAACACGATGCAGTTAAAGTGAAGGGTATTTCTTCTTTTTTTTTGTGGCAGTCGTCTTTATTTTGAAGACACAGTGGAGTTTAATTGTGGATAATTTGCAACAATACAAAGTTCGGGTCAAGTTGCAAAACAAAAAAAAACAAGTAGAAAAGCAGAGAAACTTTAAGTGATATGTCAGATTGCTTCAAAATGATTAATGTGATATATAACAATAATAATTAGATTTTTATATGCCTGGTGATAAAAACTGGGTCTACTGCAGAGTTAATTGACCTGGGTGTAAATGCAGAGTTTACACATTCCCATTGCACACAAAAGGGGGTATCACAGACTAAAATCACAACAGTGAGGCCAAACAAGGAAACCAAAGCGGGTAAAACAAGAATGCAAAGCCAAATGCAAAACACAAAAAGTCAACGTGAGTAATAAGTAGTAAAAGGAATAAAACTGGGAAAATCTCCCAAAAGCTGCCGTGCAAATAAATAGACAAAAGAATAGAACCAGTAAAGGATGATAGCAAGTTCAGCATTATTTAACTTTTCTGTTGTAATGCTTTTACTATCTCAACACTTGGTTAACGTTGAGGAAAACATCAGGATGGTCTTGGTTGAACAGTGGAACACCAAATCTTCATTATTATTATTATTATTATTATTATTATTATTATAGAAATGTAATTTCATAACAGGTTGTTTTTCAGTAATATTAATCAAATATGATCAATCCTACTCATACAAACAATCCCACAACTTTTCCTCTTCTCATTAAAAGTTGAACATCTGGACGTCGACAGTGAACTCTCATCGTCGTGTAAATGTTTGCATGCGAACACATTAAACTGGAATGATGAACATAGTGAAGAGTGGTCTGTTAAACACAGACATGCTATAATTATAGCTGTAAAAGCATCGAGTTGAGCCTCATATAGCTGTGACTCCATCGTGGCTGTAGACTCTTATGTTTCAGTCCCAACACTGATATGTATAAATAGTTTATCATTACTCTACAACGAAAGCTAAAGGCAGTTTCTACATTTAAGTGTCCTGGGAAACCCCTCGCCAGATTTGTTTCCTTGGGTCCCGTACCAGCTTTCAGACCACACATTCCGCACAACACACACTGTGTGAAACTCTCAGCTTTCACCAGGAGACATGAGCCTAATGAACAACCCAAACAGGACAAACACACTTTTTCTCCTTTATCATACTGTATCGATTTGTTCGGTTCATATCATTCCCCCCCTCCGGCTTCACACAGACACACACAGATATATATACTGGTATGGTCTGTCCCCTCCTCACACATCACCTCTATCACGTCTACATATCTGAAAGTTTAACAGTTTTAACTGGGACGAATCCTCTTGAATTCCCTGCCTGCTTCTTCATATTCTCATCCTATACATCCTGTTCGTCCGCTGTCCAGATCAATGCTGATGGAATTCCCTGGATGAGACCGCTGCAAGAAAAAAAATAAATAAATAAAAAAAAAAAAAAATATATATATATATATATATATATACATTTTTCCATGAATAATACATTGCCCAGGAGCCGCAGAATGACATCAGTGTGTGTGATTGTGTGTGTTTATCAGGGGAGATTAATGAAAGCCTCTGTGTTTTTTCTGTCTTGTTTTTCTTCTCAGACTCTGTATCCTATCATCCCATCATTATTTAAAAATTGTCCATTAAATGATTATGCTTTCAGAATAAAATGTAGGAATTAGATGTCAATCACGCAGAGATGAAGCAGCCACAACACAAGGAGAGAGGCAAATGTATGAGGGCCGAAAAGAGCAAAACCCTTGTGAAATATTGCTGTTTGTGGCATCATGACTAACTGGACTGTCCTGAAAGGGCATTAGCCCAGTCTTTTCACATGCATGACTAGTTGGTGCATTTGGACCCCCCCAGATTAATTTTTCAACATCACAGGTAGGTTCCCTAGCCGGATAAAGAAGAGAAAAAAATGCAGACACTAACAGAAGCTGAAAGCCCAGGCTTTAGTGTCGGGGCAAACAGATTTCTGGGATATGAATAATGTAAAAACCAGAAGAGACGAGATACATAAATAGCTGAGAGAAGAAGAGGATATGGCTCCATCTCCTGCTGGTGACAGCATAAAATGATGTGTTGTCCTGGTAGATGCGTCGCGGCACAAAGGGTCTTGTCTCAACATTACGAGTTTGAAAATGGGTCACTATAGTGGCTGCGTATCTGTCATATATAAATGTCAATGTTTACTTTCATTTAAAATCATTCAAGACAGAATTGTTTTAAAAATTGTTTTCATCATTCTCTACTTCCTTCAAATGTTTTCATGCATGTAGAATATCTTAAATAAGTTAAATAAGCTTGAAGTCAGAAGTTCTTCTCTCCCACAGGAAACACTGCACCTGAAATGCCTCACACTACATCACCATGTCACACGTTCGAATCATTTAAGTCAAGTTTGGCACATAAAAATGTGCTCTGTCGTTGCTTGTGGTGCTGGGTTGGGCATGTGTTAGCTGACCAATCAGAGCAGACTAGATATTTGGGGGTAGGTATTAGGTATACAGGGGAATACAGTGTTGTGTATGTATGAGTGTGAGGACACTGATGTGTTTTTTGAGCATTAAAGCACGTAACCCAAAATAAAATTACAGCATGTCTCGAAGCCATCGACCAAAATCTTTAGTCCCCTTAAGTCTCCATAATGTCACAAAACAGTTAAGCAGTGAAGTTCCAAGCAAACAGAACTCAAACAGCAGTAAATTGCTCATTTTGGGGGACAGACATGGTGCCATAGTGAGTATTTATGGCATTTGTGGCGCAGCGTATGTCAGATAGACAAATGAGCTTCAGTGGCCATAGTCATTGTAATGAGGGAATGTGTCACCCAGCGGCAAAAGTGAGGCTCATTTATGTGTGTTCAACAGTTCTTTGATGCAGACGAATAAGATAAATGGGGCATAGATAATGACAATACTTAGCAGAGGCAGTTCATTGTGGTCTTTTCATTGGTTTTGATGAAAATTAGAAACATGCAGAGTATTATCGGACTCATCCTTGAAAGAAACACACAATGCAGTCGTCCACAACAAGACTAAGAGGCAGCGGTGCCATCTCTGCTCAACTAAGAGTCTTCTTGGTAGGTCTTGCTTTTGCGCCCCACGCAGCCACAGAGTGAGTAAATGGTCATCATGATCAATATCTATTTCCTGTGGTGTCGGGTTTCAGAATAATGTCCATATTGAACCGATGTTTCAGCAGACTCCCACCACACTTTTTCTCTCCCGGCCACGCACCGTTTCCGTTGCTGAAGGAGAGAAAATCCCTACAAATCAGATTAAACAAATGATTTTCAGAGAAGCCATTGATCATCCATCTTGCTCCACTGGCCTAACTGGGAGATCCTAACAGCACAGACTGGGCATCTGAGAAGGGAATGTGCCTCTAATCTGGTTTGCAATTCCTGTTTATCCTGCACAGATCAGCAGTGTTAACTTAATCGGTGGAAACTCCTGATCTCACTGCTACTCTGAGCCTGGAGACAATCCACCCTAAAACAAAAACTCAAGTTTTATGCCTGAGAAAGAAGCTTTTTGATTTGTGAGCACAGCTCTGTAGAAACCAGAAACTGTAACCTGTGATCTCAGTAAAACCAGCTTACCTCCCTGACATTTCAGCGGAAACTAATTTTATGAAATTTACTGTAGGTCAGGTCACCGTTTTGCATAGACAAGCCCCGTAAATCAAGAAAGGGGTTCATGATGTGGCTGTTTTTTTTTTTTTTTGGCGATCTTGTTTCCATCTGTGGGAGAGTTCAACACTGACACCCCAAGATCAAAGAAACACAAACCATATCGCCTATATATTGTGTAAAGATGGATTTTCCCCTTTGAAGGACAGAAGTCATCAATAGAAAAACGTCCAGATCGCTCCACTTACTGTTCTGGTTAGTGGAGCGCTCTATTACTCCGTCTCTCCACTGGGAATATTTGTAACACTAACAACTAGCTCATGTAAAATACATTTCTACATCAGTAAACTGAGTTATTACCCTTATGGGAAGCAAAAAGGCCAGAGCCCATTCAAAGCACTGGTAAGCCAATCAATGTACAGTCTGTGCTAAAAGCACTATTTGTGAAAGGGGGTACCTACTTAAAAGCCTGCACTTTTATGCCTTAATCAATTTATGGGTGTGCTGGTCATTTTGTTTAAGCCAATAAACTGGTGGATTACCTTGAAATACTGCTTAGTCCATTGACCAGCTATGTTTAAGATGCTGGTTACAGCAAGTTGTGTGTTTGTGTGTGGGTGTGTGTGTTTGTGTTTAAATGAAGCCTTAACATGGTGACTGTGGGAGTTACTCTCAAATGCTGCTGGACTAGAAACTCTGCATGTAACATAAAAGATGTGATACATTTGAACTTGAATCCAGCTTGGTGCAGTAATTAATGGGCTTGCAGAGAAAGAGACTGACATGTAAGACATGGACATGAGCATTTTTAACCTTCGACATCAAGGCAGAAAAGGCATCCTTTCTTAATGCTCGCTCACAATTCAATGAAAGGAAGTGTCACAGCAACACATTCACACTTTTTTTTCCTCAATGTGCATTTTACTACGAGGACAAGAGTCCTGCATGAACACACTGCATTCTGCCAACATTAGAACCAGACCGTTTTATTCCCAGGTCATTGAGAAGGCTTCCAAGGCTTCCTTTTTTTTCTCCAAGCCTCTCTCTGTCTCATACCGATCCACAACATACCTTTTCGTGTCTATATGAGACAGAACAGGCTTTGATTATCTCCAACGTACACCCATCCATGACCACATCAGACGCTCAGAGCAAGTCACTTAGTGTAAAGAGCAACAAAGTCTGCAGGCTGAAGTGTCTGAAAGTTGGAGTGAATCGGTAAAAACATAACACTTTCATCCAGAAGATGGTGTTTCTGTCCCGTGTGAAAATAAAAGGATCTAAGTAAAGGTTTTCTGGCACAACTTCACATCCTTCCAAGGTGCACAGAGAAGGAAAGTCTGAGTGCAACACAGCTGTCTTAAACACAAAACCCAGGTCTGTTACAATTTTTTTTAGATGTAATGTAGGTGCTAACTACAAGCAAAACTCATCACATTAAAACAATGTTATGTGTTGAAAACTTGTATGTTGAAGTGTAGCAGTCCCGTTGAGTAAGATTTCCAATCTGTGTTTGTTTTGGGCTGAATTTTAAAATCCCTCTGGACTGATTGCAGTGGATTCAGATCACCTGTGTGCAGACTGTGGAGACTGACTCCTAATTAATGAGTGGAAGCAGCTTGGGGCATTCACCCTCTCAGCCAATCAGGGTGTGACGAAGCCCTTTTGTTAAGGCTGAAGAAAGTTGGGTGCAAGTGTTACAAACAGATGGATGCCTGCAGGTTTTCTTTTGGTTGTTTGACTCTTCCTGAGTTAATATTTGGTGTCATTGGGGACTTGAGAGCTTGTAAAAAGCACATTTCAGTTTGATTATCCCCTCGAGAGTCACTGACATTTGGCATTCCATGTAGATCTACATATATTTTTATGTAGGTATTGTATTGGGGCTGGTTTGTAAGCATGTTACTGCCACAGACGTTACCACTCATCACTAAAGTCACATAGCGCAGAAACATGTGATGGGGGGGCAGAGTGGCCGAGACACTGTTCACCTGATTACAACACATTGTGCCATCAAAATGATTTTGAAGCTGTTATTTCAATGTCATAAAGTTACATAACGTTGCTTTGACGATGGCCAAAACGCGACAACCACACTTCCAGGTTTGGGCATTCTCAGACTTACATGGCAGAACTGAGCCGCTCACACGTCTCATTTCTCTCACACGTTCTGTGCCTGATGTCTAATCCTCGCTCGGTTTCATTTTCAGTCCCTCACACTTTCTCTCTGCCTTCCTGTCCTCCTGTCCTCCCACTCCTCTCTCTTTCTGCTCAGGCAGACAGGAAGTGTCAGGTCAGGCCAGGTTATTTCAGGCCTAATTGGGAGATTGATGTTCCTCTAGAAACCTGGCACCTTGACATGCCTTTCATCCTCCCTCATGCACTTCCTCCCAAACGGCGAGAGCCAGACATGATGACGGCTCGCTGAAACACAGACAACTGTCCTTTTTTGAGGACTTTTTTTTCAGCCAATCAAAGGCAGGCATGACACCGGAGTGAAAAAAAATCATCGGGGGGGGGAATCAAAACTGGTCAGAAGGTCTCTCATTCTGCTTGTGCTGACCACCTTTATCTCCCACGATGCCATAGCTCCAGAGTTATCTGTTACTGTGGCTATAGAAAGGCTGAAAGGAGGAGAGTATACTTGAATGGGCTGGAAGAATAGGGGCATCGGTCCCAGCTAATGGGGCTATTTGTGGGGAATGTCTGAAGGGGACTAGTGGGGGCAGTGGCTCTGTCGTGCCACGTCGGAGTGGGTCGTAACCTGAACCTCACATCCAGCACTTCTACAACACAAGCAACAAGCAGCCGGGGCAGACCAGGGCCAGCGGAGCACGACCTGACCAGTGTTCACTGGTTGAATACGATGTGACTCTGAGGTGTCCAGTACACTTTTAAAGGGCTAGGTTGCCCCATTTACAGTTTTTACAGTCTTGTAAGTGTTGCGTAGAGTGTTGCAATAGTGATAAATAAACACAGTAATACTTAACAATAACCGGCGTATATCCAAAGACATCATGCAGGTGATACTGTTTAGATCTGTGAGAACTGATTGTCCAGATTGTAGCTTCACAGGGTCAATATGTTTCATCCAGAGTTCTTGTTGGTCGATCAAACATTGTCTGAACACACATGCATAAACACTTTTCTAGTGTCTGAATTACAATTGACAAAATATATATATTTTTTTTTTCTGGGTACAACTAGCTGACATTCACATCCACTTCATGCAAAAATCTGTCACGAGGTTTTTCAAGTTCTGCTTCTTAATTCTTTACGTGTCTTTCAGGAGAAACTGTCCAAAATTGCGTGTCATTATAATCATTTAAACTACGATGACATCTCTCTTTGATGGCAGGCTTTGTGTCCAACCATCAGGTGTGACCAAAGCTATAAACACCTTTGTGTTGGATAATACACGGCACCAACTACTTGGTTTCAAGTGTACCCCAGACTTACACTCTTTGAAACTGTATCCAGTCATCTAGCCTTCAGATGCAGGAGTTCTGGTATTACTCTCCCAGATTTCTGCTACCACACCATGCAATGGACAAATCACAAACAAATTCAACCACACCATATCTTTTCCAGGAGCAATGTCATTGTTACTTTAGCAAAAATTGCCACATTTTGTGTTAACATTTGTAGTCTCCAGAGGATGATCCAAGCCTGCATTGTCATTGTGAGCAAGCTGCCATGCTGATGTTAGCATTTAGTTAGAAGCACAACACAGAGCAGCTAACAGCTCCAAACTCTTGTTTTTAGTCACAAACTCTATTAGTTTCCATAGTGGTGGGGTGGTGGCAAAGTTTCTGGGCCTAATGTCTGGGAAAATAAAACCAGAACAATCTCCAGAGAAAATGTGATTTTGTAACTTGGGTGAACCAACACGTTAACTAAACTTTAAATCACTTAATGTCGGTCACAGTTTTTAAGTAAAATATTTGGGAGAACACAAAAGTGAAATTGTATTGGTTGCCTGTTACTGTGAGCAAATTGAACACTGGGAACGACCGGCGTCCTCAGTGATTTCAGTAACCCTGTAACAACACGCTCTTGGCTTTAACAGCCTAAATCCTAAAGGTTTACTTCCTCTGGGCTCAGCTACGGCGAACAAAAGTCTGTCTGAGGGGCTCCCAGTGAGAAAGCACCAGCACCAGTGGCCACAGCAAAATGCCCATCCATGACTAGATGGGCAGCTGAAATTACCAATTAGTTTACCAATTGGCTGCAGCGGATTCGATTGGTTTGTAATTAATTCTAGTTACTGGCCCGTAGAGCAGGACGGATGGCGCCATGCCTTTGTCCTACTGACACACTATCCCACAGAGCCGGGCTTCAGGGGGGGAGGCAGCGGACATCAATACAGGGCCCTGCAGCTACTGAGCCCCTCCGCCTCCTCCTCAACACACACACACACACACACACACACACACACACGGAAAACACAGAGACAGCTCGCTCACACTCACACACACTTTCGACACACAATACCTTACACACACTCACACTCTGATGCACAAACACGCACAGACGGACCCCCTCGCAGCGCTCGGCTGACTCCGGAGAAGGCGAAACCTCAACTGCCTGAGAAGGTGCTGACGACAAACAAAGACAACAGAAATCTTGGGTTTCGAGACCCTGAACCCCACCGTGTGTGCGTGTATGTGTGTGTGCAAAGGTGTGTGTGTGTGTGTGTGTGTAAAAAGAGAAAGAGAAAAGGACGGATACAGTGTGGAGTGGAGAGGGAACTTTACACCTTTTTTATTTTTAGACTTTTTTTTTTTCAATTATTGTTACCTGTGATACTCTGTACAGAGCTCATTTTTGCAGGCGCAGGCAGGTGTGTGTGACTCTTGGTGTGAGAGAATGGTGGTGCAGCGGTGGCCCAGAGCGGAGGTCACATGGCTCATTGATACCTCCCACACTGAAGGTCAAGGCTTCTACACCCAGGAGCAGAGGAGGGGAGGTTGAAACAGATCGATGATCCAGATAAAAATACACTGCACCTCAGCTAGTCTCCTTTTATAAACACACAGACACACACACACACACACACACACACGCTCAACACATTCACACACACCCCCAACAAATGACTTAAATGCCACTACAAATGATCCCGGCCTGCTTTTAATGAAAGCGATATCAAAGCGGGAGCAGCGGCTCCTGGCTTTTAGGATAACGATACAGTAATGGAAGACCATTAAAAGATCATAACAGCTTAAATGATGAGGTCTCTATTGTTGCTCTGGCCTAAACCTCCTGCAATCAAACCACCGTTTGCACTCAATAGAAAGGGGGACAGGTTGGGAGGTAAAGTTACTTCTCAAAATGGCAATCCACAGAGCACTGCCGGTCCAAGAAAAGAGAAAAAAAGCTCCGTGTGGGGCAGAAAAAGTAACTGTGGCAGGAGAGAGAGAGTCAGACAAGAGTGCAGCTCGTGAAAGACGACAACATGTGATTTATGTGAGCAGTGAGAGGAGTGGTAATTGGGAGTAAAGCTCCACAATGCTTTTAGTTAATGACAAGTAGACTGGTGAAGGATGCCCGCGCCACCACCGCTCCTTATAATGGAGGCTGGTTAACGGTGGGAAGAAGGCCGTGCCGGTGAGCACTCATCAGGTGATGAATGAAGAGCCACGCTGAGAAAGGATGGGCAGCTACAGAGCAGGAGACGGGATGGCAGCGACTTTCCTATTCAGGCAACCTTCCTTGACGGACTTTAAAGGAAGCTGCCAAAAATAGTTTGATAATGTTGGCAACAGTTCACCCCACCGTGTGAAAACTGTGAAAACAACTCAAGTGCCTCAGAGAAAGAATGCCCCTCCAACAAACAAAGCGCCGTCTGAGTGACAAAGAGCCCTTCGTGTCAGCCGGGTAAATAAACGGCCGCTTCATCCGAGAAAATGAATGAGCAATACATCTGATCTCACCGCACTCCTCATCATCAGCCTTCAGCAGCAGAGACAGATGAGTGAAATCACCACAGGAGAGTCAAAATCAATATTGTTACTATCTTTCACCATGAGACAACTGCTGGCATGATGCTGGGTGAGTAAGATCTGTGTCCTTCGCGAACAAATCTACAGATCAAAGTTCTCCTTATCTGAGAGGGAATATCGCCAAGTTTAGTTCCATTCAGGCTTCAGTGTGTTTGTTGACAAATTAGGCAAATAGCGTTCATTAGCAAGAAAGTCAGAAGTTCCTTGGGAACTGTGATAAATGAATATGACATGAATGAAGACAAGGTATGAGACAGTGTTTGATCAAAATTAATTAGATATCTATATCACGAGTTAAAGGGTCTTAGTGTTATTCAAACACTGCAATGCTGATCAGATGTTTTGCACTCCTGAATAAATCTTGACAGTCTTCACCTGCTTAAAAATCGGTCACACTATTTATTTTTACATTTTTATCATGTCTTCTAAGTATTTTTAGTATTGATGTTGGTTTGCTCCTACAGACCACAGCAAATTTCTTGCATGTGTAAACTTACTTTGCTAAAAAAGTGCTTCTGATTCTTATTCTGATGAGGGTCCTCTGCGTTTCAACATTTGTAAGCGTCACACTGATAGATATTTGGATAGACTTCAGGACAATTTCCAGTTGAGTTTGTGGCAACCAAAACAGACATTTTAAGGCAAAACATGATCTTTACCTAACCCTAACACAAAGTGTTTTTTGTGCCTAAACCTGCACGGATCATCAGCATAAAGTTGTCAAAAGACAACACTGAAAACTGGATCAAAATAAACTTAAAGTTGCAAAGGAAAAAAAGTTTCAACATGTTGTTACAGAAACATATTGTACATTACCAGTGTATTCTCCTGATTGGGATGAACACAGAGGTGAGTGCACACAGATGTATCCTACGGTTTAATCTTGATCTCACAGAGCAGCTGGGCCTCTAGTTTCAGGCAGGTTGGACAAAAAAAAATGCCAGCAAAAGTGTAATAACGCTCAAAAAACCACAATCAATAGTTCCAGTGTGTCACGACAAGAATCAGGCACAGTCAAGGTTAAATACACCGTATGAAACAATCGACTTAATGTTGAATGAGATGTCCCCATTCCACCACGGCTGTATCGGAACTGCTCAAGCTTGCAAAACATACTGAGAGGGGACAGAGAGAGCAGAGGTTCAGGGTGCTCGGAGCACGCCTGTGGCAAACCTCCGTCAGATATTGTTTGTGTTTAGCGCTGGGCCGCATGAAGAATTGATGAAGCTCTCTGGAATGGTGCTATCATCGGGACGGGGAAGAATCAGAGCATGGCATAAACTGCATCTCTGCCTCCCCCCGTGCAAAGCCGCCGCCATTTATGAGAGCCCTCCATTAGCTCCAGCCACGGGGCCCAACTACTGCACGCATCTGTGGTCACTGTGGTGAGAGGGTGAGTGTGTGAGTGTGTGTGTGTGCACATGGCAGGAAGGAAGAAAGAGAGGTTGGGCAAAACAACTAAGAAAATAAGTAAGAGATAACAGGAAGACTAAATGAATCATACTTTATGTTTGTCAGTCTGTCAGGCTGTAAGGTGATTGGTTGATAAACATTTTGCTGCATATTAAAGTGCGCGCTGACGTATAGACTCTCACACAGTCGGGCCATTAGCGGTGGCTTGTTTTGAGCCTGAGGCACTTCTCGAATGCTCAGCGGTAAAGTGTGTGTGTGTGTGTGTGTGTGTGTGTGTGTGTGTGTGTTGGGGGAAGTGAACGACAGCAGGACAAACGGAAAAAAAGCAGAAGGTAAAAAAAAGGTAAAAAAAAAAGAAATATTATACAGACATACAAAAGAATGATGGCACCACAAAAAAGAGCACAATGATAACACTGTACACACACACACACACACACACACACACACACGCACTCTCACACACAGACACACACACAGCTGATCTTCTTACACAGCCTTGGCTGTCTGTAGGCTAACCACAATCCTGCTCCCTGCAGTGCTGACCGCAAAGCAGTCAACAGAGGCACACTGGGCCTTATCCTGCATGACACGCTGGTCGATAATCATGCACACCACCGCATCGCACAACACCACTGTAACGGCTATACCTGGTCCTGCTGCCTGCCTGCATCAACAAAGGCGCCTGGATGGAGCCACACTCATGCAAACAGTAATTCATTGTGTGGGGATGAAGGTTTTTTTTTTTTACACTTATTGAATATTTGACTTTGTCTTAGAGTTATATACATGTGCAGTACATGTGTGATAAAAACTATTTGGAGCCAGAAACACACTGAGTTTGTGGGGTGATGGTCTTCCACACACTGCCCGCAGTAAATCCACAGTATAGCTATCAGCAATATAAAAATACATGATAATATTTGCTCCTTCCTCTTCGTGTAGTCATGCAGTTGCATGAATGGTTCGTTAATTGTTGCAGATGTTGATCTGATGAAGAATAGTTTTGGTGGTGAACACAATCATAACCATACATGTGACTGTCACTTTTGGTGAAGGCAGTTTAAAAGTTTACAGTGGTTTAAATGGTCGGAAATGACGACAGTGACAACTGGTCTGTCATTATTAAAGATACACTGAGATGCACGCTCAAATTAAAACAATTAGATATGCATATGTTTAGTTAATAGCAACATAGTCATTCTTCAGTGGAGTCAATTCTATATCACAGCAAAACACGTATTAGTACGTATACTACACACAGCATTCATTATTCATCAGATGTTATATTTTTCTGCTTGTGTAACAAACGGAAAGGCAACAAGCCTGCAACAGAGATAAAGACAAGAACCGCTAAATAACTCTGAGGCAACTTCCTCCGTCTCTCCTTCCTCTAATACTGTAAAATGCAACCTGTGCTGTCCTCAGTTTTACCACGGCAATAAAGTGTCTGATGGATCACCAACAACCAACCTTGCGCTGCACACGGCACAACAACATCAAAGACGAACTGTCACATAAAGCTGCTGACGCGGCCCCTTATAGAAGTCCTACATCATGCACCACCCGATTACTGATGCACCATCGGCCCGTTCGCAGTCTGAAGTCTGTGAACTGGACTTCAGTTTAGGTTTTCTCTGTTTTTTCTGACATCAGTAGATGCCAGAAAAAATGTATGTACCAGAGAACTTGACAAAGTGAACGTACTTGAATTGCATTTGCTTGTCTTACCTAACCGGTAATTGGTGCCTCTGATCTCTTCTCATATATGTGCTCTTTGGAACACTGCCTCATTATCGTAAATTTAAAAAAAAACAAAAAAACTGACTGATATGCGCATGAAATCACAAAAGGTCAGAAGACTGGAAGTGTCTAAAAACATGAATTGACCAGATTAGGAGGGGTAATTTAATTCCAGATGCAGAGAAGGTTTGACTGTTTGAAAGATCAGAAGAATATCCGCTATTCAGCGTGAGGTGTGTGATCTGGTTCACAGACAACTTTCCCAAGGATTTTGGTTAATTTTACGAGACGCTGACAAAGGCGGCGGAGAAAGGAATGTAAGAATCCTAAACCAGCTGAGTACACCTGGGTTGGTTAATGAAATGAGAAACATTCTCCCTTTTTACTCGTTAAATACTGTTGCAGTACTTTTGAATAAGAGCATCACTGAAGCCCTTCACTGTCACACAAAAGCCTCCAGGTGTGAATGAAACAGTGACACAGGTTTGCTGAAATGTGGCACGTGATTGATTTAAGGTTAGAAAAGCCAATATAATTACAACTTAATAATAGAAGCGCACATACAGTATCACTTTGCGAACAGTTTTGACTCCGGGTTGTTAGGTTTCACTCGTAGGCGGTGGATGCGCAGCTGAGCGGCCTGTGAGAAACTCTCTCAGAAGGCCTCAACGTTCTCCTTGACAGTGAACAGAAAACAAAAGGAATGTGGCTGATGAGATGTGTGAGGCACAAAACTCAAACAATGAATTTTGGAAACTCGACAGCCCCACCTGCTGTTTCATTGGTGCAACGTGCTCTGGGAGTCAAGATTGTTCACGACCAGTGTGCAGCAGAGGGTCACTTTAAAAAGCCATCATAACAACTCTGACAAGAGGATCATACAAAGCGTTCAAAGAAGGGAAATTAAAAGGTTTATTTGAGTCTATGTCTGAATTAAAAAGCCACTCATCTGATGTTTACACATGAAGATCAGCTTAATCGTCCTGTTCAGCCAATGAAAACATGAATAACTCTTCAGTTTTGATGATGTCATCGGTGTCATCTCACCTTGGGCTTGAGACTTTCATTAAAAGCTGAAGGTGAGCGACTTGAAAGATGAGGGTATTTAGGGTGCAGGAAGGGTCTAATGAAAGGCACTATCAAGTTGAATTATGACAAATGTAATACCCAGTGTTCTTTTTTTTTTCTCATTCATGCTCAAATAAAAAGGATATTTTGGCGTCTGCTGCGTTTGAGGTTGACCGCTCTGTTGTCAAATTGGTCTCTTGTTATTCCACCAACTTAATGGAGGTTCAATACTAAACTGCCGGAGCGCCCCTTTAAAACTCAATTAAGTCATGAAAATAGAGACAGATTTATGCATCCTAATGTCCACGAGCACATTATTCAAAGTCCGGCAGCCTCTTGCTGTGCGTTGGAGTAGAAATCTACAGCTCTGAAAAATAATTCACTCTGAGGTACAGCTTGGAGGACGACCAAATGAGATGGATAAAAGCAGCAGGCTTAAATTTTAACAATACTCCTGAACTTGTCTGAAGGGTCCAATGCTAAAACATTGTTTTTACTGCATTCCAGACACTGGAGCTGTGACTGATATTTCACTTTTGAATAGAGAATAACAGTAAAGTAGTGCAGTCATTTATAATAAAGAATAAATTCTGCTTTATTTTTTAGCCTTTGCTAGCTTCTTGGCAAGATTTAAATCACAAAATTTAGTTTATTTGATAAAATGATCTTGTACACTGTAAAAAATGGTAAAAACCTGTAATAGCAACAGTGAAAGACCAAAAACTACAAAGTAATATGTCGCCACAGTGGATGCACATTACTTAACTTTAATTTTCACTGTCACCATTGGTAGAAAACACAATTGTACTGTGAATATGTATAAGATGAGGTCAAATTCATGGCAAAATACCTCAATATTATTATTACCCCAGATTTACAATTGTAATTTACTGTAAACAAAACAGTTGCCAGTAAAAGCATCTAAATGATCTAAATCTACTTTTTTTTTTTTTTTAACAGTGTGGATCATGTGACTGAGGGCAGCTGACACCTAAAGGTGGAGCATCTAAACAAATCAAAGGGAACAAACCAGATGCCTTTTAAAAGTCAAATTACGGGTCACTTTCCACTTTATAACCCTTTAAACCAAACAAACACACACACAAAGAGTATGTGCCACACACACACACACACACACCATCCATTATCTTACACTGAGCAAACATAAACTAAACCTACACACACACACACACACACACACACACACACACACACACACACACACACACACACACACGCCCAGACACACTTAAAAAAAATCCATTTGTACTCTTTGAACAGGAACAACAAAGCAGGCAGGGAGCTGGTCCAGACTGAGTGGCCTGAGTGTGCGTTGGTCTTCATCTGGGCTGACTTGGACTCCCCCTGCGGCCCGGATCAGAGGAGTGAAGCCAAGCAGAATCTCTGCCCTCTGTCAGATGGATGAAACCACTTAGCAAATTAGCAGTCCTCCCTTTCTGGCTTTACAACACACACAATGCAAACACAGACTGTAAAAAGCACACGTCGAGGTGCGTGCACAGGTATACACACGCACACACACACACACAGACACACACACACACACTCTCTCTCAAGTAAAGAGGCGTGAGGTGGTAAAAGGCCAAGTCATGAGAGACCAGCAGGACTGGAAACATGTCGAGGCTGGGGAGAGAGAGAGAGAGAGCGAGAGGGAAAAACAGGGGGTGTGAGAAAGAAGAAGGGATGGTCAAGAGGTGTAAGGAAAGAGAACAAGGAAGAAGGGGAGGACACAGGGGCAGGTGAGGAGGACAGGGTGCGTCCCTGCGGAGAGAGAGTGGCCGCTGGGCAAATTAGCGTAACACCAAAATCCAGTCTGCTGAAAGGGTGGCGAGGGGGGGAAAGAGGAGAGGGGAGCAGGGCGAAGGGGGAATTGCCTGTGGCACGCATCCCTTTTTTTTTTTTCTTTTTTTCCAGGGGTCAGCACCGGTACACATCAACCCAAATGTACAGACAACACACTTACATGCGTGCAAGCCCTCACACACAATCCTCTCC
Source organism: Acanthopagrus latus (assembly GCF_904848185.1). NCBI lineage: Eukaryota > Metazoa > Chordata > Actinopteri > Spariformes > Sparidae > Acanthopagrus > Acanthopagrus latus. The sequence continues at coordinate 28,088,265 of NC_051042.1, forward strand.
TTTACCAGCATTAATGCACATGCACACACACTAACACGCACGCATCTGCTTTTAAAATCATCATATAAACAGAAACATGGCCGTGATCGCTTCATGTGACATCGGTGCTAATTAAATATTTATACAAGGGAGCATCCACACAAACAACATGCATCCTAGATGTGTGTGTGTGTGTGTGTGTGTGTGTGTGTGTGTGTGTGTGTGTGTGTGTGTGTGTGTGTGTGTGTGTGTGTGTGTGTGTGTGTGTGTGTGTGTGTGTGTGTGTGTGTGTGTCCATGCTGCCTTCATCCCAGTGTCCAGAGAATCACACCGGGGAATAACGGACACATGAGGATCAAATTGATTAAGGCCAGAGTTCTTAGCAGTAATACGGAGGATTAAGACAGCTAATAAATGTTTCATTCAGAGCCAGGCGTAGATCAAACGTGAGAAAGGCCCCCGGCTTCGCTCTCTGGGGTTGGTGTGATTCTGCTCTTTCCCCTTCACCACCACCTCCACCACCACCACCTCCTCGTCCTCCTCCTCCTCCTCCACCGCCTCCCTCAGCTGTTGGTTTTCAGCTGTATTATGACAGCCACTACAGATCGTCTCACTAGCAACTACAGGCCCTGCCCTTGTGCCTACACATCATTAGCTCTCCATCTGTCAGCTTCCTAACAGGTTCCCACTAATGCGGCCAAGGACTCACTTCATTGCATTCCTATCCAACAGGCAGCAGCAGTCGACTACTGGCTCTACGCTCGCTTCACAAACTTGACTCGTCCTCCGCTCTCTTTCACCTCTTCTTTCCCTCTGATCCTGCATTCTCTTCCCTCTACCCCTCTTCTCTTTGAACTCCTCGTCCACTTTTAACCTGTCCGCTCCACTCCTCTCTTCAAACTCTTCCTGTACTGCCAACTTGCTCCCTGAAGTATCTGGCGAGGTTCAGGGCTGGTGCCGATGGTCAACAGGGGATTAGCGGGGATGGAGGTTGGAGAATGTGTGAAAACCAGTCACACACTCTGCAGGCCACACACACACACTCTCTCTCTCTCTCTCTCTCTCACACACACACACACAAGTGAAAAGATAACCCACACATCTGCACAAGCAGGCACAAGCTGCATCTGGCACCACATGTCGATCACTCATGGTCAAGACTCAAGACTCCACTGCTGAGAGCAACATAGGCACCAAAAACAAATGTGAATACAGGATGTAATATGAAATAAGGATGAGAAAATTATAAAATAGACAGAAATGTGTGTCAGAAAGCAGAGGGAGATGTAGCAGCTAGCAGCAGCGACGGTGACACTGGTCCTGGCAAATGGGCTTTGTGGCTGCGTGTGTAACTCTATCTGTGGAGGGGGAATACAGCAGTGGTTGGGTAATGGAAAGGTCATTTAGCCAATCCCCCAGGTAGGGGGGCTGGTCTGACACGGCTCGTTTGTCACAGTTCAATAACTGCCACTCCTGGGAGTGTGATGGAGAGAGAGAGAACGAGCGAGAGAGAGGCAGGAAACTTAAGTGTGTGTGTGTGTGTGTGTGTGTGTGTGTGTGTGTGTGTGTGTGATGGTGTGCTGCACAGACCCTGGCAGCACAGCTGATTCCCAGAGCTTGTCCCTCCATTAGAGGCCTCAAACGGGGTCGCAGCGAAGGCCAGGCACCACGGATTCAGTCATCTCAATGTGAAAACTCGTAAGCTGTGGTCTGGAAGGATTATCTCCGCTCTAACTGGTAGATGTTTGCTTTTCCAAGTGGGAAAACCGAATTGTTACACCCTTTTGAACCCCAAAAAAATGGCCTCTCCAGAAGGACGGCGGGCTGTAATCCAAGACTGTTGATCAAGCTGAATGAGAAATGGTGAAGCCTGGATAATGTTTTACTTGGTGAATGGTAGGGAGCAAGGTACACATGCAATAGGTCGAAAATTAAGCTGCATTCAGTGAAATATACTGTATTTTCTGTATTAATTTTGAACTTGCGTGGCAGTTGCATTACATTAGATAATCTCTGTACAGTTTATGACTGTCCAATGAAAAGTATGTAACTTTTCAAAAAAACTGAAGGATAAATACTGATTTAAAGTGCATGGGATTATATGAAAAATGTATTATCAGAAAGTTGAAAACAGTTCAGTTTTTTTCATGAATTTATGAAAAGTTTATGTTTTGAAGCTGAATGATTTTCATAGAGAAACAACAAAGCTCTTGAATACATCTCCCCAAATAAGATTCCTCTGTCTATATTAAATCACATATCCATCTGGCCAGTAATGTATACCAAGAGTTGCAGCTCGAAAAAAGATAAATATAGAAGGAAATATAAAAGGAATAAAAAGACTAAGTTCCATTATTCTCAGTCGGCTGTATTGATTTGTACTGTCCCTTTAACATGTCGTTAGGTGTGTGACAGAACGATCCCCAGCTTTGTGAGGGAGCCAAAGATTTTCACACATCTCATTGAGCGACTGGTGAGAGACACCACAGTCTGTCCTTCTCCTCACTTTGAAAATCAATAAGGAGCATCTATGTGCTCATTCACGTGTCTCCATGTCTTCCCGCAGAGATGCCCGAGGCACAGATTTCTATTCATCTCAACCGGATTGAGAGATTTTGGTTTTCGTGTCCGACGCCCCCCCTGTGGAGATTTAAGATCCACAGACTCAATGTGATGGGAGGCTTTGATCCCATGTAATATTTAAAAACTGGGTTTGTTTTTACAAAGGTCTATGTCTCCCCCTGGTGGTTGTTACAAGAACTATTCCGATGCCGATGGAAAGTCAGGTGAAGTTTTATACTCCACAAAAACATTTCTGGGGCTTCACAACAAAACAGTGTTGCATCATCAGCTTAACAAATTAAAACAGGTTAGGACTCCGTACAGCTCGTCGGTGGTGATCCAAGTTCCTGAAAGCCTAGACATCCCAAATTGATTTGAAAAAGACCCTTTTTACACCCTATGTGAGCAGAAAACCTCTTTGTAGGCGGACGCACCAGCTAGACTGTGCATCGAAGATTTTTTTCAAATCAGTTTGGGATCTGGGAGACTTGTGATACGCTGGACGAGCTGTACAGAGCCCTTTTACATCATCTTGTTTTGGGTTGTTTTTTTGTTCATGTCCATCTACTTTAGTTATTTAGGAAAATGCTGCATCCCTATTTTTTTTCTACATCACTGGGGTGAGTAAATCAAGATTGAACTGTCACTTTGGGGTGAACTGATTCTTTATGTGTCTTTTGACCCAACTTTACAGTAGAGCCTTTAAGCTAGTGTCTACAATCCTGGAGAGCAAGAAAGAGAGTTCACACCTCCTCTGAGTCCCCCCACCTCCCTCCAAAGTCACGCCCTCACAGACTTGAACGCTCATCCAGCAGTGGGACTCCGCAGGGAGAAGGAGAAGGAGGAGCACGACGCAGCAGTTCGGCTGAATTTAGCACGGAGCAGACCGGAAGTCAAGCGCCGAAATAACAAACAACATCCGGTTACATTTCAAAATAAAACACTCCGTGTTGATACCAGCACACAGCTCTCAAACAAGAGACAAACACAAGCTCCTCAGCCAGCTGTCTACCATACTGCCTGTGGTGACTCAAAATGCAACCGGTGGGGGTTACAGAGGGCGGAGCAAAACCGGACCGGAGCCGCATCGCAGTGGACCCCTATCAAGTGGAAATTGGGCCGACTCATTAGCCATTCTCATGGCTAAAAACAACACACAAAGAAGCTAGCGTTAGCATTGGGCTAATACGAGCTACAAACATAGCCGAGTTGGCGAACCTTACACATTTCATGAAAATAACAAATCCCCCCGAAACAAAACAAATCATTACCCGTCCAGCAGAAAGAGAGAAACCTCTGCATCACGTTTCAGGCCCTTCACATGCCCCAGTTGTCTCCACTGCTAACACGCCACACCAATGTTGACTTGGGTCCGACTTCATTATTTATCCAGAGACTTTTTGTCTGCTGCCTCAAGCTTTCTTTTCCTTGCCTTTTTAACAGGGTGAGCTGTTACAAGTAATGCTGGCTGCATTTTCTCTGCCATTGTAACCGAATAAACGTCTTCTCCTGAAACTTCATATTTCTGCAGAGGAGTGTGCTGATCATTTCCGGCATCAGTGAAACGCGCGGAGGAGGACGGGACATGAAGGCATCCGATTTGTTTTTTCTATTTTACATTTTTGGGCCGAATAGCACGGATTGGTCAGCTTTTTCTCAGTCCTGCAGCTGCCACAGAGGTCTGATTATTTTCGTTCCTTTTTCTGTATAGATAATGTATTGACTACTCTCAGGATAGCCGGACCATTTCACCCTTTATAACAAAATGTGTCTCTGAACAACATTACAGACCCTAGCTTTAACAAAAAAAAATGGTCACACTTGTTTTAAATTCAGTGTTTTATATTAAAACTTACAGTTCTTTGATGTTTTCGGTAACTCATTTTCATCCACAATTTCACTTCCACACTGATTCTCACCCTCACCCAGATGACTGAAATAGTAACCACCACATTTAGAATACTGATATTTTACTGATATTTGTACTGAAATCGTTTAAACAGATTTGTACTGTGATCAACCATAGGTTTCAGTATCACTCAGACCAGGTTGACTGCAACTGTACTGTGTGTGTGTGTATGTGTGTGTGTGTGTCACTGCAAATGTCCTTGTCTTTAACTGCAGATAACAGATTTTTCAAATCAAATATACACAGAGACATGTATCTGCTAGTCTGCTAATGTGTTCGACGAACTAAACAGCCGGTCTGAGCCTTCAAATGATAGTGAAAGAGATGCCGTCTCACACATAGGCTGAGCTGAGTGTGTGTGGTCAGTGACATCATGGGACAGAGGCGCTTCCTCATTCAGGCTCGCTCACTGACACTTGGCCCACTCACAGTTTCAAACACAGTTGGCTCAGTATCCCCTTGACCTTCAACAACTTTACCTGAATTGTTGTTGAGCAATCAAATCCCAGCAAGAGAAGCTCAGCACGGCGCCGTGTTCACATCAAGGAAGTGACAATTGAGATGACACCTTTGATGTTTAAAGATGCCTTCTGGGTGAGTCTTTCTTTGTGGTCTTGTGCTTTTGCTGTAAGTGTCCCTGTCAGAAGAGACCATTGTTGCCTTCACAGTCATGCAATAATTCATCTTACTGAATGACTGAATTCACAATCTAAGTAAACAACAATCTAACTGATGTGTTACACAGACAATCTAAAGTACGTGCAAAATAAACCAGCACTTATGGCTTGTGACGCAGACTTCTGCCACTGGTGTGTGTGTGCATTTATATTTGAACTTGAGTGGCAGTCATCTAGAGTTGTATAATTAGCCCACAGTTGATTGTCACAAAATGTGAACCGTGAACAGCAGCAGTACTGTACCTGCATGATACCGTGCAGAGTTAAAATAAAGACGTTGCGTTAAAATCGATATGTTTAGTTTCAGGGAACTCATCAGTTGTACAGTTGATTAAACTGTGTCAGTGCTACAAGACTTCCCTCTGTGTTTGGGTAACTTTAATGTGTCGAACTAGCAATCTTTTGCCTTATTTGACATTCTGCTCCTCTGCTGTGGGCCACATAGAAACAATTTTTTGCTTAGTGCTACTTCTGCATTTTTTTTTACCACATAGTGAGTCCAGGATTGACTCAAGGACGTGTTGCAATACTTGTTGAGCCATTTCAGTGTTTATCGAAGGTTTTTGTTTGTGTGTGTGTGTGTGTTGTCTTAATACAGGGGTCTGAATTCAACTGTCACGCGGGGTATGATGCTCTGATCCAGAGGTTACGAGATGGACGGCAGATGTGCAAAGATGTGGAGGAGCTTTTAAAGATGAGGTTAGCATCAGTTGGTGGTTCACTGAAACCAAATAACTGATCATTTAACTTTTTTTTTTAGGAATTTAGGAAGCTCTTAAAACCACACATGCCCATGTTTTGTGATTGTTGTGCAATTAAAGCCATGACAGAATGTGACTAACAGAAAGTTAGTACATTTTGATTTTTCCAGCAATGATCAGCTCACAGCTGGACAAAACCACTTTATCACCTGATTATCATGAGACAGCAAAGGTTAAAATGACTCCACTGAACAGTATGAGGCTTGGATTATAATACTTTTAAAGAACTTCACACACAAATATTTTAACAGCACGTGTAATCAGTGATCAGCGAACAATTCAGCCGTTTCCTTTTTGTTTTTTTTTGTTTTTTTTTGTTTTTTTACAGATTACTGATTTAAGTTTTTGTGTGTTTCATACAAGTACACATGCGGACACCTTATATAGACAGTGGTGGAATGTAATAAGTACATTTACTCAAGAAATAAACAACAAAATACACAAGTACCAATTTTGACACACAGTATTTGGACTTGTAATCTTTAATAATACTTTATACTCTATAAAACGAAACATTGAGCTTCTTACACCACGACAATTACAGTTACACAGCTCTTTATAACCACTTAGCTACTAAGTCAAGTATCTGAAATTGGCTCCATGTTGATGAATTATAACATGAGAAATGATCTTGCATGTATTAGTTAGTGATACTACAGCTTAACACCATGAAAGAAGCCAGTCTGTTCAATGATTCAATTTTTTCTGACTTTTAAATTCAGGATTTGAATCACTTGTATTTACTTTTAACAGAGTATTTCCAGACTATTTTATTAAGTAGAAGATAAAAGTGCCTCATACTGGAATACAGTAGATAAGAATAAAAGATTTATGTTAGTTTGATTTAAAGATGTATCCACAACAAAACACGTGTGAGGCCAGTGGGGACATCTCATCATTATGCTATCACTGCCTAATCGTTCAGCAACAACATAATACAGCAATAAAGAGGTTCTCACTGTTAAACGATGAAGTTCTGTCATGAAATTACAAAAAAAATAAATAAATATAAAGGACAGACTTCATGTGGAACTGCGTAGCCTCTCACTTTGGTCTCTCTCTTTGGTGGTAACAGGGTGGAAGGTGCAAGTTATGTTATCTGCAAGTGAAGACAAAACAGAGCGGTGCATTCTGTCTGCCTTTTGACACATAACAGTTCAGTTTTTTACCACTGAGTATTAAAAGACAAATTGTGGGCGTCTGTTTCGTGTTGCACAGGGCACTGGCAGAGGAGAAGTATGGGAAGGAACTGGTCACTATCGCTCGCAAAGCTGGCGGACACACAGAGATCAGGTAAATTCAAAAACTGAGGGTCAAATGTATGAACTGTAAAATGCATACGATGATGATGTGAACACATACTGCACATTTGCAAAAGATCTGTATCTCCGTTTTGTTGTGCCCATGAGTCACATAGATTTCAGAGGAAACACTCATTCCACACACTTCTGTGTGGCAGAAAGCAGACCGTGTGTGTGTGTGTGTGTGTGTGTGTGTGTGTGTGTGTGTGTGTGTGTGTGTGTGTGTGTGTGTCTCAGTAAACAGGTCATTGTCTCTTGCCTGTTTCCTGCCCTGTGGTAAAATAAGAGAGGGTGATCTCGATCGTTCTTTATTCTGGCCAGTCTGCTCTGTTGTAGCTGCTTACTCACCATCAGCAGTCAGACAGATGAGCTGTACTCAGCTTTGTGACTATGTTTATCTTTTAAAAATGAATACTAAGTAACACATGATGCTGAGCAAAGTTTATTTTAATCTTCTGCCGATGGTCACTGAATCACCTCCGATCTTTAAACGTTACAATTGTTTTTTTCAGCACCTTGAGAGCCTCCTTGGAACAACTGAAAACACGTAAGTTCATCCAGTCAACCAAAGCACTAAAGACCTGCTGATATATTTTTTCTTATCATAAAGCGTAAAATGATTCATTTTGACTTTTCGGGTGGCAGAAATCGAGAACATCGGGAACTTTCACATCCAAATGTCCGATAAATTGAAAGAGGAGGTGAAAAAGATTGAGACATTCCGAGAGCGGCAGAAAGAGCAGAGGAAGAAGGTACTGGGCAATTTGTGTTGCCTAACAACTGACTTATTGTTCACAACATAGAGGTGAACATAATCTGTGTTTTGATGGCTTGCTCTGACTTGAGGCATGTAGAGATGACATTACAATGTCTTTTTTTTTTATAGATGTTGAATTGTAGAACAGTTGACTCATCTCCCATGCACATTTACACACAATAATGGTTCTTTACTTTCACATTTTTAGCTTGAAACCTCTTAATTTTGACCCTTCTCTCACCCTGTATAGTTTCAAAGCATCATGGAGAAAGTTCAAAAGAAAAAGGCCTCATTGTACAAGAAGACCATGGAGGTACAGCCAAATAAGTGTTTCACAATTAACAAAGAAGTCACACATGAAGCATTTTTCCATAGAGAAACTTATCTGATGGCACAGTGTACACGGACATTACCGGTAGTAGCAGCTAACACTACACAGCTCTTCCTGTTTTGGGTGGAACACTATAGTCTCTGTGGTTTCTGTTTCTGTTTCTGGCAGTCGAAGAAGAACTACGAGCTGAGGTGCAGGGAGGCCGACGAGGCAGAGCAGGGGGCTGAGAAGGCGAGTGTTACATCGAAAAAACCTGACAAGGTGCAATAACTGAATGAGCTTCTGAAACTGTAAAAGCAATGCCAGGCTTTTGCCTTTGCTCCTCACTGCACCACAAAAATGACCAGAATGCTTCCAGCTGACAGCAGGTCAACATTAGTGGTGTGAGTTTTCTGCAGTCGTGCACAGTGATGCACTGATGCAACAGCTAGCAAGCAAAAATTAAACAGTGTTCGTGTGCCACCGTGGTGCCTGTCCCACCAGTTTGTGCTCAGAGCCTAACACAATTGTCATTTTGTAAATGTTGTTTCCTGTGTAACATTTTTTTGCACAGGTTCGTCACAGGGCCAAGCAATGCAGGCAGACAGCAAAGGAGGCAGGTATGACGTTTCATCTCTTGAATTTCTATTTTTAACCTGAAGGCAACTGATGTCTTCTCAATAAACCAACCGCTGATTACCTGTGGACTCTTTATGCATAGTCAGCTCTGTACATTTTCTTTTATTTCACAAATTCAGATGTGTTAATTCCTGTGTGTCACTTCTAACCATGACCATCTGTAATGTCACACAGAGAAGCTGTACAACACCAACACCATTCAGCTAGAGAGTGTTCGTCAGGACTGGGAGGAGACGCACAAAAGCACATGTGAGGTACTGTGGACCAGTCCTGCGCTCTCACACGGTCACAACCAGAACAGTGATTCTATCCACAGACTAAACCTCACACCACATCCCCTTAATATGTGTGCAGTAGAATTCCTCTGACAACACCTTCCATCTGCTGACCAATGCATTTTATCATCATTTAACATCAAAACCCACAATGGTGGTGTACATGATAATGATTATGTCAGCCGTCGTTATGCATTCGGCGCAGAATAACAGAATAGAATCTACTTCTGCGCAGATACAGTAGAAACCAGTTGGTGTGTGTGTGTGTGTGTGTGTGTGTTTCTCAGGTGTTCCAGCAGCTAGAGGGCGATCGCATCAGCATGCTCAGGTGTGCTCTCTGGGACCACTGCAATCATTTCTCCATGCAGTGTGTCAAAGACGATGAGGTAAGCTCACTTCCACTTTATTTATACAGTTTTTAGTAACAACCACAATGTCACTCCAGCATCTAAAACACTTGGTTTGAAACCTGTCGACAGAAGATCAATCATGTTTTTGTAATGTCGCAGCTTTGACCGCAAAATATGCATTTGAAAGGACTTCCTCCAAATGTATGTTTAACATTGTAACCCTAACATGATTTTCCTAAACCTAACCAAGTAATTTTGATGCCTAAATTGATGGTATTCCAGTAACAACACTAACACGTGTCTTTAGCAACATAACATGATTGGTCAGTTGCAGTGATGGTCCTGGAACAACATTCATTATGACGGTCTACAGGGCTAACTGGACGTGCTAATAAGCAAAGGCTGGCATGCCTAATAGACTAAACTGAAATGTCAAACTTGGTATTTGGTGGTACAGCATGGTTTATCATTGTGAGCTTGCTTAATTAGCAGCATGCTTATCCTTTAGCTCAATACAGAGCTGTAGCACAATACTGCAAATCCCAAACAGAGGCATGGCTGTAGATATGGCAAGATATATACAGATATAATCAAAGGACCACACATCAGCACTTTGTCACTCATTTAGCAGATGATTTAGTCAAAGCACCTTTCATACGGGCTACCTTACTTCCTCATTTATTGTTTGCAAGACTAACTGCAACTGAAGTGAAAGTCTCAAAAGGAATGTTTGCAGACCTGACCTTTTGAGTTTTACGGGAATAGTGTACAGATCTGAATTCAAAAGAATTCCCTCCTGGTTTCAGACCGTTGCTCTGATTTTTTCTTTTTTAATCAGCTTTACGAGGAGGTGAGGAAACAGCTGGAACAGTGTGACGTTGCGGCAGACAACAACTATTTCATAGAGACAAAAAGCACGGGATCAAGGCCTCCAGGTGAGCCATCATGGTGGATACAAAAGAAGTTTCAAAAGCTTGAGGAAAAGTTGAGAAGTGAGGGAATAAAGCAGTTGCTAATGAACTGAACTCTGAGTGCACCTCAGCTTCTGACCGCTCTCTTTTAGTTGACACACAGGCAGAAAGCAGCACTTAATCTCACTTCTCAAATTAGCAGCTTCCCTTTTCCACTCACAGAGCCCATCGTGTTCGAGAGCTGCTACCAGGCGGAGACGTCCGGGAACAGCAATGGCCAAGCTCATTTCGCAGGAGGAGAAGGCAACGTGATGAGAAGGTCTGACACCAGCCACATTTTGGAGGAGGAATCAGCAGTAGATGGCAATGTTTCTGTGCAACCTGCCAGGTTATTGTGGCAGTAAGAAACTGCTCTCTGCTCCTGGCTCATCTGCCTTCAGTGTCTACTTCTTCTTTTTTTAATTTTTTTACCAAAAAGGCAAATCAGAAAGAAAAATGTGCAGCTTTAGTCCCTTTGGTGTTGATAAGAATATTTCTGGAAGCCACTGTGAAAACAAAAGAAAAAAAAGTCTCCTTACCTGGATCCCTCAGGTGCTGTGATCCTCTTCTTGAAAGTTCATTGACCCTCAGTGCAGACAGTCTTCACAACTCCCAATCAGTACTGACATCTACTGACGAGTGTGAGTACTGCATTCACTCTGTAGCTCGCTCCAGCCTCCTTGGGCTCTTAGTGGATCATTTTTATTTGAGAATAGACTTGCATATTGAAAATCATGCTTGTTTATTGTTATATATTAACTTTTAGCAACCAATAGTATGGCTTTGTATATTAAGTAACACAAAAACATTTTGCATTTGTTACTCGCAGCTATCACACTGGCTTCAGCTGATGATTCAGATGGAGGATATGCACCCCTACCAGGCCTCCAGTATGAAGCACCACTGACCACAGTTTCATCTCATGAAGAAATCTACATTGTACTTTACGATTACTCTGCACAGGTGACAAATAAAATTACATTAACTACTGTGTAAAAAATGCAGGTTTTTAAATAAGAGATGGCGTGTTAGTGTCACCTAACATTTGTCTTCATGTTCATATTGACTGGTCAGGAAGAGGATGAACTGTCTGTCATTAGAGGGGACAGGGTCCGAGTTTTGGCGCGAGGAGAAGATGGCTGGTGGACGGTGGAGAGGAACGGACAGACTGGATTGGTGCCGGGAAACTATCTGGGCAAATTCTGAACACACACACACACACACACACACAATCAGGAAAATAGAATCGGATACACACAGACAAACGACAACACACACCATAGTCACACACAGAAGCGCATCCATGTGCATCCACAAATAGAAGCATGTATGCATCCTATGCCAAACATGCATATGCAACCTCGACAACACATTCACACACACACATCTTTGTCAGGCTTTACACGAGTCTGAACCAGAATTTAACATTTTGCATTCTTTAGGAGGTTAATGAGCTTATCATTAACGCAAATTATAAAACATGCTAGTCAGATACCCTTTCACATTACTTACTTATACAGCAAAGCTTTCCAGCAAGATTTCTTTATCAATCAGTGAGATTGTTATTATTTATTAATGATTTACTAGTCCCGAAAAGATATTGCATCGTAACGCTGCTACCTCGTGTGTTGTACAGCTGGGATTATACATGCACATGCAGCACAATCTTATGGGACTGAATTATAAAAATCATAAAAGCGTTGCAACTTTGGTAGACCATTTGGTTACTTCCAATGACGCTGAACTGTCAATGTCATATTTTCAACATGAGTGAAACAAGAATTGTGCAAGTGTAAACTGAGCTCTGCGTGCTGGTATGAACATAACTTTTGTAGCAACAATCTGAGCTGTGGTCATCAAATAAATAACTGATACATGGATTTATCTCCAATTTAAACAGGGTACTGTGCACATTTTTCAGGAAAGAGCTCCTCAATAAGTGGTGCTTCTCAGTTCAAGGACAGCAAACTTCCAGGGGAAAAAGGGAATGAAGTTCACTGACAGACCATGTGTACATCTGTTACTGGATATAAGATATCCAATAACAATTGTAGCTACTATTGTAGGTTAAAAAAATGTCTGCATTATGTCTTATGTCTATTCTGACTCACTTAAACGTTAGTCTGTTTGCACAATTAAGGTCTTCAGATCAATTAATGTGCTTCAGTCCCTTTTTTTCCCTTTCAAGTGTGCGATGTTAGTAGGACGGCCATTTTCAGACGAGCACTGAGCTCTACAAGAGACCATGAGCGACAACCTTAAACTGTTGTCATTCAGTTATTTTAATAACTTAGACACTATGTGTCTCAAACAATAGGGCAACTGTGCATGAGGATGTTCCAAGAGTTGAGTTGGGGAAAAAAGGGTTGTTGAACTAGTGCCTGGTTTGGTTTTGTCTCTCAGGTTCTATATTTAATTTTTTTTGTTTTTTTTGTGCATGAGAGCTAGGGATGATAGCCTGTTGCAAGTTTTGAAACTGATCTGTAATTACAGTATGACTTGTGACCATGATGCATTTTGTGTGACCTTGTGTATAGATGATAAGCTACTGTACGGTGGCTGCAGCTAATGTAGAGCAAACAATGTTTGCTCAAATGGTATTTGTTCATATTCTTTTTATCCTGTATCTGATGAAATATAAAATAATTACCTCTGTATGTGTAGTTGACCTGGTAATGTATTTACCTAAATAAAGAACCATGTGAATGAAATAAAACATTCAAGTTAAAATGAGTTTATTGGTCTCCCGTCTGTTCTCAAGTTTATACACGATGTTTGTCATATTTTTTTTTGTAGTGGCACTAGCTAAATAACTAAGGGTCAATTTAACAGCTCAAAAATATTAAAACAGTGCACAATTTCACAAATTTAGGAAATAATACGTCATGATACTTATAGCAGGGTTCATAACTAACAAAAGTAAACAGAAGGGATTCTCTGACTAACAAACTGAATCTACACATACACAGGTCTTCAGGTAATACTGATAATACTCCTACTAACAGCACTGGAGAGTAAAAGGTTCATTCACAATTTATATATTGGCAATGCCCCACTACTGAAGCCTGATTCAGAGAACATCCACACCCAAAACAGTGTACATTATTCACAACCTGAATATCTGTGAGTATGAAGAACTCTTTCCACCAAACATGGCTCTGTGAGAGACCAAACACATAGCTGCTCAACAAACTAAAATGTAACAACGGAGATAAAAATACTGAATTTGTTCCATCTACAGTAAAAAGTTTTTTTTCATTTTCACAAAGTCTGGTCAAACCGAGTTGTGGGAATAGTGTACATGTTCTTTTTAGCATAGGTTTTTACATTTTAACAGCCAAGAAATATCTCATTATTGTCATAGTGCAAACTAGCACACAGGGAAATACATTCCATATACGCTCCCAAGCATAAATTCACACACACACTATGCTCCGAAGTACCTCACATCATCCTGACTGGGGATGAGCCCAAATTTTTAAGAAGCCACAATAAAAAAACGAAAAAAAAAAAAAAAAAGATCTGCATCAACATCAAGTCAAATAGCCATATACAACTTTGGCTTCTGTAAATATTTCAGTATTTGTAAGAAAAAAACATTTAAAGTAACAGTAACTTACAAAGCATATCGATAAATAACTGGTTTCCCCTTGAAGCCCCCGCCCACCCAAACCACATCTTCAGTGTTCGCTACTTTATCATGAATTGTGCAAGGTGTGCTTGAGCTTATATAACTACAGCTGAAATCTACTGTGGACATGTCCGGTGACGCTCCTTTTTTGATTTTCTGAGTGCTTGGTTTGGCTGGCTGCGTCCTTCATGCATAGCTGTTGGTTGTGACCAGCAGCTCGTACGCTGGGTCGTGACTCCTCCTGCACAGCACCACGCAGGCACAAAGCATGCCCAGCATCTGCAGACAGACAGCAAAGGGAACAAAATAAACTTGAGTCCTCGTAGTCTTTAGTAAACTTGGCAGGAAAATAATGAGTCTGAGTAAAAAAGCAACAACTAAATAAATAGAACTCTAAAACTATAGGAAATCACACTTTATAAGCAAATGATGTGGTGTCTTTTCACATGCAAGATGCATGGTGTGTCTTAATGAGTGTGTTTGAATTTAACATCAAGTGATTGGCCATGCTGTCTTTGTCGCTGCTTTGGGAGCAGGGGTTTCCTGGTAAACAGCAACCACGCTGAGCTGTTCGACACAGCGGCAATCCTTTGACACAATTAGGTCAGAGCTTCTGTCAGCTCGGTCGGAGCTGACAGAGATTACTGTAGCTTTGATCGTGCTCCCAATGCCCATGCTTTTACTTGATTTAAATATAGTTATGTAATGGAAGTCCTGAATGTGCTATTTTTTGACTTAGCTGTGAATTAAATAACCTCAATGTTAACCACTCATAGAGGCTGTTGTTGGTTCTTTGATTTAGAATTAGTCACCAGCGTATTTGAGAAACAGACAAGTCAAGTCAAAGCTCAGCTGTAATGTTTCAACCACTTATAATGAACCAGGAAATATCTCTGCAAATCTAACAGACATCTACAACAGATACTATGAGTTTTAACTGTGATTGTTGCCATTGTATTTACATCTGAATAAGTGGCCTGGATGCTTAATTGAGCATTTGTTTAAAACCTGTATGATCATGTTGCTTGCACTAATGGACAAACATTAAAAACGTCCCTGCTGACAGAGTCAGTTTTCAGGTGATACTCCTTGTCCTTACCTGTATAGATGCAAAAGTGAGAGCAGCCCATATGACGTACATCATGATCTCCTTTAACTTCTTCACGACAAGAGCTTCACATCCCTAAGACAGAAAATAAATGACATTTAAAGGGTTTCACTAACAAAAACATGTAAAAACAATATTTTCATCATTTACTGGAAATTTGTTCTGTGGTTTTGGCTGAAACACCCCTTTGCTTGCGCATAGTGTCTGTACCTCTTGGTAGAGATCTCCTGGTCGAGTGAGAGTGCCGGTACAGTTAGTGATGCTGGGCTGACAGCAGCTGACTGGGACGCTGTTGTTCTTAGATTCTTTAAACCAGCGAGTGTTCCTCCAGTCAGAGTAGTTGTGGATGCCGCAGCAGTGAAGCTAACAGAAGAAGAGAGAGGAGTGGTGAGGGAAAATCTACAGGGGCTGGAGTTAAGTGTGCAATTTGCTTCACAACCAAAGATATCCATTCATCAAAACATACACACAAAAGAGACGATTTATTAAAACCTAAGTGTCTGTTTGAAGTTGAACTTTAAATGAAAAAAAGCAAACAGTCGAGACAACAGATTTTTCTCCTCACCTGCCTCTGCACATAGTCAATAGCGCGGCTGGGAGCATCAGTGTTGGTGCCGTTGTATTCGTTGTAAACCTTCTGGATCGAATGATTCACTTCATCTTCTACCTGAAAACAAACACAAGCAGCTGTTACGGTTCCTGTTGAGTAACTTCACGTTGTTATTATATTGAATCTCTAAGGAACATTTTATCACATTGTTATACAAAATAATTCAGAATGCAGGCCCGTAGGTAACATTCTCGCCCAAAAGAGTTTGTGAAATATGAGATAAGCTAAAAAAAACATCAACAGCAAAGACGTTACGACTGTTGTAATTTTTAATGGGGTTAAGGTTAATTGACTAAATAACAAAAATCATAAACATTCATTAAAACTACTCAATATTCATGATAGGTGTCATGGCAGTCAGTCTTATGCATACCTCTTCAAATGAAGAGGTACCAGTCTGACTATAGATCACTTACATTACTTCTATAGTACAAGGTAAGAGGATAATCAGCCTTTAAAATCAGCCTTTAACCTACTTTCACTTTCATTCAACTCTACTTGTGACACAGTTTACTCATTTAGTGCAGCGAGACAGTGTTTACCTTTGCCCTGTATATGTAGCCGAGCACTACCACCACGCACTCTGTCACAAACACCAGTAGGAGGATGGCAGCAAACTGAAATGACAACAAAGACACATTGTTCAGAGGATCATTAGTAAGGTGAGTTAGAAATAAAAAGATTATTTTGAATTAAAGGAACTTTTCACACCCAAATCTAATACTGTTCTTGTGCTCCCATCCAACATAAACCGTTGCATGCACGTTCTGCCTCTGGATTCATTTGATTGTAAGGGTGCAAGTAAAATGTACTCACAGTTGCGAGACCACAGGAGCTTTCACGTATTGTTGCACAGCAGCCGATCAAGCCAATAATGAAGAGGAGAGTCCCGACTGCTATTATGATGATAGCAGGGATCAAAGTGTACACGTCCTCAAAGAAGTGGTCGTAGTCGTCGTATGTGATGAACACATAGGCTCCAATGTAGCATAAGATTCCAGCAGCAGCCTGCACAGAGAAACGGAGAGAGCGCCTATTTTTATTAGAATGTTTTCTTCAACAAAATGATTATTCAGTTGTTTAAAAAAAAATATTATAACACACATCATTTTTGAATTTGATATGTTTTATGTGCATAAATGGGTGTACAGTACAGTATTCACCAATCAGACACAACTTTAAAACCACTGAAAAGTGAAGTGAGTAGGAGTGATAATTTCAGGACAATGCAATGCTCTGCTGGGAAACACCGGGACCTGGCATTCATGTGGATGCCACTGCAGACCCACTTGAGGTCTAACCATTGATTGGACTTGGCTCTGACCCTGACATGGACACAGGGCTTTTGGGGGTGTCCTGTCTGGCACCAGGGCACTGGCAGTGAATCCTTTGAGTTCTGTCAGGCCCGTCATGTTCTTCAGGCCATTCCTGAGCAGTTTTTGTTGAGTGGCAGGGCGCATTGTCCTGCTCGGAGGGGGCCACAGCCATCAGGTGTGCCGTTGCCATTAGCAAGTGTACTGGATCTGCAATGGTGTTGGAGTGGGTGGAGCACGTTGAATAGAAATTAGGGCTGCACAATTAATCGTAAAATAATCAAAATCACAGCGTTGCAGTTATTTTATAAAAAGGTCAAATGCGTCACAAAATGGTGTTTTAAGGACTCTGGCTTACAAAGCTTTTTCTATAGATGTAATAAAACATGTTTCTTTGGCTGGGAGAAATGCCACATCATCATGATTTTACTAGTTATTCAATGACAAAGACACTTGTTGTGTCAATTTTAAATATATCACTATTGCAATATCTCCTTTTGACCATATCGTGCAGCCATAAGAAGCATGCATATGGCTGCCAGAACTAAAAGTTTCCAGCAGGACATTGCAATATAACAAAATGATTAATGTTCTTCAAGTCACCGGTTACTCCTTTCTATTATTCTGCCTGATCAGTGTACACTGTGGTGTTGTATGGTGTGGGATTGAGAATTATTATTCTTGCATTGCACACTTTATACACCTTTTGACAAGAGCCAAAAAAGTAGATCACACCACTTAAGTTTTTCGATCTTTACACTGGCTTACTGTCTGTCAAAGAATAGATTCTTCATTCCCTCTGCTGTCTATGAACCATCCAGACCTCTGAGGTCGTCAGGTACACGTCTGCTTTCAGTCCCTTGCATAAAAACTAATCATTAGGAAACAGCATTCATTTATTATGCACCACATATCTGGAACAAATTCTGGTCCACTCCAACTCTCACCTCTTTTAAATAAAAGCTGAAGACCTTTTTGCTCTTGTCTCTTTTAAGCCTATTCTATTTTAGCATATTTTCTTATTGTATTTTAAATGCATTTTTTAACGTCTTTTAATGTCATTTTTATGCCCCTGTAAAGCCCTTTGAGTTGCCTTGTGTCTGAATTTTGCACTTACAAATACACATGCCTTGCCTTACAATATAAAGGCAAGGCATTTATATTGTCCATAGTGTTTGTAACTACAGTGAAGCCAATAGAAATCAGAATTTAAGATGCCAGAAAGAGTATTGTATAAAGACAAGAGATGATTAAAACTATATTTTGGTTGGACTGTGCTACATTTCATACATTGACAAATATGCTAATTTACCTCCAGCTAAAGAAGAATAACAAAGACTGGTGCAATGTGTCCAGGGCCACATGTTTTCTCCACCGCTTGGATAGATGTTCTCCTTTATGCTAAACCATTTACAGCCCTGGTCATGCTCTCTGTATTCAATGCATGTTTATGTTAATCTATCTCTGCTCGTCTGTTGAATCACGACACAGTCCAGCTCAAGCAGCACTGCAGGTTCACTCAGCAGCAGCAGCAGCAGCAGCAGCTTCAGGACCTGGCAGCTGCTGCATAACGTCATAGCTACAACTTGTGGGCGGCAGCTACCGACACAGTCTAGCTAGCTCCCCTGTCGTTATTGCTCCCCCAAAACTGAACATCCCCCCTTTTACAGTGAACACAGAAGTGACTCTACGTCCGTGAATAATTAGGCTAAAAAAAGAAAAAGTGTGAAAACACCGCAGACTGCAGCGCATCTCTGGCGCAGTTTGCTAGCTTGCTAACGCTCTCCTCCATCGCTTGGCCTCACGGGGACGCTGCACATTGTTCGCAACGATCCTTCGTTTTCTTACCCAAAATATGAGATTGAGAAAAACCAGGACGGTTTTGGAGGACGTAATTCCACACTGCCCCATGGTGTCGACACCTCCACAACCAAAGAACAGCGACAATATTTGAAAAAAAAAATAAATAAATACTGATGCACCTGCACCTTTTGCTGTTAAAATAATAAAATGGCTTCGGTGGTCCTGCCCCCACTGTGCAGATTCTTCTGGGCTCGACCAATCAAATCACCGCAACAACAACAACCAAAAAAAAAAAAAAAAGCATGTCACGTGGTACGGTGACGTCATCATTCAAAACAAACTGTGATGGAGGACATATTGAGCACTGAGAGCCCTGCAGCAGAAGAACAACTATAACTGTGACAAAACACTATATATTGAAATGGACCCCGGCACATGTTGCACTCAAATACACTTAAAAATGTTTTGTTTTGAAATTGGCCATGCATGAAAACTATGTACACTGATGACAAAAATATTTTGCTGTTGCCTTGATGTTCTTGCTTAGATATATTTGTATTGCCTCTATGTATTTATACGTAATGTATAAAGGCAATGTGATTCTGATTTTGTTGTTTGTTGAAGAAATGTTTTGTCCACTGTGAGTTTGATAGATAGATAGATAGATAGATAGATAGATAGATAGATAGATAGATAGATAGATAGATAGATTTATCCTGACCCTTGTTTCCTTGTTGTAACATGTCCACAGATTTACACTTCAATATGAACCTCAAGATTTTAGTTTTACTTGTACACCACCAAATGAATTTGAATAGGTTAAACAGAGCCGGATGTAATATGACATCAAATGTGCTTAAGTGTATCCAGTGTGTCACCAACATTTGGTGTCTGTTCAGGTGTTTTTGAGGAAAATGATCAGCTTTATCCAGGGATCTGATGCTTTTCAGGGCATGAATTTAGGCAGTAGACGCTCAATAGCTGAGCTCTGACATCCTGTGTCAAGTGCACAGCTTGTGGTGATGCTGCTTGTTTCAGGGTTTTACCACGAACACATAATGTAAGCCTGTTAAAAACAATGCCGACAGGCTGCATCAGCGATGAGTTGTGCTCATATGTGGTATGGGTTTTTATGCCAGAGGGTGGCAGCGTAGCATTGCTAGTTTTACACTGGCATCAGACCTGTGAGAGGAAGAGGCATTTGGTAAAAATCACCCTACAACCAGACTGCAATCCTCAGGCTGACTATATACATTTTTTTAGACGTTCACTTTCAGGTTTGAATAAATGAATAATATACACACACAGTTTCTTGGCAAAAATAAAGGTAAAAGACATATATGATACACCCCCCTATGTCTTTATTTAAACCCATGAGACCTGTTTATCACCTATCAGAGCACGATTTATCGCTCAATTGAAAACAAGTGCCTTAAAGCCTTGTTTTTATTGAGTTTAAGCCTGACACATTCGTCTGTGTCAGCTTTCGGTGATCAGACTGAGCAAGAGCGAACACCATATACAAATTCAAGAGGATGCAGAGGCTGTTAGTATTGACACAACAATCATTTACATTGTGAATTATGCACCAGGGATACCTGTTGGCTATAAAGTAATATAAAACAAAGACAGGGTGATAAAGATAAAATATAGTCCCAAAGGTATAAACATGTGCACACAACTTTGGGTCACATGTTTCAACTCATCGCTGAATTTGTCAGTGGTTGTGTTAAAGTGTTCATAGCCTTGAAAAATCTCATATTTCTGCACCACACGCTATCAGACATGACAGCTGGTGGTTAGATATTGTGGTGAATTACATGAGTGAAGTCCAGAATGTGGTTTAACTCGCAGAGAAATGCAAAAGGGGCTTTGTTGAGTTTCCACATTTTGCTCCTCTCATTCCAGTCACATGAAAAACATGACATTTGTTTTCATACAAGCGAGTTCACATTTCCAGTTCAGTGTGGTGACAAAAATTGCAAATTGAGAGTGATGTCCTGCTGTCTGTTGCATTTGTTCAAATTAAAAATGTTCAATTAAAATGCAAATGGCTTGTACAACACACATTTACAGCCAAAGCTTTAATTAGCAAAAAGACAAAACTGTACAAGAAACACCTTCATGGAAACAAATGGCGTAGTGTAAATCATTTTTCATGAGTTAATAGAGACGTTACTGATCCATTACTACCACGCACAAGCCATACGGATGTTTTGTTTGAATTATTCTCAGTCACATCATAGCAGAGAGTTTAGTGTCCATCTATAAACAGCATTTATTTCTAATTCAAAGTGAAAAAACCAAATATTAGACACTTATTCTTAGTACAATTTCAACATCAGCTGCCTCAAAGATTAAAGTCTTTCTCTAATATTAACTTTCTCTCATTCGGTAAAATTACAACAATTTGTGACTGGATTCCCTTCAACCAACAAAATTAGAGCACAAAAAATAATTAATAAAATCGCAAGTGTGCAGGAATTGCATTTCTTCATCCTGGAGAATTTAAATTCATGATGATCTCCTCTTTGGCAAGCACCGAGTCTCCTGTGAATCAACAGACTCAGAGCTGCTCATTTATGTAGGCAGACAGAATGAGGGATTACTAGATAAATCTGAACGTATAAAAGAATGAAGCAAAAGTAAGCTGAGGGCGCAGAATCGAGGGATATTGCGTACGACAGGGGAGTTCTGTGCACGCTCAAATTGTGTGGAGACATCAGCTTCTCATCAGTTAACGCTCTGCAACATGTTTGGATCTGCAGTTTGAAGTCATGAGAGGACAGTCATACTCTCTCTCTCACACACACACAAATTAATAATCATGGAATCAATACATTGAGCTGCACACAGCTGCCTGACATTTCAGATTAATTAACAGATGACAGTGTTTTTTTGTTTGTTTTGGGGTTTTTTTGTCAACATTCAAATACAGACTGCGTCATATCTCATGTGTCTGTGCTATCAGAAAATAAATAAGCTATGGCTGATTCATAACCAGACATTACAATGTCCTGAATGTTAGCTCTCAAGAAACTGTCTTCACTGCACAGACCTGGGAACAGTTTGTACTTTTAACCAAATGATTATTTTTTAACCAAAGTAACACTGAGTGATGTGGGGTTTTTTTGTTTGTTTGTTTTTGAATCACACGCTCCTCATCAAGCTTTTTGAATGCAAGTTTTAAGGCTTTTCTTTAGGGACTTAAATTTCATGTAACCTCTCAAGATTGCTTATTTTTACAAATCATACACCAATTTTCCAGCCTACTAACCTACTTGAGTACAATGTTCTGCACCTGAAGGTTCCAGGATATCAAGGCTGTTGTTCGGCAAGATAAAAGCTTAAAACATGTGTTTCTGGACAAAAAAAGATTGCTGCCCTCCGCTGACCCACTCTGATTGGATTTTGTGTGTGTGTTGCATACGCTAAAATGTAGTTTATATGCACTAAGTTACAAAAATAACCAAATGCAAGAGTGTGAAGTTATCAACATAAATGTATTTTTGTGTGACTTTGTTGACCCAATTCATAATAAAAAGGGTAGACAAATTGTTAGAAACACCTGATACGATGAAATACAATTCAGCACAAACCACAGCCCCAACAATGAGCAAGAAGCTTCAACAAAAACTGAACAATAGAGTTTCCTGAAGGGCGGAATTACTCCAGGATTGTTGTATTAAACAGTCAGAGTACCTAATGAGCTGCCAACTGCGTGTCTTATTTATTCTGAGTCATGTTTTAGGCCACAAGACATCCAGACTACACAACTTTCATATCCCTCTGGATTATAGTCTGCATGTTTCCACCCACCACCATGGACAGGGAGCATATTCCCCACCTTGAACATGACGTAAAACCGCAGACAAGTGCATTGTGGGAGGGTTATTGAAAATAGACAACACATATAATCTACAAAAGACTAGCCCACGGCAAAAAGTATGGGCCATCTCACTTCACTTCACCACTATTGATCGGAAAGAACAGATCATCCCCGTATGCAAAGGACAGGAACAGTACAAAATATAAATATTGATTTCATGGAGAAATATTCAGAAAAAAACTGGAAAATGTGATTTATATAAGCTGCCTACATTTGTTTTTATATAAGTGTTATTTTGGAAAATGCCCTTTTGGCACCAAAGCGAAAAGAAAATCTCAACTCATGCTGACTAATCAGCTGTTTATGTCGGGCCTATAAATAAGGGCTGTGAAGGTCACATGAACCAGAACCCTGTGGAGGGAAAACAGAAGGGGGCAAACTCCAGGTGAAAGTTTTCACGATGTAAAGCCTCAACCAGCATCAAGCTATAATTACAGAAACTATTCTCTGACTATTTTTCAACCCAAAACGGTTTTAGAATTTGCAATTCACAGTGAAGTCTTTTCTGTTTTCTCCATAATCATAAATACATATTTCAGAAACCAACAGAAGAAGCCCAGAGGTGTTTGTCAAGTGGATGTTTCCTTATGCTGATGTTAACTGGAACATGATCTTAGCCAATGAGACTTTGATCTGTAATACGTCATCATTAATCTACCAAAGTCACAGCAGTGCAAATAATTATTTTATTCAATATAAATAACTTTAAACGACAAGACAGTGTGAAATATCATCATTAAAACAAATTAATAAGACATGTACGTGTATTGCAGATGGCACATGAGCTATAGGCTCTAAGAATGACAGTTACAGTAAATTACAATCATGATGAGCAGGAGACTGTGGGACTAATTTATTCATTTGAACCCTTGAGGTGTAGATGAGCTCGGATCCGTGTAAATGCAGGCGTTCATCACTTTCTGCTCTGGATGTAACTTTCTAAAATCTTCATCAACAAGTCCCCCTCCTGAAACAGAGAGTACAGAATGTCACAACACAGAAACATCACCTCAGGCACTTCTGTGCATGAAAAAGGGAAAAGAACAGAGAAAGGATTTGTGGTCAGCGCACCTGATTTTTCGAGCGGCTCGCTTGTGTGTCCACCTGCGCTTGCAACGCCACCCGCAGGAACTCCTGGAAAAGCTCCCCGAGCGCGCTCTGCTCCGCAGGTAGGGAGACTTCCAGCGCATCACCGCCCTGTCCCTCGGCTGAGGGCAGCAGAGGGGGGTCCATCACGCTTTTCTTGCCCATGAAGTGTCCTGTTAATGAGGAAAAACCTGTTAATATGGACAGAAGTCGAGGAAAAACCCCTATGGAACGCAACAAATTCAACATCGTCTAAAAGCAGAAAATGTGATCATGTAAAAAAAAAAAAAAAAAAAAAAAAGGGGGGGGGGGGGGGAAAGAATGAATACGCGTAGAGAATATATCAGATGCAGTTGAATTAATTCTATTTTAACCAATGCAAACACGACTGATCACAAAGGTTTTGGAACAGAAGATGATTCTTACCTGTAGCCCAAAGATTGCCTCTTGGATTCACTTTAATTTTCGCAACTTTATTCCTAAGCTCAGTCAGGTCGAAACTGACTGCGGTGGTAAAAGACATGAAAGAAAAGAAGACGAGAGAAGTGAATAAGCCACACTGGCAAACATTATTCAGCGTAAACCCTCTCATTATTCAGCGCGGAGTGGCGAGCTGTCCTCCAGGGCGCAAATGTTCCAAGTGCCTGATGTTGGTCGTGGGTTGCTCCGACGCATCCAGCTTTTATAGGCTCTCCTGGGCGGGGTGGGCTCTGTTTGTGTTGCGTGTGCGTTTTACTCAGCCAGCTGCGTACTCGGTCATTGACAAGGGCTCGGTTGGACCGCGCCTCTGGCCGTGCGTCTTTTACGCACCAAACGATTCATCTATCTTTAACTCAGGGCAGATGCGAATATTTTCTGAAAAACAGTCTTCCCACTTAGTAGATGAGCAGCAATACATCAGTGCGCTAATGTTCAGGCTGATGTGTGATGTTTTTTGTACCCCCCTGTTAAAGATTTAAAAGATATTCAGAAGTTTTGGGGGATGGGTTAGGGATGGCTTTTCTAATTGAGGAAAAAAATCCCTCAAACACATTCATGTTCTACAGTTTATTCTAATCCAATCATGACTCATTTATTACAGCAGATTTTATATTGTAGCCATCATTAAAGCTCCATAAATGTAAATACCCTTGAGGTTGTGAACTCATGGTGTAAATTATGTGTCCAGATCAAAATGGCATAGGTGTTTGTCAATGTTCCTTCTCAGGCAACACATAGAGTCATTTCCTGGCCAGGTCCCTCCACCCTCCCTCCCCCTCTCAGGGCCAGCCTGGCCCCCTTACAATGAGCAACATGACATTTGGCCAGTTGCAGCATGCTGCTGTGATCACCATCAGTCCTCTGAGGACGGCAGAACCTGCTGATTCTCTCTGCTAATTTAGAGCTGATAAGACAGACGGCCTCTTTGTCACTTCAGGGTGCTAAAGTTGCAAGTTTGGTCGAAGGGCTGTGGCTTGCATCGTGCTCTTTTAATAACCTTTGGCATTCACACTCTCACAATAGTTGCGATTTCTGCACAGCTGAATGTCAGTCTCATTAGAAGAGCGTCTGACCATCAAGGCATCACACGAAATTCACAGATTAGATGAACTGAGACAGACGTGGTTTTGTCCAACACTGCAGTTTTCCTCAAAGATGTGATGGATATTCAAAATCTCAGGCTCAAAATGACCGATTCATTGATCAAGGGGGCCAAAATTACACAATACTTGCTGCTGCTTTGTTCCCTCTAGGCTGCACCCTGTAGAAGTTAATACTCATTCCACAACTGACACATCATGGTCAAAGTCTAATGAAGATGGAAGCCAATTTTATTTCGAGTACGTCAATAGAGTTTCAAGTGGCTCCATGTAACTGTGTGATCACCCTCCAGTGTTGGATAGCCCCGGCCAAACTCACCTTGCTTTCAAGGACAATGAAGTGTTCTTACATTGTATAGAGAACTGCAACTAGGTTAAAGCTTAGAGAGCTGAAGAAAAGCTCAGCTTGCTCCACACTCCACTGACCTTTATACAAGAAAGTTATCAAACAAGCCATTACCCCATTCACTTCACAAGAAACAGTGTGGGCACCAATTTCTTTCATGCGCAGTTCTGCAGATTCAGCAACATCTGATGCAGGTTGGTTCTGGTTTCATGGAACATTTGGATAGACAGTTCAATCTGTTCTTTGAAAAATGAGACAAAGACTTGAAATAATCAAAAGTGGATGGTAACCAGATTTCATATTTAATATCATTCATATTTAGTTGTCATAAAATACTTCACATATCTTTTTCAAAGACAACCATTCAACAGGAAAGAAACAAGACTTAATTTATCTCAACGAATGCTCTTTCACATTCTGAGGATTACAAACAAAGATCGAATTTAACCTAAACCTAGCCTAGATCCCTCACAAAAATACTTTAAAGCTTGGATTTTTTTCAAATGTAAACACCCTATCCACATTTCTACAAAATGTTCAAACAAATGGTACAAAAGAGCCAGTTGGGTTCGACAAAGTCTAACTTAATTCGGTTTTGAAAGGCATGACTGAGGTTTCCTGGACGTAGTTTATCTTTCTTGAGTCCTGAAGCTTGGGTGCCTCACTCCCGATGGACCAACACAAAGAGACCCAACATGAAGAGAACAGCATACTGTAGAATACAAAAACACAGGAGTTTTAAAAAATCAGACAGCCATGACGAACACCTTGAGGCTTATAATAAAGTAATTGTAAAGTTGGATTGGGTGAGATGGGCTGAACAAACTTACTTTGAACTTGGGGTAATCATTCATGAGAATGGTGACTATTCCAATGTATGGCACAAACCTGGAGATTGATAAAGGATAAATATGGATAATAGAATTAATACACTGATAAATTACAATAATGCATAAAATATTTCAGTTTGTAATTGATAGCATTTCCTATGGTACGCAAAAGTTTTCATGATTTTTTTTCAAGCATCAGGGATTATCAGTCATCAAAGAAAGCATCAATTTGCCGTAAGCAGTAAAATTAGATATGATGAAACATGCAAGGAACTTAGATTCAGAGAAAAACATAGGGCTATCTTATAAAATGTCAAAAAAAAAACCTAGGATCAACAGTTTCTCAAAAATAAACCAAAGCGTTCAATGTTCTAGTAACCTGTCACAAGTTACTGATGTAACTGGATTCATGCTCTTTGTTTGGAGAAAGAGAGTCTGAGGAGTGTCAAGCTTCCCTCTTGTACATCTGGACAAGCACTTAATTTGAGGATGGACTCCCTGAGTATATGAATGATAATGGAACAAGGCCCGAATCTCATGCCTCAAGCCTCTCATGCCTCATCTGTCCGTCTCAAACCACAGACAAGCTATAGCTCTGTCATACTCGACTCCATTAGATTGTGCAAGTGTTGGTTTGATGGTGTCTGCCGCCTCACAAACACAAGCCTTTGCAACACATATGGTTTCCTCCAACCCATGGTCTAGTGAATTTAATGCATTTTCTCTGCCAGACTTTTACAACTTTTATTCAGTGCAATTCTCCTCCAGTTTTGAGGTGATCTTGCTGACACTTGAGGCATCAACTATAGAGCAGTCCCATTATGTTAATAAGAAATCTGCACCATTACATTATGGAGAGTACTTACCCTCTAGCTCGTCCCACCACATCTTTTTTCTCCAGCCAGTGTTGGCCCTGCTTGTACAGTCCTCTGTCATCCACTGCATTGTTGTCTCCTTTGGTCAAGAACTTAATGTCTCCGTTTTCCCTGTGGACAAAATGACAGCGTGATTTTAGACCAAGCCTTTTTTTATTAAATCTCTACCTGGATGAGGATGCATGATAGGTATGAAATGTCACAGACGACTCTCTGAATACTTTGTGGTGACTTTTAATTACAGCACAACACTATAAATGCTAATCTCAGGGTTGATAAACAGTCATGGGACTCAGTGATACTGAGAGTACAACATGATCATGGATGTGTCATACTTGATCTGTCATACTTTTCATGGATCTTTAGTACTCTGTGCACAATTGGGATCTCTCTGCCCTCTATCCTGAAGACGACAATCTCTCCGACTCTGATGGGATCTTCTACCCGGTTGGTCAGAAACAGCAGGTCTCCTCTGTGGAAAGCTGGCTCCATACTGCCACTGAAATGAAAGACAGATACACACTATTAAAATCAGTTAACACAATTTAGATTTTCTAAAGGGAATATGAAACAATATGCCATGCCAATTTAATCTTTGTTTCACAGACATTATCCCACAACTTGTGGCAGCGAAAGTTGAAGGACCTAAAAATAACTGTATGTTTGCAGTGTGGAAACAGGAAACCACAATTTGGTATCAACAAAGCCTTCCAACATGATCAATCGCTTGTTGTGTGCACAGTGTTGCTGTTCACAACTCACGACTGTAGGATAGGGTGACAATACTGGATTCTTAAGTTTGATAGAATACCTTGAAATGTCAAGATATAGTTTAAAAATACTGCTTTATTACATCTTTATTATTATACAAGACTATATTGTCCGGCCCTAGAAGACATAAATGGGAGAACGAGTAAATCCATTAGATTTAGTGACTAGGCCACTTCTCCTGATGGATACATGTAGTGGTATAATGTTCTTTATATGCTCACAGTCGCACTACCAACGCCTGAGGAAAAATGTGAATAATTGTGTGTACTGTTGAAGTCCGGGGCTTAATAAATAAAATGAATGACTGCCCGCTTCTGTGTACGATTGTATGCATATGTGCACATAGAGCTCACCATCCAACACGTAAGGAAGTTGCTATACAGGGGGAAGTAACACGCTAACTTATATCAACAGAGGTTAAAAGTACCACTTTAAGGCAGAAGGAAGTGTCAAAAACCCAACAGCTAATGGGAATAACTTACCTGAGAACAACAACAATTGGACTCTCACTGCCAGTGACGACCATCAGTCCTTTCCAGATCATGAGCGCGGACGAAACAATCATACCAAAGTTCAGCACCTGGTAATAGAGCTGAAAACAACAACATATTCACATTTTAAAGCCTAACTGTGCCCATATAACTGTTTATAAAGACAGTTCCTGGTAGCTCAGGGACCAACTGAGTGGTTAACTCTTTGATTTCTACTCCATATGTTTGACATATTAAACTCACTGATGAGCTTCTACACTGCCGCTAACAGTCCCATGACAATATGGGGACAACATGAGGGAAACAGCTAGCTACACTGAAGTCTGCATTCATCTTTAATTAGGGCTTCTAATGTTTCTTTAGCGCTGCAGTATGAAGGAGAATCCACTGAAATACACGTGTGCACACAACAGTTCACTCTGCATGTTGCTAACAAGTGACAGAGAGGCTGCAACGTTAAAAAGCGGTCGGCGGCTAGTTGTCGTTAGCTCCCAGCTCTCGCACCCGCACAAAGAGGCGGACGTTGAAGCGGAGTGAACCAAAGCTCGTGTACGTACCTGCCGCTTATTCATGCGACGCACGTCGTCAAGAAAGTCTAAAGATAACATCGCTGCGAACACTAGTGGGTAGAAAAAGCGCCTAAATCACATGAAAACGCCTGAAGTGACGAGCATATGGATGCACGGGTCAGCCAGCGAAACTTGCATCCGAATCTTCCGGGTGCGCTCAACCGGAAGTCCCGCCCACCCGCGAGCTGCTGTGTTGAGGTGTCAGTTCAGGATACGAGCGAGGCGCGGAGAGCGCGAGGGGGGCTTTCCAAAACACCTCGACTGAAACGTGGTGCTGCTGTTACAGCTGTGGTTTCACAAGGGTTTGAAAACAGCCGTGAGAGGGTAACGATAATGTAAGAATTACTCTGATTTAATACAGTAGGAGAGCCAGTGTGACTGGACATGTTAAAGAAGGTTCGGGTCATTCGAATCGTGGTTTATTCTATGTGCTGTGTCTTAAGCAACTGGACATGTTTCAGTTTCAGTTGCTGCATCAGTTCTAACTAACTGGAGGGGAGTTGCAGCTCCTTTAAACTATGTGTGTTACAGAGTCGTTAAGGACACCTGTGAGCTCTGACTTGCCTGTGGGTTGTTGACTTAACCGGCTGTATCAATAATACAATGACAGATTTCTTGCAATGATTTTGTACTGAACGGAAAGTGTCTCAGCAGTTTACTACCCAGCTGAAAATGTGGAAATTGTAAACACTGTTTTAAGTCCCATTTATCCCTTGTCTGAATGAAGGATTTGTCTTTTTTTTTTTTTTTTCCTGGGTTGTATGTGTACCTCTAACAAAAAAAAGCTGACCTCAACCTGGCCCCCCTATTAAATCTGGTGAAGAACCGCCACTGGGTGAGCCCATTCACACCTGGGCTCACCTAGCCCTAGCAACCCACCACTCTGAAACTCAGATCTCATGCGTGTCCTTAACAACTCTGTAAGGACACTCCCACAGAGTGTTTTAAAGATTGGTGGGTTTCTTGGGTCAGTTGGCCGGTTAAGTCAGCAACCGACAAGTGGCCTTTACGACTTTTTTGTTTGTTTGTGTGTTTGTTTGCATCTGAAGAATATGAATGCAAAGCCAGCAGCACTACAGGGCTTCACTATGATCTTACTTTTTTTAAAATTACAGCCTGATCTAAATCTCTGGATGCATGCAACACAGATTAGACATACCTGAAACCTTTTGTTTTCTGAGATCTGTGCATGGTCGAGTTTGTGCACCCACTTCAGATGGGCCTGGTACTAATGCTTGTCGCCTAGCATCTACAGTGAAGTTTCCAGTTTAATGGAGCACTGCGTAGTTTTGGAGAAGAAATTTCAACTCAGAATTGTAATATTTACAATATTGATGAGGTACTAATACATACAAAATGAATATTTATTTTCTTCATAACTGATAAGCAAGCTGTTCTCAGAGGGAAATAAGGTCCACAGAACACTATTTGAAACTAGAAAGTTTGTTAGCCTTTGATTTTATGAAAATCAAAGATCGAAGAATATGCTAAATTTTGATGCGACTCACTTCAAACAAGTTCCTTCAGTTAAGAGATTGAAACATGATCCACCATAAAGCCAACATCATGTAAGTTGATGTTAGGCCTTGGTGCAAGTTTCCAACACAAGTTGTTAATAGAATGTGTGCAAACCAATGTCTATTTCTTAGCAAAAGGTTTTCTGGTAACTGACAAAATGTATTTCCAATGGTCACTTTAAACGTGCTATTTGTAAAAAAAAAAAAAAGATTTTTGAGTCTCATTCCTAACTTCTTAAATTGCACATCGGGATTAAAGGTCAGGGCAGCCGCCATCCCAATGCATCTGTTTTTGAGGAGTTGGGAAAACCAGTATTTCAGTCAGTACTTGGAAATATGGGAATGACACTAAAGGTCAACTTTTCTAACAAATTTTATCACTTTACTAGCTCGTTAATAACTTTGTCCATCATTTGGCGCTGACAGGTAGCAGTCACTGAGTTTTTCCACCCCTTATTTGCCGCTAACAGCTGTCAGATGACGATGAAAACAAGGCTGGTGAGATCAGTGAGAGTGAATCATGAATGAAATATAAATAAATGATAAACTCTAAAACACTCATGATGATAGACTAGCGTCAACCTCTCTCAGATTACACATCATTTAAGACATTGTTGTCAGAAAATGTGAAACTCTGGAAAAGCCGTCACAATACAAACAGAACAGACTTTCCTTTTACAATGTTAAATCACATGATATGGGGTTTACAGTCAGTGGCATGGTTATTACAACTCGGTGGATATCACAAAACAAACAACCACCAATAAAAAAATCTCTCTGAAATTCATAATTGATGACATATTAATGGCTTAATTAACGGTGGGTAAACTCTACTCTGCAGATAAAACAGTGTGTAAGTGGCTTGCGGTGCGTTTACTTTCCACTATAACCTTATTTAACACCTGGACCATCTCGTAATCTAAATTTAATAATCTAACTAACAAAAAAAAAAACAAATAAGTGAGAAGCTTTCATCATCAGTAATTATTAACTGCTTTTCTTTTATCGTGGGCCACATCCAATTTCCGAGAGGAAGTGAGTTTGACTGAGTAAGTGATAACATTATAAGCGACCACACCCGAAACGCACAGGCCATTTTTTTTGCTTGTTGACCCAGCCAGTGGGGATTATTAGCAACACATACATTATTGAGCTGTAATTAAAACATCAGGTTAAATGTTAGCATTTATATGACTCCAACTTAATTGTACCCTCATTGTAATTTCACAATATGTTCTGAGACTGTGTGTTCTTTTGTGGTGTGTTGTGTTTTTCCTCGATGCAATGTGTTTAGTTTTCCTCGGGAAGCAGGCAGGGACACACGTGCATCAGTAATTACGGAGATTACGTCATACTGACATTGTTAATATTTAAAAAAAAAACAGTGTTCTGTCTACTTCTACAGTTAAGTTTTATATTTCTCCACTGAATAAATATTATATAGAATATCTGTTGGTGTGTAACATATGATTTTTCATCTACAGAGCCAGTGTTAAATAACATCCTGAGAAGTGGTATTTTTTTTTTCCAGTCTTTCAAACTAACCAATCAACCAAGGGTTTAAGTTCATTCATTTTCATGTATCTCTTAACACCTCTAAGTTTAAATTATTATATGTATCCAATGTTTTTATTCCTTGAAGGGCAATATGTAACTCAGCTTGGGCTGTCCGCAATCGTACCTTTATAGAGTGAATTAGAGTGTTAATGCTGCATGCAAAACTGAGTCTCACAGTTGGTTGACTTTACTTTATAGCTACTCAAGCATTTTATTGCATACAGTATTTTATTGTTTTATATATATATATATATATATATTGTATATATAACTTTATTGTTTCTATATTTGCCCTTGTATTTTGATTGTATTCGTACTTGAATGTACCTGCTGCTATGATAACCTAATTTCCCTCAGGGATTAATAAAGTTGTCTATCTATCTACACTCCATTAGTCTCTTGTAATCTCTTAACATGTTACATTCGTCATGCTTCATATGCAGAGGATTTTGCAGTTGCTGCACATTCTTTGCTCACATTAATGCAGCTCTCATCTGAGCAGGTGACACCAACCGATATTAGAAGAAGTGTGGTTTTTTTTTTACATCCCACTCTGAATACTGAGCAATTCTGTGAAAACCATAATTAGGTCGCCCACTCAGGAAAAGCCTTTTTAAATTGAATATTCCTACTAAAACTGAATATCTGCTATTTTTGTTCTCTTCTTTGTGGCAATGTGTGCAGCAGAGAACTTACAAGAACTCGTTTACTCCCACTGCAATTTGCATTTTAAACTAGACACAAAATAGACACTACTATTTTACTGTGCACGTGTTTTTATGTGAGTATCACGGGTGGGAATGTTTTTTCATGTTATTCAAGCTCTAACAGAAGGTAACCTTCTGTCACTATGTGTTAAACAATGAAGTTTCTTGAATCTTGAATCTTGAATCTCAACCTGATGTGAAAAATTAGACTGACCCCATCTCTGTCGGTTGGACAATTTGTTGAAAGAAGACCTTTTTTGCTTTTCCATTTTTTCCCTTTCCTTCTGTGTTATTTCTCTTGATTTCAGTTCATGTGCATGCAAAATGTCTAAAAAGTAAAAAAACAAAAAAACATAAATCACTGCACCTGAAATGCCTCATCAGTAGTCTTGCCCTTATTCTGTAATTTCTTGATGTCACATTGCGTCACCATATAGCACATTTTCATAATTCATGCCTTAAGTGAAGCTAACTAACTAAGTGCTGTCTCAGGCGTGTGTGAGCTGGCCAATCAGAGTCGACTGGGTATTCCAGTGAGAGGCCTCAAAGAGACAGTTGCTAAAACAGAGCATTTCAGACAAAGGAGGATTTCAGGGCTGCAGCGCTGGACAGAATGAGGAAACATATGTGTTTTCTGTAAACCTGTTCTAGTAGAAACCCAAAACAATATTATGAACCTGAAAATGAGCTTAATATCTCTCCTTTAAGATGTTGAATGCTGGACAGTGAATTCTTCGTATGCAGATTTTCCGTGACTGAATTTATGAACATGCTTTAAGATCAAGCTAACATTAGCTTAGAAATTGAGTCGGCTAACCAGCTTCCAGCACAACATAGAAGTTCCTCGGACCCCCAAACATATTACAGATCCCTTTTTACACCCAGGTGTCACAAGACTAGGTGGCAGTGGTTTCATTCATCAGCATGCGATTTCTTCTTCTTCCCTCACCTCCTCTTCCTCTGCAGTATATTTGAGAGGGAGACTGCACAGCCCCATTGGCCAGCGCTACATCATGTGCATATTCATGCATCCAGCATTTAGACAACACTGATTTTATTCAGATGTAGCCTTTAAGGTCGCCGGTGAGAGGAAATAACGTGAGATATGCATCTGAATGTCATTATTTTATAGTCAGCAAAAGCTAATGCTGCGATATGGCTGATTAACTCAGCACTGACAGTCAACTTAGCGATGGCACAGAGACCGGTGGCAGCCTGCGGCTTTTGGTGGACCGGAGATAAAACTTTTTTCAAATGCCAGCTAGTCTGTGGCATTTAGGGATGTGTGATCCTTTTCATATAATCTGCCTAAATGCTCACAACGACCCTGGCCCGCCAATGGTAATTGAGGTCATTTGGGAACAACGATGTGAGGTCAGAATAACAGGCAGCCTTGTGAGAGGGTGGATCTTAGCTGCCACACTTGCCGGCTGCTCTTCCTGTTTTAACATTTCATTCCATGAGATCTTACTCACTGTACAAATTCTCATTGTGCATCTGATGTTGCACCTCACGCACATTGTCTGAATGGAAAGGTGTTATTCTGTCTCCTGCCACAACCTGGTGCACCTCTGTAGGCCACTTTCTATTGCTAATGTCATTCATTCAATGCTGTGGAAGTGAAACACATGCAAGATTTCCTGTGTGAAGCATATTTTAACATGCCACCACGTAACTAGCATAATGTGTTTAATGTACTCGAGACGAGGGCTCTGAGTGCGAGCTCTCCACACTAACTCAACGTTATGTCCTGTTAAATGAAACAGCAATTACTTAGATTTAACTGTACACTTTTACTACAGTTGAGGACTAACAATTCTCTCATTTACCGTGTGTCATCGTGGGCATTAATGCAGGGATTACTGGGAAGGATCCAGTGCTCTTTATTGCATTCCGTCAGAGCAGCAGGAAGAGATGTGCCAATGCATCTTCGTCTCTGTAATTTCTGCGCTTCTCTCATTATCATTTTTTTTCTGTCATGCCTTGAAGGACAGTCATTTTGATTAAGATATGTCTCATTGACTGAAATTATTCCTCTCAGTTGAATAGAAGGCGACACTGACGACGTGGAGAGCTCTCGGTGATTTGAGCTCATTTTCCAAAATAATGTAAATTTGACTTATTTTTGTACATTATCTTTTTGTACTGTGAATATTTTGTGATGAGTTACTTTTTTTAGAATAAGATAATTTAGGCTTATTCTACTGTATCGCACCTTTGTACACCACTTTGCCTGTTTATAACAGCTGATCCGGTATCTGGCTCATAAAACCCTCAAATACAATATATAATTTTGT
Organism: Acanthopagrus latus; assembly: GCF_904848185.1. Taxonomy (NCBI): domain Eukaryota; kingdom Metazoa; phylum Chordata; class Actinopteri; order Spariformes; family Sparidae; genus Acanthopagrus; species Acanthopagrus latus. The sequence continues at coordinate 28,123,715 of NC_051042.1, forward strand.
AAAAACAGCAGTATTTACACACGTGTAATCAAATATTTACTTCAGTGTCCCCCACATAGAGATCTAGTAGTCCTTCTACTTGTCTTGTTTTCATCAATGGTACGGTGATTAAACTAACAGTAGGTGGCAGGAGTGTCTTGTTTCATGACAGGCCTGATCTTCTCCATGTTGCCATCACACCTCAGTTAAACTACATGCAGTCTGTTACCACTGTCATCACTTGCAATACCTCCTGTAGGCCTGGTCCAAACATACACCCACATCTTTCACATGGACTAAATGAATTGAGTGAATCAGGTCCATGTGGAGACGTGGTGGAAATCAGTGAAATTATGGGTTGTTGGACAAATTTCATTCAGTTTTGTTCTTTTTACTATTAATTAAAGGTTTGTTCTCATTGTTCCACATGATAATGGAAAATCATGTGAGTAATATGGACGCGATGAAAGCATCAGCTACCACCCACTAAAGACCATCATCCCTTCCTTCTGTCGACAACATCAGACCCTGTCATGCTTAACTGGACAACATCAGAAGTGACACCGGGCAAACATTTTTATTTTTTTGTTAAGCGAACATATAGCTTTCCCTGGCTCTGTTCACACTTGTGCGTGAGCTCCCCGCTTACATAAACGGTGACTCACAAATGACTGGGAATCACAAATGATTATCATGATGAAGTTAGCCTTTCACCCTGTAAACACACACGCTGGTTGCAAGCAACACTTAACTCTCTAATATCTGTGAGGAATCTGATTTGCCCCTGAGTGGTAGAGCTGTTCAGCATGCGATGGGTGTCAGAGGGAGTCTTGTTTTACTCCGCCCACACAAGTCTTCTCTCACGTCAGATATTTATAACATGCTACAGAATAAAGCGATGAATCCTGGATTGCATTTATAATGAAGGTTTATTATTTTTAATCCTAAAAAAAACCCAAATTATTCTGGATCTGTAAGTGAAAGGCTCAAATATCTTAACAACTATTTGATAGAAGACGTTCATGATCTCCAGAGGATGACTCTTCATGACTCCAGCAATCCCCTGACCTTAACTTTAGCACTGCTATGAAGCTGATATTTGCTGTTTTGAGTGAGATGTCTCAACAAATGTTGGAGGGCTACAGCGTTGCCAGATGGGAAATGTCGTACCAGAGCCTTACAGTTAATGTATTTTGGGGGAAATTATCATATGTGAGTCATAACCAGGCTTACAGGTGTATTCACAACAGCTCAACTCGTACACAAAATACATTGGTGAGAATGTTCGAGCTTCACCTCCAAGCATCATCATGGGCTACACAAAGCATGAATGGCTTGACATATTATGGGATTTTATTTGGCATTACTGATTGTACATCATACAGATGGCATGACATATTTTCACATTAATTCATAAATATATATGTGTCTGTGCTTGTATACATAGATACACACACACACTTATAATAGGTTTGAATTAAATTGCTACATTTGGACTTTTGCTGTGGCCTATCATGGAGTTTCTGTGCATGTGTGTTTTTCAGAGGTGCTGTGGAGTTGCTGGACATGCTCCTGGCTGGAGCTGATTCCTGTCACAAACCTGCAGCACATTGATGCAATCAGCACTAGGATAAATACCTTGGTTTCTACTCTACCAACCGTGTTGCATGGCCTCTGCCACCAGACTGCTCCACCTGAGATTCTCTGTGTCACCCTAACACAAACTTTCAGCCCATACAAACATGAGTCACGTCTCCTCCCCGGCGGAGACACCAGCCTGAGCCCTAGTCCTCCTCTACTGCCAGTCTTGTGGTGTCCAACAAATATACTACGACATAAATAACACATCAGTTTTCTCATTCTGTCCGGTGCTGCAGGATTGTATTCCTTGTCTGTCTTAAAATGCTTTAAGACCCCACTCCTGTTGGTGCAGATTTTGACCTTTTCAACTTTCAGTCAGACACAGTATGGGATACTAGATGGGATAGTGCTTTGACAGAATGCTGCAGCATCAGCTTTACAACTTTAGGAAAATTCTAATGTAAATGGAAAAAACATGAGCAAAAATATAATGTAGCTTCATCCAAAATATGGAAAAGCTTTTGAAGATAAAAAAAATGAATGCATGTCAGTATGCTGACAGAAAGAAATGTGACAGAGTCGGAGTCCTTTCAGATAAAAGGGGTCACTGAGATAACACGGGTTAGGTATTCTTTGTAGACAATATATATGATAAGGAGTGACTGCTGATGGCTTTCATTACAGTGATTCAGCCCACTCCATAATATGCTAATTTCTATTAAGATGATGGTCAGAGTTTTAAAAAGCACGTGTCATGCGGCTGTGGTTCAGGGGTAGAGTCAGCGTCCCTATCGGAAGGTTGCCGGTTTGATTCCTGTGGTGTGCATGTCGAAGTGTCCTTGAGCAAGATACTGAACCCCAAACTGCTCCTGATGTGCTGGTCGGCAGCTTGCCCGGCACCATCAGCGTATGAGTGTAGAAATTACTTTAAGTTGCTTCGGACAAAAGCGTCTGATAAATGCCCTAAAATGTAAATGTCATGCACGTTCACAGCGTCTCCAAAAGGCGTACTCGTATCTTTTATTTTACAGCCAGTTGCATTCGAAGGTGCAGTTTTCTAAAAATGCAGTGCAATGTAGAACAGCAAGTAAACATGACAGGTTACAATATAAAAGCACAGCACCGTTAGCCACTGTACAACAGTGTCATGTGAAGCTACAGGCGGCTGGATACATTCCTGAAAAAAAGAGGGAAGAAAAATAAATGTGCTGTGCGTCCGCAGGTCTTCCTCTATCATCCTTGTCATGGTTTGACTTCAGTTGACATAACGACGCCCCTACATTCACAAAAAGGTGACAAAAAAAGATACAGGTTTGTGCTTTTACATCTAAAATGACACTTAGACTACATATAATGCCACTTCAGTTCAAAAAAAGGTTCTGTCTTACAAAAACACTGACCTGAGATTGGGATTCACAATCGGTGACCTGCAGTGGTACATGGATTGATAGAATACAAACCCAGGAAAGCTTCTACTCACTACTACACAGTGATTTCAAGCCTAAAATTTGCTGAATGTAGGACACAATAGATAATCACCACAACATGTGAAGGCATCAATCCACAATAAGTGATAATGACAAGGAATGGTGGCTGTAAAACTTAATTCATCAAGCCGTATTATTTAAAGGGTTGAACAGTTTTAAACCTCTCCCAAAAAACGGCGTCATCAGCTTTCTTTCTTTCTTCCAGTTCCTCCTGCAGTGTTCTGCTGACGTGAACCATTTATGGTCAATCAGGAAAATCCTTGAGCTTTGATGAGTAATAATTACACTATTCCATCTTAACAACTTTGGGAGCGTCAGCAGCTTTTTGTTGAGTGGGGGTCTTTCTGCCTTCTGGCTCTGTCTTCCGGGGCATTCGGGGGCTGCCAGCAATTTTCCTGCCGGTCTGAGGGCTGGAGGAGCCGGCGGCCATTTTACGTTGAAGTAACGGGCTCTTGGAGCCCTTGGGCTTCGTTGGCGTCAGTAAAGACTCCATGACCTTCAGGGAGCGCAGGCTGAGCAGCCCACAGAAGTAATTACACTGGTGCTGGGAGACAAACTGCTCAAAAACTTTGGGATTCCCTTCGACAGGTAGACCCTGATGCCTGCAGCAACACAGGCACGCACAAAAGCAAATGTTACGGCTGTAAAACATATCAAAGTAAATTACCTGTAAAATTAGGTTTTCACGGTGTAATTTGCAGGGAAAAAAAAATTATACAATGCACTCACCCTGTTGATTTGACTGAGACTCCAACATTGGTGATCTTAGTATCAACACCTGCAAAACAATACAACGTAACAGAATCAAATGTGACAGACCTCATTCAATCCAGCACAAAAAAATATAATCAGAGGAAGAAAAATTAAAATACAAACGCAAGCGGTGTTCCCACAAAAAAAACATACTTAAAATGTTATTATCAAATTGCACAAAATGCCTATTTCTACATGATGTTGCTTTAAGGCAGGGTTTTTCGATCTGGATGTTTTGGATGTTTTCTGCCTCAACACACCTGATTCAAATAAATGGGTCGTTATCAGGCTTCAGCAGAGCTCAATGACGAGCTGATCATTTGAATCAGGTGTGTTGGTTCATTTCATTCTTAAGTCCATTAACCGCAATTTAGTGAAACAAAGATTCTACGTCGCTCTGTTGAATCAAGGTGTCGGTCTACCTTCTAGCCGTGTGAGTAGCAAATTGCCGTTGGTCCACTGAAAGATCCAGTGCAGCAGGGCACTGCACTTCTGTCCCACCTCAGTGCCAGTTCTCATGTCCATTCTGCCCAACGGATCCACAACTGAGTATTTCTGATAGACCCCCGTCAGATCAGCCTCCACTGTGGCGTAAGGAACAGTGTTCGCAGGTCGGTACATCAAGTAGACCGGAAGCACCCTGCGTAACAAAGATTTTCATGATGGTTTGACGGTCCGTTTGACGGAATAACACTCGAGAAGATGATGACATTTTATGAAGTGTAAAATGATTGAACTCACTCCAGAGAGGGGCCGAAGTTTTCTATCCTTCGTGCCTCTGCAGAGAAGATTTTGCAGTATTCACGAGCCAAGTTCTGAATTTTGCACTCCTGTGAGGAACATTGGAGAATAGCCAGTTAAGATAAGCTCAACCTACACCCGAGTGTTGATTTATTTTCCATTTGATTAGTGACACAGTAATCCTATGTAGGTGGCAGGATCATCATCTGACTGACTCTCTTTAATGCTGGATTTGTTAGTTTTGTGAATGACATATTTAAACTGAAGAAGACACAATAAAACTACAAAATCAAACCTTTCCTACATACCTGCTTGATAATGTCCAGGTTCCTGTCTATCAGGCCGCTCTCTCCTTTCCCTTCATAGGCGATTGGGTTGCGTGCTTTAATGATACATGTGTTTCCTGACTCGAACACAGGCTCTAGACCATAAATGACTTTCGCCCTCCAGACTTTGTGTGAGCAGCCATTACCGATTTGAGATTCCTGCATCATTATACGGCCAAAGAATTTATTGCCCCAGATGCCAGAATCACCCACACCCTTGTTGAATATCATGGGTGTCATTTCGATTTCTTCTCCAACTGCGTGCAGAGGAATGTAAGAATGGCAGTCAGAGAAACATTTGAGCTCTGACACTGGAAAGATAGAGCTCTGAAGAGGTAAAAACCATCATCTTACCACCAAGGTCCTCGCGGAGGGACATTCCAGCCAGGACTGCAACACAGTGAGAGCAAAGATGAGAGTTGTTGTGGCCCAGTGATGGAAAATGTTTATTTATGCCAAATGTAAAAGGGTACGTACTCTCTGCACTAAGAAGACAGTCTGTAGAGTCCGTCCCATATTCATTAGTGATTGTGCATCCGTAAACACCCGAGTCTTTGGATGATGCCTGGACAATTGCAAGATTGGCTTGAGATTCATCGCCTGCACTGAGAAACAAACAAATAATAAGTTGGAGCTTTAGTATTATAAGTGATCAACATTATGTATCATGGAATAAACCATTTTCCCTACCAATTATGTATTAATATAAAAACAGCAGCATGTAACTGGAGTAATACAATACAACATCAAATATCAAATGTTAAAGCTGCAGACGTACCTTCGTGTTACTCTGGGGACTTACTTTCTTTTAGTCTGAGCAATCCTCTGTTCATTTTTGAACCACTGGATCGTAGAGTCACTGAGAACATTGAAGAACTGGCACCACAGTTTCAAGTGTCCTGAGGAATCTGCAAAGGTTTCGCCCCTGATCTTGCGAATAACTTGAGGAGCTGAAGGGAAAGAGATCCAACACAGACAACATGATGATGAAGATACACAAACTTCTATGTTCTAACTCAAGTAACCTCAGTGCATCCAGTGTATTATACACTTTTTGAAATATTAAAAATACATTTCCCTCGTATGATAACAATGTACTGGGACAACAGGTCAATCGACAATATATGTGTCGGTGTATATCATCTGATAAGTATTAAGACATTGTAGTACAGAAATGCCAAACCAGGTTTGAGGCCAGTCAGAAACAATCACAAATTTGTCCACCAGAGACCACTGACAAGTTGTGAAGCTCAAATGCTAAGAACAAAAGTTAGGTTGTGTTCCAGGTTGCAAGTCCAGGTTTTCATCATCCATTGACTTTTCAGTTGCTGATCCGTCCGGTGGGTTTTTTTCAAATTCCCTAGGTTTACAGGACTTATGACCTGGAATACAATAGTATGACATTTGAGCTTCCCACTCCGAGGACGATGTCAGAGGAAACTGGCTCCTGTGTGGACATGCTCTCTTATCACGGAAGATATTAACTGCTATTCTGAGTTAAAGGCCATCTTACCTTTGAATGGGTCCTGCTTGTTTTTCTCTGGAGGTTTCCCCTCAGTTTTGGGGCTGTGGATCTCCTCACTGGGCGGTTGGCTTGGTGCTTGAGTCTCAGGTGCCATCTTTCTCCTGCTAAATAGTGGTGAATGTCTTTCCACTGGAGAGCTTAGCTCACCAGGCGGCTGCAGCAGAGGTGACCGTCGTGGCAGGTTCGGGGACGTAGAGAGGGTCGGAGGACTTGGAGACAGCTTGCTGCTTGGTGTGGAAACTTCCTTTTTCTCGGTTTGGCTAGCAACAGGTGATGTGGCCTCTGAGGCCTCTTCAGGTTTGGCCTTGGGTATGAGGATTTTGCGTCGGGCTCCCGAGGCTAGCTCTTGTGCAGTAGCAGAAGGAATGGGGGAAACACAGCTTCTTCTCTTTAACAATGGACTAGCCTCGGGGGCTGGATTCTGTGAAAATACCTCAACCATAGGGCTGTCCTGCTGAGTAAACTGAACATTACTCTCTGTTCCAGGCATACTTTTAGTGGGAAACCTCTGTACACTCTGCAAAGAACTGGGTTTTATGTTGTCTTCTTCCATTTTCTGTGGATATAAAAATGTTTCATTAGTCCCTGTTTTGGCTTTAATTTCTGGAGTCATCTTTTGAATAAATCCCATGTCCTTTCCTCGAACAGGTTCATCCTTGGCATGTTCCAAAACAGTAATATTTGACTCTTGACTTCTGGCCTTTACAGGTTTAACTGTGAGGGGAGTCCCAGATATGTGACCGACATTTTCAGCCATGTTTGATCTGTGGGTCAGTTTATCCTCAGAAGTCGACAGAGTGTTATGTTTGACATTTTCACTCCTAGTCTTGCCAGTGTCTACAACAGAGATGGGTGGGATTACAACAGCTTTTTGTAAAGCCTGGACAGGCGGTGAAGTTGCATCTTGAGTCTGAGTGAGTCTGATTAGCTCCAGATCAGTTTTATTGAGTTGATGATAAACCTCCATAAGTGTTTCCTTGATGTTTCTTGGAGGAATTTCGTCAATCTTTAACCCATTTTTCCTCGCAGACTTCTTCACTTCTGCTTTGCGTTTGCTGTCATCGGTTTCCGTAGCAGTGGTTGGGTCTTGTACAAGGTCAGCATGGAGCGGTAATGTGGTCAATGAATTCGCTAGTGTAGAGTCAAGAGCCTTTATCTGGGATCTTAAAAGTTCAGCTATAGATATAACTTTTGTTACAGGTTTGTGAATTTCCTGGAAATCGGACAGGTTTGTGTTTTCTGGGATTGGGATATCAGGCTTAGATGAATTTGACTTTGGATCGTGTAATTCTGAAACACCTTCCTCCACCATTTTCATCTTCTCAGCTTCTTTAGCAGTTGCATCCACATCGATTACGTCAGCGCATTTACCTGCTGCATCTTTGGTCTTTTCAGTCTCAGTGTGGTCAGTCACGTGCAGATCAGCACTTTTTGTCTCCATCTCAACTATATTCTCTTTCGGTGCCACACTCTCAGACTGCAATAATAACTCACCTACCTCCTTACCCTCTACCTTCTCGTCAACTTGTATTTCTGTCCCTTCAACAGTTTTTATGGCTGTATCAACTTGGCTTTGCAGGGTGCTGGGCGAAACGTTACACCCAGCAGGGTTCTCACCACCATCGGGGCTTTGGATGGATGACTTCTGTGGGTCTGTAAAAAGGGCCGAATGGCTTTCATTTGATCCCCCGGAATGATCCCATGTGTCCTGTGTAATTTTGTCAATGGCTGCTGGAAGAGCACAGTTCAAAGAAGGGGTCTGGATGTCATCTGTTGAGGTATCTCCCTCTGATGGAGCCCTTTGTGGTGGTCGTGCCTCCGTCACGCAATGGAGTGGAAGCTCAAGGTTGACAGGTGCATCATTCCTGTTCATCATTGTACGGGCCTGTGTAACCTTGGATAACACAAGCAGAGGTTTCCATGCTGCAAATACTTATTCCGTTATCCCTGAGTATGCTAGACATGGATAAACACATGTAATTTTAAAACCAGCAACAGTGTAACCAGCAACAAACAGTGAACAGAATGTAAAGACCTGAGAGCAAAAAGAAACGTAAGAGCCAATGAAAGAAACTGTCAGTGATGGTAACAAGAAACCTTCCTTCACCTGTTCAAATGGTACCAGATCTTATCTGTAGTGCAGCTTTGTTTTGGAGTTGCCAAGTCTGGCCTTTCTCAAATATAAGGTAGCTAGATGGCACTCTTGGTGCTCAGAGTGCCAAAAAAGTTTCATTACATTGGTGTGAGTAGTGTCATGTAGGAATTATTTTCTATTTTCTGCAGAAGGAAGCATACATCTATTCATGGATGAGAGGCTAGCTGACTAAGCTAACTTAGTTAGCTAATGGGGCCAAGTGCCTAGTTTCATTATATTGAGGAGGAAGGACACATATAATGTCTCAATAATTCAGCAAATCACAACAAAACAATCTAGATGGATAAATAAAATTTACAGGTAAGGGCAGAAATTGGTATTTTTGATTTGGGGGTGAACTATCCCTTTGAATATGTCCCATGCCAGCGCTTGCATTCATGTTGAATGAAGATCAGTAGATCAGAGAGCTTGTAAAGAAAATATTACGTATGTTTACATATAGAATCCTCCTCACCCTGGATTCTAATCCAGCACATCAACATCGATTGTTTGAGACAAGAACGTTAGCTGTGGATCAAAACCCCTTTCAGTCTGTTATTTAGCTGGATCCCTTTTTAGATTAGCACGAGAGGTTCCCTGTGTCATATGCCAGTCCCATCATGGATAAGATAATAAAGCGCAGGGGTCATTCTCTTTGCCTCTTTGTGACATTGTCTGGCCCATTCACATGTAAGGTGGCTATTTTATGTTGAAGCGTTGCCAGAAAGGAATGCGAATCATTTTAAGAGGTGCTTCAGCTGTGCAGTGTTTGGTCTCAGCTCTCAGCGTCGTCAGTATTCAGCCACATAGCCACAGTCGGGGCGATTGCATAAGCAGTGGACAACAAAGGTTCACAATCCAAATATTAACAGGCACATAATTTCTTTATTTCCTGTAATGTAATGTCCTAATATTGTGTATTATTGTTACAGTTACACACTCTAGCTGTCAACATCACAACACCTTTCTTTCACTTTTAAAGGTGGGGAAATGTGCAATATTTCTCTAATGTCTGTCAAAGTTTTACTGACATTAAATTACTTTTTGTTATGGGATATCAAGAATTTTTAAGTAATCCCTCTATTTGACCCATATTTGCAAACAAGACTATCAATGAGAAGATTTGCTGTTTCTGTATGATTATTAGACTTAATGCCTGACACTGGGTTGGATTCAGACTTATGGCAGAGCACTGAGGATGAATTGAGGGGTCTAACATTACTTTTGTCCAAAGGAGCGCCAGAATCAACAAAAACTAAAAGTTCATTGTAGCAGCTTTAGGCTTTGGCATACATGTCTGATCTAAAGCTACAGTCAGCAGCTGTTAACTCAGCCTGGCACAAAGACTTGATACAAGAGGAAACAGCTAGCTCGCTTCTGTCAGACGTCTCTTTGAGTTGTTATATTTAATGTGATGAATCCATTCAAAAGCTGAGGAGTAAAGAAAATAATTACCATCTGATAGAGAATGTCAAATTCTGAGTATAAATCCAAATGATAAGAAATGCTGTGTTAGTCAACTCCTAGATCTTTGAACTTTCAGTATCAAGTGAACTGCATTGATAGACCTGTTGCGTCTATCGACATGTGCGTCATTTAATTCTTGTCACAGAGCGGAGCATACTTGTAAAAGCTATAAATACCTGCAGGTTGCTTGTGTTACTGATGGGGCCTGTGTTGGCAGCACAAAGCTCCCATGAGCTCATGCGAAAAGGCTCACTCACCTTACTCGGCAGCGCTGGCTGAGGCACAGACGCACTTCTTTGGCGGGGGCTTGTTTCCCTCTCAGACACCTGATCTCCAGCCTGTTCGCATAGACGCTGGGGTATATCAGTCCTGTCTTCACACAGTGCTTTCACTGACTCAATGTCTCTGTGTGTTAGGGATGCACTGGTGGAAGTATTTGGCTTGTCATCAACATCCATGAGTGTAACATGTTCTGTTTTAGAAAAATCCTCCTTTACCATTGCTGTTGCTGCAGCATGCGACTGTAGTTGTGTTGAGGTGATGTGTTCTTTATCTCTACGTCCGACTTCCTTCTCGTGCTTTGCGGCTTGTTTAACTTCACTTCCTGTCACAGAAAGACTTGTGAGGGCAGCAGGGAGATGTTCTTTCTTTGAAGGCAAAGTTACCTCAACACATTTGTTGACATCCTTTGACGGCCTTTCAATAAGCAACACTTCTGATTTCAGTTGTTCTGTCATGTTGCTGGAGTCTGAATCCACAACTGATGAGCTAATAGTGTTCTCTACCTCCATGACTTCTTCTGAAGTCCCCTCAGACTGTACTGAGTCTGTGCAGGCTGGAGCTACAGAGGTGACAGTATCCTCTTTGGCCCTTCTCTCTTCAGATGCCCGCTCTCCTAGTGTGTCTGATTTGGCGACTTTTGCACTGTTGGAAATTCTAATCTTCTTTTTGACAAAGGGAGTTTTGGGGTGGTGTGCCGTAAAAACTTTCTGAGCGGAGTCATATATATATGTACCGCTCTTGTTGGCATTTTCACTGATGGTCTGTCCATTAGTTACAACAGACACTGCTCCATTGGTGAGGGGAACTGGCTTTTCTTCCACCTTTTCCACAGCTGCCTCAGCCAACCTGGCCACAGTGTCTGCAGCTATAGCCTGGTGGCTCTCCTCGTTGCCCTCATCCTCCGTGGAGCTCGGCGTGCTGAGAAAGGCCTCCATCGTGGAGCGGCGTTTCCTCTGTGTGCGGTCAGGACTGATGGTTCGTAGCGGCTCCTGGTTCTCTTTGCCTTCCGCTTCCCTGCGTCTGTTTTCAGCCTTTTGTTTGAGCTTGGCAAAGTAGCGCTGGTGGATCTTGAACTCGTTCATTTCACCCACCTCCAGAACACCAGAGCAGGACACGATGCCTTTACAGTTGCTGGCTGAGGCCTGGTATATAGCTGCATCCTCCACAGTGCAACTGCAAAGGAAAGTCAGTTTAAGTTTACTTAATGTTGATGCGCTCTCAGTGTTTTGGACTACATCATAGCAGAAAGATTAAAATAATACACTACGCTTTGTTGCCATAAAGGCCCCTCTAATTAAAACATTTAAAGGAGACATATTATGCTTATTTTCATGTTCATGATTTTATTTTGGGTTCCTACTATAACAGGTTAACACACTTTTATGCTCAAAAAACACATCAGTTTTCTCATGCTGTCCAGAGCTGCACCGCTATATTCCCCCTCTGTTTGAAACGCTCTGTTTAAGCTCCTGTCTCTTTAAGGCCCCCCTCCTGATGACCCGCTCTCCTCTGACTGGTCAGCTCACACACGCCTGACCCAGCACGGCTGACAACAACAGTGCAGCTGCGCTCAGTCAATTCTTACATGCCAAACTAGCCATTAGACAAAAGATATGCAAATTTGTGACTCTGTGACATAGTGTGATGTCACTAAGGCACAGAGTCAAAGGCGAGACATTTCAGGGGCAGTGTTTTCTGTGGGAGAGAGGAGTGTCTGTCGGTGCAGACTTTCAAGATCTTTTACAAGAACTTGAATGTGAAACACTGAAGGAAAGGAAAGCATAGCAGGTCTCCTTTCACTGTGGAAAGTTTGCACAGACTGATACGATGGTATTTTCTTGGTAAAAGAAGTGCAGTCAGTCAGTGTTTCCGAGCATACGTACTTGTAAATGTGCAGGATATGGTTTTGTCCATTGCGGAATATTTCGTATTTCGGCAGTCCACAGTATCTGTCTAACTGCACGTCATCCTTATACCAAATCAGTTGAGGAACAGGGTGTCCTGAAAAATAGAAAAAAAAAAAAGATCTGTATGAAAAGCCTTCTCTCAGATGTAGCACATCGAGATCTGTAAGTTGGTTTTAAGTTGTTAACAATATTTATTCTACATTTGTATGTGTATGCTACTTACATAATATGAAGTGTTACTAAACAGTCTAACTGTGAGGCAATGTTTACCTGTAACCACACAAGAGAACTTAACGTTGCAGTTCTCGGACACAGCTCTTGACTTGAGGGTTGTTTCGAAGGAGGGCTGAGTTTCCTCAGTCAGCTGCGCCATCATACTGCAGAGGGTGCTCCTGTGTGACAGAAGGCAGCTGCTCAGTCAGGTTGTTAAGTTGTTATTGTTACGTGTAGATGAGCAGTAGCCTTTAATTATTGAAGACTGGTAAAAGCCAGATTTTTCTATTATTCTAGATGTTTTATTTGTCACAAGACCTTGTCTCCGTTAGTTATAGAGGACATTCTTCACATTAAAGTGCTGGTGATGAAGGTTAATGCATGCAGAGACGATTTCTGATTGAAACTCAAGATCTCTACAGAGCTTTAGGGATACATATTGCGAGGCTTCAAAGCAACACACACAGGTTTAATGATAAATTTGAGAGTACCTCAGGCCAAATTAACACTGACCAACTTAACTCTCCTGAATGTTAGCTGTGGTCCCTCCTGAGTGATATAAACTATCTTTGCAATTGTCTTTTTTAATTTTATAAGCTGAAAAGTTGTTCCTGTTATATCTCTTATGTCTTGTCTGGCTTTTTGTGGTTGTACATTATCTTTTTTTGGTCCTGTTTTTGCATGCGGGTTGTGTATAATATGTTATTGAGTGTATTTTGTGTGATGAAAATTAAATATAATTATATCAAAAAGAATTTAAAAAAGAACTAAAAATGTCTGTAACTGTAGACAAATATAGAGACATCCTCAATATGTTCAATAAAAGGAGGTAAATGAATGTTTTGAGCCAGCTGGAACAAGATGATCCAAATTTACATAGCCGTGTTGAATGTTAAGAGAAAAAAAAATAAACAAAAAAGTCTATAAGCTTATTAAATATTCTTTGGATTTACATTACAAACATGCCTTTTGTATTTTTAGTGAACAATGAGCTGATCTGGTCATTCACTTCAATACGAACTAAAACTAAGATTTGTCTTCATTTAATGTTTAGTAGGTGTCTCTTGAGGCAAATCTAACACATGAAAAGGAAGTGTTTCTTGCTATCTTTAACTTAACTTAAGTTCAGTTCAGTTGACTGAAATTAGATGCATCCTGACAGAGATCTAATAAGTCCACATGACATTAATCATAGAAATGAAAGTAATCACCCGAAATATAATGGGTCAAGAATATTGAACCACGAGGAAATGAGGAAACAACATCACACACATATAACATGAATGGATGTGGGCTTGCATGTGTATTGTAGAAGCTTTAACTTGATGCTCATATATATATATATATATATATATATATATATATATATATATATATATATATATATATATATATATATATATATATATATATATATATATATATATATATATATATATAATTACGTGCACTTGATCCATGTCTGGTGTTGACATCACTTCAGTGCTGGTTCAATGCATAGCTAAAGAGTACTGTTACACTTCACTGCATGTTTCTCGTGATTAAGCAAACTAAGCAGGAACAACACTAACAGTTGCACTAACATGATATACTGTGCATGCAACGTGGTTTACAGCACTCATTTTGCACTGTTGCTGTTCAGTCAGTGCTGACCTACTGCAGATGTGACACAAAAACACTGCAGTAATTTATATCTGGTGAGAGACTTTTTGAGCTAAAAATGTTTCAGTTTTTTCAAGTTCTGTCTTACGTAATCTGGACCTTGGTTTGTTATTGTCTTTATTTGTTGTTTCCTTTGTAGTTCACCTTGAACAGTAGTTGATGCCACATAAATGTAATGCCTCATGTGTTTTACCCAATTCTGGCAAACCACAGCTGCCAGTAATTTACTGTAGAGTTGAAGTTTGCGGTAAAATACTGTAAAAAGAAATCATGTAGTTGTACTGTGTTTACCACTGAGACAGACTAATAAGATTTAGAGAATATATGTTGATTTTAAAATAGTTTACTGTAAACAGGTTTACTTTACATCTGTTTATTTTTTCACAGTGATGAGCTGTTAACTGGTTTAGAGATGCTCAGTTTGGAAAGTTGGAAAGGAGATGATTTTTGTTGTGATTTGGCGCTCTACAGATAAACATTGAACTTCTGATTGATTGAACAAAATAGTTCTCAATAGTGAAATTTTTACTGTTGGCAATAAAAGAATGCTGTGATATCGTTTACATTGTCTTCATGTTTTTGGTATATTTTGCTGTAGATTATACCGATGTTATTGACAAATGATTTGTTACAGTGATGGTTTAGAAATTCTTGCATTTACTTTACGTTTTTTCTCATAATGCTCATAATCCTTTAGTACTCATATCCATTGCCATGCAGCTATCTGCATATCGTTTTGCAGTGAGATGCACACAGGCAGTGGTCTTAAGGGCCCAACAAAGAATCAAAAGAATCAAAAGTTTCCTCAAAAGTATGAAAGAAAAAAGCCAAAGGGGAAAAACTTGACATCAGGGCAGAATAAAACCATTTCTGAGTCATTCATTGTTACTTTGATGTGTTGCTGTAATAGCAGCTCTGTGCTACTGGTTAGAAGGGAAAAATATTAATTATCATCTCAAAAGTCTCTTTATGGTGTATTCCTTTCACCTGAGGATGAAGAACTGAAAAAGTTGGTCTTAAAGGTCAGCACCTCTCGTTCCATGAGCAAATCTTTCCATGCAGAAGCTGCTGTTAGTGTACTGCTCGATGTGAAATGGGGCCCATGCTGCATAACTGAGATGCTGCTCTTAATCAGCAGTTTATTTAAACTCTGGTGACCATGGCAACAAACACAGAAATAACACGCCCCACACGTACACCTCAGGTTAGGAAAACGTTAAAGTATTGATGCTGTTATAGGGCCCACGTTCTGTGGACTGACATGGTCCTGACTGAGGGGCTTCGACAGGTAGCTCAGCACACTGGGTCGGTGTTGTACCTGGTTTCTGGCCTCACGTTGGAGATGTAGCTGCAGCCGCCGGGCCGGCTGCTCCCACTGCTATCATTCCCATTGCTGTATCTTCCATTGCCAGAAGAGGAGCGTGTCGGTGTCTTCCGTGAGCCCATTTCTCACCAGATAAAGCGAAAAAAAAAAAAGTTGCTCCAGAAGAAAAAAAGTAAAAGTATATTTGTGCCGCCTAATTTGTGTTTCCAGAGAGAACAGTGAGAGCTAAAAGAGAACAAAGAGTGAGAAGATGAACACTGAGAGCAACAGAAAGTTAAATTACAGAAACAGTTTTTCTATAGTTGAGTTGAATTGATGCTCTGTAAAATTACTGACCTATACTATATCTATATCTATAATACAAAGTCTATTTTACACAGTTAACTCACCATTCACCGGTTTCTTGCCCTCCTTTGACAGATACCCCAGAGCACTGACTTAAGGCACTGCAATTTCCAATCAAACATGAGCATGCGTAGGCTGCCGGACTATTTATAGTTGGCCTGCAAATAGGCACAAGAGCACATCCAAAACTTGCCTTTGGACCATTTCATAAAAAACAAAAACACCCCTCAAAAAACTGCCAAAATAGCCATGTTGTACAAGGTCAGTACAGAAACAAGAAAATCCCTCTGAAGAAGACAAAGATCCACGAGTCAAACACAAGGTCATCCCGCGTTTAGTCATTCCCCGAATACGAGGAGAGGATTTAAAAACCGGGGCGAAGGGTTTTTTTTTTTTTTTTCTGTCTGTCTGTTAGCGATGGATTGCACACGCTCAGAGAAGAGGGAGGCCGCTTGTGTGGTCAGATCTGTGTACAGACTGTCGTGAAGAATCATTTGAGCCTGTCAATCAGGAGAATGACGCATTCACCGTGAAGTGTGTGAATATGATCAGTACATTCTTTCAGTCATCCACAGTCACACGAGGTTACTTTCCACACATAATGTGTTGGTGTGGGGTTACAATGAGCTCTGTTTACCGAGGCACACGTCGACACAGAGTTATGAGCAAAGCCTTACAAAAACAGCACAATTTGGCACTTTTCCCCCCATTTTTGGAGTTTGAAAGTACATTTTCTAATCATAATATATTAAATAAAATGGTGAGACTTGCCAAGCTCTGTGGCATGCATTGTCCAGAGTGACAATTGCATTGTATCCCCAGAGGAAACACAGTAGGAATAGAACAGCCTTATATAGGCAGATCCCACTGACTGCCAAAGAGCTCTTATCTCTACACAAGCATGCTCTCTCTCTCTCTCTCTCTCACACACACACACACACACACACAAATCAGTGATTAGCCCTGCAATTAGTTGTATTTTTGTACTTACTGTATGTGATGTGTTGATTATTTTTAAACATGAGTCACACAAGTGTTTATGTAGCCTGATGACATTTTCATTCCTCGTCAAACAAAATCAGAAAAAAGTACAAATTGAATTAACCTGTAAAGTCTAGAACAAAAAAAGCTACCACAGTCATCGTAAAGAGTGTTTTATTTTCTAACCTTGAACTTCCTTCTCGCCTGGTAAACAAACTGTGAACCCGCCAAATCTTCTTTGAACTGACACCAACTGGCACGAGCGCGACTTTGATTTACAGCTTTTCTGAGCGTTCAAAGGCATCAATCCGAATTTAATCTCACGTTACAGCGTGCACTCGTCGTATTACACATGCCTGTGTAGCCGTCTGATCAGCTATTTTAATTTTTTTGTTCCGTTCATCCATCACAGTCTTCCTGTAACTTGCACACTTTCCATTTTTCGTGCCAGGGAGATGATTCACCGACTCAACTTAATGAGCAACACTGACAACAAGAATTTCATTTCCAAAAGGGATAATAAACTTCCTGTAAATGTAGATATGATTATGGGAAAAAATGACCATGAGGGCCCTTTAAACCTACAAAAGTAGACACACAATGTGGCGCTCCATGAGTGATTCCCACACAGCACACACACACACACACACACACACACACACACACACACACACACACACTGCTGTGATTGACATGTTTGGGCTGCAGAGCCTTGTGTGTCTGGCTGCCAGTCCTCTGTGAAGCGGCTGGAGAACACAGTTGCCTCAGCATGGCGAGGATATTCAGGACGGGGTGTGTACCCACCGATCAAAGCATAACAAGCTGTGGAGACACTGCAGAGTCGTGTGACTCTGTTTGACATTGTGTCCCCCGCTCAGCGTGTTACCCAACTGCTGATGGAGAGGGATGTCCGAACGTTGAATAAACAAATATTTAAGAAAAATGTGCAGAAATATTGTAAGTTAGAGGTAAACATCTGGAAATAGGAGTCAAACAATTCTTCCGATGTTATTGTTTCACCACTTTGTAGTTTTGGAGAAAGAAATTCTTAAATATGTGCAATAGTAGATGCGTCCTGAGACAGGTCTAATAAGTCCACATGACAATTAATTACAGAAATGAAAGTAATCACCCAAAATATAATGGGTCAAGAATATTGAACCATGAGGAAATGAGGAAGCAACATCACACACATGCCGTGTTGTGACATGAATAGATGTGGGCTTGCATGCATATTTTACAAGCTTTATCATAATAAATTTACTTTTTACAACAATGAATAAACAAGCTGTTGTAAGAGGAAAATAAGGTCCCCAGAACACTGTTTGAAGCTAGAACGGTGGCAGGGTCCGCCACATAAACAAAGCAAGTATATATGAGCATGTTGTCCTTTAAGCTCACTTTGTTTGTTCATTTTGTTTATTCAGTCATGAAAACAAAGAGAGTTTGTTTATTTGGCTTGTTTAGGCATCAGTCAGTGAAGATCTTTCTCTTCTGATTGCATCACGCAGCACGTTTTAGATTTTGTTTCATGTATTTTTGCTGTCCACGTCAGCTTTGCCCCGAACAAACCATCACGCCAGTGTTTTAACAATCCCCTCTCCAAATCTGAATTCAGACGGCGGTGTCCGGTGGGGGCACGATTACAACATTGCATGACCGTTGCCTCATGCTTTGCTATGTATAGCGCTTCTCGAAATCCTGTTGTGGCTTTAGTCTGGCTGATTTATAGATGCTGCTCACTGAGATCACTGCCTCCAGGCTTTGTTGATGCCATTATCTGTCTTTTTGCGAACATAATTGTGCTCTATCAGAAATAGGTGGAGGTTACCGCTGGGCAAATGTAAATTGTCATAATCAGTCATTAGAAGCACAGTGGTAATGGACAAGCCTGGGTCTAAAGGACTGTTGTGTACAGGGGTGTGTGTGTGTGTGTGTGTGTGTGTGTGTGTGTGTGTGTGTGTGTGTGTGTGTGTGTGTGTGTGTGTGTGCTGGTGGATTTAGGGATAGACCAAAAAGGTATGGAGCAGGTTGGCCAACTGTCACCTCTTCAGTTTCACTGTGGAGTTTATTTTCCAGCTCCATGGCCGCCCAATAAATAGTGACCTTTCAGCGCGTGCTCATGATCCTTTCACTCACGAATTCCTGCTGTCCCTTGCTCTCCTTGTACCAATATCATTTCTGTCTCACTAAAAGATACAATTGTGAAGTCTTCACCGAGAAAAACAGAATTATTTTTGTTTGTTTGTCTGCCTTCAGCCTCTTGCAAACCGTTCTGCACTTGACTCGGCCAAAAATGATGAACGTCGATTCAGTTTCATTTTTCTGGGCAATTACACCATCATGACAGTTTTGTCATGAACAGGTGTTGACTGTAGCTTCTCATTAGGTAAAATCTGACAGAGCTTTGAGAGTCTCAGTGAATTGTTGGCTGCTATATAATCAGAATGAGAAACAGAGCACGTTCACTGGTGTTGCGTTAATCTCGAGCAAATGTTTAATAAGGTGATATAAACGTGGACTGATCCGCTTTAAGACACCGAAGCTAGATCTGATAAATATGAGTGACAACGGGGCAATATAGTGTTTCCTGATGGCTAATTGTGTAGTTGAGTGCATTCATATTATTTTGTAATGTCAGTTACTGAAATGTGTCAGAATCAGAAACGCTTTATTGATCCCGAGGAGGGAAACTGGGAAGCATTCCAGTTGCTCCCTCCAGCATAAAGTTCCACAGAGCCCAGGCTGGGGAGCGACCATGGGCCAAAGTTGGTCCACCATATGTTTCTGGAGGGGTGAAAAAAGTATGTTTTCAAAAATAACAATAAATCATATTTTTTTGTTAAGTAAAATGCTCCTCAAGAATGTAGTATCAATGATTATTAATTATTTTTCATAAGCTGAGAAAAAGGGACACTTTCTGCAGGGAATTTGGGATCCATTTGGGAACCATTTTGGATCTCAAAAAAAAAAAAAAAAAGCATTTGGTTTTTGGCCCATCACTCAGTTTCAGTTTGGGCCCTCGAAGGAGAACAGTTAAGTCACCTCTGATTTAGAGGAATTGTGGGGAAATATGTAAACTAGAGAATAGGTAATAGTACAAAAGAGTTAATAAATCAAGAAATAAAATAAGGGGGGAAAAAGTGTGCATTAAACTACAATATGTGACAACTATATTAATAGATACACAGTGTCTACAGTGCAGATAATATCAAGCAGCATTGAAATAGATAATACAGTTAGTATGCCTGAGCATGTTTGTATATATATACACAGAACAGAGCAGTTGACTTGTACACAGAATTTGATGGCATATTTTTTTATTAAACCATTTTTCGCTCATTTATATTTTGTGATTGTGTTTGTCTGTGTGAGTAAGCTGCACTGAGAGCAATGTAAAACTGGACTCTCAATATCCTCTACACTTGTTTAATAAAGTTGATTATGAAAAAAACTCTTTGCACAAACAATGCTCCTAATCATCTTTGAGAGAACACTGGCCCAATCGCGGCCTCAGATTTATAAAAACACAGCGTCTAAATTGGGAATTCCCTGGTTGATGTTGCTGCCCGCGGAGCAAACAAACTCCTGAGAGAAATCTCCACTGTTGAAGCTGCGTGAGACACCTGCTGCATGGTGAACACGCAGTTCTAATCCAGCTGGGATATTACAGCACCCAGATCCAAGATGGTCTGAGTGGACCAGGTGTCGACAGGGACAGGCGAGGAGAGGGGTGGGTAGACAGCATCAGGGGCGGTTATTACTGGGGTTTTGATTACAGATGAATTCACCTTTGTGGGAGCGGGGGGGGGGGGGGTTCAGATGATTAAAGGACCCAAACTTTTAGATCAGCTTCTCTTGTAAATTCTGGGAAAATAGAAAATAAGTTGGTGTTTCAGGCTCAGCCAGACCTGCAAGACTCCTGCCGTGGGAGTTTAATGGCTGAGTGGCCCGGTGCCAAGTGTACAACCCCCCCCCCCCCCCCCCCGAAACACCCTCCCACACAGACGCACAGTTGGACAGCAGATTGTTTTGATGTTTGACAGTCTCTGTGGAAACTGAGCTTGGCTTTGTACGGGGCGTCTGGCCCGCTGCTGAGGCTGTGACATCATCTTCTGGATATTCACACCAGTGTCAGCTCCAAGGAAGCAGAAACAGGAGAAGACTTGACCTCCAAGGACAGCTGTGTACCCCTCACACACACACACACACACACACACATCATGTCTTTATATTGCCCTGTGCAGCCAACACCGCCTTCAGCCAATCACAGGCACAGATTGTAAACATATACAGTATGTGGTCCTATATTGACTAATGGGACTTAGTTAGTATGGCAGCATGCTGCTCATTAGACAGGAGCTAATGGCTGTTACGACGATTGGAATAAATTTGGCCTGTTGCCATTTTTAGCCCAACGAATTAGAGATGAAGGCGCTGAAAATAAACTTCATGAAGAAGCAGATAAATGATATTTGGTTAGAACTGCTGCTCGATGGAGGTAAAATGGGAACAGATGTTGTGTTGGATATTATGTTTTGGGTTTTTGAAGATGTAAAATTGCAAAATAATATTACCTTTGATTCCATCACACTCTAACAAGGATGCGACTAATGTTTTTCTTCCTTTTCTGCACACAATTAAATCTCACTGCTGCTGTATGGGTGTGTATAAAATCTTCAACTCATTTCATCATTTCTGTTCCATTTTTGTTTGCTGACAAATGAGCAGAGTGATTGTCATCCATTATTAGATTGAAGCCCTAAAAGTCTCTGTAGTGTATCCACACCAGCTTCATCCTTTAATGAATAAATAGTCGACATTATAAATGAATGCCCTCATGTCAGATTGTTCTGCAGGTGGAACTACAGCGACCTCTAGTGGTAAAATCAAGTGCTCTACAACAGCTCCAGTTCTGGAGGATTGTGGCGTTTAGTGCTCTGAAGATGCTCTTTCAATCACCTCAGCGGTTTATATCTGGAATACACTTTTGAAATATTCTTTTATTGAGTTGGGTTAAAAACAGAGGTAACTGTACAGTATAAAAGGAGCAAAGAATAAGCACTGAATTTCTAGATTGTGACAGTAAAGCATTCTCTACCTACCTAACCCTACCTAACCCATGAAAGAACCTCAAGTAATAATAAATAGGTCAACTTGTGAAGCAGATACAACCTGCCTCATCTTCAGACAAGTTGAGACCATCAGGCTCCATAAATTCTGATTTAATCTCCATGCAAGAAACATTCGAGTACACTTGTGACGAAACACACAGTATTTACGTTCACTTATAACAACGAAATGGATTAAATATAAAAAGTAAAAAAATATAAAGTAGAAAGCCTCCAGACCTGAAAGAGAAAAGCTTCGGAATAGGATTGTATTTATGTGGAATGAAACTTGTACACATAGCTTTAATTTATGTTATAATGAACAGGTGTTGATCAACCTAAAAGTCTGCTTGTGCAAGCACTAGTTTGTTTTATTTTTCTTCTTCAGCATGTCCACAACAGGCGATGCCTTGCGCTTTACACCTGGGAGGAAAACAAAATAAATATTAAACAAGTTGTATTTTCTGTAAACATGGCGAATATGAAAGTTATGTTTTCTTGCTATACCTTGTTTTTTGCTGGGTGATGCTGCAGGATCTGCCGATCTCTTGGAATAAGCCAGCTTCATCCTCTGGATGTTCGTCTTGCTGATGACTTCATGCTGTACGATAGGATGCGGGTAGTCTTTACCCACAATGCATCCTGCTGCCTGCTGGACACTGTGTGGAGCTTTCCAGGGTTCATAGATATACTGGGCTGGGAACTTCTTCAGAAGAGGAAGGTACTTTCTTTAAAAGCAGAGTAAAGTAAAAGTTAGTTCATACAAAACATAAAAGCCTTCTGACAACTAGAGCTTGTTCGGGTTCTGATCTTACTTGATGTAGTCTCCATTTTTGTCTGTCTTCTTGCCGAATGCGACAGGAGAGTAGACCCTGAAGAACTGGTGGAAGAAGGTGCTCGCTGACAGCCACTGCCAGTTTCCAGCGTTCAGAGCCCAGTCGCCATCCAATAAAAGCTCCTCGAACACCTTCAGGGGCAGCGGACAGAATGTTAAAAGAAGGCGCAACAAGTTTCGAGTCTTGACTTGATCCACGGTAGCGTTATATACAGGGTTCGCTCACACACCCTCTGGCCTTCTTCCCAGTTGATCCACAGGTCCCCCCTGGTGAGAAAACAGGCGACAGCGTGTCGGGCCAGGTGGTGGATCCAGCCGTCCTGCCGCAGCTGAGTCATGATGGCGTCAATGAATGGAAAACCAGTTCGAGCCTGAAGGGAAATAAAGCACCTGACGCTGAATATTTTGCATTCTCTGCTTGTCCTGTACATGCTGCAGAATTGACAATAAAGTTGACTTTGACTTGACTTGATTACCTCTTGCTGTGATGCTAATGGGTTATCATGTAAACTACGCCCGAAGGCATCATTTCTCTCCTCTCAATTACTTTCAATGATTTGAAAGCACTCAGTACCTCTCTCCATGCAGCCAGATATTCGGGGTTTGTGTCCCAGTCCACCTGGGTACATACAGAGTTGCCCTCCATCTTGTTAAAGTTGGGGATGCCCACACTAGCAGTGTAGAAGAACTCTCTCCACAGCAGCTGGCCGTGCAGGGACACCGGAGGATCTGAGTGCTTCTTCTGCAAACACCAAAAACACCCGACGGTCAGACGAGGTCAGAGAGTTAGACGATTAACAATGGTGCAGCCTTGTTCACAGAAATAACACACTGTGTCCCAAAACTGGACTGTGATGGCGACACTCACCCCCTGATAGACGTCTGTCAGCCTCCACCAGAAGGTCCGAGCAGACAGGCAGCCGAAAGTGACATAAGGACTGAGAACCGTGGTGCTGGGGCTCAGGGAGTTTGGGGAAGTCTGGGGCTTCTCGAAGCCGCACACCCATCCCTGAAGTAAGGAAACAGTCGAGTCACATAAGACAGACAGAACATCTTATCTTGACTCTTCACTCATGTAGAGAAGCCGAAGTTGCGTGCGTGACGTTTAAATACCGTTCTCTTCATATGTTCATCTAGTCTCCTCAGAGCCTCCTGCTCTCCTCCTGGGAACTTGTCCTCTCCGAGAGCTGCAGCGTCGTGGTCGAGCTCCTCCAGCGTGGGGATCCCGTATTTCTTCTTGTGGTTTTCCGAACAAGGGGTCTGCACATCTTGGACAGAAGAGAAACAAATCAATCACTTACATGTAATCAGCTAGTTTTAGTGCTCTGTGACAACACTTTGCATTATCTAGTGCTGTTTGTACCTTTCATGTTCTCCATGGTGGGGGCAGGAATGGGTTTCTTAGGGGGGCCGAGAGTCTTCACTATCGCCTGCATGCGGTTATAAGTGAGAGGAGGCTTCCCATTGTTCTCCTCAATGATCCTGTCAACGTGACGGACAACATTAAGAACTGCAATAAAATATTTTAGAAGAATCAATTGCAAAAGAAAAAACAATACATGTGTGGGTACCTGTCTATGTCATAAAGAGTGTGTGAGACTTTGTAGATGACTTCCACTCCATGTTCTTTGGCCAGTGCTGTGACGGTTTTGTCCCGGCTCACGCTGTAGGGCTCCGTGTCGTACTCATAGGTCAGCTTGGTTACTTTCCACTCGTTGAACAGCGTGGGGAACACATCCTCCGGCTTTCCTCTCACGACAAAGAGCCTGAAGGAGCCCAACACACCGCTAACTTATAATATAACAACGTGTATGTGGTAACAGCTTATAATTGAAGACAAGACCTTAAAATGGCCATCAGGATTGTGTTTCCTAATGCCGTCCCTGCGCCAACTCTACCTGGAGTTGAGCTTCCTGAGGCTGCGGTCCAGGTCTTTGAGGGCTCCGATGAGGAACCTCCAGCGGTTGATGCCCACACAGGTCCTGTTGTGGAGGTTTGGGTCCAGCACGAAGACCGGGTAGAGCTCCTTACAGTCCCTGAGAGCAGCCATCAGCGCTGGGTTGTCATGCAGCCTGAGTCCCTTGCGGAACCAGTGGACACATGTGTGAGCCATGCCGGAGAAATCTGGGAACACATCACAGACATTTCTTCAAACTTACAGACTATATGTACATCATTTTCACTATTACTTCACTATTTGTGCAGGGTTACACTGGCAGTATATGCTGACTGTGATCTGGACTGGGAGGAGTCAATCAAGCCTGACACAGAGTGCAGTCTGCATGTTCAAACAGTGGCAGAAGTGACAAGATGAGCTTTTATTCTTTCACTGAATTGCTTGAAACAGTTACACCTGGAAGTCCTGTTTAGTTTAGAGTAAAACTCCAAGACAACAACATGTCTTGTAGTCTTTGAAAAACTAGTGAAATCATTACGATGTGGTGTTTCTTCCGGTCTCTGCCAAACAAACATGTTTTATTACATTTGCAGAACGAGCTTTGTTGGTCAGAGCATCTCTGCAGCGCGATAACATTTCTCTAAAACACTATTTTTTGACTGTTTTGCTGATCGAGCTTGCAAACTCGATTATTTTGCCATTGACTGTGTTGCCTAACTTTGCAGAAAACAATGTGCATCCTACAGATTCGTCAACACGGAGGGAACACAGAGAAGCGATGCGACAACAGACCAGAGTCACCTTCAAACATTAAACCCAGGTATGAAGAGAAGCTTTACCTCGATTATTCCCTGAGAGAGCGACAGATCCTGCTCGGTCCGTCTGTGAGGTGTGTGTTTACTATAAAAACTTGTGTTTTATAACAACCACATTGAACGTGTTACAAAACCGGATGCTGTGTTACGTCTGCGGCGAAAACGACCAATCAGAGTCGGGCTGGTGAAGCCCACAACGTGCAGCTCCCGCAGTTCACCTCTTTGGCCACCAGGTGTCGCCGTCGTGCAAACAATACTCCAGATATACTCTGTTAATATTAATAATTTAAACCTTTTCATCATCAGCTCATCATATTGATCACTGTTTTTACACAGAGAATGAGCTACTGTGTGTCCGCGGTGCTTTCAGTGGAGCCTGCAGGAGGTTTTCACCCAGATGTTATAAAACATGTTCATCGACACATTGTTAGATAAGACTGTCAAATAAAACACGTAGTTTTCTTTTTTCACGAGACAAAAACAACAAGCAATATATATATAATACGCTCATTCCTCCTGCAGGCTGACGGCTCCTCATGCAACATGCACACCGAGGTCGTGTTCCACTAATCACACTGTTTTTTGCCTCTCTCAGAACCACCAGCTCATCGTAGCTCGCCGTGATCGTATAGTGGTTAGTACTCTGCGTTGTGGCCGCAGCAACCCCGGTTCGAATCCGGGTCACGGCATTGTGGGACAATGTCACGGCAGATGGGCTGTCTTTTGACGTTTTTTGTCACGATCGCTCATATATTGCTGATATTGATTTATGTGACAAAAAAAAATAGTTTAATAGCAGGACGAGGTGCCACGTGTTTATCATTAAAACACTCACATATACTGGAGGCGAGTTGCTTTCAAAATGCAATACATCCCATGTTACTAGTTACTTTCACTTTAAAGTAATACATTATGTAACAATATGACTATGTGTGTAGACTAATTGTTACTTTAATTTCCAAAAATGCCGAAATAACCTTTATAGAACAATCACCGAACCGAACACAATGACGAGCATCATAGTATGATGTATTATGAGAAAGGTATATATATTCGTAATTGTAGGCTCTGTCTTATGAAACACTATAGACTTATACGTTCTATAATATAACCTATAATGACAGGACAAGACAATAAAAATATCGTTTACTATGCTTTTTTTTTTTTATAGGTTTCAGTCCACAGAACAAGGATTGCATTGACATGTATGATTCAAGGATGTAAGTTAAAGTGGATAAGGACTAATTTCAGTTTATAGGCTCGGTTATATCAAACACACAGAGCCTGTATTGATATAGTTGTGTAAGTGTGGATGTATTCTTAAAAAAAGAAAATAGCAGTAAACGCTTTACTGGTGGTGACAGCCGTATTTTTAAAGTTTGGAAGCAAGAGTTACATTGAGGATGTATTCACAGCCACAAAATAAACCGAGTGTTATTGTACTCCGAGGTTTTTCCTCGTCAAGCACCACTAGAGGGAGACAGAGTCAAGGAAACACGGAGGTGAGGCAGGTGAGAGTTTAACAATCTATCAGGACGTTCAGGGTTTTCATGGCTGCAGCTGCTCTGAGAAACTGCGAAGGTGCTGTGAGCAGCAATTAAAGGGCAGGTTCACCCAAAAATGAAAATGTATTTTAAAAAAAACCTAAACTAAAATGGCCCCAGAAGCCCCGATATCGCAAAGTGATTTGAAAGGACATTAAGATCCTTTTTAAAAGCAGAAATCGCATGTTGAGGGTGTAAACGTCTTTACTTAATCTAGAATCGCAGAGTTTCTAGAGACTTGGATTATGCTGGATGAGCAGTATGGACACATTTCTGATGCTGTTTTATGTTTTTAAAAAAAGTCCCCATCCACTTCAGTTGTCTTGGAGAAATGCTGCTTTGCTGTGGAGCTCCAGAAATGTTTTGTGGACGACAAAACCTCACCCGACTTTCAAAATCAAAGACTGAATTTTCTTTTTTGGGTGAATGTATCCTTTAATCCTGATTCTGCTTGTAGCTCTCAAGCCTAAATACATGAAAGTGAATGAGACTGGTGCCAGAAAACTTTTCATTCTTTTCTAAACAATTTTAGATCAAAGCTTGAAGAGATGCAACTCAAATGTATGTTTCTGGAGGACTTTCACTTCTGCAGCCTATTTATTTTATGTGTTTTTATTTGTTTGTTTTCTCACTTACCTTGTATAAAAGTAGAAAAAGTACTATTGTGATCAAACCAAATAAAGTTAGGCTTACACCAGGCATAAATATCTACATGGCTACATATTTATATGAGCTTTGTGGACAGAACAACCTGTGGAGTATTAAAAAATTGTAGACTATGGGGGAAATTGTGCTGCTGCCTTTACGTTCTGTCGGAAATGTCGCGACTGTACTCAAATCGTGAGCCAACAAAGTGGTGAATGGGGAAATGTGGCTCATGCTTTAATACTGATGAGTGACAGTGAGCGCGTAAACTGTTTTTAGTATATTTTTCATGATAAATCTCATTCGCTTGACAATGCATCAGTTAAGAGTGTCTTTTTTTCAAATGTATATTTATTGGTTTCGTGGCTCCACAGACACACACAGAGAGAAATGTCCACCAGCTCCTGCAGCTTCATAAAGAGCCGAGGACACTTCAGGCCCCCCTCCTGCTGTGTTATTATTCCCAACCATGTGGCTTTAGTCACGACGAACAGCAGCCTATCGGAATGTCGTCTCCGCTCGTCCCCTCTGTGAAGGCAGCACCTCGCTCACAGCTCCGTTGGCTGGCGGACTCGCCATTCACCCGCCTTCGGCCCGCCCAGCGGCGTTAGAGCGGCATGGCAACGGCGAGGAGACGAGAGGAGGGGGAAGGTGTGGTGAGGGGTGACAGTCCAGCCGGACCAGAGAGGGAGCAGCAGCGCAGGCAGTAGCACTGTTCTCCAAAAAAAAAAAAAACCCTCGCCCCCAGTGAAGAAACGCACCAGCCCCCGCCCCCCTCCCGGCGCTTACACGCGGATGAAACAAACGATGCACCACCGCCGCCGCCGCTCCGCACACTCGCTGCCGCTGACCAGGTGTTGGACCGGAGAGCAGAGGCAGGGGCGTCGTTAACGTGACAGCAGATCCAAACTTGTATGTATGCGCGCCGCTGCGGTCCCGTACGCAGACCACCGAGAAGATGCTGAGCCGACTGATGAGCAGCAGCATCAGGAGTCTGGACAGGGAATGCAACTGCACAGTGAGGCTGCTGGACGATTCGGAGTACACCTGCACGATACAGGTCAGTCACCGGGGGCCGTTTCCTGCTTGTGTCTCTCGGATCACCTTTGTGGTGTGAGGACGTGCTGTCGGGTGGAGAGCAGGTAGAAAAAAATTAAAGGGGAGGTTGGGGAATGCATCTCCAAAATAGATGGAAAAAAAAAACAGATTAAAGAAGGAGTCATTCACATCTCAGCAGACGTCTGTCAGCATCAATGGGCTGCAGACGTTTACCTGTGAGGACGTCATGACCGCCCCTGGTGTGCATTGCGTAGCGCACTCAAGGGTGATTAATCAGCCAAGCAAACCAAAGCAAAGAAAATCTCCTCCATAAGCTGCTGTCAGTCTGCAGCTCCATGCATGCATTGAATGCATTATGAAAACAAAATCTGGATAATCTGATCTTGAACGATTCAGGGAGGATTTCTGGATCCTCTCTACATCATGAGGCAGGCCTGAGGCACTAAGGGCTTTTCTGTGTATAAAGAGAAGAGGTTTTGAATCAGTCTAAATCGAGGATGAGCGCCTTCATTTGCCATGACGGAGCAGGTGTCAAGCCCTTCAGTTGTCCATTTGCCCTTCAGACTGACCCCGGGGTTGACCGGCGAGGATCACTCAGGCTTCTGCTTCAGTGCAGTGTTTTACGATCAAGAAGGTAAAATCACAGTAATAAGCTGTTCCCTGCGAGAAGAGCTGATCAAACTTCGATCTGTTCCTCCTTTGCCCCATCGACTGAATCTTCTTATCAGTTTTGGTAGGAATTAGTTGTGGACACACAGTCTGAATCAGCTAACAATCAGTCAATGCATTTATTAAAGCTGATTGTTGGGGATGTTTGTTTAAGGGCCTCTGGTCTGATTCCACCAATTCATACGTCCTTCATTCAGACTTTGTGGTTGTGTGTATTTGTTTCAGCTGGTCCATCATTGGTTTTTATTTGTCGTTAATACAGTTGCATTGATTCACGGTCACCTCTGAGACTCGTGTTGTTGTTGTGAAACATGGCCGAGCTTCAATTTCTTATATTTCTGTTTCATTGCATCGCAAATTGTGTTTCTGTTTTCCGGTCACCTGGTGCAGAGCAGCGTCCTTAGCTCCTGTGACGGGTTCACTGATTCAGTTCTTCCATTTAATCTGCCGTTATCGACTAATTCTGCACACCGGATTAGTCACTTGGTGGCTCCCGAGCAGACTTGTTTGAATCGTTTCTCTTTATTTCTCACACTCAAAAATCAATTGTTCTATTGACATGGACGCAGGCGAGACATGACCAGAGTCAATAAACAGACAGTGTGTTTGTGAGCGTCAGAGCAGAGCAGTCAGCGACTGATTAATGTCTGCGACCCGCTTTGTAAATCAAGTGTGTGTTTTGTGTGGGTCCCTGTTTTCTTTTAACGTCTCTTAGTGCGGCTGCATCGTTGAGAAGTCTGTCGCGCGCATGTCAAAAACGCGGTCCTCTGAGTTGCCGGAGCTGCGTTTGATGCTCGTTACTTGAAGGGATTCCATCGCTGCTGTATCGGAGATGACAGCACACAAAGGCCATCACCACCTGTTCACTTCTCGGATGTGACGGCAAAGGCAAAGCGAGCCTTTCAACGTCTAACGAGTTAAAGCGGCGATGCCCGGGGGACAGATGAAACGAGGACTCCACGTCAGTCTGTGTCGGAGTCGTCCTCTGCGCTCGCCCTCATCCCGTCTGGAACTCAGGCCAACAAGTGGGAGCGCCATGATTGTTTTCATGAGATTTCACACGTGTGATCAGGTTTCTTTATGCAACATAGTCGTGTGTTTAAGTTGTGGGTTGTGGGTCTTGTGGGTCTATCAATTTCATCTTGAGATTAAATAAGATATGATATGTTGTTGATGGAACTTTCACCCACTTTCTCTTAATTTTTGATGTTTTACAAGCTAAACATTGTACTATTTTACCTCCTGAACGATCAGAGGAAGACAGTGTGGGATAAGTTGTGTTTACCAAAGTACAGCCTGCCCTTGTTCCCCTTTGACTGATGAGCAGCTCCTTCGCCCGGCCATCACTCAAAGTGTTTGGCTGTCAGGATATGCTGATCCCACCCTTCTCGCATCTGAAAGCACGCGGCATGGACTGAATGCCTAATTTCATAGTGGAGCTTCTGTTGAGAAGGATTAGCTCTCTATTGGCATGTTTCATTAATTTCCCATGGTGGGAAATAATGAAATATGCTGTTAATTCCCACCATGGGGCCGTTGATGAAGCACAACTGATCGAAATGGAAACATAAATAGGATCACCGGCTTAAATCAATCGTCTTTTGTTTCGTACAACAGCACCGCCATTTGTTCGTTGGCACGAGAATGTATGAACACAGAGTTTAGGGACCTGTATTAATTGTGTTTTACACAAAGCGTCCGTAAAAGCTGAATAAGAACAGGTGAACGTGTCATTTTTCATCTCTGTAAAGGACATTGCAGTGGCCTTACGGGAGCGTGACACCAGCGTTGGCAGACCGAAAATGGGAGCTGCCGTCCTGTCCTACACACCTTGGAGATGTGGCCCAGAATGAGGGCCTCTCGTGGGGCTCAACAACGGTCACACTCTCCATTTAGCTCAATTAGCCTTCACCTTGAAGTGCTGCTCTTATACTGAAGTCACATCAGAGAGGAATGATGTTAGATATGACCTTCATAAATGGCAAAAAAAAGAGAAACATCTCAGTGTTACGGCAGCGTGGAGTGGAATACGAAGGCAGCCTGGTAAAGATGAAGCAAACGACACTCCGTCTGTTCCCTGCGCTCACCTGCTGCTCCCGCCTTTTTCAGATTCCACTGCCACCACCCATCCTCCTCACCCTCACTGTGCGTCCGTCCACATCAGATACTGTTGCTGATTGCATCTTGACCCTGGAAGAATGGGGGGGGGGGGGGGACTCATGCTCATTGATTTCCCACTTTTCTTTCAACACCATTCAGCCCTCCAGGATATCACAGGCTTCTCGCAGACACAGGTCACGAAACAATCTCTTAAAGCCTCAGTCCAGGATTGATGCACCACGCCGTGCTTCTCCTTCCAGCAGAGAATTCAGCAGAGGTTTAATTAATGGGGAAGAAAGTGGAGGGTTAGCATGCTGTGAAGATAGTGGTGCTGATGTGGAAAAACACTGAAAGGTTCAGCACCAGGGAAGATGATCAGGGAAGTTCCAGACAGGTAAGCCAGCCACAGTGCAGTGGAGGGTGCTGTCTCACCAGACGTGGCCTGGTAATGTGATACCTGTGAACACTTCAGGTACAGTGTGGATTTTCCAACTGAACATGGTTGGAGCAGAACCTGCATTCATCCATACTACAGTAGCAACAGTTAGCATCAGTTAGTTGCTCTGCTGATATGCTACCCACTATTTTACTGTTTTTACAGTATGAATACAACAGGAAGCCAGTTCTTACATATTGGACCTTTGACAGCACTGAAGTTGATTTACTTCTTAAGAAGATCACATCAATATCATGATACATAATACAATACATCATCCATATCACCCACTCTGAGCACCATGATTGGATGTTATCTTTCTGTTGTCAAATTCCATCAAAAAAGACTCTAAGCAACAAGTTATTCATCCTTAATTCTTCTGTACTGTTTGTTTGACCATAGGCACACATTTTGACAAACACAGGTGTAATTTCATACTTTAAAGATGACTTCATTCCATTTAGTTGAGCTTGCTCCAGGGCTCTGGTTTTGTTCATGCTCACTCACTCGCCGACCTGACTGACTTGGATACTTAATGGTTTGGAGCCACCGTTATTGGTTGGACCTGTGTTGTTCCTGCTTTGACAAGCCAAAATGTCTTGAGAAAAGTCTGTTATACCCTGGACGGGTCTGAGTGAGTGTAGTCATGGAGTGTGGTGACACATCTGGTCCAATCAATAGTATTTCCTGAGATATTGCCCCACATCCTGTACAGCTTACTGTAATGATTTCGATTGTAGGTTTGAATGGGGTTTGAATCCCGGCTCCCCCTGGCTGAGCTGAGCTGCATGTCAAAGTGTCCTTGAGCAAGATACTGAACTCCAAGTTTCTCCTCATGTGCATCTGGCACCTTGCATGGCAGTCTCTGCCATCAGTGTATGAATGTGTGTGCGAATGGGTGAATGTGACAAGTATTGTAAAGTTGTCAGTAGACTGGGAAAGCGCTATATAAATACCATTTACCATTATAAGCTACTCAACATCCATAACCTGAAACAGAAGATATTAAACATTAAGGAGAACAAAGTTTACCATCGGGGTAAAAAACAGATAGTATAGCTCAACATGATAAACTGTTCTGTGACCTCTGAGGAAACAGCCAGGATTAATACTTCTGTAGAGGATACTGTGGAACCATTTTGCTGTACATTAATATTCCTACTGCAGAACCAAAAGATGTATTCCAGAGATTGAAAGCGAGATTAATGATAGAAATAGCATTGATCCAGAAAGACGTACCTCATGACTGTGAGTAAGTGCTTCAGTCCCCTGGCACCAGCTCAGATCCTTTATAGTCCTCTAATGAAATTAGGATCCCTCTATTGAAGCCAAATGCAGAACTTGGAAGGAGCTCCTCTTGTTTAGGGAATGCATTATTGAAATAGGTTGCTCTTGTCTCCTAAGTGGACTCTGTGCATATCTCATATTGTGTTTTCTTCTTAGTGCGCGGCTGCTAAAATTGGAATAGAGGCTGTAACATATTTTGTTTTCATACATGCGAGGGTTTGCTCTCCCTCTGCCTTTTCTTTTCCCTCCTCACTAAAATAATGTTAATGGATAAACCTTGCAACATTTTACCTCTAAATCGGAGCATAGGTTTTATCATTAAGATCAGTCCAAACCATTCCTCTGCCAAACACTAATGTGCCAGTGCCTTTTTATTAATTTATTTTAGCCCAGAGAAAGAACCCAGAGAGTGCTGGATCATGATACATTAACATATTAATTTAAAGCATTAATAAATGGGTATTTAGGTTGTTGGGTCTAATGTATTGAACTACAAGAATCCTAACTGATATATTACATCCCGCTTATCAGAGAGGATTATGGCTGCTGAAATGGTTTTGAATGAACATTGAGGATGCTGATGACTGAATCTTTTAAGCCAGGGGCTGTGATCACCTGCAGTATGAATTACTGTGCTAATTATTTAGCTGATCAATCAACAGAAAATGTCATTGTGATAATCAGTAAGTCATTTATAGGTCTAGCATGTACGATTTAGCGACACCTGTCCGAGAGGTTGCAGATTGCAACCAACTGCACACGCCTCGTGTCTCCCTTTCCTACAGTAGGAATGTAAAACGCTTTCTCTGGAGGCGGTGTTTGGTTTGTCCATTCTGGGCCACTGTAGAAACAAGGCAATGCAGTATGGCAAAATCCATGGAAGATCCACTCCATCTGTATATAGAAGAGGCTCAGTCGCAGGTAACTAAACCACAACAGGTGGGGGTGTCATTTAATGAGTCTATGCAAAACAAGGTGATGGTATTTAGGTTGAAATGGGGTCTTACACTATGCTGAGGAAAGACAGAATGATGCCAGACATGTAAATAAACCATTTTTCTTGAATCACTCTTCACCCTGAGATGTGATTCAATTAACATCTTTTTTTTATTGTGTTAAAAGCAGGAACATCCATCAATCAGTCTGCATTTATCAAAGAATGAGTTAGATTAGAGTGTTTCTTACAGTATCTGTTGTCAACAGCTGCTGAAAAAAATCTCCTTTGGTTATTAAAAATCCCTCCAGCCGTTTGAAAGCAGCAGGACAGATATGTTAATAAATCTGCTTCCTCTGATTGAGAAGTGCTGTACCGTGGCACAGTGCCACCGTATGTGGCTGTTAACTGTGTCTACCTTGATTTAATTATGTGCAAATAACACCACGCTGCTACAGAAAAAAACAAACACACTGCGGATGGGTCAGTTATCACTCAGGAGTCTGCTGTTTGTGCCGGAAATGCCAAATGACAGTGGCTCTTCAAACCTGCTTGTCACTGCCACAGTAAAGTAAGACAAAATGTTTTGTATTTTATTCTTAAAGTGCATAGATAATCACATAAAGGCGCATTTTCTGTTGTTTCTATCATCATTGCTACTAGAGGTATGAATCTTCACTGGCCTCAGGATGCAGCTGCCAACGGTTCAAATGCAAAACGATTGTCCGTGCAGCTCAGTGTATGGTATCCTCAATAATCTATATTACTGCACGTGGCTCCTTTTTTATTATTTAAATTCCCCTTTAATTCTGAAGGTCCCTCCAATAATTGCACTACAGCAGTCTACAAAATAAAAGCTGCATCTTTTCAAGACATAGACGAAAAACGAAAACATTTACCCATCTGCAGGGCCTTACGTTTGTTGTAATCGACGATGATATTGTTTTCACATAGCAGATTTAAGATAAGGCATTTATTGACTCTGCTGCGCACACCTCTCTCAGATTTGGATGGCAAATTTGACAGCACCTCCTGAGATCTTGGCTGATTAACCGAGCCTGCTGCAGCAGTTAGTATTTATGGCTGCGGACGTGATGCACCTTCTAATCGAGAGAATTTCAACACCTCTAATTTCTACCCTGTAACCGGCAGAATGATTGACTGCTGATATGACTGGCTGTGAGTGTATTTATTAATCACCACACCCTCTGTTCTGTTTTCAATGCCAGCAAGCCCTTCACACTTTGCATCGTTGTACCTGCTGCACCGGCACACATGAAGACGTCCATACAAGTCAATGTGCCCAGGACTTAACTCAAGCCAAATGCGCCCTCTGACATCATAGTGCTACCATGCACATGTTCAGCAGGTATGATATTTACCATGTTCACTATCTTAGCCCAGCCTGTTAGCATGCTAAAACCTTCACACAACATAAAGAAATCTGTCCACCGTGAGTCCAACAAAGTGTGATGTTAACTCAACGGAGTACTGTTGGAGCTTCCTGTTCTAAAAAATGAAGTTAAGTGCTTTAAACGTGTGTTCTTTCTGATGGGATGATGTATTTGTCATCGACCAAAGTATCGGATGAAAAGTCACCAATGTAATTACACTTCTTCCTGAGGCGACCATGAATGAATGAATGTACCAACTTCATGCCTTTCGTCCAATAATGGTCATAATATTTCACTCCGACTAAACAAATGTATTGTAAAGGAAAACTCAGAGGATCACCAACTTCATTAGGATCTGGAAAACATTAATATATGTCCAAAACTCTGTGGCAATCGATACGGTGGTTGCTGAGATATCTGTAACTGTTTGATAAATGTGTAATCAGTCAAACAAAGACGTAATCAATAAGTGACTCAGTGTGACAGCTTTGGGGAGCAGAAAGCCAAAATGCTGAAACCCGATTCTGTCGATGGACAACAACTGGAGCTCCGGCTGTGCACGCGTGTTTGAATCTGGGATACTCTGGGACGTGCGCGAACGCTCCCACTTCACTCAGAAACTGCTGTCAGAATGTCTTTGATCAGGCCTCTTAGTCTCAGCTCCGGTGGATCTGCTCAGCAGCTGATAACACAAATCTGCTTGGATTGGGAAAAGGAGCTGAAGGAGCTAAATGGGAAATATGATGAGGTGTTCTGTCTGTTTATTTTTAGTCATCTAAATAATAAGTTCATCATTGAGACTGTGGATAGCCTCTCTCACGCCGCAGCTATAGGTGCACCACATAGCACCCTGAATGAATGGCCATAAACGTCTAGCATACAGTAGTTAGCAAAATAGATGTGTGACTTACATGTATGTGCTCAGAGATTCTGCCCATAATAATCCACAGACTGGGAACGCTGGTCCTCTAAGCAGATTTTTTCGAACCTGTAAGGGCTTAATATAGAATAAAAGTAGGATGTGCTTCAGACAGAGCTCCTGCTTATCAGCCTCGCTGCCAGCTCCGCTGAAATCTGCCGGAGACGCGTCTTCCTGATGTGAAGGCACCCTGCTTAATAACATGTTAATCCATAATGTGGAGAAATGGTGAGATAAGCCCTCGAGGCTTCGGTGTGCTCTCAGATTAGGACATTCGCCTGTTGGCCGTGACAGTAATATCCACGGCTCCTGCGATGTCACGGCCTCGACTCCCGCTCGATTGTTTTAATCAGCGCATACAGTATATTACCACCGTAGAACTGGACAGGGAGATGGGAACCAACTGATTGAATCCAAACCCAAATACCCTGCTGTCAACGCTGATGTAATAGGTTCAGAGAAAACAGAGGACATTACAGTTCAATGGCTACTTCACGGTAATGAGCTGTCTGTGAGGATCACTTTCAGTCCATACCATTTTCTATTAATTAAGAAAAATATTTAAATTAGTGCAGCTTTATCATTTTCAATATAATCAGCGGACATTTAACTATTGACTCTTCCACAGCAATTACACACTGGAGCTTCTTTGTCTGTATTGACACATTCTTGTAACGTATAACTTAAAAGTTATGAAGTCAAGTTTCCCATCAGAATATTTTTTATACTCTGCAGAAGCAAAGAAGTTTGGTAGTTGACACATCTGAACCAGGTAGTTCATTGTATGTTTGCAGCTGTAGCTCAGGATCCCGGCTCGCCCTGGCTGAGCCGAGCTGCATGCCAACGTGTCCTTGGGCAAGATACTGAACCTCAAATTGCACCTGACGTGCAGCTGGCACCTCTGCATGGCAGTCTCCGCCATCAGTGTGTGAATTTCACATTTAAAAAGATTGTCTTTGGATGGAGTATCACTGAACCTTTAGTCATTTTCTTCCGTACACGTCGGCTACAAAATGTTTAAAACACAATTAAGATGTGCATGACTTTGCTTGGAGATCGCAAACCCTTTGGTGAATAATAAAGTATGTTTAAGTGTGAATGGCATCCTTTTTTGGAGTTACAGTTTGGTGTTCATGGGGTTCATTCAGCTGCCAGTCGGAGGCTTTCATTCAGAAATCATGCCAGAGACGATCATGGTTTCCTTGTTTGCTTTCCAAACGTGTGTGTGTGTGAGTGCAGAAGTCCGATGCGTGTCTCTGGAGGAGATTGATGAGGTCATAGTGGTGCAGAAGCAGCATTGACGTACCCTCGGAGCATTTGGCTGCTTCATAATGATGTCACTTTGCTGTATAGCAGCATCAGAATGAGCCACACTTTACAGTGAAGCAGAGCTAATTCTGCAGACTCTTCCTCTCTTTTTTGCTCTTCTCTTCTTCTCTTCTCTCTCTCTCTCTTTCTCTCCTGGTCAAAGTCTCCTTTATACTCCTGCTTTTTGTGCTTTTTCCTCCCGCTGGCCACCGAATTCCACAAAATCCCCCCTTTGTTCCTTTTTCACTTTCATTTCTCCTCTTCTCCTCTCCGGCTTTGTCTCCCTCCTCTCTCAGCCAGTAGCACTGCAGCTGAACAGATTAATGAGCTTGCCCCGACTGAACCTGACACCGGTAGATGACACTGCAAAGACATGCTATACGTGACACAGCAATAAGGGTGCGAGAGTCATTTCACTGAAGGGTATAAGTATCGCTGCCATTGTTAGCCACATAAAAGGCTTTTGAGGTACATCAACTGAGTCAGGACTTTGAAAATATACATCAACATCGGCGGCCCACGGCTCAAGGGCCGGCGATGTTAACGTTGTAGAAGGAGCCCTCTGGCGTGTATTGTTTATTCAAGCCACATTTAGATCCGCTTCTGTACAGTGAAAGCTTTGAAGGCTGTTATTTTCGTGGGTCCCTGGAAATATGGCACCTTGGAAAACAGTAATATGGGAATCTGAATTTGATACGTTCGCTGTTAATCAGACCACAAATGAGACACAAATCAGCTTAAGTACTGTCACCTGTCTGTGCGTTCACTGGGTGTTTGGTGTTGATTGATTCTGATTCTGAGGAACTTTGTGTTCACATTCTGAGTCAAGCACAGAGGCTGTATTACATACTCTGCTCGCCCCAAGAAATCTTTCAGAAACTTTGATCGGCTGCCTTGCAGTCTGAACAGTTTCATGAATAGGTCATGAGAGATCTGTTAATAACTGTGAGCTTGTTTTAAAGTTGCTGGAGTTCTTTTTACATGTTACACCTAAAACTGTTGTGATGTAAAACTGATCTTCAATGTAAAACAGCCTGGTGTCTCCTCCAGACATCTGCAGCTCCATATTCTTTTATTTTCCTTCTACTTTCAGTTTGTGATAGAATTGCAACAAAGTAGCGCTGCCTTTCTCTCTTTGTGTTAACCTTGAGGTCACAGCCCTTGAATAAACTTTATTAACTTTATTGTCACCGGACACGACAGACTGAAGGTTCAGTGTTCATGTACAGCTCATTGATTCACACAGTGTCAGAAGTCAGAAGGTAGATTAAAACATAAAGTCACACAGTGTCTGCTAGAGTTGTCATGATACAATCATTTTTAACATCAGCACAGTTCCAGTAAAAGAAAAAGATTCTTCTTTCAATACCAAGAGAAAAAAAGGTCCTATGCACACAATACAGGATTTACATTTTTAATAATGTTAATATCTGTACCACCTTGGGATAAAGATCTAACTGTATATCTTTCTTTGAATAGTCTTTCAGTACTTTCTTGACTATCGTAACGTAGGGCTGCACAATACATGGTGTCAGCATCGACATCACGGTGTGTGCGTGCTCAGTAGTCCCATCGCAGGAGGTGCGATGTCAAGTAAGGAACTTCAACTTCTTTACTATTTGATAAGAGGCAAAACTTGCATGGATCTTTCTCTCTTTACCAAGAATAATCCACAAAAGAAGTCCATCCAAAAAATCTTTTAGTCCAATTTATGGGCTCTTGGATACGTACATGGGAGTTTATTCCTTGCGAGCGACATGCAGCATCTGCATACAGAGCAAAACACAATCATACTGGATCGATTTATTAGACAGATGATCAATTTATCATACGAAGCAGTCTGCTAATCAAGTTATCTGGTTTATAAAGTTTTGAAGTATATTGCCAATCTCAGCGTCTGCCTAGTTTTGGTTCTTATGTCTAGCATTTATAATAGACATCTGTTAGTTTACACAATACAGTCTGTGGCTCTCGCTTCCCTCCAGCATTGCTTTAACCAGGCCAGCCGTGTTTTTCTCTCAACCCAAAGTTTCATAGCAAGCAAATAAATGGGAAGCCGGCAAGTAATGTTCACTGCTGTATATTCATCCTCTGCCTCATTTTCTCGGCGATGACTTGCGTCTCTCTGGGATGCGGCACGTCTTCGCTGCTGCCTTTGATGCTTTTAGTAATAAAAATGGGAGGAAGGAGTGAAGAAAACCACTCGGCGTCAGAAAAAGGCAGCGAGGAGTCTGACTCACCGGAGTGCTCGCACGTCCAAACAAACACATATGGAAATGAAGAAGTGAGTGCACGGGGGGGGGAGAGAAGGTCAAGAGCGCATCGAGTCAACCCGAACTTCATCAGCTTAATTAAAATGGAAACGATCAGTGCTTAAAGATTTTCTGCGCGGCATAGTGTGAACAGAAGCACCCTGTATGGCTCCATTTAATTGAGTAGCTGGAACATAATTAAGTAATTTCGCTGTCATATTTGGGAGGCATCAAGGAGATTGTAGTTTAATGTGGGGAACCAGACTGTCACCAGCTAAACTGGATCACCCCCGCTGCATGTACGGCATGTATGCAGCAAGGGGATTATGTAGTAGTGCCACCCTGGGACTGGTTATAAAGGCCTGGAAGTGGATGTTCCTCAGTTATTTTGTCTGTGTCCTTTTTTTTAATATCTTTTCATAGATGTCTCAATTAGTACATTCTGTCACTCCTCCATCCACAACATTTGGCCCAGCTGCAGCGAGGCGTTAAAGGTACACCGTGTCTTCAGAGAGCTGCAGCGAGGCCCTGGAGATTAGCAGAATGAATGTGTATTAGCCCCTCAACACTGGTTGATATTCTCGCCCGAGCACGGGCTTTACAGCGGGGAAATCTTAGAGGCTTTACGGAAATAAGAGAGCGGGTTCTCGTCGGCGCTGGAGAGAAGCTCCTCGTCCCTCTTTTCTCTCTCCTCCCTCCTTTTATGTCACACTTGAAAGGGGAGACGGGGCTTATTTGGGAAAAGGCAGAGGCTTGCTGCAGAGTTGAGGACGTCAGGAGGAGTTCGGGCACAGCGGTGATTCTGTCTCCAGACTGATGTCGGCCGCGCTCAACTTGGAAATCATTCTGTTGTGATTTTTTTTTTTTTTTTTCTTTTTTTGCTCAGACTTGGGCCTCATGTGTTATTCATGATCCACTTCCTTCTGGCTCCAAAGGTTGCCATTTAATCACCATACTAATGATGTTTTCACCGAGGTGCTCTTAATTGTTGTGTGTGTGTGTGTGTGTGTGTGTGTGTGTGTGTGTGTGTGTGTGTGCACGTCTGTTCTTTGCTTGTGTACGAAGAGAGAGTTCACTTTTCATATCTGATTTTCCTGTGTGCAGTGTTTGTGAGAATCCGTGCATTAATAAAAGATGGCACCAAAGACAAAATGCAGCTTGAGTTGTGTGTCCGCTGGGGTGTGTGCAGGGTGCTTTGTTCAAAAAAAAAAAAAAAAAAAAAGGCGAAAAGCTTTAATTACGCGCGGATGCTGACGTCCTGTAGGGCTGCCTGCTGGCTCGGCACATTACAGACAACAGTATCCTCTGCCTGTGAGTGTGTGTGTGTGCGTGTGTGTGTGTGTGTGTGCCTGCAGGTGCTTGAGGAAGAAAGGTTTACATTGGAAGAGAGGAAATGGAGATATTACACCATGAAGATGACTGTAATGACTAAAGAGAATCTCACAAGGGCGGCACACTGTGTCTGCTAATTACTCTGCAGCAGTGATAAAACGCGCTAATGTTTAGAGATGACTGTCAGCAGAAACCTCCCAGTGCAGCAACATAAAGATTTTATAGGTCACATTATGTAGAAAGTGAGATTTCTTTGTTGTTGTTTTTCAAAATGATAAACCAGAACAGTCAGTCAGCCCGTAGCAACCGTCTTCTTAAATGAGCTGCAGAGATTTTCCATGAAGTTTTGATGTCACAGCGTTACAGCAAGTTCCCCCCCAGCACGACTGTAGATCCTAAAAACACCAGCAGAGTTGATACGGAAACACTGCTCAGGCCTGTGAACGCTGACCAATCAGAGCAGGCATGAGCGAATAGAGGTGCTGCAGTCCTGGACAGAATGAGAAAAAAACAATGTGTCATTTCATTAAAGCGTGTAAATGTTTCCTAGAAGACACCAAAAATAAGGTGTGCGCTGACCTTAGTGCCTTAGTGGACCTTAAGAAGATATCAGTTAAATATTTTTCACGTTTTTTTAAGTATGGGCATCCTGATATTCTTTCAGTTTTACATGTTGTTGTATCGTGAGCAGTCCAAACACATCCCTATGCCTGGGGGTGCGTCATAACAATCTGCCATGGCTCTACTACTGCTATGTATTTTTGTTGATGGTCTATATGTATGTGTAGTTCAGGAGGATAATGTGGAGCACCTCTGTCTGTGTGGTCAGTGGAGTTTGCGGTCTGCGGTGTGCATTTGTTTGTCTTGTTTGTCGTCTCCGGGGAGTGTGAGGCTGCCTGGGCCGTAATGTGGGATGAAGCTGCGCTCTTCCTGCTGCTCTCCACAGAGGCAGGTTAAGAGTAGAGGTGGAGGCCACGCCGCCTCATTCGACGGCACAATTCAGTTCTCTGCTTATCTTAGTAGCGGTACTGGTGTTTGTTTTCCATTAAGTGCCGATGTGAAATCGTGTTTTTTTTTTGTTGTTGTTTTTTTAACAGAACATGATCCAGAAAAAGATGATTGGGGTAATTTAGAATTTTTATAACCCCAGGATGGTTTGTTGTTTCAGTTCATTGTTGTCACTGGACGATAAGGTAAAATATCCTGCATCCATGACTTACGTATCTTTGCTCACCACATTTGATTGATCATTGCAAAGAAAAGGTGTTTATGTATATATTCTGTGTTAACCAGGCCAACCAGCAACAATTTTCAGTAACACACTGCGAGCAACAGATACAGTAGTTTCATTTAATGTGCAAAAATGAATAAGCAGGACAAGGACAAGAGCGCCAGACTAACCTTCTGACACTGGTCAACAAGACATTTCACTTACAAAAATGTTCTTTATACATTTTTATAAATCTGACCTGCTGAATATCAGCAGCACAGACGCGACCAATGAAAACTTTTAGTCGCACCTGACAGATTTTTGGGTGCATGTGCAACCAAAATAGTCTCACCCATGAGCTCTGATGTGATATGTTTATATGTTCATGTAAAAAAAATATTGTACAGTTGCTTCTCAGAATGTGATTTGTCTACGCCTAGATTTATTTCCCTGGGTTGATGTGAAATGGAAACTATAAGTTGTTCCTGTTTCAGAGAGATGTGGATCGGAGGCTGTAGTTTTTGGTGCTGTTGAATTGTATGACAACACACAGGGAGATGTTTCCAACCTTTTTCATCCAGAATACAAATTTAGAATCATTAAAACAGTATTAACAGAAACATTCCAACATTATGAAGGAGGGATTTGTTACAGGACTGCTTTAATCTTAGTTACATGACACAGCAGGACACAAATATCATGAGGCATGGCTTCATGTTTTGCCGTTCTGTTGTGCTGTTCATGTGCAAAACAATGATTTGTTTAAGAAATTCAACACAGCAGGTGTGAAATAAGTGTGAGATCACATTAAATTGTTCAGGCACACTGTCCTGAGAGCCCGGCTTCAAGGTAACAAGCATAAAGGGGTATGAATCAGCAGATTGGTGCACTCGCCCGGATCATACACACTGCACTTTTAAAATCATCCATTTTGGCTCAGTTTCCTCCGGATTTTAAAAAGTGAAAACCATTTGAATTTAATAATGGTTCTCCTCCAGGTGATGTTCTATAATAGGCTCCTTTGTATACCAGAAAGGTTTCTGCTTCAACTTTTTACTGCAGCCAAATAAAAACACAACAACCGCACAGTTTAATGGTGACAGTAAGCAAAACAGTAAGAATAGACAACACACACACACACACACAAGTCACCGCCCTGTGCAGTAGTCAGCAAGTTCAGAGCTTAGACACACACACACTCACACACACACATACACACTGTTTCTATCTTTTCCAAACACATATTCAGCAGTTTTTTTTTTCATTTTCTGTCTTTATTACAGCTAAAATGCTGATATTTAGTCAAATGCTTTCCATTGTATGATTTTAGGCTATATTTTCATATGGTTTTCTTCAGTTTATTTTGAAAGACATGACCATGATGAGATCTGTAGATCGTACCGTGGGCCTCTCAAGAGTTCCCCATCAATAATTAGCCAACGTGGCACATACCGCTGCTCTTACTGTCACACAACATTTCTTATTTACCGTGCTCAGTGTTCATGTTTTCCCACCGTCTCTCACGCAAAAAAGCACCTGAAAGCTTTTATTATTAAGCAGCTACAGTACATACAGCCATAGTGACTCAAGCTAAGTAAGTCAATTAAAACCATTGATAGATCAATAGACAGATGTGGCTATTGTAAAGTCCTTCAACACATATAATAGTTTTGTCATCATTGTCACCACACGATGAAAACTCTCTGTCTTTCAGAATCTCTAATGAAGTGAGACGGAGCCAGATTTCTCGGTTTTTCAGAGTGACAACAACCTTTTGCTTGAATTTCACCTCATCTGCCAGGACCCATTGGCTGAATTACTGTGAATGTCAGCGGTCTTCTCCTGGGAAAATATCGGAAGAGAAGTTAAACAAATCTCTCTAGTCCTTCCGGCGACTGCAATCGGATTTCTATTCAAGAGTTCAGCCGGGAAATAAAATAAAAAAGAGCAAAACTCTGGCTGATAAAAATTGCGTCCGAGGCTTATCAGTTTTTCACAGGGGCTCCAGAAGAGAGGCACCGTTCATCTGCAGCTTTTGTTAAATCTCTCCGGCCGCATGCGGTAG
This sequence comes from Acanthopagrus latus, assembly GCF_904848185.1. Classification (NCBI taxonomy): domain Eukaryota; kingdom Metazoa; phylum Chordata; class Actinopteri; order Spariformes; family Sparidae; genus Acanthopagrus; species Acanthopagrus latus. The sequence continues at coordinate 28,168,234 of NC_051042.1, forward strand.
ATAAATCTGCGGTATGAAACACTTCAGATGATTATTTTATGCTTGTTTGAATGTAGATTTCTTGGGGCGGCTCATGAGAGGAAATTGTGAGGTAGTTTCTTTGCCCTTAGGTTCACTTTGTCGGGTGTGTTGACGACATGATCTCAGCCACCTTGTTGTTCAAAATGTTGTATCTCCTGTTACAGCACTTAAAGTGGTTGAGTGTGAATTCGACAGGTGGCCAGTTCTTAACGTAATGCAGCTTTCTAGATTGTTACCTTTTGATAGAGACTTGATAGCTTTTCCCCTTGTGTCCAGTCTTACCTAACCAGCTGCGGACACAAGGTGGTTGTTGGTTGTCTGAGAAGAACACAAATAAGTGTATTTCCCCATAATATAGCATTTCTTTCTCTAAAGAAGACTACCTCTTCATGCCAGTATCATGGTATTTTATCTACGGAAGACTGGGTTAGGGTTAGGGTTAGGGAAATCTCAAAGGGCTTTGAGAAATAAATCTTGCAATCATATTGTAGCTGCAGAGATGTGAGATCATTCAGGGTCACATGCGAAGTAAACACAGCGCTACACATTCATACCGCTTGTGCATTTATTTCCCTTTTAAGTATGAAGTGTTTTTTTGTTTGTTTTTTTTTTGCAGTCTTTTTCAGCCCACCAACACAAAGAATGTATACTGACTTGGGTGATGGTGAATCAGAGCAGATGACGTCCTGTTTTTACTATATTTTACTGAATCTCTGTGTTAAACAGTCTATAATTACTATTGCTAACGGGGGGAACATCATCGTCCGTCATCCGGACCGGTCTGGATCCCCGTCATCGTCATCGTACGCCGCTGCGCTCTCTCTTCAGCTCGGCTCTTCAGTCCACAAGTCTGCCTCCGTCTATTTTTAAACTCTTGCTATAGCGGAGCAACTGTATGTGCGTTGAATACTAAGCACTCTAACCCTCTCTCGCTCATCCCCTCTCTAACTGTGGGTAACTGCAGTCATCATTGGCTCACTTCCATACGCAGAACAGTGCACACTTCAGTCAAGTGCCAGCCAAAGAGCCCCTCGCTCATTCTCCTTCTACTTCTCCTTCCTCTTCTTCTTCCTCGCTCTCTCTCGCTTTCCCCTCGCACACTCCTCTATCCGTCTGCTGTCATTTTCTTCATCTACTGTATATCTCGCTCTTTCTCTCTCGCCGCCTTTCATCATCCCTCTGATATTCTCTTTGTGTCTTTGCTGAGCTTAATTTTCTTCAACCTCTCCCGGCGTGGTAAGCAGCGGGGATCAGTGAGCTGAATGGCTAACAGACTACTTTGCAATCTCATGACGTCTCGGAGAGAGCCGCTGTTGTGATGCGCAGCGCTGCCGTTTTTTCGCTGAGAGTGTGTGTGTGTGTGTGTGTGTGTGTGTGTTCAAACTGGAAGAAGAGGCAGCAGAGGTCTTTACGTGACCTGTTGGAGCGCTTTCTTCTTCTCTCCGTCTCTCCTCAGAGGTGGCCATGACTCACTGAGGAGGGATTGATCTCCCCATCCCTGATATTCTCCTTGATATCCGCGTATGCTGCATATAGCTGCTGACATTTTGTGGAACATGTTGTTCTATGTTAAAATTAAATGGCTATTTTTGATGTTTATGGGCCGAGCTCTGTCTTTCATAATGCAGTGGTTTGTGTTGTTGCGTCAAGGCTTCGAGGTTTGATGGTCTCACAGGCAGACAGGCAAGTCCTCTTTGTCAAAAGTCCTTGCCGAAAAATGTTTAATTGAATTCAGAAAAACATGCCAAGTACCACGTGTGACTGTGAGAATCAACAAACAGCCTTTGTTGGTAATTATTTAAATTCTCCCCCTGTGCTCCCACATTGGTCGTTTCTCCCGTAATCTCCTGATTTCAAAGTCATACAAATGAAATGGGAGTGACTCAGTTTTTTTTTTGTAGGATGTGTTCTGGGCGCCTGGTAACTCTAACACAGAGGCAGAGGTGAGGGTGCGCAGATGACCTGACGTCTGTCTCTCACTCGAGCATCCAGTTTCACTCTGTTTGCTGCTGAAAATGGATGAAACAGGTTCAAAGAAGCAGGAACAGGCTTCCAATCGTCACTCCACTTGATGCAAGACTTTGCTGTTTATTGAAGTTCTCCCTTATCCTCCCTCTTCTTCTTTTTGAAGGTCTACCTGGCAATGATGGCTCCTGAACACAAACACCCACGCAATGCACACTTTTTTGTGACTTTATTTTTGTGAATAAATGCTAATTTTGTTTCTAAGGGTGGGTGAACACTTGGTCAATAACTCAGAAAAAGATCTCCCTCTTTTTCACAGCCTACAGTTTGCAGGCAAAGAAAAAAAATGTCATCCAGCAAATAAAAGCTGGAGAGTTTTGCTCTTCAGGTGACAAAACAACACTCGACAGGGTCCTGAATCCAGGGCAGCAGTTAAACTTCACTCCTGTGTCCTGTCCTGTGTGTTATATATACCCAGGATGCTTTGTTGACCTGTTGATGTGCTGAGGTGTTTCAGGTTGTGTGAATATAAATGAATATGTGTAAACATTACAATAATACCTGCAGTCTTTATATGTGATTTTTATATTGTTTTAGCCCTCAATGCTTTTTTGTCTCCTGAAATGTTTTCACGTTCTACTCATCTCTAATACAAACAGACATCTACAGTAATTAGATTCCCGAGTTTGGTTTTGTGCTCCTCAGACATCAAGGCAAAGGCACCTCTTCATTTCCATGTTGTGAAACAATCCTGAGGCGTTAACTGATGATTAGATGCAGGATACTGCAAGCCCCCTTTCTTTCCCCCCCTTTTCTTTGTTTCCCGGCGCTGACTCCCACTGTCTCAGCCAATATTTGAGTCCTCTATTTCTCTGTCTCTTCCCAGATCTCGAGTCATCCATATCAAAAGAACAGGAGGTGCTCTGCCTCAATTAGGGGTGAAAACTGGCACATAATAGACGGGTTGTTGTTGTGGGTTTACTGTGAAACTTGGCTCCATTTACATTTGCTCCACATGATTAATGTGATGGAAGTGAGCAGAGACTCATTTGAAATGTTTTTATTCTGCCTGACCACTCTCCCCCTCACTGAACTCCACGCAGCCGCTTGATTGGAAGATTTACTTACTGACGACTCCGACTGAGGATTTGGGCGATCCCAGCACAGATGTTTTGACAAGGTCGTGGGGATTTATCTTGAAGGGCTAACTTTCTTACATGAAAATCCTTTCTTGTGCTTCTGCCTTCCTTATTAACCAGAAGTCTTCTTTTGCCAATATGTCAGAACAGCTGGACTGTATTCCATCACATCTATCAGAATCAGGTTCTGTGCAGCATAACAAGCGATTGTTAACTCAGTCCTGCACACATTAGCTTGATGAGCGATGTCAGTACTGTTGGCCGTGCATCATCTTGTCACAGCGGTACTCCATCCCAGCCAACCAGCCCAGTGACTTTCCACCGCCCTTGGATTTTTTTGGAGATGCCGGGGAAGCACGGGTCTCCATGGCAACAAGATTATTACATCACTACTCTCCAGCTGCTGTCGTCAAGCTGGTGTTTGGCCAAGCGCTGCGGCAGCCCTACAGTGACTCCACACACTCATCACTCCACACACACGAACACACACACACACACACACACACACACACACACACACACACACACACACACACACACACACACACACACACTGCTGCGCATGCCAAAAAGCCTCAAGCTGAACTATTCCAACAAGAAGAGCGTGACCATATGTTCAAACATTGCAAGGTTTTGATGTGAGGTGGTTTCTTCCATTTAAGATTTCTGGTAGTTACTCTGTGCTCAAGAGTGTTTGTGTTTAAAGGGCAGCGCCACCTGCCTTAAGCGTCTTGTATGAGTGAGATAAGAGCAAAGATGGGAAAAGTTTGCTGCTTTTCTTTGTCTTGAATATATTTTGATTTTGGACCGGTGGTCTGACAAAAAAATGGGTATTTGAAGACATCTTGAACTAATTTCTGATGTTTTACATCCGAATAATTGATTCATTGAAGTGCTGAAGAAAAAAAACAGAGGAGCATTGAAATTGAAAACATTTTTACATGTTAACTAAACAATGTCAATGAGGAAACTTTTAAAGGAGACATATTATGCTCATTTCCAGGTTCATCATTTTATTTTTGATTTTTGGTTTATGTGCTTTAATGCTCAAAAAACACGTTGGTTTTCTCATACTGTCCAGTGTTGAAGGACTACGTTTGAAATGCTCTGTTTCAGCTCCTGTCTCTTTAAGAAGCCCCTCCTGAATACTTGGCCTGCTCTGATTTGCCAGCTCACACTGGCCTGGGCCAGCATTGCTCATAGCGTTTCCAGTTGGCCTTGTTGTATGTTCACCTTCCAGGTAGCTTCACTTCTATATTGAAAATAAGTTTGAATCAAATAGAAGCAAATATGTGACAGTGTGATGTCACAAAGTCACGGCATTAAAGGGCACTTTTGGTGTGTGTTTTCTGTTGGAGAGAGGAGCTCCCATTGGCCTTTTTAACTTTCAAAACCTTTTACATGCACAAGAACTTACTGTATATAACACACTGAAGGAAATGAAAAGAAACGAAAAAGCGCATTAGTTTCCATTAATGCTAAGACCATATCATCGTAAATTGGGATATTCCTAGTCTGTGTCAGACTCTGTAGCTGTCGTCTCCACTTGTAGCCTTCGTTACCCCAGTTTGGTTTTTCGCCTTGGGGAAGGTTAGTTCTTAAAAGGTTTGGCACTATTTAAATGGGGTTAACGGTCTCTGTTAGCCCAATTTTCAGTGGGCTGGGTCCCTGTGGATGCCCATGATGGATGGCCACATGAAAGCAACTTCACCTAGATGTGCACATGCAGAAGCGGGGGGTGTGATTGGTACAAAAAGGTCCGACAGCACCATGCCTGGCATTTTTTGTAGCTCCAGCACAGCACCGTCCCCTTTCCTAACCCCCTGTCCGTGCCAACCAGGTTGTTTCAAGTGCAGGAAGGCTGAAAAATCCACCGTGTCCCTCAGCTATGCTGTTCATCAAGTTGACATTACTGCTGCAGACAGGACAGTGTATCCCAGAAGGCCTTGTGTACTTCCTGCTTCAGCGGAGGTCAGCGTGACCTTGCCGCCTGACTGAACGCTCTTCCACTCTGACTGTGGTCCCTCAGCCTCCGAACATTTATGTGTGCACAGCGTGCCGTGGACCCTGGAGTCTCACTAAGAGGAGAGAGTCGAGGATAGATGAATGTCAGGTGAGCTTTGACTGGAACGAGAGGAGTGAAGAAGGCGGAAGGGAGGATGAAAGAACTAGAGAGCAGAGGAGACCCACCTGCCCAGCTGTGGCTGTGGTGCAGTCTACCTAACGTGATGGTAATTTCACTGGATATTATGAAGTGGAAATGTAAAGACATTAATTCACTTTATACCTCAAGTTATCCTTTCATTTCGTTCATGCACGCTACTACATTACACTGTATCCTCTTGCCCACGCTCGTCCAGTTCTTACGTAAATTAAACATTTTAGCGCACATCTAAAATAAGAATTATGATGTCAGCATATATATCTGCAGAACAGTCATGGGTGGTGGGGATTAAAGATTCATAGATTGTCAGAAGGTGGAGGATAATGCCGCAAAATGAGAGGTGAGGTCCAGAGAGTAAAGCGTTGGGCGAGAGAGACGAAGGAAGAAAAAGGCAAGTAGGGAGAGGAAGCATGAAATAATTACATGATGTGTGTGTTAAAAAAAAATTGTAGGTCTGTTCCCTGTTGAGCAGTTCTAGCGCTTTACTGAGAGTTTTTCCCGCATATAGCATAAATTAAGAGAAGATGTTCGGGGAGCATCTCCATATCCAACAGTTAATTCTTCGAGCTGGATACTTATTTCTCTTGCCTTTGCCTATAAAGATCTGAGTGAGGAGGGCGGCTCAGTATGTGAAGAGGAATCACACACAGCTGGACTTAACTGCTCAGTGCAGCAGGAACTTCAAGGCAAAGGAGCTTTATTTTTATATGGCACATTTGAAACAGAGGCAAACTAAGGCACTTTCCAGGCAGTAGAAGGACATTTGAAGACACCAAGCAATAAGAAACATTATGAAATCAATAAGATAGAATAAAATTGATATGATGAGTTTAAATAATGGATAAAACTAAATAAATATGCAAATAGACTTTACCAAAAATACAGTTGGAGCACAGTAATCAGCTGAAAGTTCCCCCAAATGCAACAAAGGAAATAAAAATGCAGCAGAGAACTAATCACTGAAAGGCACAAGAGAACAGCAGAGTTTTTAATTTAGATTTGAAAGTAGCTGGAGTCGAGCTCACCGGGGATTTGGTTCCATCTGTGTGTTTCAGCGTGTTTTGTGTCTGACTCAAGGTAACAGTCGACTGCTTCCCAGAGAGCTAAGAGACCCGCTGAGTTTATATTCTTCAAGAAGATTAGAAACGTGTTTTGGCCCCAGATTATTGAACGATTTGCAAACAATCTCTTATTGTTTTTCTACCTGATGCCAGTGTCAACACGGGAGGGATTTGCTCATTTGTCTCATTTACAGAAGTATTCTGAATGAGCTGAGCAGCTTTTTGGGAAGACCACCCTGCTGAAAATGAGGGTATGAATGAGTTTGAATGTCTGGACATGAGATCTCTAATTCTTGCTATTTCTTTGAGATAATAGAATGATAATTTAGTTAGTGCCTTGATGTGGCTGCTGAGGCTCAGCGCTAACTGTCATTCTTCTTCCTCGTTGCAAAACACAATGATTTATGTCTTGTCTTTACTTAATTTAGGGACATCTTATTGCATCCTGCTGTTTTCTTGCGCCGGTCACTGATAGACTTAGTCTAAGTAACCACAGCTAGTAACAGTACCTATCTGTGTTGTCTACATACTGTAGGTGTGATTAGCAATGTTAATTTCATTTATGATTTGCCCTGTAGGGAGCATGTACAGGTTAAATGATTGTGGTACAAGAATTGAACCCTGGGGGACTCCACATGTCACGATGAATACGCCAACAACATATCCTCTGTGCATTCATCCAATTTGTGTTTTTGCTCTTGTGTGTTTTTTCTCCTAAGGGGGTCACCATAGTCCTCCAGTGTAATGAGTCATAATCCTGCTATGGTACCCAGTTAATCCAGCGGAGGACTGTTCTACTGCTGTATACAGTATCGCTTGCCATTGAAGTAGCACTCTGAGCATATATGTTCTGAGTGCCGCTTCCGATTCAAGCAACCATCACTGGAAAGTCAAAAACATACAAATTGATCAGAATCTTGCAATGAAGAATGTGCCATTCATAAGAAACAGTTCTCTACTTTCCTGTGGATTGTAATCGCTTTGACGTTCAGCCACAGCACCTCCAGCTTTTCACACGAGTCGCCTTAGTTTAACCCTGGAAAATGAGCAATCCGTCTACACTTCCCCTCCACAGCCAGAGGGGATGGAACAGAGGTGTTAAACATGGCGAGAGGTGACTTCTATTCAATTAATGGAATGTCGCCCGTTTGACATCAATTTACAACGACATTCATCTCAGAACAGATAAGTGAGCAGTGATGTCAGAATCCAGAATGACTCAGTTAATATTCTCAAATTAAATACATATTGTATTAATTAATATTTACACTGGAGCGCCTATTTTTGGGGCAGATCGGGGAAGATTGGAGTCCCGCTGTTTATTATGATAAATGTTTCATTGCTTGCTGTGTGATTTTAACTGGCAGGCATCACACTTGAATGACATTTGACTGGATCTTTAATAGAAGAGTGTATTTTGATGGTGATGTCGAAGTTTCAGAAGAGGCTTACTGGAGGAGTTTTTTCTCTCCTGTTAACGTCAGTAATCAGACTGTCTCTCCGGGCTGAATCGCTGACGTTACAGTGAATTAAAGGCGCTTCGGATTTCAAATTCATCCATACTGTGTGTATTTTTAGAGTAATTAGCATTTCCCATTACGCTCCCTGCTGAAACAGGATCTCATACCTGCAGGTGACGTGTTCAAATTAGTTTGTTGTCTGTAAAGAGGCGTTTCTGTCTGATGACTCGACAGAAGCTACCGTACCAAAGCCCTTGACTCGTACATCATTTACATTCTCCCTGCACTCTCTCCTGTAGTGTATACGTGCGGCTCAGCTGTTGCCGCTTATTAATTAGTCAGTGAGTTCTGACGCTGCAGAAACGCCTGACCTCAGTTTTCCTACAGGCCTACCTGGATTATTAATTTGCTCTTGTGGGGGATAAACCACCGCGCAAGTTCATGTCGTGAATTGTTTGAGAAGACTGTAGGGTTGTTTTCTTTGTAATTACTCAGCGGCAAAACATTTCATCCGAGGAGAGTAAATTCCTTTGGGGATGATTCATCAAAGTGCTAATTTTGTCCCCCTTCTTTACCGTTTCAGTCTGATTTACTCATTAAAACCGCTCTTATTAGTATTCTCTCACTGTCAAACTGCTTAAATCCAGATGAGAGAAGCTGGTAAAAATGATCTGCAGCAGAAAGTGTCTTTTAGAAGTTTCACTGCCCTGGATTTAAGATCTCTAGGCCTGCAGGCTGATTGGAAAGTCTTTGCCGCATGAAAGTAATGGTCGAGATTTCATGATTCACTGTTAAGTTGTTGTTAAGATATTGTAACTGTCAAACACAAGGATTGGATATCAAAGGTAAAGACACAGAACATTTTTCACATCTCTCTCCATGAAAAAAAAAAATGTAATTAGCACAATTTCAGTTCCAGTCCCAGATCTTTTATGTTTCCTTTGTATTCAGACAATCTGTATGTCAGTCATGCTACGCCTCTCTTCCACGGCAGCCAGGCTAATGACATTTAGAAAGCATCTAAAAGTCAATTACCAACACAGAGGATCAATAGTTGCTCTGTTTTTCTTAGAAAATTGAGTCAAATAATGATACCGGGACCTCAAAACCCAGTTTATTCATAATGAATCTATATTTTCAACAGACTAGCTCCCGGTCCGGTGGACTTCTTCACTCCAAACATCACGTCATTTGTTCACCTGACATTTTGCTCAATATTGAAGCAGGGGAGCAATGATTAATGTTTATCAAGCCCGACTGGTACTGAGAAACACTGCAGCTCTGCTTTAAAGACCACAAAGTATATCTGAGTGCACTCAGTTAACAGGATGCACGTGATGGACCGCTCAAACCTGCGCACATGATCTGACCTCCCTCAGATGAAACCTCAGTGCTTGTGCAGACATTGATGCTATGGATGTCTGGCTTCTTCTTAGTGTGTCAGTCAGGCTTGTTATGTTTGAGGCTTGGCAGCACATGATCATATAGTCCTCAGCAGTCAGCTGCCAGTTAAGCCTCCCTCTCCTCCTGCTTGGTGCGCAGTGAGAGTGATGCAATCGTCAGAGGTACTGGAGCTTTTAATTGAAATTCTTGTACTGCAAGTAACCGTCCTAAATGAAGTGCTGTCTCAGTGGGATGTTCACTCTTCCTCCCTAACCAACTACATGTGCTCAGCTGCTGCATTCTCTGCAGATGTTTGTCACACAACCATGTGACGTGAACATGGAAGACAATCATGAAAACAGTGAGCTAATTTTCATCCACTGCAGCGCTCTCATGGCATATCAAAAGATGAAGCGGATGTAATCCCGCTCACAGAGACCCCCGGGATGCCTTTCTTCAACGAGGACCGGCTGTCTCATGAGGCTGGTGTCTTTACCTTGCCGACGGCAGTTCCGTCAGGGAACTGAAGCTGATATATCCATCGCCGCTCTCTTCAAAGCCACCAAGATCCTTTGAGTAAAAATCATAATTATACCACACAGAACAGAGGAGCTGCTGGTCGACCACTGCCACCACCTAAACTCGTTAGCAAACAGTTGCTTATTTACACATGCAGCAGATATGAAGCAACGTTAGCATTTACTTGGCAAATTTATGTCTAATATTCAGTGTCTTTTCAGAAAGATGTCTGGCTCTCAAGTGGCTAAATGCTCCACTAGTGTCTAATTTTGTCTGCTGCTTGGTGCTGAGTGTGAAATGGATTAAACCGATGTGAACCGAACGGTGCAGCCGCGTGCTGAAAGATGCCAAAAACCTCTGTAGGGCTGAAGTAAAGTTGGGTGATAACTGCCTGTACGTTTTTACATTCATGTAGCCATTTGGTCCATTTTTAAAGATAAATGTATTGATTTTTGTTGCTTTAAAGAAAGATATCACATAGAAGCAACCTGTAGATATAAGATATGGTTGTTATGGAGTTGAAACGTGACCATAGCAACAGGCATCATTGGGCCCCCCCCAGTCAAAGAGGTGTCTAGGTCTCATGACCGGCCATTTTTCACACTTTCATTGCTTCACGCTCTAAAAGTCAAACAACTAAGAAATGACTCTTTGCTCTATTTTAATGGTCCAGAGGCTGCTGCTGTAAAGCCCAGATGGTCTGTGGTCATGGAGTGCGTGTGTGATACAGAAGTAAATCCACCTCTGCCTCTCTTAAATCCCCTTCAAATTCTATGTTTCGTCTGCTCTTATGTCCTCATTTTACCTCCTGCCTCAGTAAAGACAAACTCGGAGGGATGGACTCCAGGCCGCTCTGGTGTGTTGGACATCAGTGTTGGCTGAGGTTGCCTTTTGCAGTGCTGTTTGCCCATGTTAGCACCGCTTACAGTGTCCTACGAGACGAAGCTGGCGTGGCTGCTGGGTTTTGCTGGGCATTTGCCCTGAGAGGGGGCTTAACCCACATTTGGGCGGCGGGGGGGATCTGAGCCCTGTGAAATGAGCCAGCCTGGCCCCATGTGTGTCTTTAAACGCTGCCCCAAATCAAACATCCAGCTCCGTCTGACTTGCAGTTCTCATTAGACTTACTTTCCATCATCAATCAAGCTGCACTTCAGGCTTCAGAGTCACTCGAGCAGTCTTGTAAATTGTCAGTCAATGTTGGTTGAAGGGCAGCTAAAACTTTGCAAGGTTAAGGGGCTAAACTATAACAGCAGGATGACAGGTAACAACATCAATCAGACAAACAGACAGAAAACCTCTAATGCCGCTTCGGCCCCTGTAAGGCACCCCCGCCTTGACCTGTCTGTCTTGTCGGGTCCAAACATAAACAGTCTGAATCCCGGCGCAGGCTTTTTGTCCATTCCGACAGCGTGGTTTATATGTGACGAGTGTGTTGTTGAGCTGAGCGCTGTGTGACAGGAATAAGAACGACTCCCGGTCGTCCTCTCAGGGGCTCAGTGAATCTCTGCAGCTCTGCAGCTAATTGTCTCCTCCTCTGTGTGTCTGCATTTCCAGTGCTTGCTGCAGCTTTGTTCCTGTCACAGGCTGCTGTTTTTCTGGTATCAGTTGAGACGGCGCTGCCTCACCTGTGCAGATTTTGAGGTCATATTGTAAAATACAATTACTTTTAGGCATTGAAACATTAATATTATTCCAACGGTGATTTTCTTCATATCTATGAAATGAAACCAGCAACGTCCCAATAACTGTCAAGGATCAAGACACTTATTATCTTCCTCAGGACTTTCTCATAAGTGTCAGTGTACCTGATGTGTCGGCTCATTTGCATCATCTGTGTTTGCCTTTGGCTCAGTGCATGGATAGAGTCAGTGTTGCATGTGTTTCTCTCTCTCTCTCTTTGAGTGTGTGTTTGTGTGTGTGTGTGCTTGTCCCAGAGGGCTCTCCATCTCCACTGTCATTAAAAGAGAGCTTCTTTATCCTGGTTACCCTTGCACCAGGGAACTGCCCAGCCCCAGGGAGCACCACGCTGATTGGGGTAAAAGAATTCATCTCTTGACCTCTTGTCAGCCTAGTTAGGTGTTTTTTTTGTTGTTGTTGCCTGCAGTGATTAAATTTTACCTTAAATGGAGATGAGAGATTACAAAATTCAGCGATTCTTTCAGGAAGAATGTTCCACCACCTAGTTATTATTGCAAACTGGATATATGTCATGTTACATTTGTGGCTGGGTAGACGTGTTGTTTTTTGCAGCTGAAATGATTGAATGCATACACCTACCTCTTCACACATTTCAGCAGGACTCTGGTGGGAAAAAACATCCGTGCATCTTTTCATCAATCATGTCCATCGTCTCTCTCGTTGCATTTTGATTCATAGTCCAGCCGAGATTACATTTACATGGAATTCAGCCCCAACTGAACCAAACTGTCGAAGTAAATTGATTCAAGTTTCAATTTTCTCAACGTCGCCTTTAGCTTTCATTAGCTTAGTGATGCACAACATTGAAAAATTTGCTCAGTGAATGGATGTTTTGTGACAAAATGCACCATGGGAGCTTGTACCTTTTGACATTTTTTTTTTTTTCAAAGAACCAGATATTTTCTTACGCAGTTCTTAATGTTTCTGTTCAAAAAACAAAAAAAAACATCGATCTTTGCAGCCCTGTTACAGCAGAATAATGCAAAACTACGGGGCACCCTCATCAGACCGAAAAATCCAAAGTATGTATTTCTTCCATTCTGGTTATTTTCTTTCTTACTCACAGAGCAGATTCAGTGAAGCAGACAAAAACTTGCAATTTATTTTAATTGGACATAAGCTCACCATCTATTAGCAGATGGTGTGTCAGTCTGAATTGCAGTCAGTACTTTTGTTTGACTGGCAGGTGTAATATGCTGGCTTGGTCTTAATGTGCTTTGCCATGAGTCAGCTGAACTCTGCTGAATACATCCTGTATGTGCTGGTTCTGTTCTGGGACGCTTGCTGTGTTTCGACTGACTTGCATTGTAATGATTCAGCAAAACCAATTTCAGTCCTGGCTTCCTTTGGATCATTCTTGGGATTTGCAGGTGTTGGAAGTTGGAAGGTTGCTGTCCATGATGGCTGTGTGGCTCAGGGGTCAGAGCCAGTGTCTTGTTATTAGAAGGTTGCTGGTTCAGTTCCCCTTGGCTGCATGTTAAAGTGGCCTTGAGCAAGATACTGAACCCCACAACAGCTCCTGATGTGCTGGTTGGCACCTTGCATGCCATCAGTATATGAATGTATGAATTACTGTAAGTTGCTCTGCACATCAGCATCTGCTAAAACTTAAACGTAATACCAAATGCTGCTATGATGTGACATAAGTCAGTAGCCTCGGTGAAGGAAGAGGAATGTTTAAGGCAGTTGGTTAGAACTACCACTCAACACAAGCTTTTAAAAAATATATATTTCGGTAATTGGTTCAAATGTATTCCAACTGCACTTGCTTTGATTCAAAAAGAATAACAAGTCTCATTTAATATGTCCAATTGTTCTGTTGTATGTTTTGCGATCTAGTTTACTGTATATGAGCACGATATGTCAGATTAGTAGCTCATGATATATCTGTTTTATTCTTTCATGAATGCAGCCTGATGCATTTATGTCTGTTTTCATGCATTTTGTTTTTGAAGCAGCCAGGTTCTTTTTGGTACATTTCACTGCCTTCCCTCTGCATTGATAGATAAAACCTTTCAGAAGTGTCATTTCTTGAATTTCGACTCGATGGAAGAGCAGAAAACAGCATGTCACTCTTCATTTAGATTGTGCTCAGTTCTGGCTCACAGGTCTTTCAAAAGTTTAGTGAAATTCTAAACCCGTGCTAATTTCCTACTTTTAGCGAGGCAGGCATGGTGAGTGCTCCTCAAAGAGCTCGTCCTCTAATGGGATCCAGCAGGCCTGAATATATTGACATGATGTGACTGGACTGTCATCTAGTCACATGAGTTGGTTCGCAGTGACTCTTGTCATTGGAGATCTTTGATTCTGACGCTGGTGATGTAATGTGACAGAGCTTGGGGAGGGGGTGGGGGGCGACTAGAACGGCGAAGAAAGGCAATGAAAGAGTACAGAACTCATCTCAGGCCGCTGGTGCAAATTATGGGAAATGAATGTGCTCTGCCGTCAATTCAAGTCAGTTAATGTTGATGTTGTGCTCCGGATAAAAAATTAGCAGTGCCTTTGTCTGCACCTGCTCACACTTAACGCTACGGGCTTTTACGTGATGAGTTCCATATAACTCTGACACTGGAGGCTGTAATTGTACTGTGAGGTTCTGGATAAAAGACCGCTGGCTGGGTCCCTGTTGAGTTGATTTGATTAAGTAGGAAAAGCATAAAAATTGTGCTCCAATTACCAATTTCCAAAGTAAATAAAATCTACATCCACTGATCCTGCTGTTTGCCGTGCTCATGCCCCGGTCTGCCATCACTTTGATCCTCAGACAAAACTTTGTCACTTCTTGCCATTTTTGTCCCCTTCATGCCGCTGTTGAATGATTCAGAGACCAAAGGGGTGATCTGGGTATGACAGTATCCTTTGGTGTGCCCAATTATAGGAATAAATCCAACGCCGCACAAGAGGAACGCTCACATTTCATTTTAAAACAGATTATTTGACAAACTCTGAGAGTATAACCTCTTCAACTAGGCTTTCAGAGTGCAGCCCTGAGGCAGACGGAGCCGACTTTAAAGACCAGAGGTTGTGGATAACAGCCCAATAAGGGGGGAAGAGAGCCTTTGATAGTGCTTCGTTATCCTGCAGGCAGCTGCCTTGACACATGAGCTTTCTTGTTCTTTTTGTTTCGACCAGAAATCAAGTTTCCAAGCGTCCCTTCATTTCCCAGCGCGGCAGTAATGCGAGTTGTTCACGGCTCACGTAGCAATGTCCAGAATTCAATCACGAAGTCTGCTCGTCTTATCTACACGCACACGCTCTCTCATTGTAGAGAAAAACTTGCTCTCAACTTTGTGTCACCGTCAGCTGTCATTTTATCATTTCCTGCTGTTTAGACTGAAACTGTCAGATCTCTTTACCCGGCAACAGTGCCGTTAATCACCACTGCTGCTATATATAAAGAGAACTTCTTCAAAGAATTGAATCGCCAAAGCTCTCTGTTTAATCACTCGTGCAATGGAAATGGCATTCAGTGTGAATTTTCATGTCACAGGCAGCACGTTGGCATTTGAGGTGCATGAACTGCACTTTGAGTGTGTGTGCGGTGTATGTTGAGCCTGACGGAACGAGGTGAGACGTACATGCAAGTATGACAGCGCAAGGTGGGATGTTGGTATTTTGCAAAGCACTCGGTTCTTTGACATTGCGCCGTGAAAGATGTCAAGCAGCCGAGCCTGATTTCAGATGATAATCAGACTGATCCAGTCGATCGTCTCAGCTGGCTGCAGCGTAATCCTTCGGAGTAACTAGAACCGTCAAAAGTTACGGCAGTTAAAAGCGTTTGTTTTTGCTGCAGACGGGCTGAGGTCATTACATCAGTTTCTTACAATGTTACGGAAACGTTTCGGCGATTCAGACCCTTTTGTTGAATAGTAAGATGTATTATGTTGCCATAAAAGACAAAGTCTTCATCATCAGACTCACACTGATTGATCTTCTTCTATGCCAATGGTGTGTAGTGTCAATGAATTAAAACATCTCAACAATATAACCCTCGCACTGATCTTGATAACTGCCAATTTTTTATTTTACCGGCTTCAACAAGATCTTACATGTGATCTTGAAATGTGAGTGAAACTGAGTGATAAACACTGCAGGAGCAGAGCTTTCTTGGTTGATTTACTACGAGCTTGTTGTTCTCTAAACACTTGTTAAACACTTTTTTCTTATTTCCGCACCCTCCTGAGGTTCATAATTTCGTAGCGAACGATCGTCTTCCACGCTGGGTTTCCACATTTGAGCGTATCCAGTGTTGAAGGTCCTGTGTGGGTGGCTAATCACTGCTCATGTGTCGAGGTTGTATGGATGAGATGAATACAACAGAGGGCTGTCATGCCTGCAGGTTACAACACAGGAAAATACAGTAGTGTAGTATTGTTTGTGGAGCTGGGTTACGAAAGGAGACCTTCTCCACGCATTTAGAAAAAAAAAAAAAAAGACAGTTGATGTGAATGATAGGCATAGGAGCGTTTCATATGAGTGTATAGTAAAAGGTTCTGATCTGTAATTAAGCTAGTATACCATCTGTTTCTGGCATCTCTGATGTAAACAAGTGTGTTCAAATAGAGGTGGTTTGCCTGCAAGATGGCTTTTCTCTCTGGATGAATGCTGAAATCGTAGCTAAAGTGTGTGGGCAATTATGCCACTGAGAAAATTACTCTCAGCAGGCATTTAAAAAACAAATAAATTAGCTTATGAACAGTAGGAATAATCCCTTTAACTCTGTCTGAATGAGTATCCAGGGAGGTTGAAAGCCAACAGAGTAAAAAAAAAAATCAATCCAATGACAATAAATGGGTTGGCATGTGTTGGCAAGAGAGGATCACAATGAAGTAATTTAAACAAAGAGGCGAAGGGTAAACTGTTCACAGTCCACTGCTCGGGAATATTGGATGAGACTGTTTTGTTTGTGGCATCTGGTTGCTGAATCAAATGATACCTGAGCGAGTGTGCACTGAGCTCACAGCAGTCACACACACACACATACGTAAGAAATATGTAAGAAACACTCAAATCTTAGCAGGCAGTGTTGTTCACACATTTCTTTTTCTCCCCGTTTTGTAGTAAAGAAGTATGGATTGAAGACTTTTCCTGACAGAGTGAACCATCCTCTCAGTTGATGTCGAGGGTTCTGTCCTCTGGACTTTTTCTCTTCACATCCACCCACAACAATGACAATGACTGCAGGGGAAACATCTCAGACGGCTCAGCAAGACTTCAGCTGGTGTCATAACCGCCTGTGATAGTGGTATCCTCTCATTTTTCCTAAGTGTTGCTAGTTTGGATACAGGATCCTGGCTGTTCAGAGCAGCTGTGTTTTCTCTTACTGTAAAAGAAGCACAGCTTCGTCGGTTTTTCTCAGGAACGCGGCTCGCTTTATCAGCGGATCGGCACAAGAGGGAAGCTGTCTTACTGCTGCTCTGGCTCAGTTTTCCATTCATAAAACCATTCTGGCAGCATCCTGACTGTTATGACTGCACACTGACGGTCACATTGTCCCCAAAGGAAATAAACCAATTCATCCGATGAACAAGTGTGCTCATGGTGCATTCTGGGGGAGCTTGAGGAGGGATAATGAAAAACCCTTTGTGTGGAGGATACATTGCCTCTCTGTTGTGTGAGGGCATGTCTGTGTGTGTGTGCACACCACCTGGTACGGTGATGAGAGAAGATAATGATAAACCCTGTGCATGTGTGCTTGTTTGTGTGTGCGAGTGATAGCTGAGCCTGAGTGCCTGGTGTGTGTATGTGTGTGTGTGTGTGTGTGTGTGCGTGCACGTGCACGTGCGTGTGTGTGTGTGTGTGTGTGTGTGTGTGTGTGTGTGTGTGTGTGTGTGTGTGTGCGCGTGCGTGTGTGTGTGTGTGTGAGCTCTGGAACAGCCCGGTGTCCTTCTGAATCCTTGTCTGGATGCAAGCGCAGCAGATGCAGGGCGCCTGCTTCCATCATGGACCATGATCAGTAACACGTTTGACCTGCTGTCTGCTCGGTCAGGGCAACAGTATCGGTGAACCGCTGTCTGTGGTGTCAGAGCTCCAAGTCTTTTGTTACAGCCTTTCTCTTCGCTCTAAATGTCACATTTTTCTTTGTAGATGTTTTTTTTTTTTCTTCGCATGTCATTTAAACTATGTTTTACCGGGTTGTTCGCTCGCTAATTCGATCACAATCTCACGCTCTGAATCGTGTCGCTCACCTCTGCACGCTGAGTCAAATGGTTGCTCAGCCAAATAATAACATCAGTTAATCTCGTAAATGGACCGCTATTATAGGGTCCAGGAAGCTGAGTAGCTGGTGGGTAAAGTGACCTCGGGGCATTTGCTGCAGTTATCCTCTCAATACTTAAACCACTTATTCGTGACACTTTGCGGGAAGGTAAAACATAGAAGGCACCACAATGGAGATTTATGTTTGCATCAGCTTTATATAAAAAGGGCCCAATCATGTTTCCAAGTTTTATGCCTACCCCTCATTCTTGAGTGAACCCCTCGCCCTTATGGCCAGAGTTAAACCAGGTACTGGTGGAAATGTTTTCAAACTTTCAAGCACCTCATATGCCACCAATTTCATGCCATCAGTCAAGCCCTCAAATAAGAAAGAACACGGCGCTAACATCAGCAACCCGCGCTCCCCCCCAGCGAGTCAGCATTGATACTATAGTGGTATAACATCAGCTTGTAGGCACGATTGTTTCATGCTTGTCATAAGGAAAAGGACCCTGATGCATTCGAACCACAGAGCTCTCAGATCCCTGCGTTCTGAAAGATCTCAGTTTAGAGGACCATGTAGCCGCAGCACTTTGCTCTACTCCTCTAGCCCAACAAGATTCAGGGCTTCCTTTGAGTGAATGTGCAAAATGGAGGGGTAGAGCTAAGTCGTTGGGGTGTATTGGAGTTCTGCCAAGTGTCGGGTAAACTCATGTCAAGTAGACATCTGAATACAGATGTAACGTCTGAGGAATTAAGCAGTGCATGTCAGGTGTAATGTAATATTTTAGAAAAGAACACTGTGATTGGTGTTATTAGTCTTGTTAGTCTGTATTATTGGGGAGAAAAAAAGTTCTGGTGATCCATCCAAGATTGTTCTGAATTGTTTTCTCTTCTGTGTATGACTTTTTTTCAAACTATTTCTGGATAATATTTCCCTTTTTTCCATCTGTGAAAACAGTTTTTGGCATGTTGTTTTTAAATAATTACCCAGCCAGTGTATTGGAGTTGATAATAATAATAATAAATTCAATCTCATAAATGATGAGGTGGAAGTTTTGTTGGATGTCGTGCGCAGCACTGCCCTGGACAGATCTTAAGTTGTCTAATTATTTTTCCTTTTTCTCACGTAGCAGCTACTTCCGCTCCATTTATGAGTGTGTTTTTTTAATTGGTTGGAGTTCTTCATGGTTGGTGACTTCCAGAGAAACTGCTTGACAGTTGCTGCGCTGTGAGCTGTTATTCGCTGCAGTAAGCTTCCTCTCACTGATCCTCCTGGTCTGGGTCAAGTTTGCGTGGACGTGACTTTGTTCAAATTAATCTGGACCTTGTCTGTTTTGGTTTAACGAAGATCAGAGGTCTTCTGGAAACCTTTCTGCTGTCTGTTATTTCCACCTGCCTTGTTCCTCTCTGGTGTTCTTCTCCCTGCTCTCGGACAAGTTGTTGTCGCTCTCAGTAATGGGTAGAACAGTAGCACTTCCAGCCAGACCTTTGTACTGCCAGTGTGTTTGATTGTGAGATCAGGTCATGAAAGAGGAATTTCCTCCTGTTAATGGCCCAACAGCTTCATGACCAAAACATTTTTATCCACTGCATGGCTCTGTTGGTGTCAGTCTGTCGGTTGGTTAACAGTTTGGTGTCCATCAATCCATCTGATAGTTGTTCACATGCCATGAATTGTGGTCCAGATGTGGTTCTCAGAGGGTGACGCCTGCTGACTCTGGTGATCCCTCGAGTGCCACCATGAGGTTGATGTTTCTGGTTTAAGATGAAATATCTTATAAATATTGGATGGAGTGAAATGGAATTTGATTCAGACATTAATGTGTCCCTTCACGTAACAACTTTGGTTTATCTGGCACCGTTATCGGGTCAGAAACCTGCAAACCTCAAGACATTTCCACCATCCTTAGTGTTCTTAGTGTATAGTTATTTTAGCTAAGATGGTAAAAATGAAAGCATATTAGCATTGTCATTGAGTGTTTAGCTTGAACCAGTGTTCCTCAAGGAGTTGCTAGCATGGCTGTGGATAACAGTTCTTATCTCAGTTAAATCTAACTGGATTGTTAATAGTAGAATGACATATTCTGGAGACCTTTACTCATTTTAATAAACCTGAATCCATCTGGATGAAGCATTACTTCTCAAGCAAGAGTAATCCAAAGGTTTTAATGAAACCATGCAGTTTTTTTTTTAATCCCTCCCCTTTAACACTTGTGGACTGTTACTTTGCTGATTCATCACCCACCTTTTCATCCTGATGTTTGCCAAAAGTCTGAAAAGTCTATTTTTCAGAGAGGTCAGAGGAAAGTGGCAAGCTGGGAAATGCGGTCGTCCTGAGGTGTAAAGATGATACGGTGACTACGTAAACGACACAAGCACGCAACCAAAGCTGTAGCTGCAAAGTTCGAATCAGTTTGTTCAGCTGTGAGCACTTCTGGTCTCATCATTGTCACGATGACAATGAGACGTTATTTGCGAGTAAGCTCTAAACATGCTCTGCTGTAATGAGCTTTGTACTGAAGCCTGTTTGAGAGACATCTGTGAGTTTACACCTTGACAGGCGCCAGATGGCACAGGTATGTAGGAGTGTGTTTGCAGCGATGGTTAAACTGCATCTGAAGGAACAGACTTGGTAAAATGATGGCGCGTGGGATGTTTTTATATTATTCTATCATACCTTAAATTAAGTTTGGTCAGACATGTATACGCTCATCTTGGTTCTACAGCCAGCTAAATTAGGTTTGTAATTGCAGCTAAATGTCTAAATAGACCCCGAGACTCAAGTGAGGTTTCGTTCAGAAAAACCTGAGACTGATAAATGAAAGTGTGGAGAATATTACATTTCTATTTGCAGAGAGTCTCCTGTGATCAGCAGCAATGTTCCAGATTTTTGGCACAGTTTAGTGGATCCAATTTAGCGTCCCCTCATTTCTTAAAAGGCTCAGTTCAGGATGACAGCACTAGTTTAACGCGAGAAAAATTACACGTCAGAGATGTCTCGAGGCCAGAGTCGACTTCTTTGCCGTTTTGAACTGAAAATGACATCACTGTTGAACTCTGATGTAGATGAAATTGTACTGAATATGTATTTAATATAGCCAAACAACGACTTTTATTGAATTTCTGCCTTTGCTGATTTTGACCGATATAATAAAACAAATGTAAGTTCATACATTGTTACTGTATGTAAACAAGACAGCAGCTACAGCTGCTATGGTCGAGGACGGGTCTGCTTATCAGAATCAGAACAAAACTGTTGAGAACCAACATCGGGTCTAAATGAACCACATCACACTGAAAGGAAAAAGTCTGCTTCAGGTCTCAGTTCTTGTAAATCAGGGCCCAAGAATTTTTCCTCTTCATATTAAATTAGAACCTGGATTATTAGTCAGGTCTGTCCCTGTGCTGCAACTGCACTATAATGTTTCATTCTCCTGTGGTTCTGTTTTAGTTATTTTATCCACTCTTTAATGTTACCCATACAAATCCCATTTTTATGTCTTTTTTTATGTTCTCTTGTGTTTCTTATCTTAATGCCTTCTGTGTCTTGTGTTAAGCACTTTAAATTGCCTTGCTGTTGAAAAGGTGCTAAGCAAATACATTTGCTCTGCTTTTTTTTGGAATCGCCGTAGTTAGACTGCGAGCCCACTGTGAAAATGTTGACAGAGCATACTGTACAATGCTGCAGAGCTCGTTTAAATGCCAGACACGGCGCCAGCTCTTACCTCTTCTCTACAGAGAGCAAGCATTCAGCTGCACTCCCACTTGACTTTGAAACAGCTCCCCGGTCTGAATTTCATCTTTTTTTTTTTAAACTTGCTCGTTTGTTTTTCTGTTTCATGGCTGCCGTCTATTGATGTAGCAACGAAAGACCCTCGCTAACTTCTCATTGTCTGCTGCTTGCTCAAGATTTGAACACATCATTATCTCTATACTTTTTGCTATGATGACTTGATAGCGAGCTTTGGATCTCTGCTGGTCTGCTGTCAGAGGGTTTTGATGTACTCTCACAGTTACATGAGCAATGCCAATATTCAACACTGGAAGTCTGTTCATACAATTATGTGAACTAGCTGCAATGATTCGTCCCAAAGGATTAGTTAATTGAAGGTAAATGAAACGCCAACTGTTTTGATAATCAAATAATCGTTTTTAAGCTATTTTTGTCACAAATGTTCTTCTTCAGTGTCAGGATTTGCTGTGAAGACTCGTTGGGCCTTGTACTGATGGTTGGACAGAAGAAGCAAAGTGAAGACATCACTTTGGACACTTTTGGACATTTTGTAGACTAAACCAGGGCTGCAGGGTGCAACTATTTTGGTCACACATGCACCCAAAAATCTGTCAAGTGCATCTAAACATTTCCATTAGTGGCACCAAAGCCCCTGAATTGAGGTTATCGCCATTTCTAGTTGAGTGCGATGTGATTTCAATGAAGAAAAACATGTATTTCCACCTCTATTCCTAGTTACAAGCATTGATAATGTGTTCATAAATTAGATTCAAACGTATTATTGGGTGCACCTAAATGAAAAAGGTAGCTGCACCAGTGTAACCAGTGTAAAAAGTTAGTTTGGTTTTATATCTCAGCTTTAAGATCCTGAAAGGACTCGCTGTAAGAGCACTGTTCAGTCCCTCGAGCTGGAGGGTTAACGGAAGGACAGAGAGAACTGGTGCTCAGTGGTTTGTCTGCTTTTATGTCGTGCACATCACTGCCTGCTGCCCTGAGAGACTGTTCAACTGGGGCTACAAGACACATTTCTTTCTTTTGTACCTCTACTTGATGTGTTCACCTTTTCTTTGGTCATTTCCCTCTTCCATTTCCCATCAATCAGCTACAATCAGCTTCCTGCCTTCTATCCAGTGCCTCTCTCTTCTAGTACATTCAGGCAGTGGTGAGCACTCAGAGTACGGATGCCTCTATAACTCTTGTGGGTTTCCTGCTCTCAGAACCATTTCTCCACTGTCACATGTCTGCAATGGAGCTCCTGGGAGGCGGAGCCTCTATCTTGACGAAAACAATTTGCACAAGTGAGCACTGATTGGGAACGCAGTCCCAGCATCACTGAGTACAAGGTCGGTAAGATGGCAGCCTGCTGACAGTGAAACTCTTTTTAAGAGGATCTCCGTCTCTCAGTCTTGCAGTGTAGGGGTTTTTAGAGGCATGTAAGTGAACATGAAAAAAGTTGTGTTGGAGCTGTATTACACTGTAGTCAGGTAATGTGATTAAAGCAGGTTGTTGTCTCACATGTTGGTAATTGCATTGAACATCAAGAAGCTCTGTTGTTGGAAGGATTCTTTTCTGAAGGAGATACTGTCTTTGAGGGTGTTGAATTGTGAACAATTTCAACAAAAAACAAACAAAAAAAAATTCATAATACGGACTGATACCACTATTGTTGTGTTGTGTTTTTCAGTACAAATCTGACCCGGAGCCTGTTTGTTGGCATCATTATTGTCTTACATGCCAGAAAGGGCAGAGATCTGTTTTATCTATATGGATTTTTAAATGATTGTTTTCTAACATTGCCATACAAGTTTCTGCCCACTCTTTGCTTGATGTTTTTGTGTTTTTGTTGTCAGGCTTAGTGTCTGTGCTTGAATATATAATGTTCATGTTGATCTTTTTATTTTGGGTTACTGCTAGAATAACTTCCAATGTGCTTCCAGTTCTGTCTGAAACGCTCTGTTTAAGCTCCTGTCTCTTTAAGGCCCCTCCCCTTCCCCCGAATACCTTCTGATTGGTCAGCTCACACATGCCTGACTAACAACAACAGTGAAACTTTTGGGCTAAATCAATTATTTCATGCCAAACTAGCCATTGGGCATGAATGTGTGACATGATGAAGTCACAGAATTAAAGGCGGAACTACTGATGTGGCGTTTCAGGAGCAGTAACTTCTAAGGTTGCTCGATATAAAGCTATAAATCCTCATAAAACTTTTTTGTTGAAATGTGTTTTCTATTTCTATTTGTGTATGGATTTAAAAAGTAATCAGTGAATTTATTCATGAGCTTTAAAAGAGCTAGTAGGCATATGTTTGATCACTGGATAGAGGCTCGGCATTTACTGCTGCCTTCAATCTTTATGCTAAACTGAGCTGAGTTAATCAACTTCTTGCTCTTGCAAACATGAGTGTGGTATCAATCATGTCATCTAACTCTCAGCAAAAAAGTTAATGAAAGCTTTCCACCAAAAATAAATATACTACAGTTTCTTAACTTCAACTAAGTTTTGTGAAAAGCCTTGATTGTCAGAGCTGGAAACCAGAGGACATCCCATCAGATGTGACTGAAAGTTAATGCAGCCTAAAGTACAAAAGAAAACATTTTATTATCATATTCATAAAAATTCTGCTCAAGAAAATTCAAAATACTCCACTCGGAAGAGAAATAAAACATTAAGGCAATTACAGAGTGAAAGCACGGGCACATGATAAAAGATGTTCTTCCAGCCCTATTTCACACACAATGTTGTTTCTAGAGTTAGGTTGAGGTTAAATCCAGGGACGTGTGATTTAGCCGGAGCAATTTGAATAAGTGCCGCTGTGCTGTGCTGTGCAGCAAGAATGAATCACCAGCATACTGCCAAATGTAAAGTAATGGCTGTTCAAATGAATAAAGTTCCAATCTTATACAGTTTTGGGGAATTTCATGGGGAGGATGGGGTGAGTCTAATCTGTAAGCAGTGGTCTGAGTCATCCACGTAGGATTACCAGTGAGTAAGGATTTTCGTTCCCCTTTTTTTTTGCCACGGTCAGCATTTTGTACTGGTATGTGGCCTGACATTTTTAGATGAGTTGGGCTGAATTGGTGCCACTTGTGAAATAACAGCTTCTCCCATGCTTTTCTTGATTGGGGTGCTGAAACAAAACTTTCCCACTTAGTGTTTTGTGTCTTACCTTTTGGTTCATCTGGTTATGAGATGCATTCTTGGTGAGTCTTTTAATTTGTATTAAGTGTGTTTGCATTATTTTGGATCCCACCGCTCCACCTCTGATTGGCTTGCAGCTATTGTTTTTTTAATGATGCTAGCTTTGACTGCTTCATAGTCCTGATACTCTGTGCTAAATGCATCCATGACATATTCAGAGTTCCTGCTCTCAGCTGTCATCCCATGTCTGTACATCAGTGGGTGCCCTGGTGGTCTGCTTAACAACCAGAGGGATCGAGGGAAGTCAGTGGGCCATGATAAATTCAATGACTAGTTTGTTTTTTTCTTAACTTTATGTTTTATTGCTCTCTGGTGGTTGTGTCTGTGCTTTTCCTGAGGTTGGTTTTGAAAATAAACAACCAATTGTGGAGCTAACACTGTGGGTTGTGAGCTGTAGTTTCCCCAGTAGATACCCCGACACCTTTGGCTGTCACAGCTGAAGGGTTTCTGGGCTAGTGGACAAGACGGGTGTGTCCCAAGTGGAGAAGCAGCAGACTGGGAGGCTGAAGAAGTCGGTGTGTTTACTTGGAAAAGTACAGCTCGCAAACTGCTATAAAAGAACCGCAAAGACTGGCATAACCAGAGGCATGCAACCAACAGTGGTAACCAATCAGAGGAGAAATAGGGCAGATATTGCAAGAAAATCTGTGGGATCCGTAATAACACATTTTTAATTATTTGTTGTCTTTGGAAAGAGCCAGGCTAGGCTGTTACAGCCTCAATCCAAAGCTAACCTAACAAACTGCCAGCTGTAGTTTTGTACTTTACATGCATGAGTAGCTATTCTTCTTATTTAACTCTCGGCAACAGAACTAATGAGTATTATTTCCCAAAATGTTGAAATACACCTTTAAATTCCAAGCACTGCATCAGGGGCATTTTTAGTTGCATTACACAGGATTACTAACCAATACCCCTTCCAATAGCTCTGTGATTTCAAACCAATTTGTTTTTCTTAATTTGAGAACAAGTACCTGCTGCTGATTACGAAGTAACTCAAATGTCTACAAAACAAACATGAACAGCTACCCGACCTATCTGCAGATGGCATTGCAATAAAACTGATTGGTTCCCTCCATTAGATTGTCAAGGAAGGCATGTGGAGTATAAATCTGAACACCATTCAGCTGCTGACTGACGGCAACAGCCACTACGGTCTGTCACTTCTGTGCCTGCTCTCCAGAGTATGAAAAGTACACATTACCATTTCATAAGATTATAGTAAGCCATTTACAGGCTTTGCTGCTCACGGTCTTGGAGGGTGCAACTTTAAGAACAGTGAAAATCAGCATAATGATCATTCGCTGAAATATTCTTTCTGTCAACACTGCAGCTGAGCCACAATGAGGCGAGTGTTGTTTAAGACCGCCATAAACCGTTCCCAGACTTAATCACCTGCTACCCGTGAGCTCAGAGCTATATGTGAATACAAAACTAAAGCAAAACATCGTCAAGCACCAGATGCTCCCCCCGAGCAGTAACCTTTCAGGACCATTTGCTCAGTTGTTGCAATTTCCATCCCATAGCTTAAAGTGACACCATCATTTATTGATGTGGTGTTTCCCAAGCTGATATGGAATCCGTCTCAATAATTAATCTGACGCAAGCCCGGGCCAGGCCGAGGGAGCGGCGTGCTGCTGCTCATGCTCCGCTGAGGACCACAGTGATCATTTGGCCCCAGTCTGGGTTATTTCCATCTCTCCGTTTATCACTTTTATTATAGCTGTGATGAAACACTGCGCGTGCCTCCATAAAGCACTTACGGGCCTCCGCTTGTTTAATACATTCCTCTCCCACTGACAGGCCAGCACTAATCTCATTTAGCCATGACTCACCATGGCTAATATCACGGCTGCCCGCTGCATACCCCCCCCCCATACTATTACTACTCTTATCACTAGTGTGTCATATTTCTTATAAGGAACATATTACCTACATGAACACTGGCTCACACAGGTGCTTCCACTACAAAGCTGCTATTCCTGCCAGCAGCTACCTTTACTACTACTTCTGCTGCCACAACAAGTCATTTCTGCCATCCTGCTTCCTTCAATTTGACAAACCCATTGATGCCAGAATCCATTTCCTTCTGCTTAACTGAGTACAAATTACATTGGCAAATGTCCTTCATGTTTTGTTTTCCCTAGTTCTGTCACTACAAACATGACTGGAAACTGTTCTGATGTTTTCTGAAAATGGGCGGCTTCGGCTCAGGAGATACGGCAGTCATCCACCAATCGGAGGGTCGTTGGTTAGATTCCTGGGCCCTGCAGTCACGTGTTGAAATGTCCTGGGCAAGGACCCAGTTTGAGCCTGACGGCTGCTGCATCTCTGTGTGACTGTGCATATGAATGGTTATTGCTCCATTGTTCCTGATGAGCAAGTGACACCTCGCATGGTAGCCTCTGCTACAAGTGTATGCATGTCTGTGTGAATGCTGATTTGTGTTTTTAAGCACGTTGAGTGGTTCTAAAGACTATAAAAGCACTATATTTACACAGTCCATTTACCATTTAAAGATAATCAGTAGCTTCAGGCTTACAGATGTTCAAACACCACCTTGTACAGTGGTCACACGCTTGGCAGCGTCTCACGCAGCGGTTACATCAACACCATCCAACTCCAGCTCCTGACATGACAGTCGAGAGTCACTCATGTACATGTAATGTTAACATGATGTGACACTCACTGTAGAAATGTTGACATGACAAGTACATTTTTTAAAGTATCTGTGGTCAACAGAGACATTTTACTCCGGCAAATGGGAAGTTCAGTCACTACCTAAAGCTGATGACATGGTGAGAGTCGGTCTGTAAATTGACTGTTGCACAGATGACTTGGCGTGCATGACTTGCTCATTCGTGTCACACTTCATCGTACCCTCACTTATGAACACTAACTTATTACACTTACATACAATTTACCTTCATCTGGGGGCTTTCATGGCCTCTCGACTTTGAGGTGCTCATCCTCGCTCTGTTTGCTGCAAACCACTCAAGCTCGGTGATGAGGTCTAATCTTGAGTACCCCACTGAAAATATGTTTGATTTACTGCAGATAATGTGGATACAACCTGTTTTCTGGTTCGAAGCAGCTGGTGGCTTTTAGCATTGGCCCCCCCACCCCTCACCCCCAAATTCCTATAGATACTCCTCAACTAGACACCGCAGTGGATCCTGCATTTGCACAGTCCACAAAGAAGGTGTTCAAGGTAGGGCGGGCAATCCTGGAGAGGGAAAGTTGGTCCCAGCAGAGACTGTGTGTATCACTTTACATATCACCTGTTTGTAAATTAACATTACATCACACCATGCATATTTAAAAAACTGGTGTTTGTTTACTGTGATAATTATGATGGTGCTGCTAATTGTTGGAATTGGTCGTATGGCGGAAATGCTAATCATGATGTTATTGGCTGATGTACAGTTTAATTCATTTTATTGCTCACAGAGGACTTTTGGATATTTTGGGTGATAACAAAAGATCAACCTCAGCAGTATGTTATATTTTCAGGTAGACATTTGAACATATTCAGAAAGTGTGCTCACCCTCACTAATCTAATCAGCCAGCCTGTAATGTAAAAGAATATTTCAAACATGTGGTTGAATAAGCATGTCATGGAAACCCCACAGTCATTAAGAGACTTTGGAAGATTTAGAGATCTTCATCTGCAACCCTACATGAAAACCCTGTTCAGCATAATAATTGCAGGAAAATAAACATATTTTTGTGTCTATTCAGCTTCTTTATTCAAACACTGAAGTCTGTTAGTCAGTACGGACTAATTCCAAATGAACCCACAGAAACTCAGGCTTACATTAAGCTCATTAATAGTTCCAGTTCTCTACAACATGATGTGATGAGATGGCAGTAAAGCCATGCTTTGTATAGTGAATTGCGATGTAGCATTACTGAAACTCAGCTCAGTGAATCAGTTTCAAAAGCCTGATTACAACAATCTCACTGTAGTAACCAGCTGCCATACAAAAACATGACTTTTGAAATAGATTTCCTTGCGGACTTGATGTCGTCGTTGACGGTGCAGCTTTTTCTGCCAACTATAAGCACTTCACACAATGCAGTGCATCCTAAAGAATTCATGCACAAACAAAAATCAATCCCACTGCAAAGCCTATTGTATAAGTCCCGAAGCCTATAGCCATTTATCTCACTAGCAGATGATTTTATTTCCCAATGTTTTGGCAATAAAAGGGGTTTAATCCTAAAATAGCATGGATGTAATTATTCCCCCCACAGCAATAAAACTTTAGGGAGTGAAAACTGTTAGAGAAGCAATTCCCACACTGAAATCACATGATCCCAAACCACATAAAGCAGGTGCAATTTATCTACTCAAAAGCAATAAAACAGAGCCTTAACTGGCAACATATAGTATTTCCTCAGTGTAGCCGCCACTGTATTGCAGCTGGGCTCTGGGTTTAAATCTCATAAGGATGTTGAAGAACACTTAACTTCAGATCGATAATGCTTCTGCCTCAGAGCACTGCCTTTGTGTCCCAGCGGAGCCCCGGTCAGCTCCCTGAAGTTCAGAGTGTCTCATCAGTATGCAACACAACACCACATATACATTACGAGTGTGTGGTCAGCTGCCTATGGGCGAGAGAGAGAGAGAGAGAGAGAGAGCGAGTCTGCAGCCTGTATTCCATGGTGTTTAATCGAGGCCAGACAATGAGAGTTTGGAAGTTAGAGCGTGCTTCGATCTCATTGCTGCAAACTGCATCAGAGTGCAGAGTCAGGTAAATTACCAGGAACAATAGGATTACCTGCGCCCGCCGTAACGCACAATAGACAACCTGAGATCAGCGGCTCTTTATTGAGTCGGACCATTTAGAATCTGGTGTAACATCTGATAAACCCTTTGTAGAGACTCTCTCTTCAGCGTGCTGCTGCTATAAAAAGCGCTCCAGCAGGACATTCTTACTGAGGAGTTAAGAATAATTCATGAATGGCTTCTTCCGCTAATACATTTTGTTCTTTTTCAGTTATTTGCTGAAGTGTTACGCTGAGATTAATCATCCTGCCTCTCCGTTGTTGTTTCATAACTACTAACTCGGACATGGATCATCACTAAT
Organism: Acanthopagrus latus; assembly: GCF_904848185.1. Classification (NCBI taxonomy): domain Eukaryota; kingdom Metazoa; phylum Chordata; class Actinopteri; order Spariformes; family Sparidae; genus Acanthopagrus; species Acanthopagrus latus. The sequence continues at coordinate 28,197,873 of NC_051042.1, forward strand.
TTCTCTCTGTCTCACAAACACACACACTCACACACACTCACACACACACACTTAGGCATGACATACACAAACACACCGGTACACACATAGAAGGACACAAGCAAGTAACAGCAAGATTAATTGGGATGGCTTTTTTTTTGGCCACCGCTGTAGTTTACACCACAGTGCGCAGCAGATGGAGGGAGTGGGAGGTACACGCTCTGAAAATGTTGTGGTTCTTGAGGTTTCACAGGTGTACCACAGACATTTATAACAGAGTAAGAGGGACTGAGGCTCCTTGTGTGTGTGCATATGTGTGAGACTGCGCATGATGTGTGTGGGTTTCTATTTTTGCTGCCGGGCCAGTCAGCAGGCCTGTCTGGGTGAGTCAGGGCGTGTGTGGTGACAGTGACATACAGACACACTGACAGAGGAGATGGAGGGTCAGCCCCACGCATCCTGGGAAAGGTCTGGCAAGTGCATCGCTTGACACAAGCGGACCTGAAAGGGTGATACGGGGTTGCGCTTTGTTGTGTGTATTAATATGTGAACAATAAAACACCACACAACTGACATTTATGATTAACGAATTGCATCTCCTGATGCACCTCATGCATATACTTCCTTAAAGCTTTGGTGGTGGCTACTGTAATGTAATATATTGCCTCTCACTCTTCAGATGACGGATGTATAATGAAAACTGGACACCGTGTTGGAAAGGGCATTGCTCATTCCCATTAAAAGAGCTGCTCAATGGCGCGTGAAGCCAAAAAAGCTTGACATCCGGGTATAATATTACCCAAATGTTCCGGCTTCCACATTGCGCGGCCCATAGAACATGTGCACTAGAGACTTCTACAAGCCAACAGGCTGACTTCAGCTTTATCCCTCGGCTAACCTCAACAGGGATAAAATGATATAATAATGCAGCACTTTCTAAACATAGTCAGACTGATTTAAATAAAGTTCTGATAGTGAAACAAATATTTTCTCCCCCATTATACAGCCACCTCTTGCACAACTGTAAGCCCATTAGCTCGTGGGAAGACGAATTGTTTGGCACATCTGCCGTCACGTGATGTTGTAATTAGACGGTTTGACCACTTTGTCCAGTTAGCTTCAAAGCCTGGCGCTCTTCCTCTGGACTCGCTTTCACATCCTTGGCAGGTTTTTACAGACATATGTTGTGCATCCTGGAGAATTATAATCATAATCTGCTTCAGAAAACCAACAGACATCACAGGCAAAAAGGAGACATGTGGTCGTGCATCTATTGCTGGCTAACTAACATCAGGCTTCAGGTCCATTGGTTATTTTGGACAAACTGAGTCAGTTGAACGAGTGTGGATGAACATCTGAACATTTACATGAATTTAACTTGCTGTTGATGTTAACTGTTAGCGTGCTAACGACGGAGCCACTGACCATGTCTGTGAGACCAGAGACTCCCCGAGAGTCAGACAGAATTGTTAATTTGTGCAGACTAATGGCAATTCACAACAAGCTACAGGCCAATCCAACAGCCACATATTGCCTTTCAAGGGCCATGCTGCCAGTTTGATTAATTGTTTTACTTCGATGTGTCTTTAAGGGAACTTTGAGGGAATGGACAAATTATTCTTGATAACATTTGATCAATTGTTGTTTATGCACACTAGTGACAACCAGTTTGGTAATAAGAATGCAAGAGGTGCATATTTATCATCATTTCATTTACTGATTTTCATTTTGAAATTTGAACTTCTTTACATCACGGCTCATTTGTCATGCATGACAGTAAATGCAGCTTGGCTCTGTCAGGAGCACAATCCAAAGAGTAGCTATACCTCTCACCTCAGTGTGCCCTGACAGGGTTGAGTCACATGCCACCTCAGGGGTATTTGTTGTGCCCGCTGATCTGATATTGAGTGAAACAGAAGTGTGAACAGGCATCATCACATTGTCTTAAATAATGTGTCTCGTCAGGGATTGTATCTGAACATTGTTCGTACATGGACCAGTCCTTCGGTGCACCTATTCCCCCGTCCTCTGGGTTTAATTGCTGAGCTGTGGCATGCTGTGTTGGGTCAGATTAATCAGTGTCAACTGGCCTTTCTTCCTCCCTCAGTCTCTCTCTCCTCTGTTTTCTCCCTCTCCGTCTGGTTTTGTCTTTCTTGTCTCTTTTCCACCTTCCGTTCTCATGTGTCTGCCTTTGAGTTTCTCTGACTGTGCATTTTTGAGTGGTGTATGTGAATGCAGTGTGTCTTCCCAAAGGGAACTGTAGGATATTTTATATGTCCTTCACCTCAGACGGAAGAAAGTCTATAGCTTATGTCTACAGTGTGCATGGTACTGTTAAATTTACACCAGATAGATACATTCACTATACAGACATGTAAGTCTCCTTGGTGTCAACCTGACCGTGAATTCACCTCTTCCATTGCTTGTGCAGGATTACGCCACTGCCGCTTTGAAGTTTAGTATTCATTTAAGTATCTCTAAACCAACAGCATGTTAGCTCCAAAAGTCAAAAGGTTGAGAAATATTATTTGCTTTCTTGCTGAGTGTTGGATGAGAAGAATGATCCAACACTCATATATTTTCGGTAGATTAAAGGCTACAGACAGTTAGCTCATCTCAGAAAGAAGACTGGATAAAGGCGGGAAATGGCTGCCGAGGCTCTCATCCAAGAAACGCACAGACTAAAGGTGCAATTTGTAAGAATTTGACAGCACAATGTGAAGGAGCAACAAGTTTTGACTTGACGACGTCTACAGATCGTGTTGCAGCGATATCTCCTGAGGTTAGCATGCTAACTAGTTAGTTAGAACTTGCTAACTTGAAGGTTGTCATTTTAACCACCTCTACCTGTGCTTCCAGTTATGTTGTGTTAATGATGTTTTCTGGAGTTTATCATTATAAATCATCTGCTGATTCATATGCACGGCTTGCTTTGCAGCCTGTTTGACACAGTTTTTGGCTTTTATGACTCATCGTTGTGCAAACTGAGTCATACTCACCTCTGAGGGGGCTATAGCATTTATGTCCAGTAGCTTAATTTAAAAGTTGAATTTTTAGCCGCAGACTAAGCCCCAATTACTGGCTCATGTTTTCTGATGCATTCAGTGGCAGCCTTGTTGCCACATACCTTATTGTTGCAGTTAAATCTAAATAAAGATTTCATTAAAACAGGTTCGTAATGAGTCTTTTGGGGCAGGTGCAGCTTTATGCGAGCGCCCTGCTTATTATGAATTTAACAGCCACTGCCAGGACAGCTGGCTGCTTCCCTCAGTGTTACACTTAATCAAGACAATACATTCAGATTTGTTTTGGGGAAACAATTTAGCTCATCTTCTTTGTATTTTAATAACCTAAAAATTGTGTAGTGGAAAGTGTATCTCCAGGTTCTTCCATGACACATTAGGGGATATGTTTTTGTACTGCATTGCATGTGAAGGGCTCTTCCCTTCATCGTTCCAGCCCGCCTCTTCCTTTCCCCGCACCTCGTCTCAGTGCGTTTCCAGGTCGGTTTCTTTTTTCTGCCGCAGAAATTTCTCAAAGATTTCACAGGTGGCTGCTGCCTCGATATGAATATTTGATAACCCTCATATAGCTCCCTCGAGGGCCCTGAAATATTAAAACTCTTTCTGGTGGCCGTTTGGACTCTAAAAAAATGAGAGGCGAAAAGTGTCATTTCGTTGTGCCACTATCAACACTTTTCATTTCATAATGTGTGATGTTGTTTGCTGCTCCGCCTGGACAGAGTGTAGACTCTCCATCAGAGCGTTTATGTATGCGCCACTGATCTGCTGGGGGTTCATTAACTAAGTCAGTGAATATGCAAATATTGGAGTTGGAGAGGATTTTTTTTTTCTCCTTCCTTCACACTTGAACGTCCCTCAATAGCACATATATACATTTCCCCTTATTTTTTTCTCTTTCAGCGCGATGCCAAGGGACAGTACCTGTTTGACCTTATCTGCCACCATCTCAACCTGCTGGAGAAAGACTACTTTGGCATTAGATATGTTGACCCAGACAAGCAGAGGGTGAGTATTTGATTTTTTTTTTTTTTTTAATAATAACCCCACCTAGATTTCAGTTGGATTTAGTTCAAGTGAATCCAGTGGTGTTGCTGTGTTTCACCGTGACTCATGATTTGGTCTCTTTTTCTTCTCTTCTCTCCTTTCCATCATTCAGTTTTCCCTGAATTTCAATTATTTGTGAATCCACATTAGTAAATTGTCCACTTCAGTTAAAAACCAGTTCACACAAACTACATAACTGATGTCGAAATAGCTGATAATTTGTGCCCCTGAGTTCACAGAGCAAATCTCTTATCCCGTAAAAGTTGTAAAACAGCTCCATGCTTAATAAGCCAGACTCGATTTTGACCGTGATAACGCTATTCAAATGTAAATCTTCAAAGATCCAACGAAAACCCTGTGAAGCTGATGCAAGAATAAGAAACCATCCATCTCATCTTTTTCAAAAGAAGGAAGCTTCGTAGCTGCTCTGTACATCGTCAGTCTTTACCATCTTCACGCTGTTAGATTCTGTAGATGGGATTTACAGTTATGTCTCGAATACCTTTAAAAGTTTTGTTCAGGACAGGTAGGTATGCCCGAAGGTCAATGATACAGGCTGTCAAAAGGCTGAACCCCTTTGATTGAGATGAATATCAATCAAAGAAATTAACTCATTCCTTGGTGAAATTTTAGGGCTTTGACTTGATCACCTTTCACATATCATTTAAAGAAAATGTGAGCACAGGCGTTGCGTAAAAAAAAAAAAGAAGAAGAAGAAGAAGAAGCAATAATTAAAAGCTCGCAGCATCATTGTGTTTCACACTTCCTGAGTTGTGAGTGCCTCGTTATTGTCGGCATGTCATCATCTCACTGATTAGACTCAGTATCACTCCATGATGCTTAGCACGCTGGCAGAAAACGGCACGCTCCTGATTATCTCCTGAACAACTTACTCCCATCTCCTTCTCTGCATGCTGGACTGTGTTAGAGAGGGTCTGAACACACAGAAAACAAGCAGATAGGAGTAATTCTTACGTGCCTTCCAGCTATAGAGTACTTCTGCTGAGCAGTCCGACCGCAGAGCGACAGTTCAGCGGCTAAAGACTCCAAAGTGCACGTTTCATTTGTCTCTCTCTCCCTTTCAGCATTGGTTGGAGTTTACAAAGTCAATTGCCAAGCAAATGAAATGTGAGTATTTCAGTTAATGTCCCTTACTAAATGGCTAAACTACAAAGAAGAAGAAAAACACGCAAATCCTGCCAGTCACAGTAGGAACAGTAGATGTTAAACGTGCTCCTCTCCTCCTCAGCCCAGCCGCCATTCACCATGTGTTTGCGTGTCAAGTTTTATCCACCTGACCCTGCCGCCCTGAAAGAGGAAATCACCAGGTAAGAGACGTCTAACTCCACACTTTCAACTTCATTGTAACCTGGGGCTTACATTACCCACAATGCAATTTGAGCATCAACAGTTTGGTCACAGATTCAGGTGTGTTATGCTAACGTGGGCCTTGAGCGTCAAGCATCAATTAGAGATTAGGTCGAGTAAACTCATTTCTTTCTGACTCCAAACACACATTTTTATTTATTTATTTTTTTTCATTACCAAGCTTGAAGTCTGCAGACACAACCTGCCACTGACTCGAGCTGGATCACTTCAGGCAGTTAACAGAGTTCTGCAGTTCGATCTGGAGCCACAAAAGGCTGATACAGCTCTATTCACACATGTAGTGGTCCTCGCCTTCATTAAAAGGGCTTGCTTTGTGTGAATGAATCACTCTCAGGTGCATTTTGAAGGCCTGGAGGGCTCTCGTATACTCCTGCATGGGTCATAACAAGTACTGGTTTTTGTTTGTTTTTTTTTATCACTAAAACAGAAGAGGAAATGATCTCACGTTGCATGATTTCATGATGCAAATTTGGCGAACACCAATATTTCCGCAGTTAACGGTTTTCTGCATCAAACAGGTAACAACAAACTTTAACACAGACGAACAGAATATCCTAATAAACCCTTCTATTATTGTTTTTCCTCTGTTGTTGTAGCTCCAGGGATTTATATCATCCTCCTATTGGTTTATTTGACCGCTCACTGGTGGTATTAAAAATAATGTCTATTTTGAAACAGAAATCCAACTCAGATGACTCATTTGCTACCTTCTTATACTCAATAAGGGACAATAACATCAAACAGTAAAACATTTTGAAGGTCATAAAAACAAAAAATGCTGACAGAGAATAAAATCAGAATAGAATAAAAATCTCCACAGCTTTCGGAAACTGTTTTTATTGAACCAAGGGGACACCTCTGTCTTCTGACTTACTCTTAACTTCCTTGAAACATTCTCATACTTTGCTTTTTATTTCATGTCCAACTGGCCAACTTTTGCATCATTGAAAAATTAGGACAGGTTTTGCAGCTTAGTTTTGAATTGAGGACTGATAAGCCGTTCTCTACATCACCTACGTCTTCAGGCTTCAGTCCTCACTTCACTGAGTAAAAAAAAAATGGGAAATTAAATAGTTTTGCAATAGTTCTTCATGATGAAGCTGAGAGAATTGTGTTCAGCTTCTTTATGACTGAGTGTGTGCATCTCGAGTACAATATTTAAAATCTTAATGAGTCTTTTGAAAAAGGCACGCGGTGGCGCAGGCACAGAAGAAACCCCACAGAGTGCAGGAGTAATTGAGTATTCTCCTTTTTATATCAGCTGCAGTGTCATGAAGCTCCTCGCCACTGCTGTGGTGTGTGCGGCGTCCTTGACAGCTGAACAAACTGCAGCGAGGAGTGAGCCGGAGAGCCGGGCGAGTGCACGGATCCCTGTAAATCACATCACTCGACTGGTTGCCATGCAGTGAAATCTCTTATTGGCAATCCAGCTCTCCTTCTTGATGGAGCAGAGCGCCGGCGAGGGAGCGCTCCTGCATCCGCCGCCATCTGCTCTGACTGGAAGCTTACACAAATATACACAGTGGATAAGCAGCAGCATGAAATGTAACAGCAATCTGCATAGATAGCATATTATTTTCTTTATATATAATTAAAGGATTTGTAACTTGCATTAAATTTACAGTACAGACATCAGTTAATATCATTAGATCACAGGAGCATCCTGTTGTGTGGAGAAAAAAAAAGCTCATTTTCCATCACATCTCGACCCTGACATCCCTCATAGCAATGCTTAGTGCTGCTATACTATTTATTGCTCTGCTGCTCGGAGAGGAGAAGACTCACGGCCATTTGAAACGAATGCTGGGCGAGAAAATTGACACATGATTGATCTGTGGATGTTTGTGGATGAGACCAGAAGATCGAGTCGCTCCTCAGTGGGCTTGAGCGAGAACCGGTAGTCATATTTTAAATCCACGGCACTTCTCAGAAAGATTATGCTTTGGTTCAAATTCCTGTCTCAGTGGCCGGCTGCATGTCCCATGTCTAATAATCCAGTGGAAAACTTTGGATTGCCAATCATGCATTCAGTTTTTTTTTTCTCTATATTGTAATCATAGATTAATAATGAATGGGTTGCAAAAGGGCCCAGGGGTGATGAAGTTGTCATTAGCTTGATTTCTTTTACATTTCACCATGTAGAGATCGCAGGCACTATAGCTTATCTGTAATAACCACAAACATGCCGTCAACACAGCAACCCTGGCTAATAGAGTGCCGAAGTCCTGCCCCTTTCCGGTCGACACCAGGGGACATTGTTTTAGAAAACTTTAGTTTTAAGTAGTAAAAAGATTTTTTTACCCCACTTGAATTGTGCCATGAATAAAATACCATCAAGTTTTGTGTTAAACCGCTCAGTGAACTACGACTACCACCAACATTAACATGGCCGCCAAAACACAAAAGATGAAAATCCCAAAAAATCTGCTTATATTCACAACTGCCGTTATGTGAAAGTGTAGTTCATCAGTTTAATGAGCTGCTGATGTACAGGAGCAGCTCTGCAGTGTTTTGAGTCGCTGGTTTTTGTGACTGTTCAACAAAGACGACATCACTGCTGTTGGCTGTGTAGTTTTTATGATTTTTACAGTCATATATTTCATTAGTTTTAAGACAAAATGAGACTTTCTCAAGATGAAAAAATGCCTTTTTTTATTTGACAAACAAAATTTGTGTGATTCATATCAATGATTTGTGTTTCTCCATTCACTGCAATACAAAGTTTTTCTGAAAGAACGTCCCGCGGAGAAAACCAGAAGAGGCGTGACTTTGGCTCTCTATAGGCTTCGCTCGTGACTTTGGCATCATATTTTTAGCCGTGCTAGCCCGGGACGACAATGTCAGTCCGCCCGAGTTCCCAAAGGATCAAGTGTACTAACATCGGGCATGCCCTGACTTTTAGTTCTCACTTATCCTCTGAAATATCTCAACGTCCTCCAGATGGAATGGGAAGATCTTTGGTACACAGATATGCCAGCAAGTCAGTAGTTTATTTTGTCCAAGACTTTGGTTTGTGACTTAATACTACACCACAGGTTAGCTGTAGGTTGAGCAACAGGAAAACAAACACATGTAGTAGCACACACTTATACATTAACACAACATACACGTCTTCATAGTCAGCCTCAGTCCCTAATTTTACTTGAGTATTTTAAAATGTCTTTCTCTAACAATCTCTTCAGCCTCGGGGGACATCTCACCTCTACACTGTAAATATTGACCACGTGTGTTGCCAAGAACGGGAACGCTGATATTGATCCTGTCTAAATAATGACCCGAGTCAGTTTCTCTGTGTTCCACTCCACAGATATCTCGTCTTCCTGCAGGTAAAGAGGGATCTCTACCACGGTCGCCTCCTGTGCAAGACTTCAGATGCTGCTCTGTTGGCTGCCTACATATTACAAGGTACGGCCAAATAGGGCGGCGGGGTCGTCATTTATACATTAAATTGGCACCATCACCCCGCACCACAACTGGAGATAAGTGACTGTGTTTTCTCAGACAGCGCTGTTTCCACCACCTATGAATGTATATGATATCCATAATGTATGTGACCTTCTGTAGGCTCTTTATAATTTCCATATGACCTTCGACTTGCTCATGAACACTTGCCAGCTGCGTTCCATGTTTGTGTTTGTGCGCTCACATCACACTGTATGTACTTTACTTTTCCGTGTGGGTGTGTGGACATGTGCGAGCCGAGCATGCTCAGAGGTTGAAGCTAATACTGCTCTCATGTTTGTCAGAATGTAATGTAATTTTTTTTTTTTTTTAATCATGCAGTTCAGACACCTTAAACAAAAAAGCATTTACAAACAAGCAGCAGTTAAAGAATATCAGTCTGACAGTTCTGACAAAAAACAAACAAAAAAACTGTATTTTGGAAGATGCCAGGTTTTCATTTGACAGGCTGCTTCAGGTGTCAAGCTTATCAACATGCTGAGATGTTGAATGCATGGAGGAACAGTTTCCTTGTCACACACTGTGCCAAGCAGCTCCCCTGCCAGTCTCTCCTCAGCCAGTCCCTGAATGTAAATGTTTCTTGGGTGTCTCCGTTTGGCCCTTAACACCTCGAGACAGTGCGTCAATATATTGGAGGGCATCGGTGGATACTAGCTTGCTTATTATGCTTCTCTATGCAGGGTTATATCTATCCACTTATCCACCACCACACAATCATTTGGTGAAAATTTCAGCACTGTGTCTTTGAAGGTATTATAGATTATATATTTTAGTATTATAAATCAGTGGCTGCATGTGTCCTCCTTTGCTGTAAAGGATTTCATCACCAGGTGTCTCTGGCTTATAAGCACTGTCACCGACTGCATGTCAGAAAATGTGAATCCATAATATCCTTATAAGCTGGGGATGTTTCTCGATGGCTGAAATTAATTTTTCAACAGCAATGTCTGCCTGAGCAGCAGCGTGCTCCCCGGAGAGCAGGCGAGTAGCCAAACTCTCTATACGTTCCTCCGCTGTCTGCAAGCTGATGTCAGTGGCTAGTAAACGAAAGGCTGTTAAAGATGACAACAGTGATTGCAGACATACTACGCAGATGACTAATGCAGATGCTTTTTGGTCCGTACACATATTTGATGGAAGTGTAGAAAATATAAGTCTGCATTCCTTCAGATTTTACACGTTTCATCCAACACGGTCTCCATCAGCTGGTATTTCAGTTTAGCTCCTGGACTATTCAGTATTCAGTGTGCACATCACCTTGACTTCTTGGTCTTTGCTTTGTGTATTCTGCAAATTTTTGTTTTTTTGTTTTTTTTTCTTTTCGGTGTCTTTATACCGAAGCCTTGACCATCATGCACCACAGCACAGACTCTGTTTTAATCAGCACAGCCGCATACAAAGAAGTATCGAAATGCCCTTGGTACAACATAAGACATTATCTATTAAATCCGAAAATAAAAAGGGGAGAGAGTAGTTTTTCATATTAAGAGGTGTTATTTGAATAAGATATGACTCATGAGTCATGATACCTTTTACTCAGCGTATGAATCATCAATCATGAATCATCACATTTCTTTCCTTCATACCTGCAGCCTGTGACGCCTGTGCTGTTTTGAATGGTAATGACATTAAGCAGACTTAAAGAATTCTTCCTCTTCTTCTTCCTTTTCTCCTGTTTTCCAGCTGAAATCGGCGACTACGACCCCGGGAAACACCCCGAGGGCTACAGCTCCAAGTTCCAGTTCTTCCCCAAGCACTCAGAGAAGCTGGAGCGGAGGATCGCCGATATCCACAAGACTGAGCTAATGTAAGGTGACACCTGTCCATGTCCCTGTGTACCTGTGTTTCTCCTTCACCGCCACAGTACGTGCGGCCATTGCAGACACACATCTAACTGTCGGTCCCACATACTGAATCATGCATCTGAAACTCGTCGGTCAGTCATGGGGAAACTGAAAGGAACGGCTGCTGTGATGGGTCTAGGTCTCTGTGCGGCAGCTGTGCTTTAAGATATTGCAGCAGGAACACTTGAGGGGACATTTTAACTCACATTATGGGTTGAGTTGTATTCTTAACTTTCCAATAAAAATGAGATGGAGAGCCTTGAATCAGAAGCAGTGATAAAGAGAAGCACACTTTATACTGAGTTAAGATCAAATGATTTGCAAAGACTTCCACCACTGAGATGTTTTTTTTTAACTCAGTCCAACCAGAAGAGGATATCTCACATTCAGAACACATCTCCAAGTATATAATCCGATATGAAGATATGCACAGCTCCAGGTTTGAAATTTCAGAGCTACTTAATGTGCTGACTTCTCACTTCTGCTGATTTGATTCGTGTGTGGTTTCTTTGACTCCCCAACTCTGCAAAACAAAGCACTGAAATGCTCATGTACTCCCTCCAGTTCGTCAGTTTTTGGAGCGGTCTGCCTCTGGCAAACAATGGCCTGAGGCCAGTGCGCAGAAAGCCATTTATGGTCTGGTGCATGTTTCTTTGTTCCCCTCTGTGGTGCAGGCAGTTCAAGAGTCCCGGCAGAGTTCACACAACTTGTTTCATTTTCACACATTTTCTCGAGAGTCTGTTTCTGAATCCTTTTCCAAGTTTGTTCTCACTGTGATTACTTTGGTTGTTCAGGGAAAACGGGGTCTGCTGGGATGATGCATGTTCCATGTTTTGGCAGTAAAAGGTCGGGTGTGATGGTGGGCGTGGTGGTGGTGGTGTGTGTTATTCTCCATCCCACATACAGATAGTAGCAACCAGTGTGAAGGAAAGGTCTGAGTGGGAGGACGTCACTGACTTCCCAGGCTTAAAGGAGACCTATTATGATTTTATACCCTTTCCTTCAGTGTTTTATATGTAATTGTGCATAAAAGTCTATACCAGTGTAATCTCCTCTCTCCTACAGAAAGCACTGATACTGAAATGCCTCGTCAGTAGTCCCACCTTTAATTCTGTGACTTTGTGACATCACCATGTCACACATTTGGATAATTTATGCCTAGCAGCTAGTTTGGCATGCAAGAATTGCTTTTGCACAGCTGCTCTGTTGTTGTCAGTGTTGTGGCATGGCTCAGGCATGTGTGAGCTGACCAATCAGAGCAGACTGGGTAATCGGGAAGGTGGGGCCTTAAAGAGACAGGAGCTTAAACAGAGCATGTCCAACAATGCCACGGTCATGTGCCCAATCCCACTGTCGTCGCTCAGGACTCACAGACTTTGAAGCGTGTTCCCTTCTAAGTCCTTTTTCTATTTCTGCAGACCTTTCATGAGGGACTTACTCACAGTTCATAGAACTGTGACGTTAAACAAGAAAAGTAAAAATACCTTTTGCCTACTTTGTAATGCAAGAGCCTGTAAGACGTTTAAGTTAGACAGTCTGTCCCTGAAGTGCCTTTGCCATGAAAGGAAAGTGAAATGTCACACATTACTGTCCCATTCCTGTTCATACCATTCTGGGTCCTTGCAGTCTCTTACATTCAAACATTTAACCAGGTGATGCCAATTAAGTCGGTGAGGATTCAGTGTTTGAGGCTTTAGGGAAGACATCACGATCGGGCCAGCAGCCATGTGTCACAGCAGGTAGTGAAAGCCAACAGAAACCTCCAACCTTGTTATCCTGCTGCTCCTCCTCCAGCTGATGACTTCATGGTTGATGGGGTTTGGGCACAGCAGCCAATATGCGACAGGAGGTTGGCAGGACTTTTTTTTAATTGGCCGAACCTTTGTATGCAATTTGCAGTGCACCGATCAACCTTGCTGTAAAGTTTTACCTGAGCTCGTAGATTAATCGACCCTGTTTGTTTGTACGACCTCCTGTCGGTTTTATCAGTAAAGCCCAAAATCACACATCACATTGCCTAAGGGGGCTTCTCTCTCTATCTCACACACACACACACAGATATCTATATGCAGGACATAGACAACCCAGGTGGAGACAGGCCTTGGTTAGAGATCCTACACTGCCCTCTATTGCTTATTTCCACCTGGCAGCAGTTTTGAACAAACACATGCATCTCATCATCAGCACAGGAAAAAAAGCTGAGCCTGAAATTATTTTAGGGGTGGGGTGGGGTGGGGGGGAATCACAAAACTGGCAGAATTAAAACACTGTCTGGTGGTTGGCAGGGAAACATTTGGTCCTACTCGCATAAATTTAGGGTTATGTCCAACAGAGAGTCATTTGCGAGGCAGCACTCGAGGACTCTGGATGTGACAAAGGGATCATGGAAGGAGATCAGGGTCCTCCACGACACCAGAGTGGAGGCAAAGGGCTACAGTAAATTCTCTACTCAAGTCAGAGCCTGTTTTGTTTAACACTAATTTGACTCAAGCACTCAAGTTTTGGTTTGCTGTGTGAGTCCCAGAAACAGCAGGCCCAATTTTTTTATCCTTTATTTCTTTTGATCGCCTCGCAAGCTTACAACAGCTGCGCCGCTCTAGTCCTTGACTGGGGACAAGAAGGATCAGCCAGATATCTGAAAAATCAGCCAGTCCCAGCTTTGATCTGTGAAACAATAACTGTTTCTGATCATGAGAAGAAAACCTGCTCATTTTTTTTATTGGCAGCTAAACACTCTCTACTGGTGAAGCTCTACGGGCTGAAGTTTTTTAGCTATAATAAAAATGCGTCATGACATTTTTAGGTTACCTAAATGAGCACTGATGCGCTCAGTAAGCTGATGGTCTCAGGCTTTTTCGTCTGAAGGTCCAATCATTATTCATTTCACACAGTTACACCTAAATCATCTCTGCGGGTCACTCAGCATTTTATTGACTAAAACAGGACAGATGGGCTGTATTTACAAACTGTATTAAATCTTTTGGACGTTCCACTCAACAAGCCATATGCTTTGTGCTTGTTAAGTCAAGGGCACAAAGTCCAAAATCCTGATTTCCCTCTTAAACTCTTTCAGTTCCAGGATATCTGAGTACAAACTTTATAAATGACGTCCTCTAAGTTGACAGATGGTCGTGACAGAAGCCATTTAACTGACTTGTTTGTCCTTTCAGAGGTCAGAGTCCTGAAACGTCAGAGCTCAACTTCCTCCAGAAGGCTCAGATGCTGGAGACGTACGGAGTGGACCCTCACCCGTGCAAGGTGATCTTTACAAAAACAGATATTCTGTCAGTTTATGCTTTGTGTGTGTTTGTTGAGTGATCTTTGCCGATAGGAAATTTGACTCCACAGTAAGAATAAACATGGGTTTCGTTCGTGTGCCTCTCAGGATGTGTCTGGCAACCCAGCTTTTCTGGCGTTTACTCCTTTTGGATTCACTGTGCTGCAAGGGAACAGGAGGGTCCATTTCCTCAAATGGTGAGAGCCGATGAGCAGCTAGAACTCTGACATGATGCTAAATAACAACCATGTTTGAATTAGAGGTCACAGCATGTGAACGTGACTTTGTTATTTGTGTAGAAAAAGGAAATGCAAAAAGACTTCATATTGAAACTACCAAGCGACCCATCTGCAAAAACATTTTGACTGGTAATTAGACAGAGAAAACGTTCATGAAACACATCCTCCCTTAATTAACAGTTTGTACAAGTAAAGTGGCAGCAAACGCAACACGCTGTTGAAGGTGCCAGGGAGGATAAAACAAATGAAAACAAACCGATTAGTCCAAATGGGAAAACCATTGTGTGTTTCTTTGTCTTCTAGATTTAGATTCTTGATAATACAGCGATCCAATGCAATAAAACATGACACCTGATCAGGTGTTAAAGTACTTTCATTATCAGGCTTTGTAGGACAATAACAGAGGACATACTGTTTGCATGCAATTGAAACTGTCAAATAATTCTTAGACAATGAATTTGTCTTGAGATAATTCATTAGATATGAGCCATATGGTTCAATCCACCAGGAGCAGCAGTTTCTGTGATGTCTTAAGAAAATGTCCGGATCAACACATACATTCAGAACTCCTTCAGATGTGATCATCTGAGCTGCTGGGTCCAATTTAATGTATGTTTACTGTCCAAGCAGCCCAGAGTCGTATTCGCTTGGTAGGCAAATCTCACTGGAAATGATGGGCTGTCATCTGTGGACGGCGTCATGGTTATAATAACATCTGTGCTACGGTATTGTGTATTAGGAACAACTTGTTAATTTATCTGCACATGCAGTGAAATATGACGCAACAAGAAACAAAAAGAAACCAGTGATCCGTACAAGAGGACATTAATAACCTTTTGAGGACAGCTGAGTCAACCAGCTGTGAAGCTGCACACTCAGAAGCTTTCAGAGTCTGAGGTTTTTTGTTTTTTTGTTTTTTTTTTAGGTTTTTTGTTGTACAGTTCTGTCGTTTCGTTTCTTGCAGCTTATTCTTATTTTCTTCTGTAACTGGAATCAATGTGTCTAGACTTTTTCAACACAGAAATGAAACACTGCCGGCCTTATTAATCTGCCTCTGGCCACAATTAATATTTTACCACCTCTATCCATCTCTGTCTCCGTCTATCTGCCTTCATCTCTCTCTTTTTTCTGTTATGTGTTCATCTCTCTCACGCTTCTTTCCCGCTCTGTCTTCTGTCTGTATGTCTCATCCTTTCCCTCTCTGTCTGTCCGTCCTTTGTTTTGTCTCTCTGTGTCTCAAACTCAGGGACGAGGTGACCAAACTCAAGTTCGAAGCAAAGACATTCCATATATATGCAAATCAGAAGGAGGTATGTGTATACATTATTCAAACGCTGCCTTTTTCTAGCCGCCGGAGCTCAGGAAGTTAAATGAGGGGTGGCCTTGTTTTATGCATGGAGACACTACCAATGTAATCTATCCTTGACAGTGAAGTAAGCTGGAAATGATTGGGCAGAAATGTGTATTAGCAGAGAAAAGAGCAAAGTAAAGCCGGAGTCATAGAGCCCTACTGCCAAGTTTATAGCTGAAACCCAGAGCAAATGTCATGATGAGAATGTCAGAATCACATAATGTGTGTCTGAGTTACTGCGCTGGACTGTACGCTACAGGATAAGAAGATCATACTGACATACTTTGCACCTACACCTGAGGCCTGTAAGCATCTGTGGAAGTGTGGAGTGGAGAATCAGGCCTTCTACAAGTGAGTCACAAGACCTGAAACACAGAACTGCACAAAGGACATAACATTACGTCAGTGTTAATGGCCGTTTCCTCTTCCGTCTTACTCGCAGGTTGGAGAAGTCGAGTCAAGTCCGCACTGTGTCCAGTAGTAATCTCTTCTTCAAGGGTAGTCGCTTTAGATACAGGTCTGTAATGATCTATAGTGGAAAAACAAAAAACACAAAAAACACAATTATATGAGTAGTGCTGACATTTAAAATACATTTCATATAACAGATTTTTTTTTTGTTTTGTTTTCTTAGTGGAAAAGTTGCAAAAGAGGTGATGGAACAAAGTGCCAAAATTAAGAGAGACCCCCCAGAGATACACAGGTCAGAGGTCTTATCAAGTGTTATTACTAAAATGATCTGAAACTATGATTAATTCATTTTATTAAAGTATGTCATATGGGTGTGTGTGTTTGTGTGTGTGTGTGTGTGTGTGTGTGTTTGTGTGTGTGTGTGTGTGTGTGTGTGTGTGTGTGTGTGTGTGTGTGTGTGTGTGTGTGTGTGTGTCCAGGGCTGGCATGGTGCCAAGCAGGAGCTGTCCATCCATCACACACGGCCCTCGTTTGACCAGTGTGCCCAGGACCCGACGGAGAGCCGTGCACATCTCCATCATGGAGGGTAAAACACACTAAATACCGAAATACTGTAAATCAAGCCGGTGTGAGTTCTCTGACAACATCTGGGATGAACAACTCTCTTCAGGTCTCCTCATCAAGTTTCTGAGACCATTTGTTTTCATGACATGCCCCCTGGTCAGATGGACTTCAGTACGCCTGTGTCCATCATACCGGTCACTAAGTAACATTTGATCAAATATACAAAAGTAAATATTTAATTAATATTTATTTAATTGTCAATGGATAGACACAAGTTAAAGAATTGACATTTTCATCATGTATCCAGTATTTTGAGCTAACTATTTTAACTAGCCTATTTATCAATTACTTATCAGTAACACATTTATCCATTTGACCTACTTCAAGCTAAGTGTTTTCACCATGAATCTTTCTTTTAGCAAATCATTTCAAACTTTTATCTGGTAAGCAACTTTTAGCTAACTTGTTTGACCATTAATCCAGCTAACTACGCTAACCCCTTATCGATTACTTTTAGCTAACTTCTTCAAACATTTATCCAAATTTCAAGTTAACTAGTTTTAACATTTGCCCAGCTGACTATCTCTACTCTTTTAAATTACTATTAAAACCACTTATCCAGCATTAGACTAACTATTTTAACCCTCTACTCGACACCTAGCCTACGGTGTGCATGAATCAATGAGAGGATTTTTTTCTTTACTTTGTTTTTCAAAGAGCTAATCCTAAAGCTTCAACTTTGCAACTGCATTTGTGGCAGGGTGTTGGAATCACTCACCTTTTTCATACTCTCACGCAATTTCAACACACCCACTCAAAGGAGCCTTTCCTGTACGAAAAAAACCCCCCCCCTGACAAATCCCCCCGGTGAGTGCTCCAGTCAGCCAGAGGCCGCGGACATGATTGTGACATAAGAACGTCCTCCTGACAGTTTATAAAGGGCACTTACTGTCCACTCTGTCCTCCAGCAGGCTATTAACCTTTTACCAATTCTGTCACTGTGAGTAAGTTTGCTCTCAGTTGACCAGTCTGGCTAAACTAAATAAACTCATCATAGTGTGCTCCAACAGAAAAACAAGTCTTTTGTCAAACCAGCCCACCCCCCACTTGTCATTGAAATGGAGATCAGGCTTTGACATTGCACCCCGCTGTCGCAACACTGAAACAAACCCCCTGTGTTTTGTCCTGGTGCTCTGTCTGCGCTGGTATTTCCACTGGTAATAATATCACAGCCTGAAAATAGCTCCTGCTGTCAGCGGCCATGCCGTGTGTGTCACTGCAGACAGCAGGGAGGGACGAGGTGAACTGTGGCACAAGTGGACCACATTCCTGGGCCTTGTCTTTCACTCTCTGGCTGTCTTTCCATTTATCTACCACTGTCAGCCTGCCTGCCAGCATGTGGGGAGCTCGCTGCAGAGAAGAGAGGGCTGTTTAGTGAGCAAGGCGCAGTCGGAGACAAAGGCGGACAGCAGGAAGATAGAAAAAGGAGAGGCTGCTTCCAGAAAGACAACGACAAGGAAGAAGTAGTGCAGCACAAGTCTTTTGGAACATAGTTTTCGGCTTCGACGGTTGTTATTTGCTCTCCTTGAACCATGGTGAAGTGTCTGATCCGGATCAAGACCAAGGTGAACGTTCACCTGCGCATGATCAATCACTGCTACCGAGATGTGAAGGTTCGCGTGCTGTCTTTGGGACCCAGGCTCATGGGCAAAGCTCTGGGGATCCTGCCGCTCTTCCCCGCCCTCCCTGAGGGTTCTTCCAGCTCAGACTCTGCTCCAGGGTCGGGACAGAGCTCCAGGACTCCCTCCAGGCTAGCTGTCCCACCCCAAATCCATGGCTGCGGCCCACCAGCCAACCGTGCAGGTAAAAACTGGGGCTGGTTGCGTCATGCAGTGGAGACTGCAGGTTTAAGTTGGACGACTGTCTCTTGAAGAATAGTGTCAGCTGAGAGGACGTTGTTCTTACCTATTATGTTTACTTTGAGGTTAGAGTTGCCGCTTGCAAGAATTTTATTTCCACATGGAGTTCATGAAGAGAGGACAGAGTCAGTTTCCCATGACAAACTGACCATTAAATACACATGAGAGTAATTAACCTTGGTACAGTATTCAGCAGGGGATCATTTGCCTGCATGGCAACCCACCAAGCCAGGCTCAAAACCAAAGAAGCTGAACAAAACTTCCCTGTAAATCTTTTCTTTAAAATCAGGTCCACGTCCCATATAGTCACACATTTGCATCGACGGCTTGCAGACATGTTAATTAGCTCCTTTTTCTACACTTGTCAAAAGTTTAGAGAAGAGAAAAACAAAGTGAAGCAGTAAACTGTGATGAAGTCTGATGTGCACAGGAAGAGTCTAATCTCTGACTAATTAGGATACACGCTGTGATAAATTCGTTCAAGCAGTGATACGGAGAAACTTGGAATCTTGAGAGATTGTTTTCATCCGTGGCATTTTAATTATCCGTCAAATAGTGCTACTCCACAGTATTTCCATGTTCTCCTGAAGTGTTTTAAGGAATGGCTGATTAAATACTTTTGAGACACAATCAAACATGTGCTTTCTTGGAAGCCTACATTTCCTGTGAGACTTAAAAGGTCTAAAAGTCAAAGAAAGTTGTGTCAGAATTGTCTTTAAATGTCCTCAATATCTCCCAGTTGTTAAATCTGCAGTATATCCCTTACTTTTTATGCTGTGTGTTGTCAGGTCTGGAGTCCCTTCGAGACAGTGCCCACTCCACGCCCGTGCGCTCCGTCTCCCACGGCGACTCCTTCATGTCCTCCAGGGGCCACATGGCAGACGGCAGCGAGGCGAGCACGTCGGCGGTCATCTCCGACGAGGCCTACAGCCCCTCAGACAGCGTGCTGCCTACGCCCGTGGCCGAGCACGGGATGGAGATGCCTTTGGCCCGCCACCTCAACGGTGCTCCCTGCAGCATCGATGAGGAGAAGGAGTCGCAGGCGGGCGCTTCGAAGGAGGGGCAGTTGGCGGATTACGCCTCTGGTAAAAGAGCGCTGCGTATGGTCAGGAGCAGGCAGTCACCAGCGAGCGACGTGGAGGAGCTGAACAAGTTCGTCCTGAGCGTGTTACGTTTGTTCCTGGTCACCATCGGACTGCTGTTCGCCCTGCTGCTGCTCCTCATCATGCTGACAGAGTCGGACCTGGACATTGCCTTCCTGAGAGACATCCGCAAGACGCCTGAATTCCAGCAGTTCCACTTTGAATACTTCTGCCCTCTGCGGCGCTGGTTCGCCTGTAAGTTACGGTGGATGGGAGGTTTCCTCATCAGCAAGTGAGGCTTAGTGAACAATGGACCGAAAGACACAACACGGGCCTCCTTTGACGGAGATGGGACACTCAACACAGACTGGTTGGCAGAGCGAGTGGGTGGAGAGACGAGGAAAAAGGATGGCAGCCCTATTCCCAATATCAGCTCAGCCTCTCCCAGTAAGGAGTTCCTGTCACAAGCCACGGACTGTCCCCTGAAGAGCCTAGTTTATCATGTTCGACCACCATCAGGAAAGGAAGTCGCATTTTACTTTGGAAATTCAGGTCATTTCAAGGTATTTTATTTTTTACACAAAGTCACAGTAGCGGGGTTTTAATTTAAACACTGACAGGGACGAGCAAGTCCGACGGACTTCACCTATTCAACCACAGATAACAGTTGCCTTTATTTTTGTATTCAGTTATATGTTGCCACATTACTGTCGAGACAGAATGACCAGATGTGCGCCGGGCTGTGCGTTGTGTGACCTGAGAATTTGAGTCAAGTTTGGAGAGACGGTGGGATGGGCTGGGCCATTCTGAGCTCATCTAATTTTCATATTTCAAAGCCAACCACAATATTCATTATTCAAGATTATATTATGGTCGCTGCTATGACATTGAAAAGTGCTTTTTTTGCGTTGGACCAGTATCTGGGGGTTAAAAGAGAAGGTGTAAAATTGAATACCGGGCAGCACTTACCGAATGTAATCAGTCCTGAGTCAAATAAAATAAGCAAATATATGGAATTTGCCATGTGTAATGAAACAAGTGAGGATTAAATGATCACGGGAAAGTGTAGGAAAATTAATTAAGCATATGATTGAGAAGTTCCCTGCTCGGTATACAAGCTAACATCTGGTGTACTGAATTTGAAGGCATGATGTGCAGTATCAACCTCTGGACCAGGTTTTGTTGTTGTCACCGTCTGTCTCTTCTGCTCTCGGTCTGTTATGAATGTATAGAGAGCTGCAGGTCTGTGTGTTTGTATGGCCGAAGGTCGGGCCGAGCTACTCACACACACACAGAGCAAAGAGGCAAACAGCAGACAGGACGTAGCTACACTCTGGCTGAGTTCACAGTAAAAATCTGGAGGGTTGAGCGGCGGTGTGGGCATTATGCCTTTAATCAAGCGCAGAGGAATTGGCTGCTGCAGCTATTTGACCCGGGAGTGATGTTGATGCTGCCCTGAAAGATGGCTTGAAGGATTATTTTTGTAACAAGTGTAGTCAAAAACGTCCATTAACGGTGTTAACGTCCAGCCATGCGAGCACCACTTAAGTTGTGTCGTCCACTGACTATAAATTAAGGATAAATTGTAAGGACATAAGTAAGTAATGGAGGCGGCGGTAGATTTACTGATTTTATAACATAGCAGCCAAATAATGCTAATAGCTACAATCAACTTCTGTGTGTAGGGGAACAGCTGTCACGTTGCCGTAGTTACTTTTACAGTAGTTGTAAAGGCGATGGGACTATGTGAGCTAGCCTTTTAGAGATAGTGAAGTGTTTGGTTAGCTCTCTGACACCCACACTCCGTAGAAGTGTATCTTGATGTGCAATACTGTTAATATGAAAAAAAAAAAAAAAGATCCTTTCCATCAAGGGAAATTTGACCTTGTTTTACCTTTGTAAAGTGCGAAAACTAGTGCTGTTTGCCCACAGCATACGTTTAAAGAGGGCTTGTTTTTAGTTCATGTTGAGTGACGGTCATTTAACTTCGTTTTAAGCCCTGCCGTGTTCGAAAATGGTTGCATTCATCTGTAAAGGCTGAATATGTTTAGATCACGTTTTTGTACAAACTGATGTCTCATTAACACAAGGAGTTTTTTCCTCACAGTGGCTTTTAAAAATGGACTTGAAACATTTATTTTTTACAGTGGATGTATAGTTCACAGCCTCCCGCTTACAAGAGCGCCTAAGATAAGTCATGTTTACGTCCTACTGCGATCTTCATTATCACACCTACCAAAGAAACCTCTGTTGTCTGATATTTGTCAGTTTACGTCAACAGATGGAAACTCTGATAGTCTGCTGTCCTTCTCCGGCCTTATTATACATGTACGTTATTTCACAGTAAGTGCGTCTTTACAGCCCAGAGCAATCAACAACAACATTTAACACCCATAAAGTCAGTGTGTGACAATTAACTGTGGGTTGTTGATCTGGTAGGATTATGAAGGTCCCCATAGGCAGGTTGGAAGATGTACTGTGTCAATATTATAATATAGGAAAAAAATGAGCAGGCCAAGTGTTAACACAAGAACAGTACTTTGAGTTGGGGCTGTGCGATATGACAATATAATATATCCATCGTTTCATATACAGCTTGCTCACACCCTTTACGCCAATGTGATTTGTCATTTGGACGTCACTTTTGTGTTCTCTTCTTTGTGATGCGGTCACAGAAATTTGCATGAGAGCAACACGAACAAACATGGATGGGGAGCGCGCATGTCAGAAGAGAATGGAGTATTTCCAAACAAGAGGACTCACGTGGACATGGTTTGGGTAGAAATGGCCAGAAAGTTTGCACAAAGGGTTATAAATAGAAAAGGACACAAATAATTCAATATGAGTTAAGTACCTTTTAATTTGACCACATGGAAAGGCTTATTTTTTTATTGAGATCACAGAAATTGTTAGATCTTGTTCGTATCGCACAGCCTTACTTTGGGAATCCCTTTAGTATTAAACACCTAGGCTTTAAATGTTGATTTTATTTTTGTAGAGTGTTAATATTTTCAAAAATTCAGAAACCTGCATATTATATTTTGCGGTTGGGTTTTAAGACTTGATATGTTACTGATGTTTTTGCTTTAACTCAGATGGTTTTAGATTGACATGTTAGGTGAAAGGTGGATTGTGTGTTTGAAAAAAAAAACAATTGGCCAGTCGAGGCAGAAAATCAACTTTTACTTCCAATGATTTGTACTTTAAAAGTCTCATTTTATGTTCACTGTACGACAAATTTAACATAATTTGAGCAATAAATATGACGGATAATGTGATGAATATTAATAACCATAAACTCCAAACCGTTTTCTCTCTTTCTGCTGGACATGCAAAATGTCTTAAATCCCCTCAGATGGTAAAACAGCCTGTAGATGCATGTGTGAGGGGAACATTGCCCACTGTTACCAACTACCCAGTGTCAAAAATACTTCTTCAAAATATCTAACATCAAAAAAAAAATGTTTCCATGTAAATCCTGTTTGATTGTTGCCTAATCCTAGACTGCTCCTTCTTGACCCAATTTATAGAAAGAATAAGTTTTCTTGTGCAAGTACATGTAACGGAACACACCTGACAGTGGATCTTATTTATTCACTTGACTCTGAACAGGTTTTACCACAATGAAAGTGAAGCGGTTTGTACTTTTAAAGCCAATTTTAACAGCAGAAGTAGCATATTCAACTACCTGAGTCTTTCTTTTTGCAATGCAGTTCAATATATAGATTTCTTTTGTTTGTTTGTTTTGCTAAAATCTGTTTCAGATCACTTGAACTGTCAGTGGTAAAGAGAATTGACGGCTCCATTGGCACTTGGTCATCTTGCTGAATAATGTAAGCAGGAATAAGGCCTCACATGGGGTCTTACTGTAAGCTTCCTTCCTGTACTATGGAAATGTCTCTGTAAGCATGTGTTCTGCATTTATTACCTCCAAACAAGACTGCTTATTTCCAATCACTGAGGACTGGTGTAATCTATTTATGAATAAATATCATCTATTCTTGACATCTGGTAGCTAGTCTGGCTACGAGTTTAATCCTGAATTCACAGAAGGAAAAAAAAACAGCAGCATCTCAAGTAATGTTACAATATAGACCACACACACTATTATTTTATGTCACAATGCTGCCATCTCATGGTAAAAATAATACTGCACCTCTAGAAATGACATTTAAAACAACATTTCTGATATAAAAATGGTTCTGTGTTTATTTTGTATGCTTCAGGTATCAAAAATACGAAAAAAACATAAATGAACACTTTACATTTTATAACAGGCACGTATTGTAGCTCAAATGGTTTTGCCGTTCAAATTCAATGTGCCACAAACAAACAACACAAAAGGGAGATGAGTTTAGAAATGGCTTAACTACTGTAAACATTTGTAGAACAACAAATTATAGAACAACAAAGGAAACAGCAGAGACAACAACACAAATGTATCAAAACCCACATTCAATTATTTGCTCCGTACAGCGCCTGTATAACGTCTTCAAACTCTTTGTGGGATGTATTCAGGACATTGACAGAAAAAAAAAAGACTTTCTTATACATATTCAAAAATGTTTGAAACTTAACTCAGGTCAAAGTATGTGATCAATTCCATTTTAAAAAGATCACAGAGGTAGCAAAAGTGCAAGTGGAGACAAGGTTATTGAAAAGTTTGAAATGAGGGGAGGCTGATCAGTAAGGTCAATCAGTATTGAGAGGAAAAAAAAACAGGTTTGGGATGCTGTGCAAGGTGAATGTCAAGCACTGCACCTCAGGAAACACACCATGAAGACTGGAAGTGGCAGCATCACACTGTGGGGATGCAGCCCCCTCAGCTCAGAGAGGGAGATGGGAAAAACAAAGATCAATGCAGCAGAACGCAGATAACTCGCTGAACGAGACCCACTGCCAATCTCAGGAGAACTCAGCAAGACAACAAAAACAAAACATGAAGCCAAATCTACACAGAAGTGGTTCCAAAACAACACAGTCTGTTCCTGGAGTCCAGAACTTGTGTCCGGATGCTGCTGCTCACTCTGTCCTCATGCAACCTGACAGAGTTTGTGTTGCATCTCTGCAGCAAAAGCAGGATGCAACACAGCTGATCGGTCTGTTTTGGCACTGCCAGGCTGATGTATCATTAAATATGTATTTGGATGTAAATATATGAAAGAAAATGACTATTTAGTTAATGATACTGTGTTACTTCACACGTTATCAATGTTCAGGCTGTATATATATATGACATTTCTATGAACATTGTGACCAAATGAATGTAAAGTTGATTGTTTCATTAGAAGTATTTTACTTAGCTACAGTAAAGACATCCAGAGAGTACAACAAGAAAGCAGGATTATATCCACCTGGTAGGGATGCACCAGTTCTGATCAGATTCAAATACCTGATTTAGACAACGGCTGACTCAAGAGTTCCGGTCCAGAACTCGTGTTTCATTAAGATGCAGTTTGCCTGACTGTGTGGAGAAACTTAAATTATTATTTTAAGTGTAAGGAGACATTAGGCTTGACTTAAACACTGTTCAAACACATACATAGATATATATTTATTAAATTATTTAATATTAATACAATAATAATAAATCACAATGAAGTCAGACAAGCCTGAGTGTCTTGTTAAAAACAAAACTATTTGTGACCGTACAGATGTCAACAATGTCGAATTAAACTGAATAGATCAGCCACACTGTCAGACATCCAATCTGTTTCAGAGATCCGATCTAACCACATCTGTATCAGATCGGTGCATCCCCACCTCGACAGTTATAAACCTGTTTCCTTACTTGTTCCTTCTATTCTACTTTAAGCCATCAGGAGGTTCATGGTCTTCATCTCAGTCAGAGAAGACATGTAAGCGCCCTGATGCATTGCCGCCCAGTAAGGCGTTCCTTGTGGGGTGGAAGGCTGTGACGGACAGCACTGTGTTAAGGTTCTCAGCATCCATGAAGGAGTGCTGCAGCTGGCCGTTTTCACTGAACACCTGCATCCTCCGGGGCCTCCCCATGCTCCCCACCACAAAACAGTCTTCTTGTTTCGGGTCCCACACTGCCGATAGTTTGCTCAGCCAGCGGCCGGTTTGCATGTCATGTCTGAAAATGAAGATTGATAAGACAGTCTGTGGGTAAATTCAGGTTACTCAAGTCCCACAGCACAGGGAAGAGAAGTTGGTGACACGAGTGGATGTACCTGATTGATTTCATCAAGGGACATTTTGAGGTCATTTCAGATGTGTCATATATCCTGTCAAAAGAGTTGAGAATAGACATTGAGCTAAGACTGATCAAATGAAAGCAAGCTTAACAATCACTGAAAGTGCTGGGTCAGCTTCACCTTAAGTGGTCATCCAAACAGGTGGTGAGGACTCTGTTACCCGTGTGAGGGGAGAAATAAGCACTGGATATGCTTTTAGAGTGGCCGTGCAGCTGAGAGACTGCCTGGCTTTTGGTCTTCTTCAGACATCTGCTGTCATAAATACTGACGACACTGCAGACAAGATCAATAGTCTTTTTAGTGCAATAAACAGACAACTGACACAGGGTAGAAAAATGTGGCTCAAAAACTGTATTTAAATGTTAAATTTGATCAATAATCAGACATACTGGCTTTCTGCCACAGCAAAGTATTGCTTCTGTAAAGGGTGGACGTTAACACAACGCACAATCTTGGAGTCCAGTGAGTGGAGAGACTCATGAGAGTTCCTGAGGATGAATTAAACACCAGTGTAACGTGTTAAATGGTCATCATTCATTGACAGTTCACCCATACTGTTATTCTTCAACACCATGAAGAGATTAAAATCAACTACTCATCAACAGTAATACATTACCCTGGAGTGCGCCTGTCCACGATGGAAACTTCTCCATACCAGTTCCCAACCACAAGTGTTGAACAGTCATGTGACAGGAAGTCAAATGATTTGAGGCCATCATCAATGTCATACACCTACAGTGAACGGTGAACAAACACGTCGATGTCAACAGGTGAAAACAGGAAGTTAATTTAAAATCAAATTTAAATCTCTGCATTCAGGCAACTTAACTTAAAACCTTTATATTATACATTTTGTACACTGAATGGAGCAAAAGTTATCTCACGTCATCAAAGACGGCCTTCTCCACATCCATGCAGCGCAGAGATCCGTCATAGCTGAGGCTCAGCAGGTGGGTGGGATGAGCTGTGGAGAACGCCATGCAGCCCACCGGACGAGTGTGAGGCTCAAACAGCAGCACGCCATCATCGTCCCAACCACCCCCCTGAGGGAATATACACAAAAATAAGTAAGACTAAGAGCTCTGAGTTTAATTTGTAGCTTCTTTTCCTGTAGCTCTGTTATTTCTTAACAGTGGGGTCATATCACCAGTTGTTATACAGTGGCACCACAAGACCTGTTGCTATATGCTTGTTTTGTTGCACATGTACTGCTCTCAGTTGATCACATCAAAATTAACATCATCATCATCATCATAACAGAGTAAAGAACACAAACCATCTTCCAGAGTCCAACTTTCCCCCACTTGTCTCCTGCGGCCATCAGCAGGCTGCTGGTGCAGGGGTGGAAGGCAGCAGAGAAGATGCGATCCTTTACCACCTTGGCCACTTGGTCCTCAGTTATCCTCATTTTCTTGAGGGCTGACTGGTACCTAAGTAGAAACATCAGTGTAGATTTGTTTTATCAATCTCTATTACACTTTAAAGTGATTGACTGTCACTTCTATATAAACTGAACAATATAACTTAAAAACTTACCCTTTCAGACTAAGGTCCATCTTTTTTTCTTCATTTAAATCCTATTAAAACACATTTGAAGATTTTCAGATTGACTCTGAGGCAGCAAATTTTTTTAAAACAAGATCAACCAGTCTACATATCTCAAGGTTAACTGTCTCCAAATTATCTTTGGCTTTAAATGTATTATGGCACCACAACCTACCAGTTCTGGATTTCATTACAGTTTTGAGGTAAAATCATTATTAGTAAAACATAAAAAGTAACTGACTACAATGTAATGAGGAGATTAAACATGGAAGGCGAGTCCTACCTCAGAGAAGAGCTCAAGAAGTTGCGAAGGCAGCTTGCTTCCCTCTTCTGTGTTTATTGGTTCCATGGGCAGAGAGCCAGGAGGCTTCTTCAGCCGCGTAAACTTTAAAATAATTACATAACTACATTGAGTAAATGCCAGAAATAATGAAAAAACAGCAGCAAGAAAGATGAAATACTAAAGAGACAGACAGCAGTGGACTGGCAAGACATTTGTATGATTAGGTTATTGAAATATAACTACCTGATCATAGACCAGATTCCCTTTTGGTTCAGGGGGAAGTGTCAAATCCTCTGCCTCTTTATTTTGAAGACGAAGGGATTTGCGAGCTGGCAGCACTTCTTTTACAGCTGCCTGTGACCTGCCACCATAGAAACGGATTATTAGAGCGACACCAAGAACTCACTAGGTCTGTCAAAATTTTGAAATCTTATTCTTAGAACTCAATTCAATAAAATTATCAGGGGTTCTTAAGTGGAATCTACCGACATTCGTTTGTTTTTTTCTTTTTCTGTTGTATGACATTGGATTCAATATTTTTAACTCAAAGACAACTATAAAACAAATGTAAAGAAATAAACAGCAGCATGAAGTACATGCAATGAAATCCAGCTTTACAGTTCACAATTCCCACAAGATTTCCTGCACTGCCCAATCATTTTACTAAAACATTATGGAACAGTTGGTGGCTGACTGTACCTCACGAGGCCCCTCTGTGATGGTTTTGGCCGGGTAAGCTGCTTCAGCTCCTCGGTCGCCTTGCGTCAAGGAAACAAAAATGAATACCCATCCCATCTGTGCCGCCACAGCTAAAGGACTGAATCATACAGTGTCCAAGTGCATCTACATTTGTGCCTCATACACACCAACAATTATGACCTACATTTTTATTTCATACATGCGCGAGCCTGAGTGCTTCAGACAAAAAAAACAAAAGTCAAAAATGTAGACAGGTTATTACAACTAACTGACTCTACTCTGATGAGCAACTAAAAGCCTTCATTCTTTAGAAGATTAATATAAGAGGCTAAGCAAGCTGACAGCAACGTGACCTTGAATATATTTGTTGATTTGTTGCTGTTGTTTAGATTAATTAGTAAATCAAATTTCCCTCCTTCCTCTGTGTGTATTTATTGTTATTATATGGGAGTAAACTGTGATGGAAAAATATTTTGAGGTCTCCAAGACTATAAATATCAGTAAATGTTACCTGGCTCTGAAGCCAAGTGTTCCTGAGGAAGGTGCATGAGACTACCACATCCTTCTACCTACCTGGAGTAAGTTGATAGATGTCAGGAACTCTTGGTTCTTTCTGATGTTCTCCAGTCGCTCCAGTTCATACTCAGAGAGTCCTCCATATCCACCCTGAAGAAACATTATTTAAACATTACAATATTTTTTGCTTGACATTATTGAGTAAGGGCACAAGGTCCATGAATCCGAAGTCAGTCGGGGTTAATAAACACTTACAGATGTTTGCTCCACATCACTGCTGTCATCCTCCTCCTCTTCTTCTTCCTCCTTCTTGACGTTATTCTGGATGTTTTTGTCCTCTGCCGTTTCAGTTTTCTAACAACAAAAAATGGGCGTATTAACAAACCAATAACACACGTTGTTTTCGATGTGTTTCTGAAGTGTCTCTCACCTTTTTCTTCTGGGGTGTGGGGTTTCCTCCAGGGGAATAGCTGAGGCGTTTAGGTGCCAGGGCGTTTCGTGAGGATCGACGGACTTCTGCCTCGAGGTCCACAGGTGTCATTTCCTACAAGGTGTGCATTATTAACACGACGAGCACAAACATGGCTTCATTCAACTTTTTCTACAGAAGCACAAGTTGTTGCGTGACTCTTAAAACACTCGCCTTCCTCCTGAAATAATGCCTGCGTTACCCTGGTAACTACACACCTTTACTTTAACTCCCAAAAACAAGCTAATGTTGACGTTATTCAACAGCTAGCTAGCTTAAATAACAAAACTTCCAACAACTCACCAGCTTCTCGACCTTCACCACCGCATTGCGTTTTGACCGTCTCGTCGCCATTTTAATACAGTTACAACAATACGTGCGAATTATTCCTTCGACTGAGTTGCCAGAAAGTGATAAACTCTCTCGTCCCTCTCACTCCGCTCTCTATGGTAACACTTGAAAAACTACAAGGAGTTGGATAATTCGCGCCACACGCTGGAAATGTTTTGTAACAAGCCCCGCCCCCTCCGTGTTGTGAAACAGAACCCTGGCCTCTCATTGGTTCGTATTTTCACGTCATCAGAATAAAGGGGTGTTCCCTGCCGCTGACAGCCAATGACCGCCTTCCAATTTGATTGACGTCTCGCCTCTTGCTCCCGCTTCAACCTCCAGAGAGGCGGTGATAATGTCGCCACCTTCTGGCTGATGTGGGTAACAGCAGTGATACGAAGCTGAAACATTTGATTTTGTTGTAAATCCTCTGTTACAATATTTCTACTGAAAAATGTATTAAAGTAGTGTGTTATTCTCCACGCAAATCCATGCAAAGACACAAAGAATCAATCCAATTAAGACAACAACAAGCCCCCAAGTGTAGTAGTAAAATTGTTTATTTAAATGTTTATTCAAAAATGGAAAATGACTAGCTGACATCTGAGTTGACTTCTGAGTGGAGCTTTTGTGCACGACTCCAAAGTTTGGTTAAATCAGAGGAGGAGATCTGTGCTTGTCTTTGCAGTCATCAAGAACATTTTCCACACTTGATTTTGTCTCGAATGAAGCCACAAAGAGGCCACTCAGTGAAAGATGAAGTTGATGACCCATTGGTGATCCGCTAAAACTCAATCTCATCGGACTAATGCTCAGCGCAACACTTAACATATCAGATGATTTAATTAACATTGTCGGTTTCCAGATGCTGTTACACTTTTTACAAGAAAAACAGGCCTGCATTTTATTAATGTATCCATTAATAAGAGTAATTGTATTGACAAGCTCCAAAACACCCATTTTTATAAATCAAAAGAAACCAAAATTATAAATGAAAACTTTAAAAAAAAAAGGGGGGAAAAAAATGCATAAAACAGTTATATTTCATGTTTATTCCAAGTTGTAACTCACACTGTATACAAAACAATAAACCCAGTGATTACACTTGGAAAACTATCCAGATGTGTGATACATCTATTTCCATTATTTATATTCCAGGTTTTGTTAAAATCATAAAGCCATGAAAAACGACTGAACGAGCGCCACACTTTCCATTCTAAAATACCTCTCAGATGCAACCAATATGTCATCTGATGAGTCTGCTTTGCTTCAGTGAATCGGTTTACTGAAACAACAAACACTTGCGGCTGCACTGAGGAGAGGTTATATATCATAATGAAATGGGACTGAATGGAAAAAGTGTATCCACACAATAAAAAACGAAATCCTCAGGAAACGCACACAATTAAATCATTTGTCATACTATATATACTAACAGCTTGACTGCTTGGCCTCGCATTCTTTGGCACACGCACTTTAAAATGTTGAATGGAAAAGCGTTTAAAATCCAAGTGAAATGTTCCCTTCAGACATGTTTGTATGCACATGATCACATGGAGATGCATCCACAGCTAAATGGACAAGAATGTGGTTTCTGTCTAACGTTTTGATCACGTGGAGGAAACTTTCAGCTACATCGTCATATGACATGTGATGACTGTGTTCATGATATTACACTGTGAAATCGATGTTTAAAATAATAAAACTTCGGGGAACAGGAAAGCACAAACTTCTCATGGACGACACTTTTCCTGAGTTTGATCAGTCGTCCACGTTGTCGCCATGTCGCTCCTCAGACTAAAGGTAGAGGGTAGGAAGAGCACGCAGCCAGTCCGCACATGTTTTGTCCTCGCTCGATCAAAAAATATCTGATGGAGCAAAGAGGAAAGGTGTCAATGATCCCTGAAATCTAGAACAAGTCATAACAGTTAACACACTCACACTCACACACACACACACACACACACACACACACACACACACACACACACACACACACACACACACACACACACACACACACACAGCGGGGCTATATTTACCCGTCAACGCCCCAGGCCGGGCCCCAAGAGTTCTTCACAATCCAATATGGCGTGCCGTTCTCTTCGGTGCCGTAACCCACAGCCAGGACTGCGTGATTCACCTTGTCTGCTGTGTTCTTACACTTGGTGCTAAAACAGACAACAGCGATGGTTTTAGACAGACAGAGAACATGTCTCTTGTTGGGTGAGTGGGCTGCTGCACTGCTACATCCTGTCTATGCAAAGATGTGTAGGTGCCTCTGTAGGTATTTTTATGACAGTTCCAGACAGACGCATGCTGAACAAAATAAATTCCCATTGTTTTTGTTGTAATAAAAACCATTACATGTGGCTAAATCGTTGTAGTCTTCTCGGGTAATAAAAAGGTAAAGTTAACAACATATAACAAATAAGCCCTACACATGAAGAGCTCCATATTTATGATGGACATGATGCAGGACAGCAGGTCGTAAAATCAGAGTAAAAACATACTGGCATCAAAAATTACCTTCAGTAAAAATGGTGTATTACAGTATTCCGTTGATTATATTTGTATTATTAAACTAAATCTGCAAAGTAATAATAATAATAATAATAATAATTCCAAATGCGCTGAATATAAGACCTGATAATCAACTTAAGACAATAATCAGTTGACCTCCAGTTTACAGCGTATACATGTAAACATCTGTATAATTTACTTTCACTTGTACTTTTGACAAGTACAATCATTGCCAGAAAATTACTTTTCATACTTACATTCAGTTAATATCAGACCATCAGTACCATCATATTGGTGACTTCCACTTTTACCAAAGTAATATTTTCACGATTTCTTTACTTTTACTCAAGTAGAGAGATTTGGGTACTTTAAACAACACTGTTACGACTATTGATCGATAGTCAATAGTGGCTTTCAGTTGTGGAGGGGTAGAAGTACATCTGTTTAAAGTTGTAAATTAAGTACAGTCCAACACTACATTTCTCCTGTAATGCAAGCATATGTCTGTCACATCCCACCAACAGCCATCAGTTCAGATCTAGGTCACTGCAGATGTCACGGAGTAGCCCCGTTACGCTCATAATCCTCTTCCAAGACTGAATAACTTCTGCGCCAGTGGATTACTATGCAAGAAAATCCCATTATTGCAGTACAAATGTTTCTGAAGTGTGACAGAAACAGGGTGGTGGGTCCTCTGAACGGTTCTAACCTCATGTTATTTGTGAACACTAAATACTTAAATGTTTGTTGAGTAGCTGACCTGCTGTAAACTCCTTCCTTGTAGTGCATAAAGTCAGACACGACTTCGAAGGCGAAGGACACTGGGTTGAGCCTGGCCACAGCATCAACCATGGCTTTTTCATCATACTGTGGGCAGACCAACATACAGGAAACAGTCAAATATACATTTTACCAAAATAGCTGCCACTTCCTCTTCCTCTTTGGAGTTCACCCAAAACGAGATGGTTAACTGCACCTGCCTTGTGACTTTTTGTTCAATTACTTCCATGACTTAACTTCACAGCAACTTGTTCACTCACACTTGATATGTTGACGACATCGTGGACAAAAGCAGCCGCGAGCGCAGGTTCAAACTGGCAGGAGTCGTCCTAAAACAAGGGGGATGGAAGTTCCTCCACTGACAATTTATTTTACATCAGAAATAATCACACTGAGACATTAATTGAGAAACGTCATACAATGCCTTTGTAGGGATAGTCCTCCTCTGTCATCAGACCGCTGTTGTATTTGATGTACTCGAACGCCTGACTGGGGAGCCCGCTGAAACAAACCAAGCAATCTTCAGCTGGATGAAGCATTAAACACGAGTAATCTTGTTATTACAATAACAACTCCATGTGACTTACCCGAAGCATCCATGATTGTTAAAGTCTTTGGCGCAGTCTATCAGCTGCTGCTCAGACTGATACAGACAAACAAACTGCATCATGCGTTTTCACAAGCAATCAAACTGTATTACAGTTACAATCATGCAAAGAACCTGTGAGTCCAACAGAGATTTATTCTGCAAGAACGTCTTCTAAATGATCCTTGTGATAAACTGGATCTCCACAAGTTTAAAAATGTGCTTACACATGAGATCTATGAGATGAATGTGCTGAGTAAATAATTACGGGACAGATCTCACCAGAGGTATCAGCTTCCCGGTAGCGATGGCAGTCACCGACTCCAAACAGCCAGTGGTAGAGAAGGTCCAGCAGCTGCCACAGTGACCCTGAAGACGCAAACACATCAACAAACGGCTGATAATTCACTTATGTTTAAATGTTTAAATTGACAAAGGGTGGCCTGTATTACAAACTAGGTGTATAGATGTAAAATACATTTACCATGAGGTAAAATATAGCATCAAGAAATACATATTGTATTTAAGTACTTAACTGCTGAGCACTCCTTTGAATTAATAATCCAAATTCTATAACAGAATAAAACAAAGTCACAATAACAGCTGTTGTATTCACTGTTGTATTTGATACTCACTCGCCCCATTAGTCGAGTCACACGGATAAATAATTTAACTAAATGTTTAATAATTGCAACTACTTTTAAATGAAAACACATAATATTTTACTTATTTAACAGTGCTCACAATTAAATCCAACTAGTTTAAACAGGAAACATGATTATGCAGCCATTAACACTCTCTGCTTACCTACACGTCACTCAAAGAATAATGTAATTAACTGACTAAATTACATTTACATTTATCAATTTGTCCGAATCAATGTATAAATATGGGGTGAGCCTTCGAGAGGAAGTCCAGCCTCACTCAGTTCCACATTAATTGTCAGGGAGGATTCATGTCTTTGTCCAACTTCTTGATGCTCCATCCACATTGTGGTGTTACTTTGTGGTCGTTCAGCAGCATCTGATGTTACCTGGTTCTTCACTGGAGTCACGTAGTCGCCTTTCATCCTCCAGTCTACAAACTCAGGGTAAGGACCGGCGCTGCTGACATGACCTCCTTCAGTGGCCGAGCAGTTCTACAACAGACCAGAATCACAGCATTGTAACAAAAAGTGGCACATTTACAAAAGCTCCCGCAGGACTGAGTGTGTCGTATTATGAGATGTATCATACCTGAGGCTCCATCAGGAGAAATGATCTCCTGAATTCTTCAAACCTCATGTCTGAAAACTGATTCAGGCCCACTAGATTTGAAAATGAGAGACTCTGTGAGAATAATCGCCCTCCTGAGTGATAATCTAATTCAATACATATGATGAGAGAGGAGTTAGTGCGGAGCTGTACGGTACTTGTGAAGGAGTGATTCCCAGCATTGTGATGATCGATTGTCCTCTTATTCTCCGTGAAGATGTGGAGCCGGTGGTAAAACTCCAGAGTGTCATAAACCTTGTTGTGCTGCACGTTTAAAAATGCGAAATGTAACATCACACAGAGGAAATAGTTGCTGTTGTTATGGAAACATTAACAATAAAACAATTCATAATACTGTGATAATGTGGACATACCTGTGACATCCACTGTTTGAACTGATATTCCTCTGACAGGACACAGAATGAAGGAGTCAGTTATTAATAAAGAAGTCTGATAATCAATATTCAAGATGAACTCCTGAAGCCATTAATGACAGGGAAATGTAAAGAAGTCCTTTCAAGCGAGTAATATCACAAAAATAAAAAGTACTATCACCATTTAATGCCGTTTCTACTTCACAAGGGGACATTTGGGTATTTTGTTTCTCTACAGATTGACCCAAGTTCAAGAAATAACTCCAGTAAAAGACACTATACAACAGTTAAATGATACTTCACACATTAGAAATCTCATAATACAACAGATAGTTAATGTTAAAAAGGTTGAATCAATTCTTGGTGTAAAACTATGGAACAGATTGAATGTGGAGAAGTAGTACACGTTGATAGAATACAAAAGAAATCAATATTTAAGCTCTCATACATAAGATAATGGTTGATAAATTAAATCATATATTTGTATGTTTATATATTTGTATATATGTTTTTGTATGTATTTATTTATGAATTGATATATTCATTAATTATGGTTAAATAAGGATTTGATAAATAAAATAACTTTTCATTTTCTTCTGCCTCTCTGCAAGTAATAAGAATTGCCCGTTTTCATTTGCAACACTCGTTTGTTGGTTTGTTTGTGTGTTTAAGGAATTAAAAATTAAAAATGTGCATGTTCAAAATAAAGATTTCATTCAGACCATCCATCACTTTTTCTTCTATCATGAGTACTACTGGCCTACTTTTAAATACTTTGTGCACATTTTTCAATAGGTTTCCTTGTACTAGATTGTTTTTAAATGGCTTCTACCACTGTTTGTAATATTAATCATATATCTTAATGTGTCCTTTTCACCTGACTCCTGTCTGTACTGGAGCTGCACACACGGTGTTAACACCTGTTGTTGTTGAACTGACATTTAACTCGCAGTTAGACGACAGCGACTCTGCCGAACAGAAATAAACGCTTATAATAAACGTGTCGAGCTGTGAGTGAACTTACCTTCGAGTGAAACGAGCGGTGTCAGATGCACGGAACTAAAAACGGTGGCGGTGATGAACCAGACGACTTGCAGCGCCATACTGTCCTCCTGCAGACCGGGAGTCACGTGACCCGGCGGCTCCCTTTCATAATAAAACCCCCGACACGCCCCCTTTTCCCCACGTCACTCCTCTCACCTTCTCCCCCACCTCCAACACTTTCACATGATGATCTAACACAGGTCATTAACAAACATGACAGCCTTCTCCCCCTGAGAAAGAATAGATTTATTAACAAGAGGTAATCAGGAAAGAATACACTTTTATACAAAACTGGAAATACTACTCAAGCTGAAAGTTGAAATAGACTGAAAGATAGTTCTCATACCACTGGGTATTGCTCACTGCAAACATCTGATGTGCCTGTAAGAAGGGGTAAAGATCCATGTGCAAGGGTGGGGTTTAAATACAGTACACATACTGTTTCTAGATATAGGTTTGATTTGAACACGTGGAAGTGGTACATGCCTGCCACTTAAGCTTTAGGTTGTTGTTGTTGTTTTTTTTTTTCTATACAAAGCCTGTAAAAAATACCTATAAATATTCCAAGAACCAGCACGATATTACTACTGTATAGTTCCTGCTAACACGCCGTGAGTAGACAGGATACAGAATGTGTTACACTTATAAGTTGCTTTCAACGTTTGTTTTTTTTTAAAGTATCATACACAGCAAAAAGTTATTACAGAGTTGAACGATCATAAGGATAACACATTTCGAGGGATATGTTTTTGTTTTTTGTTTTTTAAACACATTGCACGTTAGGAAATGCATCAGACTGCCTGTACACGGTACTGTACACAGCAAATAGTTTTCTGCTTCATTGGCAAATTGTAGAACAAAATAGTTTACATACTTTTGTGGTATATAATCCATTTCATGGTTAAGGCAAACCCATAATGCACTGGCCAAAGAGGATTAACCGTAAAAACTATGCTCTTAGTGTCTGAGTGTAGAAGCTGGGAATTTAATCTTCCTGAAGTGGCTCAATATTGGTTACATCTGCTACATACACTGCCCGGTGCTGATAACTGTATATACATCATGTCGCCCACCAGGGGGAGTAAGGTGATGATAAGCGTAGAAACCCATTTCTCCGAACTGAAAACATGAATCCCAGCTCAGTCAGAAATCAGCAGGTAGTCTTTCATCAGTTCGCCTCCATCCTTGTCAGCAAGTGGCTACATAAAACATCAGAGCACATGATTCAACTTTTGCCACAACAGCAGTCCCACTTTTCACCTCCTGTATATCTAAAATTGAATAAAAATTGGTCTAAATGTTCAAATCTTAAAGGTATACTATGCAGGATTTTTAAAAAATAAAAAGAAGAAAAAAGTTGAGACCCAAACAAAGTTAATCTCTCACAATCATCATTGATGACCCACTAGAAGTTAGAGGTGTAACAGTACATCGATCTGGATCGATATATTGATTCAGGGATTAACAATCCAGTAGTATGGTTGCAAAGTGACAAACACCGATTTGTATGGCTGCCAATGTAAAGCTTCACCTTTATTTTGAAATTCCCATGACACATCTGCTTTCTAAACAGTGCTTGGATGAGGAAATTATTTACACCTGCGTTGGTAAAAAGTCAGCAGCCTGACAATATTTTGAAATCAGAGTTGATATAAACGTAACTGTTTGTGTTAAATGTGCAAATTATATCGTCTCCTATCGATAGTTGGCCCCTGTATCGAAATGATATCATGGCAGACTTTGTGACATCCGCAAGTATGATATCGTTGTCCAAAGAGTCGATATAACATCGTATCGTGATGAAACTTGCGATTTACACCCCTGCTGGAAGTGTGTGGTGGTGTCTGTATCTGCAGGGCTCCTACCCTCCATCTTTCTTTTCTTACTGTTCAGGTGGATTGTTAAGTCTCATTGCCAGATCATCAATTACAGTCCTTTTAAGTTTGCAAATCCTGCATAGTATACCTTTAAAGTTTAAATCCTTAAGATTTTCATGAAGTCAAACTCAATTTTTGATCCTATTACTGAATACATTTTTCTGCAGTAACCCTTCACTGTATGGACGCTCAGCGACTCAGTGTCCGACATTCACCCCCACTGCTGCTCCTGCAGCTTTTAATTCATGCAGCTAGCGGATTAGCAAATATTTGTATTCACTTTTAAGACGCTACACTTGAGGACAAACAGGCTGACGTGCTAATCAGGCAGGATGTTCGTACGGGGGCTTGTGTGAAAAGTGGGAGTTGATCATCAGGTGTCCAATGTGACCACCGTCGCTCATGAACGAGTCTTCTTCATACTGCACATGCCCATCAGGATACGACTAAAACCTCACGCCTGTATACTCTCTCATCTGTTTATTCTGTGGTTGAAAATAACTTTGTCGTAAAATGTTGTTTAAGACGATAGATAACATATAAATACTCTGTAACTATATAAATTAAACCTCTCTGGGCTTCTACTCAGTCTCTAATAACAATTATACACAACAAGTCCATTGGGGAGCACAAACTAGAAGGGCACAGCCTACTGTGTCTAATACAAATAATAGTGTATGTACATTATGATATATTGTTCCTGTACACTCCATGTGAGGGTTGAGAGAGAGAGAGATCCTCTTCATGATGACATTTTGGGCTCGATTCTCAGAGAGGCTTCATACAGGCTCTCCTCATCCAGCGCCGAACTGCAGTCCAGCAAGTACTTCGCAACCTAAAGTGATGACGAACACAGACAGAGCAGTTCTGTCAGTTCTGGTGACCCTTATTCACTTCTTTTTGTTTACAAATGGCAGATTTTTGCCTTTGTGATTTTGCTGAATATGGTTTGAAATGAGAGATGGTCTCAAAATGATCCAAAAATTTGCAACAAATTAAAGAAATGTAAAATTTAGATTGTGAAAAAAACTATTAATGCCATCAGAATAACATCCACTGAGAAAACATGATATCGCTCATCCTCTGCAATCATTGTCTAGTTACCAAAGAAAAATATTATTCCCCATTTCAACCTTTTAAGGTTAATAGATACCATAAATATGATATTTCTATACAACACAGTTCATTAGAAGAACTAGTAAAATAATCCCTCCAGACTACAACTGAAAGTCTGCTCAAATATAAAACACACATTAAAAGACAAATAAAATTATCTCACCTTTGGTTGATAATCAATCTTGTAAGCTGTTTGCTGAAACTGACGTATCTCTCTGATAATGTGAGATATCTGCGGACAAAGTCAATAAAATCATATAAAATTGAATCCACAATACTTGGTGCAGATGGAACAGATTTTTTTCTTCCAACTAAAATAACAAAATACATTAAAGGTACAAAATCCAAGAACTGACATGCAAATTGTTTTGCATATGAAATCGACAACTGGCCAATTCTTAAATCTTGCACCTTTAAGCGTTTTGAGACCAGAAACAATATAATGCGCATGTTGTTAAATGTGTATCAGTGCTCTGGTGTGTGTTACCATTCTCATCTTGGAGAAGTTGACCAGGTTGTCCTCGGTGTAGTTGGGTGTCCCCTCCTCGATGAAGGCCAGGTCAGTCAGGTACATTCCCAGGTAGGGAACACAGGGAGGGTCACAGCTGACAAGGCAGGTCAGATATGGAGATACATTACAGAAACATAAAGGAAAGTATATATACAACACCTCCATCACAACTAGTGAGAACAGGAAAGTGACAAACACGAGATACTGACTTCTTCAGAGCTTCTCTCAGGTTTTTGAATCGTCCCTCTGATGACACCAGCTTCTGTAACTTGTCGATCACAGTCTTGGTCTGGAAAATGGATCAAGGGCAAACTATAAATGCCAGCAACAAGAAATTTGATTGAAACCGTCTGCGCCTACATTACCCACAATGCATCTGAGCGACAAAAGGCTCCAATACCACAATTTTTACATATGATGTAGTTTTCCACAAGATCTTTAAACACACTTCCCTGTGTTCAAATGGTAGAGTTACCCTTAAGTGATGTAAAGGTGCCTGACACAACTGAACTGTAGTGATTCCTTGAAATAAAACCTGAAAATCTTCAATCAACATGTCCAAAGACACCGATACCTGCTTGGAGACTTTGAGCCAGGTCTTCTTGAGGCGGAAGATGGAGCTGCGGTTGAGAGAGGACGTGATCTCCAGCATGGCGTTGTAGTTGTGGAGGCAGCGGCAGATGTCGGCCACCGCCACCCACTTCTCGATCACCGCTACCCGCATGTTGACGTCGTCCCAGTGCAGGATCTCCGTGGCGATTCTGTTGCTGATCTGAGAGAATAGAGAAAAAAATGCAATTATCTATCTATCTATCTATCTATCTATCTATCTATCTATCTATCTATCTATCTATCTATCTATCTATCTATCTATCTATCTATCTATCTATCTATCTGTTTTACGTACATCGTTGAAATGCTTGGTTGTCTTCATGATGTACGGAGTTCTCTCGTTCTTGTCGTTCTTCATCCAGCCTTGACCAAAGAACTCCCTGCAGAAATAAGCATGTTTTTTTTTTTTTTCAAACGATCAATAAGAAAAACACACACCAACATCCGGTGCCTGCCTGCCTGCCTGCGTGTGTGTGTGTGTGTTTGCACACATGCATGTGCGTGCGTGTACTCACTCGTATGGGATGACCTTGAAGACCAGGTGGTCCAGCAGCGTGAGTTGCTCGGCTATCTCCAGGGCAGAGTGGCTCTCGAACGGCTCAGTCTTACAGTCCTCCATGGCCTGACACACACACACACACACACACACACACACACACACACACACACACACACACAATGAAAAGCATTT
Organism: Acanthopagrus latus; assembly: GCF_904848185.1. NCBI lineage: Eukaryota > Metazoa > Chordata > Actinopteri > Spariformes > Sparidae > Acanthopagrus > Acanthopagrus latus. The sequence continues at coordinate 28,238,884 of NC_051042.1, forward strand.
TAACAACTGAAGCGCAAATCATTTCTACAGTACACCAAATAATTTGAAGACAGAGTTTTTCTTTTAATACTGAAATAGGCTTTTGTATTCCGTCTCTCACCGTCTGTATGATCTCTTCCAGGGTGACCTGGTTGTCTCCAGGGTCCTCCTGGGTGAGAGTCCTACATGCAGAGAGAGAAAAGTGCCGTTATTTGACAGTTTTGTCCACAATTACCCTGACCTTAATAGACACAGAAGAGTGCCGGGCCTGACCTGGAACACTGGGTATTCATTTTTCTTTTTTGCTCATTTTTGGGTTAAGGACACATTTGACGTCATCTCCACAGGCTGCTAGGTTGTTAGAACACCCTCAGCGAATCTCCCTTTCAATAAAGTTATCTATGCTGCTCATAAAAAAGGGTGAGGAGTGTTTTCTTTCTGTAGCGCCTCTAAATTGTGGCTCTGTAAATTTAGGCCAGAGCAGAGGTCGGTGTATCGTACCTCCAGTTCTCCAGTTGTCATCAACCATGGCTACAATTGTTGGCATCATAAATACAGTTGCAGGAACTTTTTTTTTTCAACAGGCTGCTGACAAATACATCTGTCATATGACTGCGTGTGTGACGATACAAGGAAACCCGACCTGATAATATTTGCAGCTGCCTTTCTTTCCTGTGTCAGGAGCTCTGGGTCATGCATCACCTCCTCCAGGAAGCCAATTACTCGCATCTTCAGCTCTGTGTTCAGCTCAAAGTCCTGAGGAGCAACAAGCAGAGTCATTACAGAAGTTTGTTTTTTCTTTTCAAAAGACACAGACGGACGGAGAGAAACAACAAATAGCAGGAAAAGGTTGAAGTGTACCTGCGAGTGTTTGGAGACCCAGTGACGCAGCACATTCAGGACTCTGTTGGTTGCGGCTCTTCGGATGACAAATTCTTTGTCTCCGTTCCGCTGGTCTGTTGGAAAACCTGGAGGCAGGTTTAACAAAGTTACACTCAGACGGAGCTCCAACATCACAGAGCACCCAGATATGTGATGCTGGTAGCTTGACCCTCAGACTCATGTTTTCTTTCATGTTTTGTTATTTTAGATATGAAACTGCATTTATTGAGTGCTGCTGAGGTTCTGACCAGAGCAATTTTATATTCCCCTGATTCGTTTCTTTCTTTGAGAAATTTAAGTCAGGGAATGTTTTTCTAATGTCATGTGGTGTACATATATATACATATATATATATATAAAGGTTGCTTAAATAATGGTATTAAATGGACAGAGGACTATAATAAGTTTGGACGCCCCCTGGTGGTCATGCATCCACTGTTTCAGCTTTGGACCAGTGAGGACTTCACCTGATTTATGTCACAATCTTTTCCCAGAATTTTGTTCTAACAACCATTATAGCAGTTTACTGTTTTTACAAAATCATCAACAATAAATCAGTTTCAATTTCGATCATACTAGATTTTAGCCTCTGATTCTGTATTCAGATTCCCTTTAATTTCCAGCTTCCAGATATTCCCCAAAAAGCCTCTCTGTTGGTCAACACGTCCCCCTCATGCGACGTACCTGTGCTGGCGAGCGACATACGGCGATACTTCTCCTTGGTCGGAGTGCCTTCATTGGCACCGGCGGTGGCGATGGCGAAGGCTGAGGCGGCAGAAAGGGCACTGCGGTTATTGTCCAGCTCCCGGCAAGATGACACCACCATGCCATTGTTGAAGGAGAACAGGGAAAACTCTGCAGGGAAGGGAAACACGAGAGATTTAAAGATTGAAATCCATAATCACTCTCTACTGAATCACTGAAACGAGAACATGTCTTATTTTCTGACATACACAAATATCACAACCCTTCTCGCTGTACAGGATTAGGCTGAAAGGGGAAATCAGTTCGGTGATTAAAAACATGGTTAGACTATCTGTGTATAATCTAAGTTGCTGACCAGCGGAGGGCAACGGAGAGCTAAAACCGAGCGAGCACAGTGTGTCCTGCAGCTCGTGCAGTGACGGTGTACACTCCGCTGTCTCTGCCTCCCTCCCTTCCTCCCTGCCTTCCTCCGTTCAGCCGGGGGCGGTATAGAAGAACATGCACATCGTTGCTAAGGTACAAGGTTTCCTTCCACCTACTCACACAAGGCACTGGCTTCCCTTGTATCCAGCACCGTGGGAAGAGAACACACTGGGGATGAATTGTGCCTGACTACCTACGGGGTGGATGCTCCCTCTCTGTGCAGTACGGGGAGGGCCGGGAGGCTGTGGGTGGTTTTTATCAAGACCTTATTTGGCTACAGTTACGTTTGTCATTTTCCGAAAAAAAAAAAAAAAAAAGTTTTCTATACAGTCTGCTGTGGCAGGGTTTAATTAGCTCTGTGATGTACTCATCTCATCTCAACGTCTTCGCACTTCTCACATGCACAATGTGATGCTGCTCAATGGTAAAAATGGATCTGATGGTTAAAATCGCACTAATGTCTAAAACACTGATACTATTGATTCAAAGTGAAAAATTTCATTTGTCCCTGATACGTACCTACATCTATTGAGACAGCTGCCAGTATCCACTGCTTTTTCTACACATTAAGTAACGGCAGATGAAATGTTCATGTGATTCATGAAAACAACACTTTGACAAATTGTGAATTGCGCTTCCTGTTACTTCTGTTTTTGTCAAGGAGTAAAACATATGAATACCACTCTCATGCCTGTGCTGTAAATATCTACCAGCAGCCCGCAGCCGAGCTTAGGTGAGCACAAAGATTGGAAAAACGGGGAAAATAGTGCGACTGAAATGTGAAAAAAAATTTGCGTACCAGCACCTCTGCAAGTTATTCTTGGTTTTTATGGCGGCGGTTTGTGCCAAAACTTTTCCTGGCGGTGCACAATACCTTCCTTGAGTCATTGCTGGTGGCTGCTTGCCAAGGAACAGTCGAGCACATAACCCCCATAAAACCAAAATCTCTCATTTTAATACTTTGTTTTGTAGACAAATGAAACAAATGCAATCTAATTGTTAATTTCTGGGCTTTAGACCTGCTAGTATGTGTATTTTTTTACCTTAAGAAAGAGCCAGGCAAGCTTTTTACCTCATTTCCAGTCCTGGCCCTGGGTCATTCAAGGGCCAACAAGGGCCCAAAAGGCTCCTCTAACCCTTAAAGTAATCTGCTGGGGGGCCCTTCAGAGATCACTTTGTCTTGCTAACGGGCAAGACTATTGGTTTCCCTGCTCAATGAATAAGAGTATTTCTGAAAATCTCTAATAATTATCGTAAGCCTGATTGTTCTTTGTAGCCACTGCTGACTCAGTCAGGAAATATCCCGGTGTCCATTGATCTGAAGGCCAACTGGTCTTTCACTGGACAATCCATCTCTTAAAATCCGCTTTTATTTCAGTTTAACTGCTCATTTCATATTCCCTGGTTTTCTGACAAGTGAAGTCATGAAATCTGCCAGTTGGAATGATTCATTCAAGTGCTCACAGAGGGTGTAACACAAGAAAAGCAGGCCTGTTAAATGTGCTTCATGTTACCAATAGCTTTTGTTAGTGACATGATCTATTATTATTGATTTTATTTTGTCATGTTTGCCTTCGCCAAGACGCCCCGCTGGCAAGTACTGTATGTCACTCGCAGCGAGTGCTAAGCTGCTCTAGTTTGCCAACTCTTACATTCTCGCCAATTACTTAACAATCCTGCCAACTCATTTGTTTTTATAACTGGTGGACTGGGATTCAAAAGTAGCACACAAGATGTTCTAAAAGGGTCCCAGATATAAAACAGCCGAAACAGGACAACACCGGGTCCAAACACAATAACGGAGAGACAAATTCAGACCGTACCAGAGTTTTTGGACTTGACGTTCTTGGGTGTTGATGGTGACTTGGGAGGAGACATTTCTGCTTCTGTTTCGTCACTCTGAGCTGGGTCCTCATCGCCTTCCTCTCTCACCGACAGATCTGGAGAAAAAAAAGAAAGTGTTGGGCTGAGTGAGCTGGGAGAGGGCAACAACAGGTTTATGTGTTTATAGCTGAAAATCTTGGATTTTAAAGGGTGATTTCACCCAAAACTGAAAATGTGACCAGTCCCCCCCCCCCCCCTTGTGAATGGAAAGTTAGGTAACAATTTGTAATCTCCAAAACATTTCTGGAGCATCACAGCAAAACAGCGTAGAAACAACCAAAGCAGATGATTTTGGGTGAACTTATCCTTTAAGTATCCTTTAAAAACCACATGTCCACTTGGTTGTGTTTATGTTTAAAGGAGCTGAATGTTTTTTTTCCTTTCACACCTGCAAAATGTGCATCTGTACCACTAAACAGCCTTCTTGGTTTAGAAAGTAAAAGTTGCTCTAGTATGAGTATACCGTCGAAATATAAGGATACCAGTAGAGAGTACTAAAATGCACATGAACTGAGCAAATTCCCCCGGACTGTGATTCTGACCTTGCTTGTTGGGGGCAGACTCCTCAGTCTTGCCTTCAGATTTGGCCTCTCCATCGTCTGAGATTTTGCTGGCCATGGTGCTGGACACATAGAGCTTGTTGATGTCGAGGGTAGTCTTACTGAAGGGTGACATGGTGGAGTGCATGCTTGCATAGCCATTGGGAGAACAGCTGAGCGCAGCCAGGTCCAGGGCTTTGCCCCCCGTGATGATGGGGATGTTGAGCGAGAGCTTGCGACGGCGGTTGGGCGAGGACGTCTTGGTGATGGAGAGGGGAGGAGGGGAGGAGAACTTGCGGCTGGCACGCGGTGACGTGGGTGGCTCGCCGTAGAGGAGTTTGTTGTTCTGGCCGCTGGCGAAGAAGAGCTCCAAAGAACTGCAGAAAAAGGAGAAGGAAGAAAGAGAGGACGAGTGAGAAAGACAGAAGCGCATCTTTCACTGCTATAACCAACACTTTTGGGGTAATTATTCCCTGTGACCTGAATAGCAGAGAGTGCAGAGGGGAGAAATGGAGATAATGGGTGTTCATGGTGCACTTGGTGTCTGTACACAGTAGCAGAGAGGGAACACATTAACCACAGGGCTCTTCGGGAGCTCCTGCCTCTTTTATTTAAGCTACATTGTTTAAGACAGCATCCTCCTTGCACTGAGAGCCACCCCCTCTGAAGGCCTATAAATAGCATGTCAAGTGACAGTGTGGGAGGCACGGGTGCTGCCAACAGCAACCAGCCCAGGGGAGGCCCATAGAGACACGGGGAGAGAGAAACAGAGAGAAAAGGGGAGCCAGATAGAAACGGAGAGGGAAAGTGGGAGAAAGAGACAGAGGTGCAGTGCAGAAAAAAGAAGGAGAAAAAAAACGCAGGGGCATAAACAGCAAGACTGAGAGGGAGGGGGCGAGAGAGGAGCAACATAGTGGATATGGATTCCACCACAGCGAAGGCTGCTGGCTGGGAGTGGGCGAATGGGAAGCCTCCAGCCCTCGATGGTGTTATAGCTGCAGCCATGTTGTGTCTCCTCGCCTAAATTTGCAAAACAATTGAAGAAAGGGGAGATGAGGGGGCAAAGATATGAAAGAGGGAAGGAAGAGTAGAGGAAAAGGAGAGGTAGAGAAGGGGTGAGTCAAAAACTAAATGAAAAAGGCAAAGCAAAGCGAACAGGAAAAGTGGAGAGTCAAGAGAGGACACAAGTGAAGCAGGAAAGAGGAATGACAAGAGGAGGTAATTTAGCAGGAGAAGAGAGGGGAGTGAGACAAAAAGAAGGGAGGGAGGGAGGCAGAGAAGAGGAGAGGAGAGGAGAAGAGAGCAGGGTCTGGGTGCAAAACACCACCATCAATATTTAATACCATAGAGTCGCTGCAGATGATGGGAGAAAGGGAGAGAAAGAGGGAGGGAGGGAGGGAGGGAGGAGATGAGGAGAGAGGGAGAGGGTGGGGTCCTGCAGCAGAGTGAAGGGTTGCCATGGTGACAGCGCAGCGGAGAGAAGAACGGTCAGACTTGTGGAAAGAAAAATAAAAGTGAGAGAACGGAAAAGGGTAAAGAGAGGAACGAGGGAGAGAAGAGGAGGGGTTGGGGAGAGGTGGGCGGACGCAGGACCCAATTAACTGTGATGGCGGACAGAAGACAGAGGGGTGGACGTGTCGGTGTGACCTCTCGCTGCCTCCCCCCCCGGTCCCCTTCTCACCTGGACTAGGCCATGAAAGCATTGATGGGCTGCTTATAGACAGTCCACGTGAGAGCAAAGACGAATCCAGACACCGGGGGAAGTCCCACCTTTTCACTGCACCATTACAGCGCTGTTGCTGCATCCTCAGGAGAAAATGTGTGAAAACGATCAAACTTTGTTCCTCTTCCAGTCGTCACAACACACAGAGATCTGCCTCGGAGAGATTAATGCGATAAACTATCTTAGCTCTGCTGTTTGAAGTCGTGCATTTTGACTTGGACAGAAAATGTTAAAACACCCTCTAAAATAACTTACATATGCATAATTGTCCTTGATGCTTGAAAGGTGCAATACAAATAAACTCGCCATCCATGTCTTCACAATATCCAATATTCATGCAGTTGTTGAGTGATGCACCCAGAATTTGATCGCATCTATTATCCTCTGTGCTAAGATAGTTACACGATGTTGGTTTACTGTAACAAGACTATGAGGATGTTCAGACCTGGAATTATTATCCCTCCTGAGTGATCTGATCGAAATCTTTGACTACACATCACATCTTTTTTACACATAGAAAGATAGAACTTAAGCTAAAGCATTAGCTGAATTTACCAGAAGGTTTAGGGATTTGTCAAAGACAACATTTCACAATGTTTATTAAGTTTCTCTGAAACCTCACAAAACTGGGGGACTTTTAATGGAGACTGGAGACTTTCTCTACAGGCGAGGAAAAGGGTAAAACCTGTTGAGTTTGATAAAACAGGTGCTATAAGCTGGCAGGTAAGACGCTCGTTGACTGGTACAGAAATACAGCTAAGGCTGATTGAAATGTCTCTAGTTTTCAGTATGGTTATTTACATTTTGTGCAGATGATGGTGAATCAATATGATTCATCATCTGGGGACCATGCATGTAAGAGAAAAGATTTTTAATTCTGGATGAAGGTGGTGGACCGAAGAAGTGAACCAGTAGCATGGAAACACAAGTCACATACCAAAGTACAAATGCTGGCATTCAGACAAATATGACCCATTTTGAACTACAGCTGCAGACATTCCCAGAATCCACAGGTGTGGAGTCAAAATAATGAATGCCGGAAGTATGAGGACAAAAAAATTAAATCTCGGTGCAATAAATCACCAAACAAATAAAACGATGTGCACACAAGAGTCAGCAGAACAAGACATTGAATGTTAGATTCACAACAGCTACTGACATCTTCAACCACTCTCTGTTACCCTCAACCTCAATCTCAACCTCAATCTGGTTAGTACGGACAATCTCGTACCAGTGAGCTTTTAAAATCCCAAATTAAACCTCTTGGAATCAGCTAACTCACTCACCGAGCAGGGATGGCACTGATGGGCTTCTTGTAGATGGTGATGAGCTTGTCCAGAACGACGTCTGCACTGGTGAAGACGCGGTATGAGTGGAGGAAGGTGTTCAGGAAGTCGATGGAGAGGAAGCGCAAGTCGGTCAGCCTCTCCAGCAAGCGCTCCACGCTGGCGTAGCGGATCTGCAGCACCTTGCAGGAGTTCATCATCTTGCTGAAGCGGATGTCGACATCGTCGCAGTACAAGCTGGTGTCCGACCTGCGTTGGAGTTCAAATGAGGTTAGGAATGTTTGTCGCAGGGATTTAACTCCCAGTACTTATGCAGCCTTCCAGTTTCTATACTGCTGTGGTCATGTGTGGGGTAGTGAGCAGGGCATTAAAGCAGATCGCCAGAATACACATGTAAAATATGTAAACTCCATTAATGCTCTGCAAAACACAATACCAGCCTCCGAACAGGTTGCACAACCTCTATAACTTTACTAAAAACTGATGCAGACTCTCTGGTAAGTCTTCTCACTGGCCTCTACAGGCTGTAAATGAATCAGGGAATCTCCAGGCTGGAAAGAGAACACTGAATCATTCAGGCCTCTTGAACAATGCAGAAGATTGTAGACACATATTGTGTGAGGGTCACTGTTGACTTACGTTCAGGGGGCAAATATTTTCTAATAAAGGCAGAAGAGTACACACACATGCAGAAGGAGACTTTTAATTTCTTGTGCTACTACTCTAACATTTGGTTTGTGTGCCTTGCAAGGGTTGTTGAGACTTGGTTTAGGTGCTACAGGTCGAATTAGGCCATAGTGTCATCAAGGGTCTTGAGGTAAACGCATGTATTTTTTCATGTATTAATCATATATCTATTTTTACGATATCCAGGATCAATTCTTTTATTTCTGAATTTCTGAATAATTTAGTTCCTTAGCTCGATGCTAACAGATAATAGGAATGTGCTAACATAAATTAGCATCTAGTGTTAAAAAAGCAACCAAAAATCACATTAAATGATAATACTGAATCCCAAAACTTCGTCAATACCAGTTATGCATGTATACTGTTTGTGTATTCCAGCACGGTGTCCAACTCACTTGATCATCTGTGGCACAGAGACTTTACTGTTTTCCTCGAAGGCGTTCATCATCAGACCATTGCAGCGGATGTTGTCAATGCACTGTTAAGGAAAGGGAAGCAGAGAAAAGGTGTAACAATCCATTGTTTCTGCTCCTGATGATCAGAAGCAACAATGTGTTCCTGCTTTAATCATTGTGATGGCCACGTTCTGTCCTACAGTAGATGTAGATTTGATGTTTCAGTGCTGGCCTTTAGTAAGTATCAGATATTTGCTCTAAACTGATACACAAACTCTTCCTCATCTAACGAAACATTACCTGGCTGATGTCGCTTGTCCACGCCGATTTCTCCTGACGGGATGAAGCCACCAGGATGACCGTGTAAGGCTGGACATCTTTGGGCTCCACCATCACTTTGAAGTCCAGGTGCTCCGTGTCCTGGCCGCTCCGCTCCCCTTTGGCTGCAAGGCACAAATTCAACAAACCTTCATTTTACGATGGCAGGGGAAAAATTCATTCACAGAGAGAAAAGACCAGAATAAAAAAGAGCAAAGAAGAAAAACTGAGGTGACAAATGTAATTTTGAGCCACATTTATAAAACAAAACATGGAATTATTTATTGATTCATATGTTTAGAAACAACAAATCATCTCAATGTCGGAAGTTCCTCAAAACTGAAAACTGAAAAAAATCCGTCTCATGAGAGTCCTGCCTGATGAGTTACTGTAGAACGAAGGAGAAATCATCAAGGAGTTGTGTAACAGGGAGTCCTGCTGTGCTTTTTCAGATGGTGTTGCCAATACTCAGACACATTCTAGATATTACCCAACCAGCTCAACATTAAAAATAAAAGTGTTGTGATCGGTAAAGCCTTCCATACCGAGCCAAAGCCAACTGATTCTTACCAGTATCTACCACAAAAACACCCTGCCTTTACACTGTATGAAAGCCTTCTGAAGATTAAATCCCGACATTCATGTGAAGGCAGCGGCAGATGTGTGTTTACCATCCGCAACCTCCAGTTTGTAAAGTGTGGCATGAAAGCACAGCAGTATCATCCACAATGATGCGGTTACCTCGAATAAATCACGTGCAAACCAACGTCAGTACTTATGACCGCGCTTGTTTTGGTTGAGTTTAGTGGTAAAATGTCACATTACAACTTTTTTTTGCTGCTTAATACAAAAAGAAAAAAACTCTCACAGCTCTACTTTCAGTGACTAATCGACTGTACAAGAGAAGTCTGTCTGATATTACATAATCTAGTGGGGAGTTTGTTGCTTTTAAGTGACATGCGGTCTCTGCGAAACACCAGTCACCAACTGTAAAATTCACCCCAACCATTTCAAAATAATCAAATATCTCCAAAAACAGCTATTTAAATTATCTGCAATAAATATATCGGTGTCATGTCACTTTTTTCCAATATCATGCAGCCCTGCTCTGTATACTATACATATATATTCCCACATATAGGCCTACAAGTCAAGAAAACATTTGAATATACTGTCTGTAGTAACTTACACTCGTCATCTGTCCCCTCTGGCTCCTCCATCAGTGTGCTGTCTATGAGAGAGACCACTCCGTTCTGTGACGGGGGTGAAAGGTCACAAACAGCATGTCACCAGCTTGTAGACAGTGCAGGCGTCTGGATAGTTCTCTAATAAAATCTGGGTCAATGTTGTGGTTATAACAGTTGCTAAACACACAGTGTAATCAAGAACATGTTCTTGAGAAAGGAAAAGAAAATAACTGACAAGACTTCCTGCTTCTTTGGCGATAGATATTCATAAGTCTTAATTGAACTATTGGTTTAATTGTTTATTATCAGGTTTACCATAATCAATTGTGTTGTAATTTTTTAATATCAGGTCCTCTTGATTACAATCCTGTCGTACCTTAGTGATGTGAAGTTTTCCCCCGGAGCCGCGGGTACAGATGATGAGATGTTTGGAGAAGAGGAAGCACTGTCTCTCTCCTTCTTTCTTCAGAGACAGAGAGCCCAGTCGACCTCTCGTGATCTTCCCTTTCTCGCTCATAGGCACCTGGATCAGGGAGCCTGTGGAGTGTCAGTCACACAAACACAAACACAGATGAGATATGCAAACACAAATCAGACTTCTGATACTGACACTGACATACATTCGCCTTCTAATTGGTGCCTTTCACAGTAATGAGTCAACGGTAATCCCTCAACATGTGTGGACAGTTAAAGGACTGTACATTTTGAATGTACATTTATTTGTGTAAATACTCAAGCTCCTGTTGTTTGTAGTTTGCAGTAAAGTATATAGCAGGCATGCATTTGTGCGTCAGTAATCAATTCTTTTGTTCGCGTGTCTGCAGGGACGGAGGAAGGTGCTAATATCTGGGTTAGATCACATGTGATGCATCACAACAGGAGAGATGTGAGAGGACGGTGTTTTTTTAATGTATTCTGAAGGTAATATCTGACATCAGTGGATGTTAGTCAAGAGTAAAAAAAGTAAAGTAACAACTTATGTAATTACATTTTCAATGAGTAATGTGTGATAGGTGTCGTAATTGATTACAGTTGTCAAGTAGATTGCCTGATGCTGGTTGTGTGACCCTTGTTTTAGGCAGCGTGGGTTCAGATCGTGAGGCGTTCATGTCCTACAACCTTTACTCTTGATTGTGTTTGATGTTTTTACTCAATATACAACTCAATGTTCAGAACTTAAATATCATTGGGCATTTGTGTTGGTGCCGTCAGTGTTTTAATGTGGCCACGACACAAACTTACCTTGCCTGACGAACGTCTGACTGGTGTCCAGCAGCACTTCACAACCCTCCACGATCATCCGCTCGATAGCCAAGTTCTTCCTGATGTTCTCAGTCTCACTCACCTCGTCGTGCATGATTCTGGAAGGACAAAAAAACAACTCATATATAAATCCAGATACTTCACAGACTCACACGACATGTTTAGCTGTCAGTCAGAGTTTTTCATTTTCAGTTGATCGATCGGCTGATTGATCTACCTGGAGAGTTCCTCCAGTTTTGACTTGGCGTAGTCCAAACTGTTTCTCTCCACATGCTCATGCGGGGTGTGAGCCAGCAACTCATGCAGCGTCAGGATGTAACGAGGAATCTGAGGGAGAAACAGAGACACACGTTTGAACCACTTATTGAAATGAGTGTCTTCAGTCCTTTTGTGTTAATACACACGCAGACACTTGAAAGTTCGAGAGATTCAAAGCTGTTTAGACAGCAGGGTCAAGCATCTTGACTCGAACGGCCTTCGACTGGTAATGACTCGGACAGTCATGAAGCCCGTCCACAGTCTGTCTGAGGAGCATAAAGATCAAATGTGTCTTTTGTTCACGTTCAGTTGAAACATTTAACATATAAATATTCCATGAAACACTACTCTTCGCTTTATCTGCGTCATTGTTCTGTTGTTGAAAAGGCTTTGAAAACCTCAGACCAATTGAGTGTGTTTAACAGGTAAACACAGATTGTTTTGACTTCTACAGCTCTACTTTAAAATATCACAGGTAACATCTCACAATGGTCCAATTTTTAAAAACACAATCAACAGATGTCATTTTTTTTTTTTTTTTTTTTTTACTTATATGCCATTTTCCGGAAATCACTGGCTTTTAGACCAAACCAGAATGAATGTGTCAAACTTTTAAAGATCCTGAAGCATGCTGCATAAAAACAACAAACAAACACAAATGAAATTAAGAGCTATACCGCTGTGATGCTCTTTATCAAAGTCTAACTCACAGGTGACCTATGACAGGCAACACATTGTGAGTTTGACTCATAATTCCACTATAGATTATTTGGCACTTATCCATTTTACATGACATTACATTACACTTGTTGGTTAAACTGTGATACTGTCTCTTTAATGCCCCCCTTCCTGAATACCCAGTCTGCTCTGATTGGTCATCTCACACACGCCTGTGCCAGCACCACTAACAACAACAGAGCAGCTGTGCCAAATGACTTCCCACGTGCCAACCTGATCACTAGGCATTAATTATGCAAATGTTTCACTCTGTGACGTAGCACAGCGTGATGTCACAACGTCACAGAACTAAAGGAGGGACTACTGATGAGGCGTTCAGTGTTTTCTGTTGGAGAGAGGAGCTGCCGTTGATGCAGACTTTAACCTTTTGAACTTTCAAGGTCTTTGACATACATTAGCTCATATATAAGATACTGCAGGGAAAGTTTAAACAATGCCTATGAACATATTTGGGAATTTAAAAAACAAGAAAAAGGAGGGCAGTATTTGAATACGCACTGAAAAACATGTACTTTACAGGCTGAACAAATGCCACAGACTAGGTTATAAAACTATGTGTGAATTGTGTAATAACACTCGAGTCATCTCCAGTGTTACCGTTTTGCTTTACCTGAAACATCGGGTAGGTGAGAAATGTCTCCAGCGTCCTCTCCTCACAGTCGGGCTTGGCCTCATACTGCTTGAGCAGCTTGTCGAAGTCTCGGTTCTGTTTGCAGTGAGCCAGGATCTGCAGGCTGTACTGGTGGTTCCTCACAAACTCCTGGTAGATGTTCAGCATTGGCAGCAAGATGTCGAACAGGTCAGCTGGAACGAGAGGACGACATTTTAAGGAATATTTACGTTTCATTAAATTCGTTCATACAGTACTTTTCGTGTGCATTGATCTTAAAATATTTTATCAAACAAATATAACATATGAAGACAAAAACAACCAAGGAGTGTGAGGTAATACAGGGTCCCCAAACAATACTACTATTTTGAACTTTATGGATGACTGAGGCGTCGTCGCTGTCTCTCTTACCCAGCACCAGTGTCGGCCAACTGGCTATCCTGGCCTTGAGTCCCTGGTAGAAGATCTGATGGAGGAACATGATGGTCTCACTAATAAAACAAATAAGCAAAATGGCGGTCATGAGCGATTGTCTCTTTCTCTCTCCCTCTCTCCTGTTCACAAGTGTTGGCTGCTCCCACTGTGCCGAGTCACACCACTATCACAACCAGTCTCCAGTCTCACCACCAGCCACCTGTTAAGAAAGATGCTGCTGACATCGTCGTGGGTGATGGGCGGCTTCTTGGAGCTGGCGGCCATGCGGAGCGGCCGCAGGAAGTTGTTGACCAGGATGTGGAGCTGCTGGACGTACTCGGCCTCGGCCTCCAGCATGCTGAACACCACCTGGTTCCTCTTCCGCATGCTTTCGGCGTGAGGGGAACGGATGTAGTCCTGGATGATGGTTTTCCACTTTCTGCGGCAAATCCAGCCTCGCAGGAAACTCTGGACCTGCGATTACAAAGGTTAGCAAACAAAAGTTATGCTAATTCAGCTGTATTATCTTTGTGTATTTGTCAGCATGCTGGCATATTTTCTGAGTTACCAGTGGGCTCAAGAAATGTTTTACTGTTGTCAAACAGGGGCTTACAGGTTGTCAAATGTGCTGTTTTTATTTGAAAATTCCTCTGGATTTTCCCAGTCTGTTAAATTACTGATCAATCAAGGAGCTGAGAATCGATAAAGATTTGTCATATTCTCTACATTTATGCAACTCACAACCTGTTATATATGGCCATACAACTGTTCAACTGTAAGCTCAGTTTTAGTCTCCAGCAACCCTCTCCCTCTTTAGTTAATAGATGCTCCAGCTAGTTGCTAACCCCTGCTAAACCCTTTCCACAAGCAGACATTTTCACCACATTTGGAATTTATATCATTAGAAAGTGAACCGAAGCAGAAAAGTTATGAGCATGTAAAACCTAAACACTGACCTCAAAGACACTAAAATGCTTTATTGAGCTGAATCTGGTGATAATCATCTGTCGTTTCATCGCCACAGCCTTAAATTAAGGGGCTTTCCAAAACTTCCCAAACTCCAGGCATTATTAATGAGGCAGCAGGTTCAGTAGAGCTGAGGACAGAGCACACTGGTGGATGAGGTGCTCCCTGCTATATATGCGAGTGTGAGCTTCCCTGAACAAATGAAGGTTAAAAATAAAACCTGCAGGTGCCTGGAGATGATGTAGTGTTTTAAAACAGCTGTTTCAGGAACTATACGTATCAAACTCTTCCTATAGTCTTTTTTTTCTTAAGGTTTACTCTCTGCATTACTTCAGTTTTTCTTGACGAGAAAACTGTAAAGATCTCACCTTCTTGATCTTCTTGATCTCCGTGTCATCTTCACTGGGAGGTACCTCTGGATTTGACTGGATCTTCTCATTGTCCTTGAGCAGCCCAGCGATCTGAAATTCAACACAAATCAGACATTGCATTGGCTGAGTGGGTTCATACTGTGTGCAGCTGAAATCCTACTCGTGAACTTGGTCACGTCTAACTATCTCTCTCTCTCTCTATGTTTTATTATGATCGTGAATGTCTTATTCAATGTTTTTATTTGTTTTTTTTGTTTGACTTCGTTACCATCCATTAGCTGTTAAGACTTTGTAAACAAACTGTACCAGCTGCATCAAAATGTTTCCTTTCAATACTGTTTCATTTTCATCATGAAACGACGTATGAATAAGAACAGACGTCCTTTTATTAAAGCACTTACATTTAATAAAACGACCCAAAATCCATTACTACGACACGTTTTAGCCATGAAAAGTGAGACGGTTGATTATCATTTTTGGTGCGGACTAGCAGCATCCCCTACAATGGAAGCCGATTCATGCATATTGAAAACATCCAATTGAAATGGAGCTATCCATTAGCACATTAAAGAGAAATGCATTTGATCTAGTTTAGACTGAATAATGAGAATACAAAACACTCGACAGTGCTGCAGAGTCTCTAACAAGGACATCCCGGGGGCGCCGCAAGCTGCGACGCTCGCCGTGAACTCACAGAACTGTGGTTTGTAATCTGGGTCGTGACCTTTGTCCTACGCCCCCATTTCTGTCTTTAAACAATGTGCCCGACCACTTTCACGTCCATCTTTTCACTCTCCGTCTCCACTGAGTGCCGCGCAGTAAGACAAAACACACACACAGGTATTACTAGAATGAAATTTCATGGCGAGTTACCTCTGATTTTAGCCGCTCTATCTCGATTTCCCCATCCTCTATCTGTTGTCGAAGTTGCTTGGCAACCGTTTTCTCCGTCTCCACTATTTGGAGTAGATGGAGATACTTCTGCATGAGGGTCTCATGCTCTGTAGCCAGGTTCCTGTAACTAAACACACACACGGACACTGTAAGGACCTCATTAACGCATGTTTCATGGGCTCTCCATGGATTTATCAAAGCACAAGCAGACCTCTGTTCAGCATGTGTTTGAACCGCGGACCCAACGTCCGCTCAGAGCGCAGGCACTTATGCAACCGATCCTACAAATACTTTGCAGGCTTAGCAAACCACGTGCAAAGGTTGTTTCTGCAAGAGCTGTAATTCTGTACATTGTCCAGTTCAACAAAGAGTCGTAGTCTGATTTGATTCAACAAAGCAAAACTGCTTGTCAAACTGGAATTCTTCTCACAGAAATAAGTGCTGAAAAAGAAATCAGAGCATCAGAATATTAAAAAAAAGCAATATGATTATATGTAAATACAGATTTTTCATTGCCTTGTTGTGTATTACATGCTCACAGGTCAACTTACCCCTGTACAGTAAGTGCTGCTGCCTCAACTGAGCGCTAATCAATGTAATCTTCAATGAGTCTAATCAATTGACCTTTCGCCATACAAATGCTCACTGCTGACATTTACAGTGATTGTATTGCTCGGCCTTCATGACCCTCTTTTGTCTCTGAATCTTAAAGGGGCATTTCACTCATTATAAAATCTCCGGACTCCATGAATCAAGTCTAATAATAACACCCTCATTCTATAATAGTGTTCTAAACTTTAACAACAATTAAAGGGAATCTACACAATAATCCAGTGGAGTCTAACAGCGATTTCACACCGAAAAAGGGCAAGTTCGACCGCACTCTCTAAGGAAGCTGCACAAACCATAGCATGTTCATTTTCCATCAGGTTGTGCAGCAGCGATTCAATTAAGTTAAACCTTGACCCCAAAGACACCGACCTCCACATCATGCATTCAGGGGAATTCTGGCATTGACAGAAAGAGGAAATGTTGACAGTGATTTACAGTCAAGAAGAATGTCGGAATGGTTCAGCTTTTGATCTCCGAATCGTCAAAATTCAGTTGCTCTGATCTCCGAGCAGGAGATCCTCTGGCAGAATACGTCAGAGAGGACAGGGATACCAGATAATCACATTAAGATTGTGATTCTGATGTAGTCTAACCCTTAAAACCAGCCTACTTGTTCTTACGTGTTTGGTCTGAAACCACCATTAATGAGTGTATTAGACTTAATTTAATTCCTTAATTTAAAGGAACACAAATGCCTTTTAGTCACACCAGCAGAGGGATTCCGTCAACCACAGAGGAAAATATCTTGACAAATGGCATGAAACATGTCCAACAACTGTGGTTCCAAAAGTGTTGATGTCTGATGACTTTGGAGATCCCCTGTCCTACTGATTAGCATCAAAATATAACTTGTCCAATACTCTGGTCACAAAATACAACTGTAGTTTTAAAGTCCCTCTTGCTAACACGCTTTACACTTTCGAACGTAGCATGCAAAAGTTTAAAAGTACTGTGATTGACTGTCTGAATGCCTCCAGTAAATTGAAGAATTACATGTTAATCCATTGGTTTTTTAACCTGAAAAGCTCCAAAAAATCTTTCAGTTTCCTTTCCTTCGTTCCTGAAAACCTGCAGGTTTCATTTTTTTTATAGCTCTGATGCTGGGTGAGGTAGATTAGGGAATGGGTTGGGCTTATCTTTCACTGATATATCAAACTGATAAACACTACATCGCAGCATTCGCACAGACACAAACACAAATCTTGAGAACACAGTCTCCCTCCTCATCATCTGAATGTGTGCATGTAGGTGACAGGTCATGTGTTAGAGGTACCTGGCCTGTGTGATGGCAGCCACCCACTCGTCACAGTCCTTGACGTCCTCTGTGCGCAGCTCCAGAGCCTTCTGGTTGTCATGATTGAACGTGACGGTGAAGTAATACTGGAAAACGACATCACAGAAAGAGTCAAATATTTGTTCAGCGTGTACTGAGAATGTGAGAATATATTCAAAGGTTTCAAAGTAAAAGATGGAGACGGTTTTCTTTGTAACCTATCAAAGGGGAAACCTCAAATCATTCGTCATCATCGACTGGCTTTTGTCTCAAATCTACATTTCGCTGAAAACTGAAGTTGTATGTAGACACACGTGCGTGTCCATGTGTGCATGAGAGGAAGAGAGAGCGATCCTGAGGGAAAGGTCTTGAGAGATTCATTATAAAGCCTCTGTGTATTCAGCCTGTAACCTGGCAACTCACCTCTGAATTGGTGGAAGCCTCTTGACTGACGCCATGTTTTGTTTGGTTTTGTTTTGCTTTGTCCTGGTGATCCGGCTGCATTTTCGTGACACAAGCACCTCTGGGGTCCTCACGCCTTTTTTACTCCCTCACCAATTATTATTATATTATCTCCAGTGGCCCAAACAGCCTTAAAGGCTCCGTTATGGCAATTATGGCAAACAACACCAGTGGAATTGTTTTCTAATAGGCTTATCAGATAAAAAAATCCTCAAATCAACAAAGTGGTGGTCATTGTGATAATAGCACAGAGAGCTTGTTTGTGGTAGAAAGGCATTGAATTATATAACACTGATGCATTGTAAATAGACCCCCACAAATCCAATATATTGGATTTTTTATCCCTCCCAAATGCCAAGAGCAAATCATTTGTGAAGGGGAGTAATGTTCCATATTTCCTGATGAGCAGCAGAATGGGCCTTTGTCAATAATGTGCTTCCCATCTCACGCTTCCTGTGATCTGGTGTGTCAAGCCTTTTAAGCAGCTATATTTAGCTCCACGTCACTACATTTTTTGCCACAGAGACATTATCTCTCTGTAAGTGAGACAACGTAGCCCATAGTAAATCCTTGTTTAAACTCTACAGACCCAAAAAGAAAACAAACACTGAAATTCATCAGGAACAGAGAAAAAGAGAAACAATTTAACATGTTTATTTTGTAATAATGATGATGAGGATGGCTTCTAATAACTAAACGTCTGATCACATTTATCTCTTTGAACCTTTTTGATCCAGTTTTATTTTTATAGATATACATTTTCAGGGATATTTTTAATAGCACAGCATTGTAAAAAAAAACATATTGACTTTAAACAGCCATTTGCAGACACCTCAGTGTTCTGTTTCTGATCACAGACACCTAAGATCACCTTTGACAACTCCGAAACGTACTTGCTTTGGTCGACCCCCTTACGTAACCACATGAGTTCAAGTCCCGGTAAAACTGTTTGTTCACGGCTCTAAATGAATGCACTATAGCTCCACTGTATCTAATCTAAACACTCGATACTCCTTCAGTGCATCATCCTGCAACACACCAGCTGCGAGAAGCAGCCGACACTGTCCCTCTTAACACAAGCGATCATCTCACATCCCATTCGGTATTCGGTATAGACGATACACGTGGACTTTTTCGCTGTTTGTGAAAATCTTGATGTCGATTTGGGGAAATGACGTGGCTGGCTAGCTACCGCTGGTCTTGTTGTTAAACATGCTGCGAAATTATATTTACTGTCTGTCAACTGTACACAATGTTACAGACTTTGAACCTTGTTAGAATAATGTTAGCTTCCTGGCTTTCGTATCTTATTGTTAAAGCTTAAAATTTTGATTGCAAAATGATTGAAAATAAGTATAAATCAATTGCCTCACTTTTATTTTCTTAGGTATAAGCGGGATACTGCCTTCTGAAGTGTCCATAATCAGTTATTGGTGGAATCCGTGGAGGCAACCGTCGTTCATTCCCGCTAATTGACACCACGTCAAGCATAATCTCCTACATGTTTGAGAGTCTGCCACAAAAACTGACGCTTGCCTTCTGATAAGACTGTGGAAAACACAGTTTTAATATAATGGATTTTGATATACTGTATACCTCTAAATGAGTGCTGGCAGTACTTCTTCTACAGCTCTGCCCTCCTACATCCAGTCTATTTGGATATCTGTCATTGGAGTTTTATAACAGTTGGTTCATCAGAGGTGAAGTTCTAAAAAAAATTTTAAAAAATCTGACTAAGAGAACAGACTGTATATTTCTGTCTTTGTGAATGATTTCTAAACAACCCACATAACATATAAAACATGTCTGTTTCTTTCTTTGTTATTTGGAGTAATAGAAATGCTTCATGGTCATTTCTATACTACCATCTTCACTGAAATGAGCAAATCTACTTGAAGCAAAAGGAAACACTTCTACACCACCACTTCAGCTCTTTTCTACGTATACGGTAGAGAAGAAAAGATCAGAAAAAAAAATGTTGCCGAACGTTGAAAATGAAGTCAATAAACAACAAGGAACACTCTTTCAAAACAACTGGAAATACATTAGGCATATTGATACTCCACAGTGCAAAGAGGCTATAATAGACTGCTTAAAAATGGTTACTTGACACCAGCCACAGTCCTGCTGATTGTACGGATGAAAGGTGTTCACTGTATCACCAGCACTGCAGTCGTGAACTTTAGATTCAGAGAAAAACGTGCTCGCATAAATAAAACAAATAAAACTTCACCCCCACCTCCGCCACCACCCGAGACGACCCACATCACGTCCCTCACATGCCCGTGTTTGCTGTACTCGCTAAGCGAGGCATGTTGTTGCACATTTCATCGGCCCCCTTCAAATGCACTTTTTCAGATGCAAATAGGGGTTGCCATAGTAACTGTGGGCTTAAACGTAACTCGCCTTCTAAATGGGGAATAAGAACATTTAAAAAGTAGAACACTCCACAGAATACAATGAGAGCGCGGAGACAGACGGAGCAGGGAGGGGAGAGAGAGAGAGAGAAAGATCTGCTGCCTTTTTTTTTGACGAGTGAGGGCTATAAAAAGCGCCGTAGCCCTGCAAGGTGGCAGTTGGCTTGGCATCTATTCGCTGCATTGTCCCTTCTCCCTGTCACACACAGATAAGATCCAGCACTCGCCCCGGCCATTCCTCCCGCAGCTCTTGTCACACACATACACACACACGAGAACGGCACCAACACCCGCGACAGAAAAATGTGGAATTTGCGTTAATCTGCCTAAGTAACGGGTCTTAATGTCAGGAAAATCTACAGTAGTGTCGCCTCAGATGACCTCTGCAGTCTGCTCATTGACTCAAGTGTCGCTCTTTGTTTTTCCAGAGTGGCGAAAGTGAAAAAAACAAGGGAATCTGTATGCCCTCAGACACCTTTTATAGATTGACATCGGCGCATGCAGGAGGCCACAGAGAGGCAAATATAGACGTGGAGCCTGCATGCACAAGAGTCCCACAACACGCACCGACACATGGTCGCACACGGAGCACACGCACAGAGCACACGCTGGTCACACAAGTCCAAATTTTTATTTACGTACATGTGCACATCTGACACAATGAAAATCTGACGCCCTCGCACACAAATACCAGAAAAAAACAGAGAGAATTTATTCCTGACACATATTATGTAAAGCAACACGTGCCGAACAGAAGACTGTGTTATGCTAATTGAAGGCTTTCAAATTCATTTAATTCACTGTTGAAATAAATTCACCGGAGCAGCCTGCATGAACAGCTGTCATCGTAGATGTCGCTCAGTCCATATTTCATCCCCCGAACAAAGCGCGTCTCCCGTCCTGACATGGTTTTAAAGGAGACAGTCTTTACAGTGAGCAAAGTTTAACAGCTCAGTCATCCAAGAACAGCCCATATGAGCATTTTCTGATCTGCTACACAAGGTTAAACTCTGCTTAATGTCAGGTAACTAAAACTACTTGGTGATGAAAAAGAAGAGGAAGAAGAAAAACTCTCCGCAGCTACTTTAGTGGGCGGTCAAAGTTCACATGGCTGCAAGATATCACATGTCATGAAACAACTTCTTTAACCAGCTGAGGGTGGTAACTTCAACAGCTGTCCAGGGTAAAAATGCATTTACTTATTCTCAACGATCTAAATTCCGCTGGTCCCTCTTAGTGACACTGATAAGAATCCCAACAGCTCTGCCGACAGAGAGCGGAGGGCGACTGTGTGAAAAAACATGATGCGACAGCAGAGTTCAGCACCATGGACAGCGACATCAGGTACAGCTGATGGGAACGGCCAGATAGCTGCAGGAACCAGAGCACAACAGTCACTCATAATGAATGTACACTGCAGCGATCCTTTATTTGTCTGTAGACAACTGTTCCTCGGAGGTTATACAGGAAAATATCAATATCATAGCTCAGGATTGTGATTCTTAACAGAGCCTGACACTGGATGTTTGGGGCTTATGCTAACAATGATATTAGGCAGTAAAAAGGTTCCGATATCAATATATTTTGGGCGATATACTCACATTTCTTGCAGCAATCCCTCAAATGTTATCAAATTTTTGACGGAGGCAGGACATTTTACAGTTTAACAACAAACTCTAAAATGACATCAGTGTGCTCAAATACAGAAGGAAAACTAAACCGGTTTTAATTTTCAGCATCTCTAATCTAAAGAGAAGTCGGCCTATTGTAGAGTCATTTCACTGATTCTGAGGGACACACATTGATAAAATATACTCAACTTATCTGGTGAATATTCCTGAAATGTGTCATATCGCAATAAGCATCGCAAAATGCGATGTCAGTTTTTTCCAATATCGTACAGCCCTGATCTGGGACATTTACGCCAAAACAGACATCTGTGATAGGCCGATATTGGAGGATAATATCGGTCGACCGAGCCAACTTATAACCACACAACTTAACGTAAGATACATGTTCATCAACAGATGTTCTGGAGGTAGTTCAGTACAGCTTTTCTTCCAGTAGAGTGAAGAATTGTACTTTTCTGTAGAGAGTGATCACCCATATTAGTTTTTCTCATGTGTGATCTGAAAAACAACCCACACGCGGCACTTGGAGGGTTGACGGGTGAGGGCCCTGATCATGAGCACTGTCATCCCTTGTTCCAGTACGACCACGAGACTTTGTAGCAGTGTGTAAAAGAGACAAATGAAATGTTGTTGCCTTCATTTTCTTTTCTTTTTTTTTTTTTTGCATCAGATCTGTTGCTGTATTGTAAAAGTCTGCGGGGCCTAAAGTCCAACAACAACTTTCATACAAAACACTCGAAAGTGCTCTCATGCGGCGCGTGGAGGAGAAAAAATAAAAACCTGACCACCTGTTTGCCTCATAAACAAAGATTCTGATGAGTGAACGGATAAGATGACCAACCGCTGTGACTTTCTGACTTCAGCTCTTTTTCTGAGCTCTGCTGCAGGGGGAGTGGGGGGAGTGGCGGGGGGGAGACAGAGGCGACTGCAGCTGGCGGAGCAGATTTTCAGAAGGTGACTGCAGTCATGGCTCACTCGCAGCAGCTTGACCACTTCTCTGCCTCTTTTAATGCTTTTTACGCCACAAGGTTTATTTCTTCCAGCAGCAGCAGCCTCCCTAACCCCTCCGAACTGAGGCAGGAAGGCTTTCACTGAGATTATTTCTGACTGTGTCACACTGGCACAACAGAAAACACACACACACACACACAACAAGAGTGGAAATTGTTGAGCCCTCACACATGTTAATCCATGGCCCAGGGAATTAAAAACGAATGGAGGGGCTGAACTGAGAAACCAAAAAAAAAAAAAAAATGCTGGGACATTTTCATTCATTTATTTATTTATCTACTTGGGTTTTTTCATTCATGGCTGTCGTTAACAACCCCGTGATAATGAGACGGGCCGCTGTGAACCGGTGGAGACGCAGTTGCCAAGGTAGGGTGCTATTAATATCAAGACAAGGAATTAAATCAATACGTCAAAAAAAAAAAAAAAAAAAGGAAGGGGGCAGCTCTCCTCCGCAAGATGGCAACCTGCAAAGTTTTTGGGATGCTGCTTTTTTTAAGTTTGCTCCCCACAACATGAGCCGCGTGTCTAAAAATACAGCCTCTTACATAAAAATAAAAAAAAGGAAAAGAAACACACACAACGAGCTGCAACAAATGTCCTGACGGGAGACATAACTAGTTCACGTTCTTTTCTTTTTTATTTTATTTTATTTTTATTTTTTTTTTGGCCAAAGTTTTGCGCAGAGAATCGCGCAGGACTTGACTGGACATGTTCTGCGTTCGGTTTTTGCGTTCGATGCGTTTTTCGCCTCTGATGCGGGGCTGCGCTGCTATTTTAGTGCAGAATCGAGACAATCAATCAGTTGGGGGATGACGCCATTACGTAACAACACCGAGCGTCAAGTGAACATCTCCGGGACATTGTTGGCGTGATAAATAGGGGATAAAAAAAAATACACACACACACACACAAACAGCAACTGTGTCGTTTGGAAACGCATTTGTGCTGCGTTACACAGAAAAAAAACACACTTCCCTCTCGTGGATGTGAGACACACACACACACACACACACACACACACACACACACACACACACACACAAACAAGTTTGACGAGTGTGTGTGTGTGTGTGTGTGTGTGTGTGTGTGTGTGTGTGTGTGTGTGTGAGAGAGCGCCTCGACTCACCGGGAGCTTGTGTTTCACATCTTACCTGCTTCTCTAAGCATTCCTTCGCTGACAGAGACGGTTTCGGTGACGGCGCCCTGTCACAGACGCATCCCTCCAACAGGTACAGTCCGGAGGGGCGTGAGCTGGAGTCGTTCTCGAAATAAAACAGCATGTTCTGCAACAAAGCGAACCACTTTGAATGCCATTTTGTGTTGTCCGAGCTCTTCTTGCTCAGGCAGCCTCGCCTCGTCCCGTCCTTCTTCGCCAGAAGAGCCAGATAGGTGATGTGGCCGTCATTGAGTCGCATCCCTTTCTGCATGTTGGCGGCGAGGCGGAGAGGAATCTGCGGGGATCAGCCTGCGGGATTCTTTACATGTTCTTCTCCTCAGCGCCTCCGGAACACAGTGAGACTTGGTGGGCAGCAGCCCACTCCCGAGTGCCCATCCACAGTTGCCACACTAATGTCGTAGGGAAAGAAGAAGAAGAAGAAGAGGACGAAGAAGAAGAAGAAGAGGAAGAGGAGGATGCGCGTAAAGAGTGAAAGTTACGCATTCAGCCGCACAGATCCCGGGCTGCGGAGCGTGCAGCAGCGAACCTGCCGCCGTCTCAGAGAAGCCTCCTGTTCCTCATGAGCTCGAGCCGCTCATGATGAGGACTGAGGTGACCCCGTGCACAGCCTACACACGCGCACACACAGCATCCTGCTCTCACAGAGGGAGGAAGCGCAGTCACGTGACATCCCCCCCCCAACACCTTGGACAGAAACTCACAGGGAGAGACCCCCCCACGCACACACGCGCGCACAAACACACACACCTGAGTTTTTCTTTCTCAGCACCTCCACACACACCATATGTTCATTTCTTGTTTAGTTTGTACTCGGTGTTTATTTATTTTAATACCTTTTCTTGAGCAGGGGATCAATAATGTCAATATTATCTCATCCCACAGGGAGAGAAGATGGAGTTAATGTATGCACCTTAAAGCTGTTAGACTTAAACAAGAAAAATAAAATAAACGTACTGTGTTTAGTGTACAATCTGCATTAAGTCCTGTTGGTTACTGAGGCTGCAAGACGTTTAAAGGTGCACTATGTTGTTTTGGGAAAATAAATGTATGATTAATTTATGATTTTGTTTTAACACGATAAACAAACTCTCTTTGTTTCAGTGACTGAATAAAGTGAATAAATAAACTGACCTTAAAAGACAGCACATTTCATATTGTTTTATTTTGTTTATGTGTGGCGGACCCTGCCACCTTTGCAGCTCCACACAGTGTTCTGGGGACCTTATTTTCCCCTGTGAAGAGCTTGTTTATTCAGTTATGGGGGAAAAAAATGTTTATATGTTTGCATTATTTCCTCATTATTATTCTACATTAATATTAAATATTCTGAGTTAAATTTTCTTCTCCAAAACTACACAGTGCCTGAGTTGAGTGTAAGTAGAGGTAGAACTACTTGCTTCATACAGTCCAGAAGTCTCCAGAAGCCCAGAGATCCCAAAACTGACCTGAATAGATGTTACATGGACCTTTTTTTACAGCTCAAATCTTCCCTGTAGCTGCAGAGCGGAAAGTGACGCACCCATCTGAAATGGATGCACAAGCTCGACCACGTGTTGAGGTTTTAAATAAAGTTTGAAGATTATGTTGATGCTGTGTATTAGTACTTTTGACTAATAACATTACACATATGTACAGTATTATTTCTACGTCAGCTGCAGACGATGACGATGGCGGGCTGTGCGTCGTTGAAGTAAATCCATAATGACCTCTTTTTAAAGTCTGACGTTCATGTTTTCTTCTTCTTCTCTTTCTCTCTCTCTGCTCTCTCTCCTCATCTCTTACCCGTCAAGGGAGGATGATGAGGGTGAAAGTGCCACAAGAGCACACTTCCTCTGGCTCTGCACATCTTCACACTTCCTGTGTAATTAATGGGCTGAAAAAAACAGTTCCCCACCCATGCAGTCAGGGAGACAGGTAGCCACTGATGGAGAAACGGCCATATCAAACAGGTCTGTGTCGGTTTGTGTTTGTTCACCTTGCACACTTTGTGTTAAAGTGATATAATTCGGCAGGTGAAACATTTACTGTACCTTTGCACTGATTCCCTGGAATCACATCACATGTGCTCCCTTGACCCAGTGGGAGTTAGACTTTTTATTTAAGCAATGATATAATCAGCAATAATCTATAGCCACTAAACCTTTGTCCTTGTCTCTTTCTGTCGTGTCCTGCCTTTTTTTTTTTTTTTTTTTTTAATAGAACACAGAGAGCGCAGCGTTAACAAAAGCCTCTAAACGCTGTCCACCGCTGGTACATTTACATATCTAAGAGGGCAAGGGAGATACTCATTAGGGTTGGTCCATAATTAATCCTGGATTAGCATATTGGGGCTAGGACACACACAATGGTCTAGTTCATCACAGGGTGTTTCACAGTGGGATCACAGTGCTTTGTCTGTGTGGGATCATTAAAAGGATCCAGGGAGGTAATTGAGTGAGATTCGACTGCTCTCGTCGCTCGATTCAACCAGCTTTTTGGTCTTTTTTTTTTATTATTATTGAAAAGCAGAGAGGGCAATCCACCTTTATGAGTATTTCATTTTCTTTTTCTTTTTTCTTTTTTTGGTTTCGTGGTGACAGGTACAGTGTAGAGTGGCTGGGGGAAGTGAAGGGGAGAGACATGCAACAGCGTGGAATGAGCTGCAATTCAAACCCCATGCAGCCATTAGCAGACTGAGCCGCCAGGATGCCCCGGGCTCAGCTCTGGTGCAGGGCTCCTTCCATCCCATAATCAGCCCCTCAGACAGGGGCGGTAATGAGGTGGTGACTCTCCTCTCGAACCGGCACTGATAGTAAAGATTATTTTTATGGCTTCCTATTATAGACGGTGTAAAATAGAAAGTGATGCAGAAGGTCGTTTGACAAAGGTTTGGTGAAGGGTATCCAAACCCGTGAAACTGCAGCCAATCAGAAAGCAGCTGCCAGAAGGTGGAGCCCAAAGCTGGAGGTGATTTTTATTTTTATTTTTTTTTTCAGACATATTGTGCAACAGGATTTTGTTGAATTTCTCTCTGGGTTTCTGGGTTGCTGTGTATCAAATGTCATCATTAACAAGGCTGGGATGATCGGTGGGGTTAATGGACGGCTGAAATAATTAAATTGAATATTAAAGAGTAACATAAAGGTCCAGTGTGTAGGGTTTGGGAGGATCTATTGGCATAGGAATACATTGTCCATAATTGTGTTTTCATTAGTGTGTAATCACTTGAAAATGGGAGTTGCCTGGTTTTTGTCACTATAGAATGAGCCTTTTATTTGAACAGAAGGGGCGGGTGCATTCACGTTCTTAGCGTTTTCAGCTGCCACCGTAGGAGACGGTGATGCGAGGGGTGTTCAGTTGGTTGCCATCTGCAACCGTACGGCAAGATGTCGCAAAATCCCAGACACTGGACCTTTAAAGTCTCGATGAAACAAGCATTTGGAGATTATCTAGCTTCCAACTTTATGTTTATTGGTTATTCGGGTCAGTTTTTTTTAGTGTAACATGATGATGTTCCTGACTCCCTGAGGCAGGAGGTGCCCACTTGCTTTTTTGCCAGTGTCTCTGAATATGTCAGAAACCACATCCCAGGTCCAGTCTTCTGTGGGGAGACATAAATCCCTTCACGACAATGTCATTTTAAACCACAGTGATTGTCTACAGTCAAATCTCATTAGCGACACTGTCAGTCGTCAGGGCGACACTGAAGTAATGCAAAGACTTGCTGGATTAGGGAGGCGGCTTCCACACTCGACAATGATTTGTCAGTGAAACATGCGGTGTGTGGATAATTTGACCAACACATTTTATACACATTTCTACAGTAAGTTGACATCTGACAGTTTAGTGCATTTTGTATTGCAGCTATAATATTTGTTTCAGTGGCAGTGTCCTCTGCTCACTCTCTCTGGTAGCAGATTGGCCAGTGTGGGCAGCTCTCAGACTCTGGGATTTGGCCGCAGCTTTACGCACTCCGCTGTGTGCCAGGTACTGCATGCAGGGTCACCACCTGGCTGCAGCATCCGCACTCCAAGCAGCATCAGAACTGACCAAAAAGCCCGAGCCTTTAAAGACAGGAACAAACACGAGCACAGAGCTCACCCACGTATTACCTACACTGCCACAACAAACACAAACCAAACAGGAGGACTAAAGTGGTTAAATAATGAGTCAGACCCTGAAAATGTAACATTACATGACAGGAAAATATGGCTTTTTGGAGAGAGTCCCTCCCAGCCTTCTTCTCTTATATGACTGTTAGTGCTTGTGCTGTGCAGTTTGAGGTTAAGCAATCTGAAATTTTGCAAGAGACTGATGTTATTTTTGTTATTTGGATCAGTTATGCATCTATCCAGAAAGCAAAGCCTCATTTGATTGAAAACTGCACTTTGTCACCTGCAGAGAGTCCCTTGAAACTGCTGTGTTGTTGTTTTTGTTGTTGTTGTTGTGTTGCAAAGCTGCAGATTTCAATCTTCAGCAGAACTGTAATAACTCTGGTGATCCATTTTAATTTATAATCAACATGACATTCCCTAAACAAAAATACCTAGTAAAAATCAACTTGCTAGCACTGTCATTATTTATCATTTGCGTGCTAGTTTTTGATGAAAGAAATCTTGTGTTTAAAGCGTGTAAACACTGACATTGTTTACTGCTCCAAGCTCCCAGCCTGGGCCACTAGAATCACTGCTAACTGAGCTAACTAGCTAACAGCAGCTACAGCTAACAGTTACAGTGAATACTGATACACTGGAGTGTATTAAATTGTAGTATTAAATTATTGTAAATGTATCACATGGACTTGCTGAAAGTTGGGAT
The DNA here is from genome assembly GCF_904848185.1 of Acanthopagrus latus. Lineage (NCBI taxonomy): Eukaryota > Metazoa > Chordata > Actinopteri > Spariformes > Sparidae > Acanthopagrus > Acanthopagrus latus. Next base: position 28,267,786 of record NC_051042.1, read on the forward strand.
TACATTTTAAGGGACAGTTTTTGCACCAAAACCTGTGGATAAACATCGATTATGCTGTTTATCTCTTCTGAACCTCTGAGGTTTCATTCAGTGTGCCATTATTTAAGAAAACTGCACACAGATTGTCCATTTGAAAATATTGTGGTTAGCTTATATCATGGAGACAAACTGAAGACATTCAAAGCAAAATAACAGTAATAGTATCATATTTTTAAACTCCAAAACAACGTAGTTAATTGACTTCTTAGTCATTTTTTCAAATACAACCTGTCCTAAAATGTAGTAATGCAACATGTTAGCATATGCCCCAACAGCTTTCTGTTCTCCCCCAGTGTCCCGCCGGCTTCACCCAAACCTCTCTGTGACCTGCCAGTGTGGCATCTGCCTCTCTGTCTCACAGGTGTCATTCCCACCGGCTCCACACAGTGCAGCGTCAAGCGGCTGGCCAAAACATATATGCTAATGTCATGCAAATGCCATATAGCAGATCGGGGGTTGAGGCATATTAATGCACGGCGAACGCGTCATTATCAGCCACAGAAGTGTGCTGTCCTTGACGAGCAGGCTGCAGCATCTTCAAATGTTACTGAAGGTCAGCGGACAGCACATCACTGGCGACACTGCTGAGGCTTCAGGCAACATCTGCTGTGACACGTGGCTGCACGAGGTCGCGTGCACTCATGAACATGCACACATTATTGCATTTGCACCTTCAGACGCCATCCACCATCACACACATATACACACACACACACACACACACACACACACACACACACACACACACACACACATTGCACACACACAGTCCAGGCTGTGGGATGAAGGAGTCTGACTCATGAAGGCATGTGTTCATTATTATAATGCAGTCAGCGTGGAAGCATCTTCACTTGATCATATTTTTGAATAAATGTGTGATTGAGAGGTAGATTTTTACAGATCCTTTAATGAAGTCTGGTTCGCAGAGTCTGTAATTCAGCAGTCGACAGAAGACTTGACTGGAAGTAGCGCTCATTCCACATACATGTCCACATACAAAGTCAGAGCACTGGGTTGACTGCAGGACAGTATGGTGCATTGCAGTACTAGAGCATGTGAGGATAAGGGTAAGGGTCCGTACCCAGTCCAGCGCATGTCTATCCCAGTTGAAATGTCACTGAGTCTCATTACCCTCTCGTGTTTCTCCACCTCTCTCCATCTGCACTTCATCCCTCGTTAGTTTAGATTGTACTTAACTCCAGTCTTTAGTTCAGTCTTTGCTGAGTCATCTGTTTGAAGTTTCCCTGATCCTGCTGTTGAGTTTCCCTGATCCTGCAGCTGAGTCTCCCTGATCCTGCTGTTAAGTTTTCTTGATCCTGCTGTTGAGTCTCCCTGATCCTGCTGTTGAGTCTCCCTGATCCTGCTGTTGAGTTTCCCTGATCCTGCAGCTGAGTCTCCCTGATCCTGCTGTTGAGTTTTCCTGATCCTGTTGTTGAGTTTTCTTGATCCTGCTGTTGAGTTTCCCTGATCCTGCTGTTGAGTTTCCCTGATCCTGCTGTTAAGTTTTCCAGATCCTGCTGTTGAGTTTTCCTGATCCTTCCGTTGAGTTTTTCCTGATCCTTCCATTGAGTTTTCCTGATCCTTCTGTTGAGCTTTCCTGATCCTTCCGTTGAGTTTTCCTGATCCTACTGTTGAGTTTCCTTGATCCTGCTGTTGAGTACAATTGCAGATCCTTCCTAATCTTAAATTACGATGAACAGTTATGGGTGGTTTTAAATTGAGAATGAAACAGGGACATAGAGATTGGTATTGGTTAGGCTTATTGGAACTAGAGGGGACTAGGGCCTTGGCGGAGGTATGCACTCTACACCACTTAGGGGCAAAGCTGTAGCCTCTCAGACTCAG